>NC_092500.1:122173302-122773302 GCF_047511675.1 Marmota flaviventris
CTCCAAAGCCAGGCTCCTGCATCTTTGGCTTAAGCCTTTCAAGACCAGTAGCAGACATGCTTAATCTTCAGACTTCAGGAAACAGTTTTCTTCAAACTCCCTGGCTAACCCTCCTAGTGCCTTTCAACTGAGACAGGTAGGAAGTTCTTTCAGCCACCCAATCAAAGTCCTGCTGGTTCCTACAACACCTGTCTTCAGTGAAGGGCAGGGAAGAGCTTGTCCTTCATTCCTCAAGGACTTGCCTGCACTTGAACTGTCAGTTCTTCCTGGGAAAATCTTTCTCGGGGTGGGGTGGGGGGAATGTATGTGTCCACAGCACCATTCCCCATGGCCAAGTGCCAAGTGACGAAAGTGTCGGAGCTTTTGAAATTGTCAGAGAAACTGATTTCCTTGTCAAGTCTCGTCCTGTATGGTTGGAGGGCCAAATTCTACTTTCGTGTTAGCTGCCACGCAGATCAAAGGCTGCTGACAAGGAGCTGAAGGGTTTGTGCCTGGTCTGCTTCAACCTTTCCTCAACCCAGCATGGGGAATGCTCCTGGCTTTCGGCTTTCTTGAACTCTCTTATCGATCCTCCTTTGTGGGCCAACAGATGAAGGGCCTGGGAAATAATTTGGAGGGATATAACTCAGAGACAGCTTTCTTAAATTTGCAGCAGGAAGGAGGCCAGAGGAAAGGGAAGACAGGAGCGAGTCAGAAAATGCAAACTTAGGAAAGGCCAGAAATTGAGGGGTCAATGTTCAGTGGAAGAATCAAAGGAGGAGACGGGGTGAGGTGTCAGGCCAGAGGATCTCCAGTAGGGGATCTCACAGAAGGACTAGTCTTTTCATGGCTTGGTTTTTTGAGAGTATTGCATGAAGGTAGGACACAAAGGAGATGACTTCTGAAGCCACTTCCTACATTGTCTTTATCATAAGCCCATGAGGGGAGAGGTGAGTGACTGACAAGTTCAAGTTATGAGTAACCCTACGTACATCCGAAAGTACATAAAAGTCAAGGGTAAGACTAGAGAGAGTGGGAAGATAATGGTGCAGATGAACGTTGTAGAGATCATCCACACCAGGGAGGAGGCCATGGGAATGAACCAAGGGTGTGGAGCACAGAGACAGGAGAATGGTGCTTCTAGATTCAAGAGAGCTCATTCTTGGTTTCCTGACTTGAGCTTTCTCTTTGGACTTTTGGACAGTGCTTAGTACCATCTCCTGTTCACCATCTCCTCTCTATTTCCTTCTCCTTACACCCCAAACATTTAAAGTTTCTGCAGTTTTTAGGATTGAACCCAGGGCCTGAAGCATGCTAGGCAAGCGTTCTATCATTGAGCTACACTTCCAGAACTCCCAAATATTTTTGACAAGAAGAAACCAGCTGCACCTGTTTCTCCATCCACAGGCAATCTGCATACCTCAATGGAATCAGATGAGGAAAATTTTCAAAGTATTAGGTACCCCAGGAGACATGATGTTCTCAAAAACGGCAAGAGAAAACATCTCCCGGAGAGGCTGGGCAGTTGGGCGTGGTGGTGCACCCCTGTAATCCCAGATACTCTGGAGACTTACAAGTTCAAGGCCAGCCTCAGCAATGTAGTGAGACCCTGTCTCAAGATAAAAAGTAAAAAGGACTAAGGATGTAGCTCAATGGTAGAGCACCTCTGATTTACTCCCTAGTACAGAAAGAAAGAGAAAGAAATTGGGCACTAAGGTTTGATTACACCTTTAGCCCAGACTGCTTCCATTTTGCTTGGCCTGACTATTGCAGGCGGGGGTGGGGGATAGTATAAGATCCTTGAGGCCAGGTGCCCTTGTCCATCTAGATGGTCATTTATTCTGGTTTATTACCAACTTAATCACCTCCATAAGTTTCACCTTTTATATATATCTTTATTTTATTTACTTTTTTTTTAATGTGGTGCTGAGGATCGAACCAAGTGCCTCAAGTATGAGAGGCAAGTGCTCTACTGCTGAGCTACAACCCCAGCCCCATAAGTATTGCTTATGATAGTGTGCTATTTCAATTTATTTGTTCCTTGAGTGCAACAAGAGGTTGAAAGGTAAATTTGCATAGAAAAGAGTCTCATTATGTTAATCTCGCTGGTTTCTACATATCAGGTAGCAAATAGGGAGAATTTAGATAGTCAAGTATTATCCCCCAATTTACTGACTCTATTAAGTGCTTGTGTTTAGATAGCAAAGTTTATTTGTACTTTTATTATTTCCATAAAATAGGGAAATGTCTCCAACGGCCAGGCTCAGTGGCTCACACCTGTAATTCCAGTGACTTGGGAGGCAGAGGCAGGAGGATTGAGAGTTCAAAGTCAGCCTCAGCAAAAGCGTGGTGCTAAGCAACTCAGTGAGACCCATCTCTAATAAAATACAAAATAGGGCTAGGGATGTGGCTCAGTGGTCTAGTGCCCCTGAGTTCAATCCCCCTATACTCCACCCCCACAAAAATTTCTCTCACTTCACAGATGGAACTGGGCACTAGAATGTGAAAAGCACCTAAAATTTCAAATAAATATGAAACTAAGTTCTCAGCCTTGACTGTCTATAAGAATCACCCAGAGAGTTTTTATAACACACTGGCATTTAGCTCTCATCTTGAATCAATCAAATCAGAACATAGCTATTAAGAGCTCCTCAGATAATTGATTCCCAGTGGGAATCCAGGGTTGAGAGCTACTGGCTTACCAGTGTTTGCTGTTTCTTTTGGAAAGCTACATGGCATGCAGGTCACACTGGTAGTAGGTTTGGTCTCCACCAGTTGACACACGTTAGGAAAGTCTTCCCACTCACAGACATTTGTTTATTTACGTGAAGCCAGATGGGCAACACCCAGGTTAGGTGAACCATCTGGGCCATTGAGAATGTCAATATAACTTGATTAGTGTCTTCATTTCATGAAATTTTACTAAGCCTGGAAAATTCTAGATGCTGAAAGGCCTAAGGGGAGGCACCTCATTTCCAGGTGCAAGACAAGGCTGTGGATCTGCATGATGCTATACATCAGTAATCCCTTGCCAAAGTGCATGCTGGGAATCAAAGTGGTAGTAGGAGTTCAGAGGAGGAGCAAGTAACACCAGGATATCACTCTTAAGGTGGATCTCAAAGAATGAGTGGGATTTGAAGAGGTGACAGGGAAGAGAAAGAACACTTCTGATTCTAGGCCCAAGTAGTAACCTGTGGCCTGATGGTGGCAGATTTCTGGGACCCACAGCAGACCTTTTAAATTGCAATCAGTGCTCCTGGTATCAGGTGGAAATCAGTCAGGGACAGCAACGTCTGTCAGGTGCATACATAAATTCACCTTGCCCCTACTTTCACTTTCTGGTCTCTCACATCTGGGTTAGAGAGTCAGCCATCACCACCCACCCAATTTCCTTGTTTGGTGATGTCGCTGGACTCCCTTCTCTGTCTTATGGTCCCCTTGGTTCTGCACTGTCTTGAAGTTAGCGTCTCTGGGAAATCCAGTGAGGGAAATGTCTATAACATGTGGCTCCTGGTTCTCTCTCCAGCTGGGCTAGTACAGCTCCTCTCCCCAGAGTCTACCCTGGAATTCTCTCTAAGGCGTTGGCTCAGCCAGGCAGGCTTCCCAACCTTCTTCACATCGTGGAATACAGAAGAAAGACCATAACCTTTGTATGGAAAATGGAGCTACCTGCTCTCTGCCGTCCTGCAGGAGTGATTAGTCTGAATGCCAAAGAGATAAAGGTCTGCAGAGCTGGAACTAAGCTGCTGCACACCAGAGGTAAAGCTGGGTCCTGAGCAACTCTGGAGCAACTGGTGAGGAAACCTAAGGCAAAACAGTAGGCTGTCCCACTAGGTGGACAGAAAGTACCAACAGGGAGAGAGAAACACAGCAACCAACTTCCTGTCCTGGCAGGTGGGCAGACAGCATTGCCAGACATCAGAATCCCCAGGGTTACAGTGGACAAGGGGGTAGATATTGAAATTACCTGGTCTTTTCTCCACCATGCTGGGGATGGACCAATAGGCAGAGATCCCAAAGTCAAACTGGGGAATCAGTTCCAGCTGGGTGCTCGGAGTGAGCCAAGCTAGGGAAAAAGCCCAAGATTAGAGAAGAGAAGACAAGTTATACTAGAACACCCCAAATTAGATCAGAAGTAAATCAAATGAACAACCAGGAATGAAGTATGCCCTTTAAAGTTAGGGATCACGTCTAAGCTATCTCTGTATTCTCATATCTAGCCCAGATGGCATGTAGTTTATTATTTTTACTATTATTTCTGAATGAATGAATACGTATAGGGCTGAGCCCAAAGTCATAAGGATGGAGTGGTTCAAGATACAGAGCCAAGGCCTGCAGGGGCTGAGAAATCTAATCAGGGCAACTTGATATGTGTTAGGAGATGCCTGTGAAGTTCTCCTGGAAGCGTGCTGGGCTAGTGGCAAGGAGAGCATTATAGTCTAGGGGGACCAAGGCACAGGGTGAGTTAGAGCAACAATACTGTAGTGTTTGCAGGTTTACAAAGGGTACTCACATACCTTATCTAGTGCATCTGAGCCGCACAACAACCTCCTGAGGATATGCAAGAGTAGATTAGACGTGTCCCCTGTCCTCAGACCGTGCTTTGCTTTCTGGAGTGCCAATCAGACGGAGTGGAAGCCAGTGGCTTGTTTACCTATAGCACATGTGGAATGGGAAGTCAGAAGGCCAATAGAAGAAACCTTGGCTCCATTAGAAACCCAGCTGTGCAAGGAGCTCTGGTGGATGAGGGACCAGGGAGCCAGAATAAATATTTAACTTTCATTTTGAAACACTGTGCTTGTGTGGCTGCAGCCATTGTGGTGGGCAAGCTGTGAGGGCTAAATATTTACACTTTCTAATTGTTCCCACCAAACTGCTGGATGTCCCCATTCTCTGCAAGTTGTCTGTCTGTGCACTCATACATTGATTCATTTATTGTTTGCTTATTTCCCCACTTTCCTACTTTAAAAATTTATTTATTAGTTTGGGAAGGAGGTTAAGGGAGGGGGAGGAGGCACAGAGTTTGAGTCAAGATTCTCTTCCATTTCAGAGAAAGGAAATAAAACCACAAGGTGGAAAGTAGAGGTAGAGAAAATGCTGACTGGCTTCTAGGTCTTTTACGCACGGTAGGTTTTTAAAATCGAACCTTTATTGGGGGATGATTTTAGATTTACCAAAATGTTCCAGAGATAGTAAAGAGAGTTTCCAAATCTCTCTCACCCAGCAGCCCTCACATAACCACGGCATGTTAGTTAAAACTAAGAACCTAACATGGGCATAGTACTATTCACTAAACTCCACAGTTATTCAATGTCAGATGGATCTATCACTCAATCTTACCTCCATCCTCATACTGCCTGCTTCACATGTCTCTGTCCTCTAAGCGCTCTTCTCTTTTTTGGGGGTGGGGGATACTAGGGATTGACCTCAGGGACATTCGACCACTGAGCACATCCCCAGCCCTATTTTGTATTTTATCTAGAGACAGGGTCTCACTGAGTTGCTTAGCACCTCGCCTTTGCTAAGGCTGGCTTTGAACTCACGATCCTTCTACCTCAGCCTCCTGAGCCGCTGGTATTACAGATGTGCGCCACCGGGCCCATTGTGCTCTCTTCTTATAAGGACACCAGTCATTAAGTTTAGGGCTCACCCTAAATTCAGGAAGATTTCATCTCAAGATCCTTAACTGATTACATCTGCAAAGATGCTATTTCTAAATAAGGTCACATTCTGAGGTTCCAGTGGACATGAATTTTGAAGGGACACAGTTCAACTCCTTATGCTTAGTATTGACTCATGGATATTTCTTTCATTCTTTGGATTAGAATCAAATCATTTATTTATTCATTTATTACCTCAGATTGTTCCAGCTTTGGCCAATGGCTCTTTCTGCTTAGCATCTATATCCTTTTGACTTTCTCCATCTTCCTTTCCCTTCTCATACTGCCCAGCACTCAAAGATGCTCCAGGGTCATCTTGTATTTTCCCTTTCCTAGTCCTAGAATTACCCTTTCTTTACAGAGCTCTCATTCATTTTATCAAGAATGGTTTTGCAAATTTATGAGGTAGAACCCAGATTAGTTTCAAGTTCCTTGTCCCATACTTAGTGACATGAGGTTTGACTGGTGGATTAAGGGACTGTCAACCAGACCCATGAGGGATGATGTTTCCCATCAGTCTTTCAATTAATGGCTTCACAATTCATTGATGAGGGCATTAGACTTTACCAAATGCCATTCCTCCTCCATGTATCAGTTGGGTTCTTCTACAAGATGGGACTTTCTCTCAATTCTTTGAATATCCTTGGAAAAGCAGGATAAATACTTCATACATCTTTAGAAGAATGCATTTGTCCCCTAGTAGTTTCCAAAGGTGTTCAATGAGAATTATTTGTTGCTTTGTTTTGAGGAATTATGGACTCAGGAATTTTTTGTTGGTGGTGTTTCGTTTTATTCATACATTATTTTTGGTTCTGGGGACTGAAGCCAGGGGTGCTCTACTACTGAGCTACATCCCAGACCCTTTTTATTTTATTTTGAGACAGGGTCTTATTAAGTTGCCCAGATTGGCCTCCAACTTGAGATTTTCCTGCCTCAGCCTCCCAAGTAGTGAGATTATAGGTATGCACCACCATGTCTAGCTGCAGTCATATTTTTTAGGTTAACTTTATTTATAGTTTACATAAAATGCATTGTACACATTCACCAACAGATAGCCTACTATGTAACCACGAACACAACCAAAATACAGAACATTTCCATCACTCTAAAAGTTTTCTCATTTCTCTTCATAATCACCCCTTCCATTTCCATTCCCAGGAACCCATGAATCTCCTTCCTCTCTTTATTGATTTGCCTGTTCTAGAAATCCATACAAGGACAGTTACATACATAGTATATACTCTTTGTGTCTGGCTGGTTCACCCAGCATGATGTTTTCTAGATTCCTCTATGTTGTTACATGCATTAACAGTTTTTTTTTTCTTTTCATTACTGTGGTGTATTTCACTTTACAAACAAGTTTATAAACCGAAACTTGTTTATTCATCTGTTAATAAATACTAGGGATGTTTTTAGTTTGGGGGCTATTACAAATAAAGCTGTTGTGAATGTTGGGGTACAAGTCTTTGTGAGGACAAGTGTTTTCATTAACCTTGAGTAAATACCTACAAGTAGAATTTCTGAGTTGAATGGTAGGTGAATGTTCAACTTCATAAGGAAGTGCCCACCACTTTCAAAGCAGTTGTACTTTTGCGTTCCCACCAGCAACATATGAGTTCCAGTGGTTCCACAGCTCTTTTTAATTATAGCCACCTCAGAGGTGTGAAAAGGTATCTCTTTGTGGTTTTAACATGTACTTCCTGATGACTAACGGGTATCCTTTCATGGACTCATTAGCCATTCATACCTCTTTTTTTGTATGTCTGTCAATTTTAGGCTCAGAGCAAACCGAGAGGGAAGAACAGAGATATCTCATATCCCCCTGGCTTCCACCCCAATGTTGCTTCTCCCCTTGTCAATGTCCCCAGAAGAGTGGAACATTTCTTTGAACTGGAACTCACTTGGCATATCATTATCCCTCAAAGTTGATAGTTTACCTTGGGGCTCGCTCTTAGTGTTGTATGATGGCATGTATCCACCATTATAGTTTCATACACAGCAGTTCCCTACAGTCTTCTATGATCTGCCTATTCTTCCCTTCTCACCCCCTGGCAAATCCTGTTGTTTTGCCATCTCTAGGATGTCATATAGTTGGAATTATACAGCATACGGGCTTTTAGATTGGTTCCTTCCATTTAGTTTCCTCCATGGATTTTCATGACTTGATCCTTCATTTCTTTTGCGCACTGAATACGATTCCATCATCTAGTTTATTGATCCATTTCACCTACTGAAGGACATGTCTTATACACATTTTGTAAGATTTGTATTTATTCATTTTTAGATGCTAATGTAAATGGTATTATGTTCCCAAGTTTCACCAAGTAAGAACAAAGCTGCTATAAATATTTGCGTGAAGGTTTTGGTGTGGGCATAGTTTTCAGCTCGTTTGGGTAAATATCAAGGAGCGTGGTTAGTGGATGATAACGTACAAATATTTAGCTTTGTAAGATACTGCCAAGCTGTCTTCCAAAACAGCTGTAATATTTTTCATTCCCACTAGCAATGGACGAGAGTTCTCGTGGCACCACATCCTCACCAGCATTTGATGTGACAGTGTTCTGGTTTGGGCCATATTAGAATGGTATATAATGTCACCTCACTTTTTTGTTTTAATTTGCAGTTCCCTGATGACATATGATGTCAAACAGCTTTTCATGAGCTTATTTGCCATCTGCAGGTCTTTTTTGATAGAATATCTTAAGATCTTTTGCCTATTTTTTATTCAGGTTTTTTTCTTATTGTTTAGTTTTAAGAGTATTTTTTTATATATTTTGTTATTTAAAATAAATGTTAGGTATACAACATGATGTCATGGGTCTCTGTATGTTTTGGATAGAAGTTTTCTTTATCAAATATGCCTTTTACAAATATTTTCTCCCCTAGTTTGAGATTTATCTTTTCATTCTCTTGGCAATATCTTTCACAGGACAAAATTTTCTAATTTTAACAAAGTTCAAATTATCAATTCTTCTGTGGATTGTGCCTTTCATATTATATCTAAATCATCATTGCCAAACCCAAGATCAACTAGATTTTTTCTTCTATGTAATCTTCTATGAATTTTATAGTTTTGCCTTTTATGGTTTTATAATAAATCTTGAGCTAAATTTTGTATGTTCTGAGTCTAGATCATTATTTATCTGTTTATTTATTTGACATGTGTATATCCTATTGATCCTGCATCATTTGTTTAAAAAGAATATCTTTTCCCCATTATATTGTCTTTTCCCACTTATCAAATATCAGATGACTATATTGATGTGGATCTATCTTTGGTTTCTCTCTTCTCCCTCCATTATTCTATTTATCTCTTCTTTTGCCAATTCTTCATTGTCTTCATTACTCTAGCTTTATAGTAAGTCTTGAAATCAGGTAATATCAGCAACTTTGTTTTTCTCCTTCAACATTGCACTAGTTATTCTGGGTCTTTTGCTTCTCTATTGAATTCCATATCAGATGTTTGTTTGCCAATATCCACAAACTAGCTTGCTCAGATTTTGATTGGGATCGCACTGAAAGTATAGTTGAGAAGAACAGACATTTAACAATATTAAATTTTCCTGTCCATAAACATGGAATATCACCCCATTTATTTATCTCTTCTTTGATTTGTATCATCAGAGTTTTGTTGATTCCTTCATGTCTTATACATATTTTGTAAGATTTATATTTATTCATTTTTAGATGCTAATTAAATTGTATTATGTTTTTCATTTCAAATTTGATTTGTCCATAGCTAGTACATAAAAAATTAGCTGACTTTTGCATATTAACCTTATATCCTGCAACCTTGCTATAATTGCTTATTAATTTTGGAACATTTTGTTGATTTTATTTTTTCATTTTTTAATATGCATACACACACATATATATGACTACTAGAAAATGATCCCAGATGCTGAGTTATATTCCCTATCCTCCTTTATTTTGAGATGAGGTCTCCCTAAGTTGCTGAGGCTGGCCTTGAACTTATATCATTCTGCCTCAGCCTCCAGAGTCACTGGGATTACAGGTATGTGCCACCATGTCTGGCCTTTGTTGATTCTTTCAGATTTCTACACAGGCAATCCTATGGAATTGCAAAGACAGTTTTATATTTTTCTTCTCAACCAATATACATTTTATTTTCTTTCCTGATCTTTTTGCATTAGCTAGGACGTCCAATATGATGTCCAAAAGGAGCAGTGAAAGAGGATATTCTTGTCTTCTTGATCTTAGTGGGAAATATCATAGTTTATCATGATTAAATATAACGTTAGATGTAGATATTCTTTTTTGTGTGTGTGGGGGGGTAGTACTGGGAGTTGAGCCCAGGGGTACTTAACCACTGAACCACATTCCCAGCCATTTTAAAAAATATTTTATTTAGAGACAGGGTGTTGCTAAGTTGCCTAGAGCCTCGCTAAATTGGCTGGCTTTGAACTCACAATCTTCCTTCCTGAGCCTCCTGAGCTGCTAGGATTACAGGCTTGCACCACTGTGCGCTGCTATAGATGTTCTTTTATCAAGTTGATTAAGTTCTTCTATATTCCTAGCTTGTTAGAGTTTTTATAATAAATGGATAATAGATTTTTTAAAATTCTGCTTTTGCATCAACTGATATGATCATGTAGTTTTTCTTTTTACCTTCTTGATATGATGGATTTCATTGTTCTTTGAATGTTGGGTCATCATAAGATAATGTTGGGTCATCATAAGATAAATGAAACTTGGCTGAATTGCATAATTCTTTTTATACATGTTTGAATTCAATTTGCTAGTATTTTATTGGGAATTTTTTTATTTAGTTATACATGACAGTAGAATGCACTTTGATACATCTTACATAAATGGAGAATAATTTCCCATTCTTCTGGTTTGCACCTATGTTCATGATAGATGTTGGTCTATAGATTTCTCTTCTTATAATATCTTCATCCAGCTTTGGTATTAGATTAAGGCTGGCCTTATAGAAAAGGAATTGTCCTTGTGCTTCTATCTTCTGAAAGAGATTGTAGAGAATTGGTATAATTTCTTCCTTAAATGTTTGGTGGAATTCACCAAAGAACTCATTTGGGTCTGGCACTTCTGTTTAAAAGTAATAAACATTGATTCCATTTCTTCGATAAATCTGCACCTAGTCAGATGATCTATTCCTTCTTTTGAGTGTGTTAGTAGGTTGTGTCTTTCAAGACATTGATCCATTCATCTAAGTTATCAAATCTGTGAACATAGAGTTGTTCATAATATTCCTTTATTAGCTTCTTAATGTCCTTTATTTCATTTCTGATATAAGTAAATTGAGACATGCTTCTTCCTCCCCCTGTTAATTAGCCTAGCTAGAGGCTTGTTGGTTTTATTGATCTTTTCAAAGATCTAGTCTAGGGTTTCACTAATTTTCCCTATTGATTCACTGTTTTATGTTCATTGATTTCTGCATTAATATTTCTTTTCTGTCTTTTCCTGCTTACTTTGGATTAATTTGGTCTTCTCTTTCCAATTTCCTAAGGTGATTAGATTATTTCTAGTTTTTTTTTCTTTTCTAAATATGCATTTACATACATTTCCCCTAAGCACCGTTTATGCTGCAGCCCATAAATTTTGGTAAGTTGTATTTTTATTTTCATTTAGTTCAAATATTTTAAAATTTGTCTTGATAGTTCATCTTTGACCAATGTGTTATTTAAGTGTGTCACTTAATCTCCAAGTATTTTGGATTTTTTTCAGCTATCTTTCTGTTGTTGATTTCTAGTTAAATTCCATTGCAGTCTGAGGATAGACATTGTATAATTTCTGTCTTTTAAGTGTGCCAGGGTATTCTGTGGTCCAGAATGTGGTCTACCCTGATGAATATTCTATGTGGGCTTGAGAAGAATTTCTATTCTGCTATTAAGTAAGGTAGTCTTTTGTCTCTAGAAGCCCCATGTATTTTGATGTTCTGTTGTTAGGCACATACACGTTAGGGATTATTATTACTTCTTGGATAAGTGAACCCTTTATCATTATGTAATATCCCTCTGTTTCTCTGAAACTTTTCTTGCTCTGAAGTCTAAAATTAAATATAGCCTTCCCTACTTTCTTTGATTAGTGTTAACATGTTATATCGTTCTCCATGCATTTACTTCTAATCTCTTTGTGTCTTTATTTTTCAAAAATTTTGATTGGTACATTAAAAGTATACATGATAGTGAGATTTGTTGTTATGTATTCATATATGTACAAAATAGGACAATATAATTTAGTCAGTTTTATTTCCTAATACCTCTCCTTTTCCTCTTGTCTTTCCTCCCCCCTGGTCCTCTTCCTCTACCCCACTGGTCTCCCTTTTATTTTCATTAGATCATCCCCACTCCTTTTCTGAGTATATGAAGTGAGGTGCTTGTAGACAACATATCCACTCTGACAATCTCTCCCTTTCAATTGGTGAATTTAAACCATTAGTGCTAGAGCTGATTTTTGATATATTTGGATTAACATCTATGATATTTGTTATTATTTTCTATTTTTTTGTAGGTACAGCAAATCAGAGTATATCTACTTGTGGTCTGTGTTCCTCTTATTTTTATCTCCCACTTGTTTTCTGCTTTTTGTTGTCTTGTATAATTACATCTTCTCTCCTTTCTTAATACATTGTCAGACATTTAAAAAAAAAAAAAACAGAGTGCTTAAACCTGTGCTACATCCCCACCCCTTTTTGTTTTTTATTTTGAGACAGGTTCTCTATTAAATTTTCCAGACTGGCCTTGAATTTGTGATCCTCCTGCCTCAGCCTCAGAGCTGCTGGGATTACAGGTGTGTGCCACTATGCCCAGCTTCTTTTCTTCCTCCTTATGGTTGGTTTCTCTAGAGTTTGCAATATATGTTCACAACTAATTCAAGTCCTCTTTCAAATAACATTATGCTGCTTCACTGGTAGTAGAAGTGCCTTTTAATTAAAAATCAATCCTCATTCCTCCCTCTCCCATTCCTTGTATTATTACTACTGTTTAATTTATCTATAAATATTATATATACTTATATTTTATATAATTGAATACTATTTTGCTATTATTATTTTGAACCAATAATAGGTCTATTAGGTCAAATAAGAAAAATGCTATTTTACCTTAACTTATTCCTTCTCTGATTGTCTTCCTTTCTTTATGTTGATTTAAGTTTCTGATCTGTTAGTTTTCTTCTTAGAATTTCTATCATTTCTTGCAAGGTAGATCTACTGGCAAACAAATTCAATTTTTGTTTTACTGAGAAACTCTTTATTTCTTCTTCACTTTTGAAGGATAATTTCACAGGGTACAGAATTCACAATTGTTGATTTCCCCCTGCCTTAAAAATATAAATATTCACTCACTTTTTTCTTCCTTGAATGAAAAAAAGCTGGATTAATTATTATGTTCACTTCTCTATAAGTAAGTTGCTTTTTCCTCTGACCTCTTTCAATGTTTTTCTTCACCTTTCATTTTTTTATAGTTTGAATACGGTATGCTTAGTCATAATTTTTGTTTTGTTTTTGGGTGTTTAACCTAGTTTGTTTTCTCTAAACCTCCAGAAGCTTTGGTTTGGTATCTCACGTTAATTTGGAGAAATTCTGTCATTATTGTTTCAAATATGCTTCTGCATCTTTCTCTCTTTCTTCTCTTTCTGGTGTTCCATTACATGTAGGTTGCAATTTTATAGTCAACCCAAAGTTCTTAGATATTCTGTTCTGGGACTTTATTTTTCAATCTGTTTTTGTATGCTTTTCAGGTTTGGAGTTTTCTTTTGAGATATCGTTAAGCTCAGAAATTCTTTCCTCAGCTGTGTCCAAGTTCCAATAAGCTTATTAATGTCATTCTTCATTTCTGTTACAGTGTTAGTCATTTTTTTTAAAAAATTCTCTAGCATTTCTTTTTGGTTATTTCTTAGAATTTCCATCTCACTGTTCTTGCACACTGTCTACTTTATCCATTAGAACCCTTAGAAAATTTAGCAGAGTTACTTTACATTTCCAATCTGATAATTCCAACATTTCTGACATCCGAATCTGGTTGTGATGCTTGCTCTGTCTCTTCAAATTGTCATCTGCCTTTTAGTATCTCTTATAACTTTTTTCCTTGATAGCTAGGCATGATGTACTAGGAAAAATAAATTGTTGTATAAAGGCCTTTAGTATGTGGTGGTAAGAAGCAGGGTGTGGGGGGGGGGGCGCATGGGAAGCATCCCATAGTCCTGTGATGACGTCTTAGTCTTTTGGTGAACAATGTGCTTCTGCACTGTGAGCTTCATGAGTCCTGCTCAGTCCTGTCCTTCTCTTAGGTGGAACTAATTGGCTAGAGTGGGCTGTAGTTGATGTTTTCCTTCTCATATAAGATGCTAGAGGGGACTGGAGTAGAATATTTCCCTCCTTCCAGATCAGTTAGGCTCTGATAAAACGTCATTAAGTTTGACCGTGGTATCTCCTGAGAGCAGACCTTATCAAGAACAACAAATTGCTCTGGTTAGTGTACTTCAGAATGGTTCTTTTCCCTTTTCTCTGCCAGAGAAGGAGGGGATTTTTCTACAATGGTCACTGTGAGAACCAGGTCCAGGTATGGGAGGCAAAACAGAAGTGGGAGGCTTCCCTTGTTACTGTTTTCCCTGGAGTTTTTCACTCTGAGCGTTGTCTCAGCCTCCAGCCTCCAACAATTTGTCAAACCCAGTTCAAGTTTCCCTGCTCTAGTATTGGTTCCTGCAGAAGATTCTGGTTGTGGGCTTCATAATCCACAGTTAAGTTATGATTCTTTGTATCCGACTATTCATCTGTTAGCCTCTCTATTTTGAAGGGTGACCATTTACCCTGTGACCTGACTTCCTCCACAGATCTAAGAAAGAGTTGTTGGTTTTTCTGTTGAACTTTTACTTGTTCTAATGGAGTGGTGTCTTTCAAGCTTCCTACCTATAAGACTAGAAAACAGGAAATCATTTTTTTTAAACCATCCTGAGGATTGAACCCAGCGTTTATCTACTACTGAACTACATCTGCAACTCCATCTATCTATCTATCTATCTATCTATCTATCTATTTATCTACCTATCTATGTATCTATCTTTCTATCTATCTATTTTGAGACAGGATCTCACTATGTTGCCCAGGTTGGCCTCAAAACTCAATCCTCCTGCCTCAGCCTGCCAAGTCACTGAGATTACAGGTATGTGCCACCATGCCCAGCTTGTTTGTCTTCTTATATATTGTTTGTCTTCTTGTATATTCTGGTTGTAAATTCTTTGTTAGTTATATTTATTCCAAGTATATTATCTGAACTGATGTGTTTTTTTTGTAGAATATTTGAAGTATTTCAATCATTTGTACTTATTATTCTTTCTAATGCTGAAAGTGCCCTGTATTTTTTTAAGATGGAGTGTTTTAAACCACACTGTTATGGTTTAGATTAGAGGTCCCCCCAAAAGCTTATCTGTGAGACCTTGCAAAAAAGCTTAGAGGTCGAATGACTGAGTTATAATATCCTAACTACAGACAGATAAGGTGTTGCTGGAGGAGGGGGCTCATTGGGGGCATGTCCTTGGGGTTTATATTTTGTCTATGAGGGTCTCTCTCTCTCTCTCTCTCTCTCTCTCTCTCTCTCTCTCTCTCTCTCTCTCTCTTCCTGGGTGCCATGTTCTCAGCTGCTTTGCTCCACCACACACTTCTACTATGATGTTTATTTCACCTTGGGCCCCAAGGAATGGAGCTGGTTGTCTATGGACTGAGACCTCTGAAACCATGAGCCCTAGAAGAAATTTTTCTTCTTCTAACTGTTCTTTTCAGGTCTTTTAGTCATGGCAGTGAAAAAGCTGACTAAAAGAACTATTTGAACCATTTTATATAAAAAAAAATGTTCAAGATGAATGTATCAGAAACAAAATCTACTGAACCCACAGTTGAGATATTTTTGGATCAGTCATGATTCCTTCAGACCCAATGAATGAGAAGATGCTGACCACTCTTTTAAAAATGATGCCATGTCACTTGGGACTTGATGCTAAGAAAATAACATTGGTTTTATAGTAAACATGCCAGAACCTCTTAAATAAAATGTGACCTGTTCTTCACACAGCTTAGTACACTATTAGAATATGCCAAGGTAGTGGACTGATGCAACTAAGCGCATTTTTTAATACTTATTTTTTATTTGTACACAATACATTTATTTTGTTTATTTATTTTTATGTGGTTCTGAGGATGGAACCCAGGACTTTGCACATGCTAGGTGAGCACTCTATCTCTGAGCCACCACCCCGACTAAGTGCATTTTTAGACTCTTCTTGGATGTCCTTCAGATTTCATTCAGGCACCTTACAAGAAAATCAACTTGTATACACTTCAACCATATTGAAAAATGGGAATTTATTAAAACTTGATTCTGGGCCAGGCACATAACCTGTTGTTTCATATCCGTTATTACACTTAATCTGACACAAATCCTACCAGATGGGCATAATTGTCTCTAGTCTACAGATTATGAAACTGAGTCAATGATAAAGATTGGGTTACATGCCTAAGGTCACTCAGTCACCAAGCAGCAGAGATTTACTCAATCCTGGCTCTGGCTGACCCCCAAAGCTGTGCTCACCACCACACAGATGTTCCCTGATTTGATAGCTTGACAACAGTTTTTTACCTTTACGTGGTGCAGAAGTATATCCACACAACCTTTCTGTTTACAATTTTCAGTTTGTATTCCATAAATTGCAAAAGATGGTTAACACTTTATTGTGAGATATACTTACATTAGGTGATTTTGTCCAATTGTAGGCTAGTCTAAGTGCTCTGAGCATGTTTAAGGTAGGATAGGCTAAGCTATAATGGTTGATTTGATGTGTGGAATATGTTCTGTATTATCATGCTGCCTCTCATCATATTTACTGGTTTCATAAAAACAAAATCTGTTCTGATAGCAGGTTTACAAAGTGTAGAATTTTTTTTGTTTGTACACTGTATGCAATGCCATCCCCTAAGTATTATTTGTTTTTACACACTAGGGGCTCAAAAATGTGGTTTTGAACTGTTTTTAACAATGACAGCGGCCAGTGTCAGAGAGTGACAGCTTCAAAGAAGACATGACCAAGTGCTTATCAGTGTCACTGCCTTACTGTTACCTTCATACCCTATTTGTCTCTTCCATCTGTTTTGTTGTCTGTGCATTTTTGCACCTGTAATTATTTCCTGGTTTCTAAGTTTTCAAATTTGATGGGTTTCCCCCCATTTTGCAGGGGAGAGACTTGAGAACAAATACAGACATTCAGATCTCTGGGATGTCATTTGACAGCTGTGATGGTTATTCTGAACTGTCAACTTGATTGGATTAAGAGATGACTAAGATTAAGAGACTTCTGGCTATGTCAAGGAGGGTGTTTCTAGGAATGATTGACACGTGGACCAGCAAACTGAAGAGGAAACCCACCCTAAATGTAAGAGTCGAATAGGTTGGGGACCTGAATGGAACAAAAATGTGGAAGAATGAGGAAGCAAGAGTGGACAAAAGCTCAATTCTTCTTGAGCGGCTTCTTCTGCTGCAATCACCTGAGGACGTCAGACTCCAGCTCCTTCGCTCTTCCAAAGTGGACTCTGACCAATGGCTCTCCAGAGAGTTTCTTTGGTCCCAAACTGGGGCTGCACCACCACTCCTTCTTGTTTTGAGGCTCCAGCTTCTTGGACTGAAAGGGTACTAATTCCTCCATCTCTTCAGCCTGCAGGTGGCCATTGTGGGGTTATCCAGCTCCTGACTATGTAAGCCAATCTAATAAATTCTTTTTAATAATCCTGCCCCCCCCTCTCTCTCTCTCTCTCTCTCTATATATATATATATATATATATATATATATATATACACTTTATTCCTCCAGAGAATCCTGACTAATACAACTGCTTAAGAAACCTTCTGTCATCTGTGATTTGATTGCACTGTGGCTTAGTTTGGGACTTCTGACTTTTTTGCAATTTAAGCTTTTGTTTTGAGAAAACTGTAGATTCACATACAATTTTAAGAAATAATACAGAAAGGTCCTACACACCCTTTATCCAGTTCACCCCAGGGGTAACACCTTTCAATGTTATGGTACAATGTCATAATCAGAATATTGACATAGATCTAGACCTTTCCATCCCCAGGAATATCCTTCACATTCCCCTTTTATATCCGCATCTACCCCTCTCCCCCAACTTTCCCGTTGTTAACCCCTTGCAACCTCTAATCTCTTCTCCACATTTATGATTTTGTCATTTCAAAAATGTTCCCATGAAGGGCATCATATAGTGTGTAATCCCTTGGGATCGGCTTTTTTTCCTCCTTTCTTTGGAGGTTGAGCCAGATCACTTCAGATACGTAGTTCATCTTTGTTTCTGAGTAGTATTCCATGATGTTGACTATACCATCATTCACTTATCAAAAGACATCAATATCACCTTGATATAGCCAAACCAGAAAAAGACAAACAGATAGAAAGAAAGAAGGGAGAGAGGGAGGGAGGAAGGGAGGAAGGAAGGTTATTTCCAGCTGTGGCTAATATAAATAAAGCTGCTATAAACATTTCCCCACAGATTTCATGTGAATGTAGTTTCTCTTTTTTCTGGAGTAAATATCCAGCAGTGCAATCATCGGGTCTTAAAATGGTCGCAGGCTTAATTTTTTAAGAAACTTCCCAACTGCTTTTCCGAGTGGTTGTACCATTTTACATTTCTGCCAGAAACGTATGCACAATCTAGTTGCTCTGCATCTTCACCAGCATTTGGTGTTGCCATCTTTCTACTTGTTTATTTATTTATTTTTGTAGAACCAGAGAGACTGAACCAGGATCTTGTGCTTGCAAGGCAAGTGCTCTATTACGGAGCTACAGGCCCAGCCCTTTTTAAATTTTTTTATTTTGAGATAGGGTCCAAGTTGCCCTTGGTTAGCCACAAACAGCCTCCTCAGTAGTTGGGATTACAGGCATGCTCCACTGAGCCCAGCTACAAATCATTTTTAAACAGATTTTAAATTCGAAGTAGTTTTAGATGTATGGAACGGTTGAAAAGGTACAACAGAGAGCTCCATCTATCCCTGTGGTTGACTGTTAGAGTCTGTAAACAAGTCAAAAATAACACCTGGCATTTAGCCAGGGGAATGTTAGAGTTCGTAAACAAGTCTGGATGGTGCCTGGCAAAATGCCAGAGGGAGTGGTTTGAGAAGTAACAAAAGCTAACCATTAAGTGTGGAGATTCCTTATTGGTTGACTGATGTATCTAGTTTATGCTAATTAGATAAGCTCTGTGGAATGTATAAATACTGCTCCTATCCTGCAATAAACGGCTCCTACTCCTGCTGTATCAACGTACACAAGTTATTCGTCACCCCCCGGTTATTTTGCTGCAGCCGGACTGCGGCAGTTGACTGTACCAATTCAGCTGTGGGATGAATTGTGTCCCCCTTAAATTCATATGCTGGATCCCTAACTCCCAACGTGATGGCATTTAGACGTGGGGTCTTTGGGAGATAATTAGGTTTAGATGGGTTCATGAAGGTGGGGTCCTCCGATGCGGTTAGCATTCTTATAAGAAAAGATAACAGGGCTGGAGCTGGGGCTCAGTGGTAGAGCTCTTGCCGTGCACATTTGAGGTGCTGGGTTCGATCCTCAGCACCACATACAAACAAAGATGTTGTGTCCGCCGAAAACTAAAAAATAAATATTAAAATTCTCCCTCTCTCTCTCTCTCAAAAAAAAAAAAAAAAAGCACTAACCTCATCTAAGAGGAAGAAGACCTCATTAAAAAAAAAAAAAAGGATTCAGAGTTTTCTCTTTCTCTCCCCTTCCCTACCCTCTTCTCCCCTCCCTCCCCCTTCCCTTTCTCTTTCCAGCATCCAGAACTTTGAGAAATAAATATCACTTGCTTGTGAGCTACCCAGTCCACAGCATTCACTCATAGCAGCTTGCCCACTTTTCTCCTTTGTTGACATCTTACATTTGTGTGCTGCTTTTTATCAAAACCAAGGCACATTACTATTAACTAAGCCCCAAGGTTTATTTAGATTTCACTAATTTGCTTCTAATGTCCTTTTGATCTTCTAGGATCCCATACAGGGTACCGCCCTACTTTCTTTGGTCATGCCTCCTTAGCTTTTTGTAGTCTGTGCTAGTTTCTCAGACTTTCCTTGTATGTTAACCTTGACAGTCTTGAAGAGTGATGGCCAGGTATTTGGTAGGGTATCTCTCAATTTGGATTTGTTTGATGCTTTTCTCATGATTAACTAGGGTAGTGGATTTGGGGAGGATTAACTACAGTAGTGGATTTGGTTTTGGATTTGTTTGATGTTTTTCTCATGATTAACTGGGTTTGTGAATTTGGGAAGGATTCACGAAGGTTGAGGTGCCACTCCCACCACATCATATCAAAGGAACACAAAATCAACATGACTGATCATGTCAACCTTGATCACCTGCAAGAGGGAGTGTTTGCCAGGCCTCTCCACTGTCAAGTCCCCTTTCTGCCTGTCCCCACACCCCTTCCATACCTAATCCTTCCAGATCAGTCCCCAGCACACCCACACTCACGGGGGCTAGGGCTTAAACTCCATCACATTGAAGGGAAGTATCTATATACATTATTTGGAATTATTCTGTATTATTTTTTATTTTAGCCATTTTGATAGCTGTGTAGTGATATTTGCATTTCTCTAATGGCTCATGATATTGAACATCTATGCATGTGCTTAGCCATCTGTCCGTTCTCTTAAGTGAAATCTCTCTCCACTTCTTTTTCTCACTTTTTGATGGGATTGTTTCATTTTACCGTTAAGAGAGTATTAAAAATATTTTTAGATTATAGTCTATTTTCAGGTATGTTGTTTGTAAATATTTTCCTCAGTCTATAACTTATCTTTCTTTTCATCCTGTTAACAGGGTCCTTCACAGAGCAAAGATTTTTAATTTTGATGAAGTCTAATTTGTCATGTTTTCCTTTTATGGATCACACTTTTGGTCTCAAGTCTAAGAGCTCTTTGCCTCATACTAGATCATGAAACTTGTTTTTTTTTGGGGGGGGGAGGTGGGGGTGGGGAGGAGGGTGGGGACAGGTTATTAAGGAGTGAACCCAGAGCACTTCACCACTGAGTTACATCCCCAGCCCTTTATATTTTTTATTTTTGAGAGAGGGTCTTGCGAAGTTTCTTAGGTCCTTGCTAAATTGCTGAGGCTGACCTCAAATTTGCAATACTCCTGCCTCAACCTCTTGAATCACAGGGATTACGGGTGTATACCACCACACCTGGCTTTCCTATGTTTTTATCTAAAATTTTTGCATAAAACCTGCATTTAAGTCTGAAATTGATTTCAAGTTAATTTTTGTGTTCAGTGTGATTTAAGTAGAAGTTTATTTTAATATCTATAGCCATCCAATTTCCTTAGCCTCTTTTGTTAACAAACACTATCATTCCTCCATTATATTGTTTTTGTACCTTTATCCAAAATCAGTTGGATATACTTGTGTAAGTTCTCCATTCAGTTACATTAATATGTGTGTCTATCATTTTGCTTTTAACCTTACTGTAGCTATCAAAAAGACTTAAAACTGGGCAAACTGATTCCTCCCACTTCATTCTTTGTCAAAATTGTTTTTAACTATTCTAGTTCTTTTGCTTTCCATATATATTTTAGAATAATCTTATATATATTTACTAAATTTTTTTTCTAGAATTTTGATAGAAATTATGTCAAATCTGTGTATCAATTTGGGAAGAACTGACATTCTTACTACTTTGACTCTCTTAATCTATGAACATGGTACACATCTCTGTTTACTTATATCTTCTTTGGTTTCTTTCATCAGTATTTTGTAGTTTCCAACCTAGAGATCTCATACATGTTTTTTCAGTCTTATATCTACGTATTTGTGTCCCCCCCCAACAGCATGTGTAAATTTTGTTTTTGTTTTTGTTGTTGTTGTTTTACTATTTTATATTTTTAAGTTTTGGTGTCCACATATTTGTTGCTAATGCATAAAAACACAATTTTTGATTTCTGTTTCTCTTATAAATTCATGTGTTAGGTTAGCTTTTTTGTTGTTTGATTACTTGGAATCTTTTTCTGAAAGCAGACAACCAAGTCATCTGCAAATAAGGACAGTTTTATTTCTTTCTTTTCAATCTATGTGCTTTTTTACTTTCTTTGCTTGCCTCTTTGAACTGACTAAAATTTTTGGCATTATGTCAAAAGAAGTAATGAGTGCAGACATCTTCATCTTGTTCCTGTTCTTATGGAAAAAAACATTCAGTTTTTCACTACTAAGTACACTTTCAGCTACAGGGTTTTAGTAGATTTTTTTTTTGTTGTTGTTATCAAGTTGAAGGAATTTTCTTCTCTCCTTTTTTTTTCCCTGTAAGTTTTTAACATTAATGCGAATTAAGATTTGACAAATGCTTTTTCTACATTAGTTAATATGATAATGTGATTTTTATTATTTTACTTGTTGATATGGTAGATTTGCTGATTTTCAAATATTAAACCAACATTGCATCCCTAGCATAAACTACAGTCGGTCATGATGTGTGATTCTTTTTATACATTGCTGAATTATTTGTTGTGATAGGATCATATCTATAATCATGAGACATATTGGTCTTTTGTCCCCTCCCCAACTATCTTTAGTTTTGCTCTCAGGGTAATATTAGTTCCATAAAATGTATTAGGAAATGTTTCTTTTAATTTCTAGAAGAAATAGTGCAGAATTAATGCTAATTCCTTCTGCAATGTTTTGTAGAATTCTCTAGAGAAACCATGTGGTCTTGAGAACTTCTTTCTCTGACTCTTAAAACTATAAATTAAATTCTCTCAGTATTATCAGTCTATTCAAATTTTCTATTTAGTATTTGTTGAGCTTCTGGTGGTTTATGTTTTTCAAGGAAGTGTCATTTCATGTAACTTTCCAAATATATATGTGTTGAATTGTTTGTAGCATTAATTTAGTATCCTTTGATGGTCATAGGATTTTCTCTATGTCTGAGATACATCAGACAAAATAATAACTGTGGGAACTCAACACTGTGCTTTTCCTTGAGTCTGAGGTCCTTGGCAAGTCTATCTTTATCTTCTTTTCAACTTTCATCCTTATGTTTGTTTTACTTATTAATGTCTAGGGGTGCTCATTGTGCTTAATGATCAAAATAGAGAAACATACATCTACTCCATCATTTTGGAAGCAAGGTCAGACTTTTCACTGTAGTTAAACTGACTTACACAGAATCCCTTACATTTAAGCAGTTTAAAGTTAAGTCGAACACAACACACATAAACTGGGGATCTATAGAAGACAGTTATAATCTAGGCTAAATTTTGCAGTGTCAGAACATCAGAATTGTGGGAATTCAAAGAAAGGGGACAGAAGAAAGAAAGACCTCTGCATGTCTTTGTATATTGTAAAATATTTTGTTGGGGTATTTAAAAGGGTACTCTTGCGACAACACTGAGCATTTCAAATAAGACTGAGGTTTGAAAAATAGCTGATAATCATATGAGGCATTCAATGATATCTGTGTAGACAGGCCTTATTTCCATGATATCACCCCAGTACTCAATCCTGTCAATTCATTCAGTAGGGTTATTCAGAGATAAATATCACAGTGAGTCATCTTACATAAACACCACATTACACAGTCCAGTATCCCTATGTGGACTGAGGCTCCAAGCCTAACACCAGATTCCTGTTGTGTAAAGATATCTATTTTAAGAAAGAAGTCTCCAGTCTTCCAGGTGTTTCCAAAGAGATACATGATTCCCTCTGGACATATAGAGGTTGAGTTTCCATTCTATTCAGATGTGCTGGCCTTGTGTTGAATACAGCCTCCTCACACATAGCTTTGAGGGATGAAGGGATGAGTGTGCTCTTGGCTAATGTGGGGTGTGGCTTTCATGGGGTGTATGAAAGGGTGTGTGCTTGGCAGAGCTACTCCCTTGGGGCTCCTGGGTGTCTTGCAGCTCCCTGCTGCCCACCCACTCTTCCTTTCTCCAGTGAAGATTTGAGGCCTTCAGGTCACCAGCCCTCTCTCTGGGTGTGTTCTTACTCTTTGCAAAGATTTGCAAGATCTTTGTCTAGAAACCTAGCCTCTGATTTACTGTTTCAGACTGTCGATGGCAAAGGATGCCTGGTAGCTTTCCCTGCTCAAAAAACGGTCTTAGGAGAGCTTACAGAGTTAGTCACTTTGGTTGAGGACGATATAGCTGACTTGGGAACTGAAACACATGCTTTCTGCAGCTATTACTGTTCTCCAGACCTCAGCTTACCTGTTTTGGGTTTTTGTTTGTTTGTTTTTGTTTTTGTTTGTTGTTCTTATTGGAAAAGGGGATAGAATACCCAGGGACATTTTCCTGCCAAGCTACATCCCTAGTCCTTTTCATTTTTCATTTTGAGACAGGGTCTTGCTAAATTGCCCAGGCTGGCCTCAATCTTGCAATCCTCCTGCCTCAGCCTCCCAAATTGCTGGCATTACAGGTATGTGACACCACGCCAAGCTTCAGCTTACCTACCTGTAAATCTAATGTTATGGAATTATTGTGCAAAAAAAATAACATTCATTATCCAACTTTTGAGAGAATAATCATGTGGGCCTGCCATATAATGGTGATATCCTAGGATAAGATTTCATCCACTGGGTGATTGCATGCAGTGGTAACAGAGACCTTGAAAAAAGAAAAGTCGATCCATATGTTTCCCCTCATATGTGGAAGATAGAGAGGAAACGGAAAAGAAAGGTGGGGGTGATGGTGTGAAAAGCCCAGGGAGATCAGTAGAATAGAGGAAGGGGATGGATTGGGGTGGGGGAATGGAGAAATGCCGGGGGGTGACATTTGCCAAATCATATTGTTATATTGTGTGCATATGTAACAACAAATCCCACTGTTTCATACAATTATAACATACCAATAAAAAATGTGAAGAAAAAAATATACTAATTCTATCCTTTCCTTAAATTAAAAACACAGAGCGAGAGAGAGTAAATAAATAGGCTAATCTGTCTGTATACAAAGAGCTCAGAGGTAGGCAGTTTAAAAGGCCAAATTGGCAATTCAGTCACAAATGTACCAGTTCCCTTGTCATTCTGCTTTACAATTAATATACTGCCTCTGTTCTCAGGAGAGCTTCATGGACACAAAATGGCGATTGGAACTCCAGCCACAACTTCTCAATTCCAAACATTAAGAAAATGAAGAGTAGAAGCAAAAGGCTTATGCCAGCTCAGTTAGTCCTCGTTTGTAAGAACTCTCTTTAATCCCCAACAAGATCTTTTACTTGTATCTTAGTCCAGAGTTGGCCACGTGGGCCACCCTGTGTGCAGATGGGGATGGGAAATGGTGTTCATTGATACCTGCATCCTCAAATAGGGTCCTGTCAGTAAGGAAGGAGGGGAAAATTGGCAGATAGTTACAGACCCTGCTACCAACATTGCTATGAATCAACTTGGGCTTTTTTGATATTATTAGGGACATTCATTATCCACAAATTTGTAATAAGTGTCCACATTCATTGCCAAATTGTTTCATTCAAAGCAAGGATGTTCTTAAGATGCCAGACCACTGGAAGTTCACAGATTTAAGTGACTGAGTCAAAGGGTAGAAAATATTGGTCCTTTTTTGCAAGTTCTCATCCGTCCTCTGAGGTAGTTCAACCCTAAAAATAGTCTGACTATTAACCCATGTGCTTTATAGAGAGTTTCCTATACAGAGCACTTTCAGGGTGGTGACCCCATTGACTCCTCTGAACCAGTGTGACAGAGAGCAAATGCTATTGTCCCCTCTCTGCATAATTGGCCATGCTCAAGCTGTGGCAGGACTAGAAATCCAGATCTTCTGACGTCAATTCCAACTTCTTCTTTTACATAATCTATCAAATAATAACATATATCCATACACTCTCTAAAACCTTAAGCCCACATTTATCTCCACTGTTTTAGTGGATCCTCATAATAACCATGGCAGGGAGACAGAACAATTATTAAATTTCCATATTATATCCATGGATATAAACTCAGGCTTAACAATGGTTAGTTGCAGGACCAGAACTTGAACCCAGCACTTTAAATGTCATAAAAAGTTTTTTTTTTCTTTTTCTTTTTCCTATTTATTTATTTATACCAGGGATTGAATTCAAGGGTGCTTAACCACTGAGCCACATCCCCAGCACTTTTTATATTTTGTTTCAACTTGCTGAAGCTGGCTTTGAACTTGCCATCCTCCTGCCTCAGCCTCCCGTGTCACTGGAATTATAGGCATGCACCATCACTCCTGCCTAATAAGGTTCTTTATTTTGGAATCTCGAGTATCTCAAATAATTGGGCTCCAGAGCAGACACAGGACAGAGGCTGGCTGGGACTCCAGGCAATCCGGGAGGGGTGAGGCTGGAAGGCATGTTTTTCTTGCCCCCACCTCCCTTGCAGGGCTGCAAACCCCTCGTACTCCCAGATGGGACTGCAGGGATCTCCCAGCCACCTCAATGTAAATCACAGGAAGGAGGGAGAAATCTTCCCCAGTGATTGCCCTGAGAAATGTTTTCTTTTCCCAGGAGATGTATTTGACACAAGATAAAGGACCCGTGAAGAAAACAAACTTCACCACGCTGTGCCTGGCGTTGCTGCTTGCTTTTCTTCCGCCTCCCCTGCCCCCGCCCCCTCTCACACTCACTCATCCTTTGAAGACAGCATATGAACTTCCTTCCAAGGAGAGTGATTTCTGCAAAGCATTTCTCACAGGGACTACCTTTCAGGTGACCTTCTAGATTTGGGATCTCCAGGTCCCACTGCCCTCCAAGTGGACAACGCCCCCAAACTATGCTCATGAGTGTTTTCAAGAACGGACCAATCTTGAGGTGGGTGTGCTTTGGAGTCTAACCCAGAGATCTAAAAACTTGGTAAAAATCCTTAAATTCTGGCCTAGTTGCTAGTTCAGGGGCAAAAATCAGGCTGCCTCAACCCCTGCCTACCTGGGGTAGAATGAGCACAACCAGCAGGACACCCAGGCCCCAGGATCTAGCCGAGTTTGAGCAAAGGCCCCATGCATGCTTCTCCCCACCCCAATGATGCATACAAGTGTTGGAAGATGGATGGCCAGGTTGTGGAAGAGGCCAGCACTGAGCACCCCCAGGCTCAGCAGGCTCCCTGGATAACCAACGTGAGTCTTCTGGGTCAAGCAGAACAAGATAGTCAGTTATTTTCCGCTTCTCCAAGAAATCCTCCCCCGCCTGCCCCTTCTGGAGCAAGCGCTCCTCTCCACACCGGAACTCTCCTACTCTGTTGCTTTGTTCTGTTGTTTAAGGTCTCCTGCCCCATAGGGTGGTCATCTCAGTCCACACCTACCATCTGCCCTCCTCTCTCCCCCTCGTGACACCAGTTCCTTGCTGGTGTCCAGTGTATCTCCTGGCATTGTTGTGGGTGTTTTGCTCTGATCTTCCCACCAGTGCAGGAGGTATTCTTTTCTCTCCTCACAGAGGAGTGCATTTAAGTTGTATGAGAATGTAGCCATTTCCCAATGTCACCAAAATTGGAACCCAGGTTGGTCCGAGGGAAGCTTTGAGAGGAAACAACCCTTGGAGCAGTCCATCTGCCTCCCGCCGGACCTCTGCCAGAGCATGACTGCCATGCTTTGAGTGACTCTTTCTCAAGACATCCTCCTGCTGCGTGTGTGATGCCCAGATCTTTGTTGGGTCTATAAATTGTGCTGTGAGACGAGCTCTTGGCCAGCACAGGGAACTGAGGAGCCTGTTCTTGCTGGTAGTTCAGCCTCGTCTGGGCCCTCTCTCCTGCAGGCACTCCCTGTCACCTCCCAGGCTGGGCCAGTTGTTAAAATGTGACTTCCTCCCATTAATTAGAAAGGGCCTCTGCTGATTCCTAACACAGACCCAGAATGGTCATCCAAGAGAGCTTACAAAACACTCTCTGGATCCCTTATGTGCTGAGAAATCCAGACCAGCTGGATGACATTTTCTCCCAATATTCATAGGGCTACAGCAATTAAGAGGAAAGGGCTTGCACCTCGGTCCTGGGGGTGGAGTCCAGCTTAGAGCTGTGGAGGAGCTGCTCAAGGCCCCAGCCCACCTCCTCCCTCTGCCCCTGCTGCTCCCTGTCCAAGATGTCGGGGCCTCCCCTGCCTCCCAGGATGGTGCCAAAACACTGTGGGTCAGGGGTCAGGCCCCTCGCTGGTTTCAGCCTCTTTCCCTGCAATCTTGCAAAGAAGGAGTAGAACTTGATGGGTAAACTTGATGGGGTTGAGAGACGTGGCAGATTTCATCTTAAGCTGGATAATGGTTTCATTGGATTCAGAGTCTGCTAATGCCTCAGATTCGGTATCTGCAAAATAGAAAGGTTCAGCTTCTCTAAGCTCACAGTGTGTCAGAGGCAAACTGAATCACAGGGTGATAATAATACATCCTTGAACCCTTGAGCATCATCATGGAGATCAATCATAAGCACTTCAGTCCAATGTTCCCCTGTGCTTTTTCCCCAAGTGTGTCAGTCAGCTTTTCGTCACTGTGACAAAATACTTGAGCCAACAACTTATAAGGAGAAAAGGTTTATTCTGGCTCGTGTTTCCAGGATTTCAGTCTATGGTTGATTGGCTCTACCATCTGGGGAGCTGTGGCAAGGAGCACATTGTGGCAGAGAGCTTGAGGTGGAGCAAAGCTGCTACCTCATAGAGTCCAGGAAGGAGAGAGAGAGAGAGAGAGAGAGAGAGAGATGGAGGGAGGGAGAGAGAGATAAAGGGAGGGAGGGAGAGAGAGAAAGAATGGGTATCTCAAGAACCTCTTTAAGGACTGGGGCTGTGGCTCAGTGGTAGTGCGCTTGCCTCACGTGTGTGAGGCACTGGGTTTGATTCTCAGTACCGCATATAAGTAAATGAATCAACAACTAAAAAAAAAATTTTTAAAAGAAAAAAGAACCCCTTTAAGAGCACACCCCCAGTAACCAAACTTCCTTCCTTTAGACTCCCAAATTTTCACCATCCCCCCGTAGTGCTGCAGCCTGGTGACCAAGCTTGTAATACATGGGCTTTTGGAAGACATTTAAGATCCAAAGCATTACACCACTCTGTCAGTTGCTCAGGAAATAAAATTATAAAGTTAGCCTGAGTAAACCATATAAATTAGGAAGTATGTGAAGAGGTACACCATAGGATGTCTGTCCTGAAAGGATTCTTAGAGTCTGTTTATTGTAAAGGTATCAAAATTAAATAGAAATCATGTTCAGATCATCCTTTGCCTGGTTTCAGCCTCTATTACTAATACACGTTGACCAGGTGGGCATCATCCTTCCTCTGAAGACCACCAGGTACTTTCTTTCTTTTTTTTTTTAAGTTGTAGTTGGGAACAATACCTTTATTTTATTTATTTATATGTGGTGCTGAGATTGAACCCAGAGCCTGGCACGTGCTAGGCGAGCGCTCTACCCCTGAGCCACAACCCCAGCCCCAGCCCCAGTCCACCAGGTACTTTCTTAAGGATCATAATATGGTTCCACCAAGACCCCTGCGGTGGTGAAGGATGGAAAACCCCATTATCCTGACTTTTGCAGACTTGCAATCTGGGATTCAAAGACATTAAGCAATACTGTCAGAATCACATGGTAAACGAGAGTGGGATTGAAATAATACAACTCAGACCTCTCTACTTCTGACAGAGAGGTGACAGTGAACTTAGAATTATAACCATCCCATCTCTAAAAAAAAATCCAGGAGCTCCTCTTCACAAAGCATAATTAGTACAGGAAAGGGGCCACTAATAGATTTTGGGATTTAAGAAAAAAATTTTTATAGTAAATAGCAAACAACATGAAAATTCTACTGCAAATTATGAAAGTATGCACTTAAAATGTGGGTTATAGTTTCTGCTATGTGCAACATCAGGATAAATAGTCAAATTGATTTCTTTGAGCATAATTTTTCTTGCACAATCTTATAATAGAACCATATAACATCTTTTGCTTCATTTTTGCCTTGAGAAGAACAGTTACAGAGTCGTTTCATTCGCTGTCCTAAGAGCTCTTCCTTATTCCTTGGTCACTGGAATCTTTCTGACACCCAAAACCCTCTGTTAATCCCCCCTTTGTTATCCCTGTGTCCACTCACCAACAACTTGGCCAGTTGTTGGCTCCCCCATGTGACTCCAGCCAACATCTCTTTCCTCATGTTAAGAAGGGATATGTGAAGGCAGGCTAACTTTAACAGAGGTCAGCTCACTAAACAAGTGCTTTTGTGTTGGTATGACTTTTTCTTTGGTTTATTTGTAACTCAAGGTCTAAGACACTGAATTTTCCATTGACCAGGGCTGTCCCTTCACTGCCTCCTTTTCCTTGCCACCATCAAGGAGGCTCAAGTTAGGCTGGATTTTTTTAAACTTGACATCGGAATTCACGTCTATGGTCATCATCCGTACTTGACCCTCTTTGAGATCAAGTATGGATGATGACCATAGATACTTGAAATTCACATAGTATAAGATTAGCCATTTTAAAGTGAATGATTCATTAACATTCAGTAGGTGCCCAATATGGTACAGCCATCCCCGTAGATACTTGAAGGAAGAGCAAACAGTCAGTCCCTCCACTGTTCTTTGCCTAAAACTTTGTTTCTAGACTGAAGGTTGGGGTTGCCTTGGTGCCATTGTTATTTGCAAATTGTCCCTTTGGGGTTTCCCTGGAAGGCTGGGACCAGTGGTAGGGAGGCAACAGGAAGCCAAGTCCTGGATTTCCAAGCCAGGATTAGGTTTCTTGACCACCTCTTCATTCAGGGACCTGGAAGACAGCATCTTCTTCATTCATCTGTTCATTTATTCAAGTAGTTATCAATCAAGAGGCATATCAAATAGCTAATAAGTGATAGATAAAATTCTAAGAGTTGCAAGGGTAGAAATAGGCAGCACACAGTCACTACCTCCAAGAAACTTAAAACCTAGTTGGAGAGAAAAGATGTACACATGAGACATTTACTAATAATTATTAGTAGTTTCAAATAGTTACATTTGAAAAATGTTTTATGATTTTTAATTATGTCTTCTTTTAACTCCCAAACATTCTGCAAGGAGAACTGAGCTATTATTATCACTAATTTATAGATCTGAGAACAGGTTGAGGGTGATTAACATATTCGGTAGCCAGGTTTCTCCTTATCAAGTCCAGTGCTCTTTCTAGAACATCCATTTTTTCAACCTATATAAAAACGCCAGTTGTTATTCAGCTATAAAAAAGAATGAAGTGCTGATACAGCCTACAAGGTGCATGAGCTTTGGAAACATGCTAAATGAAAGAAGCCAGACACAAGACGTCACATCGGATATGTGTCCAGTTGTGTGTTTGTAATGCTTAGAATATGCAATTCCATAGAAACCAAAGGCAGACTGGTGATGGACTGTGGCTGGGGATAGCAGGGAATGGAGAGTAACCGTTTAATGGGTACAGGGTCTTATTTTGGGGTGATGAGTTTGGAACTAGATAACGGGGATGGCTGTACCATATTGGGCACCAATGTTACTGAATGTTACTGAATCGTTCACTTTAAAATGGCTAATTTTATACCATGTGAATTTCACTTCAATAAAAAAGTTTTTAAAATATCAATTAATTTTCCTATGAATCTAAAACTGCTGAAAGAAAATAAAACCTGAAGAACAGAGAGCAGAGTCAAATAACTGTGGAAGAGATGCTAGTAGTCCAGCTGTGACTGGGGGCAGAGGTCAAGTGCAAGGTACTCATTGGACATGACTTTTCTATAGTCATGGTAACTAAGGAATTGAAGAGGTATGGCCGGGGACTCTTGTCCTGTCACCTGCCCTCCTAGCCCTGAGTTCTCTTTTGGAGCATTTACCATAATCGCTACTGTGTGTGTGTGCCTGCCTGTCAGGTGTCTGTCTTCCCCATTAGCCTCTCTGCTTTATAATAACTAGTTGGTCCTTTTCACAACTGCCTCCACAGTAGCTCACACAGAGCAGGAACTCAGTAAATAAAAGAGCTCTGGTTTTAATTGTGTACCTCCAAAAAAAAAAAAAAAAAAAACTGTGCTACCTTGAGAAACTTATTGAACCTCTGTGGGCCTCAAATGCTAGGCTTCAGACCTTTGCTCAGTTGTTTTCCTGGGCTCCACCCACATAATGGGAAGGCTAAGCCTGACTCCTTAGTGTTGCTGTAGAGGTTTTTTCTAACTGGGGTGTTGCTACCCTAACTGTGATACCTCTGTGTATTTCTCCATAGCATCCAGAAAACTAGAATTGTTGTGAGCAAATATCACTACATTATTCCAGTAGGGATTTTTTTCCTCTCCCCTGGGGTATATTGCCACCTTTACTTGTGTTCTACAAAGAAAGAAGGAACAGCAAGAACACTTTCAGGGAGCTTTTAAAATAATTTTTTAAACCTCTTCAAAGAGCTGAGAAGGCACTGCTCTTGGGCCTTTGACATGCCGGCCCCTTCCTGGGCACAATCTTGTGATGATTTAACCCTAGCACAACAAGGCAGGGACCAGTTTTCCTCATCTTACAGATTGGGGTCCAAGACGAACAACTTGTTGCAAACCTGCAGCAAATCTGTGTGACTGGGCTGAGGCCTCAATTCTGAGATCTCAGCCTCTTGGGAAACTACTAAGACGGGTTCCAGGGTCTCTCCTGGCGATCTGCAGCAAATGGGGTGGGGGGACAATTACCATCTGGAACAGGTTAGTTTCACTCCTGCCTGGAGGGCGGAGGATGGACTCAATGACCCCTGCAAGTCCCTCTCTGCCCGATGCCTCTCCAGTTACCTTCTCCAGTTTCCAGCAAACATGCTTTCTCTAGGGAAAAATGAATCCGGGGCTTCAGCTTCCCTTGGGAGTCTGTAAACCATTCTACTTTCCAGTTTGGGGAATATGAGCTTCATGAGAGAAAATGCCCAGCAGGCTGTCAGAGGAAACATTGCAACAACAACTCTGTATATTTAGATTCTTCCTAGCAACACATGCTCCTGAAGGATGCAGTACAAACGGAAGGCAGAACATCTGAGTCCCCTTCCTGGGTCCCCTGACCACCTCAGGGCCCTTGATTGGTTGGCTTCTCTGTTTGATGCCCTGGCACCCTCCTTACCTGGCGTGGGTGTAGGAGATTAACGTCACAGGCCAGCACTGCCCAGTGATGGAGCTTCATCCTTGGGAGTTCCAGTGTTTCCTGGTTCCTCTGTCTCTGATTTATCTATTTATTTTGCATTTCTGGGAATGGAACCCAGGACCAGCAGAGAGCCACCTCCCCAGCCCTCAATTTCTATTTCCTGAACCCAACCTAGGACATGCAGCCTAACAGAGGATTTCTCTGATGCTTTGTGGCCTGAGGATAATGATGAGATTAGATCCCATTTAAACTATTTACTGAATATTTATTTTGGTGAACACTTTATAGGCAGTACTGCATTTCACTTCACACCAACCACATAAGAACAATGAGATTCAGAAAGACTTGGTTCAAGATCCCATCCAGCTAGTGAATGGCAAAGCTAGGGTTGGAGCCTATCCTGTCTGGCTTCAGGGCTCAGAATTTTTACCATAACACTCAACTCTTAGATGGAAGTCTGGGCTTTGTAAAAAGTCACATATCATTTGGACACCAAAACACTGGCATTCTGCAGGCCTTTTTAAAAAATATTTTTATAATGAAAGTTTTCAAACATACAGAAAAGTCACAGGAGTAGGAAATGAACCCCCATCCCCCAGGTTTAACAATTACCAACATTTTTTGCCATACGTCTATCCATTTTTTCTTTTTCTTTTTTTTTTCCTATAGTACTTTAAAGGAATTCCTGACATTCTGTGTCATTTTGCCCCTAAATACTTCCATATGTAGCTCTTAAAAGAGGGGAGGAGGGAGGAAGAAGGGATTTCTTACCTAACTACAAAACCAAACACCTAACACAAATCATAATTTCCTCTTATCACCTAATAAGCAGTTCAAATCAGATTTCTCCTAGTGTGCCCCAAATGCATTTTTACATTTGGTTTGTTCAACTAAAAGGCCAAACAAACCCACCTACAGTATTTGATTATGTCTCCTAAGTCTTTTAACTCAGAATTTTATCTTCTTTTTGTTTTCTGTGTCACTGATCCTTAAAGAGACTGTCCATTGTCCTGCAGAACACTCATTGTCTGGATGTGTCCGATGACTTAGTGGTGGTGATGTTTCACTTGTTCCTCTGTCTCCTGTGTTTTCTGATGAGGTGTAAATCGGATGGTTTGGTGAGGCTCATTTGGTAGCCAGAGCACCTCATGGATGGTGCATTGCTTCTCCAGGTACCTCATGGCTGCTTGTCCCAATTTTTAGTGCTGATAAAGATCATTGTGCTGAGAGGGGTTCCCAGAAATTTTCAGGGCTTACAGAGACAAAAGATAGATTTATTACACAATTCTTGGATTCTGGGCCATGTATGGTGTTCTCGTGGTTGTCAGGCTTAAGGCTGATCCTAGTGACATGGGGAAACCAGTTTTTCGGCTTTGAAAGGGCTGCAGATTTTAGGGTCTTAGGGCCTCCTTTGTTTGGGGTTGGCGGGGTTGTGGGGGAGAGCCTATCTAAGGTGTGGTGTGAGAGTTCTTGCCCATTTACAAGTGCAGACAGCTGGGGGTGAGATTCGTATTCATAGCTGATGATTCAGAAACTAGAATCTGGTGCCTGGCTGACTCTTGGCACCAGAGGGGTGGTCCAGAGACAGGAAATAGGAATCAGTGGAGAAAGGACAAACACCAAGCAGGGTGGCTTGAGAAAATTGCTCAGGTAGAGAAACCAGAAAAAATGCTGATACTCTCAGATGAAGGATGCTGAAGGAGACAGGAAGTTGGCAGAATCTAAGCTAAAAACCATGAAAAGAGGGCTTGGGTTGGGGATTATCTGTGGAACCCAGCCAGAAGAGACTCAGAACCCTCAGAGGGAAGCCCCTCTCTAGATCACCTGTTCTACCGTCTCCTTTTGGAGATGAAGACACTGGGCTCAGGAAAGAGCAGTCAGTTATTTAAAGTGGCACGGCCGGGAGAAGCACTCAGTTCCCCTGGTTCTCACCAAGCCCTTCCACTTCACCACACCACTCTGCTCTTCCTCCTCAAGGACCAGTGGCTGCTGCAAGAAGTCTAGCTGCCCTGGGGTGAAGGAGGTCTGCACCAAGAAGCCAGACTTCTTTTGTGGTAAACCAGATGAAGCCAGGCTTCTGTGACTAAGCCATATGCCTGTAATTTGCTTAAGTCCATGTAACTTGTGCCCTGTTATTCTTCTCACTGTGTGAACTGGTTAGTAGATGAGTGTAGATGAGAAGAACTATAGAAGGTGCACAGTTAGACTGTGAGGGTCCACACCGGGCTCTAAGTTCAAAGAACAAAACCTCTGCACATCCTCACCCCTTGGCCCATTAAACAATTAAGGCTGAAGAACAGGGAGAGAGCCAGACTGAATGATTCCTCTTTTGTTTCTTGGTTGGAGAGGCTCCTGGAGAGCAGTCTTGAATTACTCATCTATATATTCCTAGCATTAGGACTGGGGTTATAGCTCGGTAGCTTGCCTGGCATGCACAAGGTTCTGGGTTTGATCCTCAGCACCACAAACAAGGGGAAGAAAGAAAGAAAATTAGGAAAGAAAAATATTCCTAGTATTTACAAAAGAGTAGCTCATGATAAATGGCATTTAATAAATACAAATAGTTGAAGGAAGGAAGGAAGGAAAGAATATCTAGGAATGTACATTATCTTGATCATAATCCCCTTAATCGATGCCTCCTCACTGGTCTCAGTCTTGTATTCTAGAAAGTGATCTTCCAATCTTGTTTACCCCACCCTCTCTCCACAAAATTTGAGAAATTATGTTCCCTTTTTGATTTGTAAGTCAGCATTTAATAGTTTGCATCAAAAGTTTTAATATGTAGTTCACATGGATATACTTTCCAGAACATTATAAATATTGACATTCTAAAGTAAAAATCTTAAATCACACTTTTGCATATGTCCAGTGGAAGTAATTTTTTGATACATAACATCTCACATTTACAAATTTTGTGAACAAATTATTTTTTCTAGTTGGAAATCTTATATTGTTTCCTTTTCTCTTTGAAATTATATCTCTACATCACTTGTCAAAATTTTTAGCAACTAGTATTTGGTAACATAAGTTTTCCAATTTCCTAAAACTCTTGTATCCTAATTGTCAAAATTTTTCTGTATTTAATTATGGTGATGATTATTATTAGTATAGCAATTGATCAAAACAATATATACTATGACACATTTTTAAAGTAAAAAGCTGAGATTACCCATTTAAGACTATCTCCTCATTCATAAACAAACTTCAACAAATTTAAAAGAGTTGTATAATATAGTTGGTTCCCAAACTACAGTACACTCAAACTAGGAATCAATAACAGAAAGATAACAGGGAGCTATCAAAACACTGTGAACTAGTCCATGGGAAGAAAGAACGCCTCAAGGGAAATCCAAAAATACAGTGAACAGAAAGAAAATGAAAATACCACATATCAAAAGTTATGGGACGCATCTAAACAGTGCTGAAAGGAAAATATGTAGCACTAAATGCTACATTGGGAAAGAGGAAAAGCACCCTGTCAGAAGCCCAATACCCTACCTCAAGAACCCAGAAAACAAAGACCATAATCTCAGCTGCAAATGAAAGATGGGAAATAATAAAGAATAGAAATAGGTGAAATTTAGAAAAGGAAAAAGCAAGATAAAAATCTATCAAACAAAGCACTGGTTCTTGGGAAAGATCAATAAAATTGACAGACCTCTAGCAGGACTGACAAAAGACAAAGACAAGATACACGAACCCTGTATGGAAACTGGGAATGTCACTGCAGACTCCAAACAAGAGTGATAATAAAGAATGCTACAAGCCACTTCACTGTTATAAATTTGACAACTTAGATAAAGTGGACCAATTCCTAAAAACCAGAAATTATCACAACTCACCCAATATGAAATAAATAATGAGAGTAACTATGTAATTATTAGGAAAATTAAACTCATAATTTAAAAGTTCTCAAAAGATAGATTTTCAGTCCTATAAGGAGTTTACTGGAGAATCTACCAAAGGTTTAGAGAAGAATTAGCACCAGTTCTATAAAATCTCTTCCAGAAAGTTAAGGAAGAGCAAATACTTGTCAGTTCATTTTATGAAGCTAGTACTATCCTGATACCAAACCTAGAAAGAAGATAGTACACAAAAAAGAAAGATATAGACCAATACGTTTTATAAGTGTGGACTTAGAATTTTACTTTATTTTATTTTATTTTTTTTGCTGTACTGGGGATTGAGCTCAGGGCTTCCTGTACACTAGGCAAGTGCTCTACCACTGAGCTACATCCCCAGCCCTTAGACACAGAAATTCTTTTTTTTTTTAAGAGAGAGAAAGAGAGAATTTTTTTAAAATATATATTTATTTATTTATTTATTTTAGCTTTCGGTGGACACAACATCTTTATTTTATTTTATGTGGTGCTGAGGATCGAACCCAGTGCCCCGCGCATGCCAGGCGAGCATGTTACCGCTTGAGCCACATCCCCAGCCCCCAGAAATTCTTTATAAAATATTAGTAGGGCTGGGATTGTGGTTCAGCGGTAGAATGCTCGCCTAGCATGGGTGGGACCCGGGTCCGATTCTCAGCACCACATAAAAATAAAGGCATTGTGTTGTGTTCATCTACACCTAAAAAATAAATATTTAAATAAAATAAAATATTAGCAAATAGAACTCGGCAATGTATAAAAAGAACTATAGACCATGACCAAATGGTATTTATTCCAGTGAAGCAATACATTTAGTATTCTAAAATGTATCAGTGTAATCAATTCTATTAATAAGCTAAGGAAAAAAAATTCCATGTCAATTGACAAAATAAAAACATTTAACATTCATTCATGATCATAAATGTCTGAGTTTAAAAGAAAACAGATAGAGAAGAAGTTCTTCAACTTGAAAAAGAACATCTACCAAAACAAAACAAAACAACCCTGCAGCTAGCATCATTTTTAAAGATAGAAAATCAAATGCTTTCCCTCCAAGTTTGGGAACCAGTCATGGTTTACTCTGAACTCTTATTCAGCATGGTGCAGGAAGTTCTGGACAGGGCAAATAGAAAGAAAGGGCAGAGAGGAAGAAGAAAAGAGAAGCATATAGATTAGACAGAACTAAAACTCTTTTGCAAATAACACGATTATCAATGAAAAAAATCCCAAGAATCTATAAAAAACTCAAAGAACTAATAGGTAAGTCTAGCAAGATCACAGAATAAGAGATAAATACACAAAAATCTATCAATTATATTTTCACATATATGCAGTAAATATGTGGACACCAAAATTAAAATTATAATTGCTCCAATAAAGTGAAATACTTAGGTCTAACAAAACATGTACAATACTTGTACACCAAAAAATTTCACCATATTGATGAAATAAATCAGTAAGGTATAAATAAATGGCCAGGTGTTGGTAGTACACATTTGCAATCCTAGAGACTTGGGAAGCTGAGGCAAAAGGATCCCAAGTTTGAGGTCAGTCTCAGTGACTTGGCAAGATTCTGTCTAAAAAAAAAAAAAGGTCTGGGGATATAGCTCACTGGTAAACTGCCCCTGGTAAACTGGGGGTTCAATCTTCAGTACCAGAAAGAAAAAAAATCTGAATAAATGGAGAGATGTGCTGTGCTTATGCATTGAAAGACTCAACATAGTAAATATGTGAATTCTTCCCAGATTGGTAGATATGCAGAGTACAATTCTTATCTAAATCTCAGCAAGATTTTTTGTTGATATACACACAGATTATTCTAAAATTTACATAGAAAGAAAATGCAACTAGGTTAGCCAAAACAATTTTGACAAAATATAGAGAGAGATTGGAAAAGTAAGTCTACAATGATTTTTTAAAATATTTTTTTTAGGTGTAGTTGGACATAATACCTTTATTTTACTTATTTATTTTTATGTGGTGCTGAGGATTGAACCCAGGGCCTTGCACATGTTAGGTGAGTGCTCTACCGCTGAGCCACAACCCCAGTCTACGATGATTTTAAGACTCATTTTATAGCAATGGTAAACAAAGCTATGTGGCAAAAGAATTGACATAGTGATCAATGGAAAGAATAGAGAACCTAGCTAATATAGTAAGAGAAGAAAAGGAAATAAACAGTATACACATTGAGAAAAAAGAAAATAAAATTTTCTCTGCTTGCAGGTAACATGATTATTTATGTAGAAAATCCAAAAATACTGACCAAAATCCAAGAATTCCTCAAACAAATGATTACAGCAAGTTTGCAGGATACACAGTTGGTACAGTCAGGAACTGCCGCAAAGACTTTGTGTCACTGAATGTGTTTCACATAGGGCACAACATACCATATATCCTAGGTGTGCGCTAGGCTTTACCATCTAGATGTATATAACTACACTCTGTGATGTTTGCACAAGAGTGAAATTCTCAACAGTTCTCAAAAGGTATCCTTACTATTAAATGATGCTTGACTCTACACAAAAGTGAATTGTTTTCCTATAAATCAACTGAGGAATGGTTGGAATTGAAGATTAAGAACTTATCAGCATTTATATTAACACTTCCCAAAATGAAATACTTGGATATAAATCTAACAAAATGTATACAAGAACTACATGAGGAAACCTATAAAAAAAAAACTATGAAAAATATCAAAAGTCTAAATAAGTGGAGAGATAGTCTATGTTCATAGACAACACTCAATAGAGTTAAGATGTCAGTTTTTTCCAAATGACTTGTAGATTCAACACAATCACAGTCAAAATCCCAGAAAGTTATTTTGTGGATGTTGATGAACTGCTTCTAAAGTTCATATGGGAAGGCAAAAGACTCAAAATAGTCAACAGAGTATTGAACAAGAGCAAAGGTTGAAGGACTGACCCTAACCAACTTTAAGATACACTATAAAGCCTCAATGACCCAAGGAGTGGGAAGGAGGTAGAAAAAGAGACAAATAGATCAATGGAAGAGAATAGAGAGCTCGGAAGTAGACCCATACAAGTACAGCTGACGGAATTTGTTGTTGTTGTTGTACTGGGGATTGAGCTCAGGGCCACTTACTACTTGAGCCAAGTCCCCAGCCCCTTTTATATTTTTATTTAGAGACGTGGTCTCACGGAGTTGTTTACGGCCTTGCTGGGTTGCTGAGGTTGGCTTTGAACTCTCGATCCTCCTGCCTCAGCCTCCAGAGCTGCTGGGATTACAGGCATGCGCCACCAAGCCCAGCAGTCAACTGATCTTTAACAAATTAGAAAAGGTAATTCCATGGAGAAAGGATAGTATTTTCAACAAAGTGCTAAGAACAACCAGACATCCAAATGTAAATTAATTAAGTATCTTAAATAAGAATCTAGGCACAGATCTAACCTTTTCCACAACTCCAAATGGATCATAGACATAAATGTAAAATGCTAATTTTAAAATTTCTAGAAGATGATATAGAAGAAAATCTAAGTGAACTTGAGTTTGGCAATGACCTTTTTAGATACAATACCAAAAATATGATCCAGAAAAGAAAAAGTTGATAAATTGGACTTCATTTAAAATTAAAAGCTGCTGTGAAAGTCACTGTTAAGAGAATGAAAAGACAAGTCACAAACTAGGAGAAAATCTTTTCCAGGCACACATCTGATGGTGGATTTGCACACAGAATATACAAAGAACTCCTAAAACCCAATAGTGAGGAAACAAAACGCACAATCAAAAAGTAAGCCAAAGATCTAAATAGACCCTTTACCAGATTGCAAATATAAACATGATAAGATGCTCAACAATATAGTCATTAGGGAATTGCAAATAAAACAAGATCCTGGGGTATAGTCATTAGAATAGTAGCTAAAATCCAAAACATCGACAATGCCAGACATTGACAAGGAGACAGAACAACAGCAACTCTCTCATTATGCAAAATGATACAGCCACTCAGGAAGAATATCTGGCATTTTCTTACAAAGCTAAATGCAGTCTTCCTATATGACCCAGCAAAGGCACTCCTTGGTATTGACCCAAACAAGTGTTAATAGAAGGTTATCCTTAATTGCCCAAACTTGGAAGCTACTAAGATATCCTTCCATAAGTGAATAAACAGCGGTACATGCCTGAAATGACATTATTCAGTGGTGAAAAGAACTAGGAAGCCATGAAAAGACATGGAGGAACCTCAAAAGCTATGGCTATGAGAAAGATGCCAGTCCAAATCAACTTCACACCATATGATTACAGTTATAGAACATTCTAGGAAAGGTCAAACACAGTAAAAATACCAGTTGCCATTAGAAGGAAGGAGGGATGAATAAATAGGTAGAGTGTGGAGGATTTTTATGGCAGTGAACTCTTTTGTCTAGTGTATTTAGATATTGCATACTATTTTGGTACTGTGTGGGGGAAATGTGATAGTATGCACTTATCAAAACCTATAAAACTATATGACAGGAAAAGTTAACCCTAAGGTAAGCTATGGACTTTGGGTGATAATGTACAACTAGTTCATTAGGCATTGATTTAACTAATAAAACTAATAATGTAACTAATGAATAATCAATTTAGTCAATAGTATATAAATATTGATTCATTAGTTGTAACAAATGTACTATTTTAATGCCAGGTATTGATCATAGAGGAAACTGCTGTCTTGGGAGAAGACGGGGGAGAAAGTACGTGGTACCTCTCTCTACACATTGCTCAGTTTTTCTGAAAACCTAAAACTGCTCCAAAAAATGTGTCTATTTTTAAAAATAGTTAAATCTCCCATAAAGAAAAATTTGAAACAATTTATTTATCTACTTTTCATTTCACTCCTAGCCCCTTGAGGGCTGGTCTGTGCTCTGTAACTTCCTTTCAGAGAGTCATATGTAGAAAGGGAGAAAAAAGTAAACTGGGCAGTGGAGAAACCTGGTGAACACATGCTAACGCTCTACCCAGGTGATCAAGGTTGAGGTCGTCAGTGATGTGGAGTCAGCCCAAGTAGCTGGGATTACAGGTGTGCACCACAGCACCTGCTATGCAAATTTTCTATAAATCAAACTATTTTAAAATTAAATGTATCTTAAAATAACATGTAAGCAAGGCATGCTAGTGAACATTTGTAATCCCAGTGATTTTGGGAGACTGAGACAGGAGGATCACAAGTTCAAGGACAACCTCAGCAACTTAGCAAGACTATCTCAAAAAGGGCTGGGAATCTAGTTCATTGGTAGAGTGCCACTGGGTTCAGTCACCAGTACAGCAAAATAATAATAATGAGGAGGAGGAGGAGGAGGAGGAGGAGGAAATGTGTCAAGCCCAGTAAAGAATCTGGATCACTCGTGCGTGGTTGGTGGTAATATAAAACAATGCGACCACTCTGGAAGAATTTGGCAGTTTCTTTAAAAATTTAAACATGCAATTCATATAATCCAGCAATTGCAATCCTAGATATTTATGCCAAAGGAATGAAAACTTGTGTTTACACACACAAGCTATTCATACATTTTTATAGAAAGTTTATTTGTAATAGTCCCAAACTTGAAACAACTCAGTCGTCCTTCTATGAGTGAATAATTCAACACACCAGGACACAGCCATACTGTGGAATATTATTCAGCAATGAGAAAGAAGAATCTATTGACACAACAACCTGCATGAATCTCCGGATACCTGTGTTGACTGAAGAACAGGGGGAAGGGGATCCAATTCCAGAAAGTTGAGTACTGTGTGATTCCATTCATATATCATTCTTGAAATAATGAATTTAAAGAAATGGAGAAGAAAAGAGTGGAGGGACAGAGTAAGAGGGAAGTAGTTGTGATTGTAAGAAGGCGACATCGACATCCTTGTGATTCTTAAAATGCTTTACATGTAACTACACCCGTACCAACACCCCAGTCCAACCCCATACTGCCCAGAGTTCCGGGAGTCGAGCATCCAGGGATCTCGGTATTGTTTCCAAAACTGCATGTGGTTCTACAAATTTCTCAAAAGTTCAATTAAGAATTTTAAAATTAGAAAGGGATTTCTTAATGAAATTAGTTTTAATTAATGCATTCATGCATGATATTACTTGTTATTAAAACTAGACCAGGGGCAGCATCTATTCTGGTCCTACTTTTCATTTTTATAGGAGTCGTGCTGGGAAACTTTGTTCACATAAGTAAGTTTGGATAGAGTTTTATTATAGCAATATGATTTAACTCTCTGAACTCTTTCCAAGTGCTATGCCAAAAATAACATACTGCTCTATCATCAAGAATTATTTTTAATAATCTATCAGCTGACAACTCGATTAAGTCCTCCTCTGATATCATTGAAGGCAAAGAATTGGAAAACATTTGGCATGCAAATAATTACTACTCATTGTGGCCATTATTAAATTTCTCTGTTCCTGGGAATTCACTTTACCAAGACTTTATAAATGATTATTCATTATCCTTTTTAGTTATTTTCTTAGAGGCAACTTCTAATTAATAGATTTAGAAAGGGTTACAGGAATTGAAATATTGCTCATTTCAATACATATTTCCCCAAATTTTATTTTGTACACTGATTTTAGATTATTATATATGCTGTACTTATATTGTCCTCAAATTTTTAAGATCTGCAGATTTAGTGCATTCAATTTATGAATAGCATTCACAATTTAGTCTAATTGTAGAAGACTGTCATCAGTATACAATTAATCACCCAGAGTAAATTTATTCTTTGTCCCCCACCAAAGAACACTTACTTTTCATTTTTCAATCCAATTCAATGAGTTCATATATATCTTCCCATGACAAATATTTTAAATTTTAATTCAAAGATGACAGAGATAGATAGATATCGATACAGGAACAGGACATGACGCCTACTATGAATTTATAACCTAGATAAAATAATTTGAGCACCTCTTCAACACTTTCTACCCTTTTTCACTTCATTTTCCTGGGATTAGGATTTGCAGGATGACAGTTGCTGGAAGAATGGAGAGAATCGTCAAACAAAAATCGCTCTGTTGCAATACATCTGTATTCAAAATCTCCCCCAAAGGAACAAAGTGCTCTGTTTCTAATGCCACGCTTTGTCCTTAACAGAAATGCGCACAGGACAGGGCAAGGCACACTCTGAGGATCTGTGTGGCCCTCTTTAAAGTTTCAAGCTGTCCTTTGGTGTCCTGGAGGTTTGTACCCTTGGTCTAATGCACCATAGGCAGGTCTGGGATGAGAGAGATTAACAATTATTTTCCTCTTTGGAAAGTGGGAGGGCTATTGAGAAAGGGCAGGCGGGACCAGAGAACACACCTGAACCTCCAACTACACACGCGTTTCTGGGTAGATGGCTTTAGGAAGGGCCAATGTAGAAATGAGGAACTGGATGTCGATTCCCAGAAAGTGATGCATGCCTGGACAGTCCTGCACTAGCCCCCTGTCCCTTCAGGGAGATTCACCCAGCTGGTAAACTGATCTTCCAGGACCCTCTTCTTCCAATCCACACACGGAAGCAGTGTGTGTGGAGGCCCAGAAAGTTCTTCCACCCGTTCTTTCACCCCGCCTGACTCCCAACCAATGACATATCTGCTCATGTGGTCAGTGCTGAATCGTGCCCCAAGTACAACAGTGAGACACAGAGAAGCAGGAGCCCAGAGTCTTCAGGAAGTCAACAGCCCACGACATGAGGCTAGGCAGACACCCAGGAAGCAAACGCACCACATGTGAGGTGTGTGTGAGAACATGGCAAAGACATGTATATGTTAGCGGAAGGGAAGGACAAGATGGCTGTAGAGGTTTAAAGGGACTGGAAATTTTTGGTCACAGAGACTGAGGTTTCCTGGTTTCAGTTGTTTTAGAGATTCAGAGAAGGGCATGAATGAGATTTGATGGCATAAGGTCAATGGTGGAGACCTTTACAAAACTGTCGTAGCTGTCTCCTGGTGAATGAAAATGACCTGCAATTCTTTCCTCTCCATAGATAAGATTGGGTCTTGAGCCAGATTTTTATGTTTAGTCATAGGAAAAAGAAAGAAAAACCGAGAGAAAAAGAGAGAGGAATATGCAGTCTTGGAATTTTCACTCAACTTCTGAACTAGTGGTAGCCAAATGGATTAATTTATACTAAAGTGTTAATGGCTCCCAGTAGTTACATCATCCAATGATCCCTTCTAGCTCAAAGGGTTTGTGAAATGGAATATACATTAAGGAATCAAAGTAACAAAGGAATAATAAAGAAGGAGAACTAGGGAAATGGAATGGGGGAGAGAATTTGTTCTCACCCTCAGGCAATCTAATCAAGAAATTTCCTGCAATAGCAGTAACTCCTCCAGCGCATGGATAGGGCCAATAGATACCATCTGCCAGTAGATGGCGGTCTTCATATTAACTGGCTGTTCCCTGGAACAGCCCTTCTTTGTACTAGATCATATGGGTAGGGGTTGGCTGGCTTAATGCATGGGTGGAATAGAAAGCTACCTGGCACAGGGTGAACTGGAGAACACTGGGTGGTATCTCCACCTGCTCAAAATTAACTTTCTCCCGGGTTCTGCCATTTTTGTCTAATATTCCTATCTATTCCACCCTTTGTGGAGGTGGGCAGGTGGCAGGCAGGACGGAAAACTGGAGTTAGTCATTAACACTTTAGCAGGAACTAATTTGGTATATTCACCCGGGAGAGAAAGGAACTTGATAGAAGACTCATAAGTCTTGCAGGAGGATCTGCCAAGCTTTGGTGGTCATGTAAGTAGACCATTTTGAGAATAAGCTAGAGGAGTGGGCAGGCTCTGGGCCCCAGAGTTATGGTTTTCTTTTATAAAGAAAAAGAGGACAGGCAGAAAAGAAATGGCAGAGTGAAACCATAGACAGGCTGTTGCCTTCAGCTGCCACAGCATCATGGAGGACAGGGTCCCCCCAGGTGCAAGGAACAGCCCAGAAAGCTCCTTGTACCTTGGCTGTGTGCAGACGGGCACTTCTCTGGCTCCCAGCATGATGCCTGCACTTTCTTGGTGTCTCTACCCCTGGCCTGAGAAGAGAGGGGACCCAGACAAAGAGGAGTTGTTCAGAGAGGGGCCAAGATGTTGAGAAGACCTTGGCAACCCAGCAAAAACATGCTCAATAAGACACAGTTTTCAAAGATTCCAACAGCTGCCATGAAGAACACATGAGCCCAAGAGTGGAACTCAAAGTTATAGAGAAATGGATCATAAATGCAACAGAAGGAAACCTTCTGTCCTAGCCAGCCCAAGGCCGGTGACCATGGTAGTGTCATGACTCACGCTGGGAACCACTGCTCAGCCAGGCGCTCCGTTTCACATGCCTGATCTCCTTTAATGATGACATTTCTGTGAAGCAGGTATCGTTATTACACTTTCACACACGAGGAAACGGAGACATAAAGGAGTTTAAAATATATATGTATATGTTGAGTGTGCATCTGAGCGTCTGGTCACTGGTGAGGCTGCCTTGGGAGTCCCCAGCACAGAGGCAGCGGAGCCCAGGTGGGAGGACTTCTGCAGGAAGGCTGCAAAGGAGACTCCAGGAATTCAGTGATCTGAAAGTCCTCCCAACCGTTAGGGCTTGATGGAGTGAATACTCAATCATTCAGCCACTAGGCATGGAGTGCCAGGCCCTAGGAACCCAGAGAGATCATATTACCAAAAGCCAGGGAAAGAGGAGGGGGTCTGGAGGAGGCCATGGGAAGCATGCTTTAAGCTGAGACCTGAAAGCTGAGTTAAGAAATACAGAGAACAGCCCCTATAAAGCCCCAAGGCACAAACACCTTTGTTTTGTTTTGTTTTGTTTTGTTTTGGGAAGGGCAGGGTAACTGGGGATTGGGCACAAGGGTGATCTACCACTGAGTTACATCCCCAGTCCTATTTATTTTCTTTTGAGGTGGGGGTTTTGCTAAGTTGCTGAGGCTGGCCTCGAACTTTCCACCCTCCTGCCTCAGTCTCCTGAGTCGCTGGGATATCAGGCTTGCACCACCCAAACTGGCAAGACCTCGATCTTTGAAAAAAGAAACGTGGGTAGAGTCAAGGAAGAGGAGCTGAGCACCCGTGAGGCTGGAGAACTGAGCGGGAGCTACGGCCTGCAAGGAGGGGTGAACCGGGTGGAGATTTTATCCTTACAGCAGGAGAGAAGAGGTTTTTTAAGCTGGGCCCAGTAACCATGAGATGTGTGTTTCCTGAGACTCCTGCAATTGCTGCACAGGGTCTGGGACCCAGGAGAAGACTTGTAGGATTACTTGAGGAAAGTGATTGCAGGACAGGAAATTGCCCTCTTTCCAAATGGTTCTCCAGGCACTGCCCACCCACACGGGTCAGTGTACATTTTCCTGCAGGGGAAGGAGATCAAGTCAGAAGAGAGAAGACAGGCTTGGGTGCTGGTGGAGGTCTCATCAGCTTGAGCCTCCCTGCAGCTGGGCTTCTGGCCCACCCTCTGGCTGAGCTTTTCAGATCTGCCTTTGGTGATGTGCTGGGGGCTCCTGTGCACCCTTCCATAACCAGTGACAGCTGTGCTGAGCTGTAGCCCCAAGTGTCCACCTCCCACATGGCCCCTAGTAATTGGTTCCTTCCCACCACCCAAGGGAAGGTGTGGGAAGTTGGAGCTGAATTACTGGGCAGCCGCTGGGGAGTCGAGCAGAAGGAAAGCCCAGAATATCCTGGGAAGAAAAACTCTAAGTCAGATAATCAGTCCAAACTCTAAACAAGAGTTAAGGAAGGGGTCGTGCAGATCTGGCAATTTATGGTACCAACAAAGCATGCAGCGGAAGAACAAAGGACCCTGAGTTAGGAGCCTCTGTCCATTCCTGTTTCCCCCCAACTTCCTGGGTGACCCTGAATAAGACATCTGACCTTTTCTCTGTTTTCCCACTCTCACTCTCAGAGTTACTAGTATTTATCATTTTTGTCTTGGTTAGAAAGAGAAGTGTTCTGAAAGTTAGAATCCTGATGCACGAGGAAGGCAGTGGTGGTGTGAGGACAGTTACTGGGTAGCAGGGTTGGGAGGGAGCCAGGCGGTGCATCCAGCTGTCCATAATGTCACGGGTTCTTTCCACTGGAAAGAAATACTCCATGTCCTGGTACTTCTTTGCAGTCTCATGCTGCAGGGCCCCTCCTCAAAGTCACTTTTCCGACACTCAGCCCCGGGCCACTCAGCCCTGGGAGGCATAAAACCTTTGTTAAGGGGACACTTTGGAAATACCTTCATTGTCATTAAAAAGCAGCTTTACTAACGCCAGTGAAGAAATGCCTGGAACTTAGTAGGTGGCTTGTCCTTGGGGGTTTCTGGAGGACTCACACTGACTTCAGTTCTCAACCCCAAGGAGCTTACCCTCCAGCCATCCCATTCAGGAGGTTTAAACAGCAGAGACACTTAACAATACACAGCAGGAAAACACACAGGACGGTGAGGGTGATTCAAGTTTCCACTGTGATTTGTTCACTCCAGAAATCATGGACACCTGACTCCTTCAACAAAAACCAAACCTTCTCGCTTTCTGCTCCTTTCTGATCACATGACCCAGTTTCTCCTTGTTCAGAGGCAAGCCATTTCTCCATTTTTTAATTCATTTGTTCAGATGGTTATTGTCTATCTCTCCACTAAAACAAAAAAGCCCTTTAAGTTGAGAAACCATGTTTGTCTTTTTGAACACACAGGGTCTTTAGTCCCTAAAACTGTGTCTGGCACGTAGTAGTTACTCTGTGAATCTATGATGAAGTGAATATTGTCTTTTAAAAAATTTTTTTGTTTCCACTCACCAAAATACAAATTCACAAGGGCAGGGAGCTGGCCTGCATTATTCATCATGATTCAGTCAACACCTGCAACTCATAACATTTAGAAGTATTTGCTGAATGAATGCATGAATGAATGAATGACAAGTGTAGATTGAGGAGCCCAGGAAGAATTCCCAGAGGACGGAGTATCTGAGCTGGCCTTGGAAAGATTAGCAGAGTTTGGATAACATCATTATTCTAATCTCTTAATTCCATGAGACCTGATCTTACTAATAATAAGGGCTAATATTCCCTGAGTGCTTGCCCTGTGCAAGACACCATTTGGGGCTCTTTCTTACCGTGTTTTATATTCCAGAGAACTTATTTGGGTGAGCTTGTAAGTCAACCTGAAATAATCTTCTGCATTGTGAAATCGGTTTTGACACATTCTTGTCGTGGAAGGCAACCATTGTCCCCTGTGACAGCTGCAGTGCAGAGGAATCCAGGGTAGCTCCCCTGCCTGCTGCTTCAGCAGCTGGTGGGGGTAACAGAGACCACCCCAGGCCCTTCAGCTATCAGCACAGCTGCTCCAGTGGATGAAGACTGTATCCCAGAGTCCAACAGCTGAGAATACAGAGGGTGGACTTGGCCACTGGCAGGACGTGTATGCATCCTAACAAGGAGGAGGTGTTTCATCCCTAAAGACCTACTGGTTCAGACCAGCAGTCTTCAAAAGTTGTGCTAAGAAATCTGTAGGGCTGAGGGTGGAGCTCAAAGGTATAGCACTTGCCTGTATGAAGCAAGGCCCTGGGTTCTATCCTCAGCACCCGAAATTTAATTAAAAAAAAAAAAAACCCAGTCTGTACCTGGCTGGTACTACCATGTGCACGACCTTACTGTTGTGGTGGGAACAGCCCGTGGGATCCACTCCCCTTCAGCCCTCGGTTTCCATCCTTTCTTCAGTCTCTTGCCGGGCTACGAAACAGAATCCTAGATATGTAGGATGTTGGAGCTGGAAGGGGCCATAGAGTTTATATTAACCAAGTCCCTTGTTTGATGGATGAGGACCTGGAGCCCAGGGGTTATCTTCTTGCTGCAGGCCATATAGCTAGCCGATAGCAGCTACAGTCAGCCTCCTGGTTCCATGCCCAGTGCTCCTGTGAAAGTGTGTACTAAAGTTTTACAGAATTATTATTACAGTGCTATTTAAAAAAAAATTAGTTGTATATGGACACAATACTTTCATTTATTTTTGTGTGGTACTGAGAATCAAACCCAGTGCCACATACATGCTAGGGAAGCACTCTACCACTGACTGAGCTACAACCTTAGCTCCCGACAGTGCCATTTTTATCTCTTTCAAATAACAGTAATTAACATGTTACTAAGATTAACATAGTATTGGTTATTTGTAATTATCATTGATCAAGCAATTTTCTAGCAGACATGGTGCTAAGGGTTTAATTTACTCTAATCAAAAGCCCTAAAATAGGAAGGGAGGGTGGTACTAACTGGGAGAGGCGCAAAGAAGACTTCTGGGCCTGGGAAGTGTTCTAAATGTACCAGACGATCTGGCCTGGGTGTGATCACACTAATAAATACATGCAGTGAAGCTCAACCAGCTGGACACTTCATTCTTATGCTCTGGATTATATCAATTTTTTAAAGAATTGATGTTATATGGGCTGGGAAAGCAGCTTAGTGGTAGAGCACTTACCTAGCATGCATGACTCAGTCCTCCACAACCCATGCGCGCACACACACACACACACACACACATTAATTCAAGTTACATATGCATAAACTTACCTCAGTAAGTTTCTAAGGAGGAAAAAATATCCCTTAAAGCTACCTTATTCTCCCCATGTTATAGATGAGGAAGCCAAAATGGTGAAATTAATGAAATTAATTGTTTAACTTCTAATATGTTCCAGGCATGACACCAAGAGTTTTAGGTACAATATCTCATTTAATCCAATTAAAAACCCATGAGCCAGGTGTGGTGGCATGCTCCTGTAATCCCAGCACCTCTGGAGTCTGAGGCAGGAGGAACATGAGTTCAAAGCCAGCCTCAGCAAAAGCAAGGTTCTAAGCAACTCAGTGAGACTCTATCTCTAAATAAGATACAAAATAGGGCTGGGGATGTGGCTCAGTGGTTAAGTGTCCCTGAGTTCAATCCCCAGTACCCCACCAACAAACAAACAAACAAAAAACCCCATGAGGCTCTACTGTCCTGTATAACTAAAAAGAACAAAACTTAAAAATTTCTTAAAAACCTCATGAGATTATTTTTTTACCGTTTAACCATTTCTTATTATGATAAAAGATACACGACATAAGATTACCATTTTGACCATTTGTAAGTGTGCAGTTCAGTGGCTTGACTATACTCATGTTGTTGCACAACCATCATCACCAGCCGTCTCCAGAACTTTCTTCATCTTCCCAAATTGAAACTATACAGATTAAAACACAAACTTCCCATCCCCCCTCCTCTCAGCCCCTGGCAACAACTCCCTACTTTCTGTCTCTATGGACTTGACTACTAGGTATCTCATACAAGTGGGATCATCTAGAGCTTGTTCTTTGTGGCAGGCTTATTTCACCTTGGGCAATGTTTTCAAGGTCCCTCCATGCCACAGAATGTGTCAGAATTCTATTCCTTTTTAAGGCTGTGTAATATTACATTGCATGGAAAGACCACATTTTGTTTATCCATTCATCTTCCATTATCTCCATTGTATACATGAGGAAATAAACACTCAGTAAAGTTGGGGAACATACCCAACATAATAATAGAACCAGAAGCTGGGACTTGAACCCATTTTGGTCAAAAGTAGAGTTTACACCCATAATAATACTGTTATTAGTCAATTTTCCATTCCTGTGACAAAATATCTGAGATAATCCACTTATTATAAGGATAAAAGGTTTATTTGGGTTCGTGGTTTCAAAGGTTTTAGCAACAAGACCATGGCCACTTGGTCTTATAGCCTGGGCTGTGGTGAGGCAGGGAGCATGTACTAGAGGAGGCCTATTCACTTAATGGCAGCTGAGAATCATGGATATGGGAAGGGGCTGGGGTCCCAATGTCACCTTCAAGGGCATGTCACCAGTGACCTACTTTCTCCCATGAGGCCCCATCTCCTAAAGGTTCCACCATTTCCCAATAGTGCCATGGGTTGGGGACCAATCCTTCAACACATGGACCTTTGGGGGACCTTCGACTAAACTGCAGCCCCTGCTGTTCATCCCAAATGCTGTCTAAATCCTTCTATGAAGCTGAAAACACTGGCCAGCTGTGCACCTGATAGTGCTATGTCCTCCTAACCCTACGGAGGCCCAGTGGATGCCATTTATTCATATTCTTCAGGAAAGCTACAAAAGCCATTGCTCTCTGTGAATGGCTGCAGGAAGCCCCTCTGGCTCACCTACTGTGGCCACGTGACCTGGCCAAGGATGTAAGGGTAAACACAAGCTGCACATCGTGAAAATGTTCGGGGGCTGTTTATGAGCCATTCTAGAAGTCCTCCCACGAGTCACAGGGCATAGGAACATTTCCTTTCACTAATACACATGTCCATCCTGCGGTGGCTCCACAACCTTCACACCCCAGTGATGAGTCGTTTCATTTATTCAGGAGAATGAAAGTTACAGCTCTCTCCTTTGCTCTGTGAGAGGAGGAAGCAGAGCAGGGAGAAGGGGCCAGGAAAACAGGGACAGCAAGCTGTCCCTCATTTCCACAGGGGAAGGACCCAGAGCCCGACTTCCTAAAAGGCAAGTCCTGCCAACCCTTCCTGGGGTCCATCTGCAGCCCCTCTGAGCTTCCTATCCCCAGGCCTCTGCTTGCAGCCTCTCTGTATTAGAGAGGGGATATAGGGACAGGGACACTGCAGCTGCAGGCAAGTTCCTAGAAAGTCCAGTGGAATGGATATCATTCCTTTGCTGTGAGTAATCGGCCTGAACAAAGCCCACTGGTATTTCCGAGTCCATTCCCAGTACCCAGAGCTGGACCCAGCCGCTCAGCAGCTGCGAAGAGTGGAATGCGGCTCCCCAGCACCCTGCCCTGGAGTTAGCCTTGGGGAAAGACGCCCAGCCGGAAATGGGGAAGCACTCAGAAGGTCATCTCATCCATGCCCCTGCCTCTGGCACAAGCATTGCAAGCCATGGGTGCTTGGGAATCCCCTGTAACCTATACAGGGGATAAGGAGGACCAAGGAATAAGTCTGCAGGGTGGGCACAGGAAAGTGATGTCCCCTTGATCTTCCACTAGAAGGGACTGCAGGAGACAGGGAAGAAAAAGAGAAATGCTCAGCCACCACGGGGTCTCTGACCTCCCCAGCCCTTTTCTTCTCTCTTGCTCCTTCTTTGGTCTCCAGGTCGGGGTCCCTGTATACCTCCCACGGTCTTCCTCCCCTCTGGGCCACACATCTGTGACAGTCACCATTCCTGGAAGTTTAGATGCAGGACTAGTCCTTGTTCTTTCCTAATAGTGGCATCTGTTTCGTCAGTCCTCCCTGTAGGGGTGGAGGCCTTCCCCGACTGAGACCTGGACCACTACAGTCCCAGGTAGTTCACCCCGGGGAGCCCAGGCTGATTTTCAAGGGACAGAAGCTTGTACTGCTGCCTGTTCCTCACCCAACCCCATCCAAATTGAAAGAATGGCATCTTCACAGGCACCCCCACATCAATTGCCCCATCGCCCCCAAGGGAAGGATGATGAGTGTCCCCTCGAAAATGCTGACTATCATTTCCCCCAAACTAATGGCAAGGCAGGCATTAACATTCTCCAGAGAGTTCACCGGGGCTGTGTCCCATGCATCCGAGGAAGAAGTGTTTCCTCTGTAGGCGTGGCCAGCAGGGATTTCTGAGCTTCTGGGGGGGAGGGGGGAGATAAGCAACAAGTCCAGGGAGAGGCGGGGGTGTCCAGGGGCCAGCACCCCTCAAGCCTGATATCCAGTAAACATCCTGGTCACTTTGGATTTACTAGCCCTGAAAAGAAGATTCTTGTAAGCACACAGTCGCCTGTGGTCAGGGGGATGATCTCAAACTGCTCCTCGTTCCTGGGCCAGCAGCCAGCTGCCTAGGATGGTCAGAAGGTGAAATTTGAATGCTGGTGAATGGGAGAGCGGAAGTTCAGCAGGCTGAGTTAAGCCCATTCATGAAAAAGATCTAGTCTCACTTCCTTATTACCAGGAGTCGTGTGTGGAGGGTGTGTGTGTGTGTGTGTGTGTGTGTTTACGCCGGCACAGAGGGGACAATTGCTTTCTGTGTCATTTCTTCCCCTGCTCCCACTCTTCCTTTTTTCTTTTTTTTTTTTTTTTTGCCTCTCAAAATATAAAGTTCATCCTCAGGAAATTGCCAAAGAATGTGTAGCTGGTCTGTGGTTTGCTGAAAAAAAGAAAGATTCATACAAAAAGCAATACTCTTCCCTCCCCAAAACTTTGTCCCCTTCTCTCATGCTCTCTCTCTCCCTCCCTCCCTCTCTCTCTCTCTGTCTCTCTCTGTCTCTCCATCTCTCTCTCTCTCACACACACACACACACACACACACACACACACACACATACACATGCGCACGCAGGCACAAACGCACGGGTTCACACACACATTCCCAGGTCATGCTGCACACCCAATACCCTGTGCTTCTCCCTTCCTGGCTGGTGTGGGCTGCTAAGAGTCAGCCCTTGGTGGGAGCTCAGCCCTTCAGAGGTGGGCTGGGAGGGAGGTCAAGGCTGACCATGAGCAGCTGTTCTGAGGCCTGACACAAGGCTTTCTCTTTGAGGAGAAATTCATTGCTCTCCTGTTGGGTCCACCTCAGCCAGCCACGAGGTGCCTCTGGCTAACCATGCATATCACTAGTGGCATGGTTTCCGAGCTTTTTAAAAGACCCCATTTGCCTGTTAACTCTCCCCTCTCTCCCTCCTTCCCTTCCTCTCTCTCTCTCTTTTTGGTACCAAGGGTTAAGCCTAGGCATGCTTAACTTCTGAGCCACATCTCCAGCCTCCTACCCACTTTTGTTTTCATTTTGAGACAGAATCCCACAAAGTTGCTGAGGTTGCCCTCCAACCTGTGATCCTCCTGCCTCAGCTTCCCAAATTGCTGGGATTACAGGCATGTGCTACTGCACCTAGCCTAACTAACTCCCTCTCTTTATTTACTGGATATGATCATAACGATAGCCTCCTCATAGGGTTGCAATGATTAGGATAATACCCATAGCTGGATACAGTGGTGCAGCCTGTAATCCTAGCTACTAGAGAGGCTGAGGCCAGAGGATCACAAGTTCAAGGACAGTTCTTGCAACTTAACCAGAACTTGTCTCAAAACAAAATAAAAATGGTTGAAAATATAGCTCAGTGGTAAAGCACCCCTGGGTCCAATCCTCAGTACCATGCACACACACACACACACACACACACACACAATCCTTAGCACAGTATACAGTAATGGCAAATGTTCTTTTCCTCCAGAGAGGGGCCTCCCCACATCTGGAGGCAGTGTGTTCCATTTTTCAGCAACATGGTGAAGATGCCACCAACTCGCTGTACTTTTCAAGTCTTGGGAGGGTTAGAGGCACCTTCTTTGCCTTTAGGAATAGAAACTGGAATGCTCACTGAGAAAAAAACGTATGTACCCAGCACAGCTCAATCCACTCCCTGATTTAATGGAGCCTCGCCGTCATTTGTATGAGAAAGAAGGCCTGTCTCCGAAAAGAAGACTGAACCAAAGTCCCCAAAATGATTAACCGCAACAGGAGAGGTCAAACCCTACGTGGCTTTCAGATGTTTTTCTCTGACTCTGGCTAAGAAGTGCTTACGGGGCACCCACAGTGATTTCAGAGCAATCTGGGAGGAGGTGCACCTGTCACCCCTGCTGAGGTCCCTCCGTGGGCACAGCCGGTGGAAGAGCACTTAGGTACTTTCCCTGCAGTAGCCAACATCCCCTGTGCTGTTGATGCCCCAGGAAATCTCATTCTCGCTGATCCCGCACCTTTGTAAAGCACGCCCAGGACGATTGTTACTGGTGAAGCCTTCCCACTGAGGGAGGGGGACTCTCTTGACAAGTATTATTCTCCCCATTTTACAGATGGGGAAAACTGATGTCCACAGAGGTCTTGGCTATGGAGTTGGAAGCTGCTGGAATTCTCCAGGCTGCTATCCCTACTGTTTCTCCACGTGGTACAGAGGACACAAAGGGCTATTTTTATCCTCTCCCATCCTGAGTTATTCTTCACTGAATTGGACAGAAGCTTCTAACCATCCCCCAAATCCCCTCCCCCAGAGGATCCTCCAGGAAATGAGCTGTCTCACATCATTGCCCTGCTTTGCCTTGACCCTAGCTTTGGCCGTGTGATTAACACTTGTTGGGTGCTTCTAGAACTCCAGGGACCCCAAGGCAGCAGAGCCCAGGTGGAGAAGGATGGGTTCACCACTAAGGAATCTCCCTCACTGTCTTCATTTCCTTCCCTCTTCCATCTCCCCTTTCCCCAAGCCGCCCATTGACAGTGAAAGAGAGGAAACATCTGGTCTGGGTTCAGTGCCTCCGCCCTGGTGTCAGGGGGCTTGTAGGAAGAGATGGTCGGAGGTCTTGCAAACTTGAAATAAACCAACGGTTCCCTGGCACTCCTCCCCACCCGCCGTCCTTTCCTCCCCATCCCCCCTTAATGTCACACACCCTCCCAGCAACAGCCTCATCCCTGGGCTGCCCAGCAGACAGCTGTTGCTGCCTCATCCAGAAACCCAAGAGAACCATGACCAAAGTGGGGCTCAGCACGGCTCTGCCAAGACAGTGAGGATGTTGAAGTGGACAGGACCAGGGTGGGGCGACACTGGACACGCTCCAAAACCCCATAAGCATGGTACTCCTCCAGACTACCTCTTTCTTCCTCCATCCCTCTCCAATCACTGTGAGCTATCCTTGATGAAACATTCCCTCTGTGCCAGGCATTAGCACAAATTATCTTATTTAGCCATAAAAATCCATCTCCTTATGTCAGAAGGAGAAGCACAGAGTGGGTGAGTAACTTGGCCCAGATCACACAACTGTTAAGTGGCAGAACTTAGATTCAAACCCATCATACTCCAAAGCACAGGTCCTTAGCACCCTGCAGTCTTTCTCTGAGCACCTCTGAATCCCTTATTCCTCACCAGACCCACGAGCATTCGGGCACCCACAGCCATCTAGGAACAGCAGGCATTATTTAGCAGCCTCTCGTTTCTTCATTTCTACATATGCAAGGGAAAGACTCCATATCTACCATGTGGTCAGCCCGGGACATGCAGACTATTTTAACACCATTCCTAAAGTCTAGGAGAGAGGTGGTCATTTGGAAGCATGATCAGTGGAGCAACATTGTAAATATTCCTGGACCTCAGAGGAGCTATCCCATCCTTAGCTCAGGCCTAGTCTCACCTTCTTGCCTCCAAGATCCTTCTGTGGTTTTGAAAAACAAATGGCCAGGGCAGCACCACATACAAATGATGTGTCATGATGATTGCTCAGAGTGGCCTGGGGGCTGCTCATGAGTCATGGCCTCATTGTGGGGCAGGACTACATTAGGCCCTTGAGTGAGAGCTGATGCCATCTTCAGCCAAAGCTTGAATTGGATCAAATGCTTGGTACCAGTGAAGAGAGCAGCAAACCCAAGATCCTGAGGAACACAGACTCTATGCAGGAGAAATTGTGGTTTGCAGGCAGAGAAAAGATTACCAAGGGATGCTGGGATCTTGAGAGGTAGTGCTCTGAGGGACTGCCAGGGGCTGGCCTGGATCTATAGACTGCAGAGAAGTCACAATTCACACAGTGTCGGTGGGTCCTATTTGGAAGGGCAGGAGGAGAAGGGTGGGCTCAGTAGCTGAGCTGTGTTTACAGCATGCCTGAGGCCCCTGGTGCCACTGTTTCAGGGGGTGCTGGGAATGGTGACAAAGACCTTCAGTGTTAGCAGACCTGGGTTTGAATTCAAGTGTCCCTTCTCAGTGGCGTGAGCCTGAACAAGTTTTTTAACCCCTCTTGGCCTAGCTCTGTTGTCTATAAAATGGGCATCTCATGACCTACTTTACTGGGTGGCTATAAGAATTCTGTGTGTACAGGGGATTTAACATTGTGCCCAGCAGAAACAAGCAGCCCCAGATTGTCCTCCTGTCCTGGAGTCTGAGTGACTGTGCCAGGTCACTCATCGATTGAAACCATCCAGCAAACAATGTGATTGGGGTCTTGGAGAGACTCCATCTCCATTCTTAGGAGGATACCTGGGGAAACACCTTCACATTAAGGGATCAATGTGCCGAGGGCAAGGTGGTCACCCCTCTACCAACGAAAACCCTCAGACAGCAGAATGGATTGTCAGCATATCAGCATCCTGGTGGAACCCTGCACCATGCTGGACACACACACACAAAGAGCCCCAAAAGTGACTTCTGTGGTGACTGAATGAAGCCCTTCATAGGTGGGAAGAGGACGTCAGGAAGAAGCACTACTGGTGGGTTGTACATGCATCCGATATGGAGATGGACACTTTCCCATCTACTCTTCCCCTGGAATTTTTTTTTTTAGTTGTCAATGGATCTTTATTTTATTTTTTAGTGCTGAGAATCAAACCCAGTGCCTCACACATGCTAGGCAAGCACTCTACCACTGAGCCACAACCCCAGCCCATGCCCCTGAAATTTTGGAAATAAAGGAATAAAACTTCTCTTGGACAGTGAGACCATGGATGAACATAACAATGCATCAGAGCCAAGCTCGCAGCCACTCTAAAGAGAGCATGATTCTTAGGCAGGGGTTGCGGCTCAGCAGTAGAGTGCTCACCTAACACGTGTGAGGCCCTGGGTTCGATCCTCAGCACCACATAAAAATAAATAAATAAAGTAAAGGTCTTGTGTCCATCTACAACTAAAATAAATAAATAAATAAATAGATAAATATATTTAAAAAGAGAGCATGATTCTCCCGTTGTCCAGCCTCCCCGGGCTTATCTGAAGGGCCACATACAAGCTGGTCTGTCCTAAAGGGGACAGCAACCGAAACACAGAAGAGAGTCCTAGGGAAGGCCCAGGGCACCCAGAGAAGGAGTACTTTGGTCTGAAAGACAGCTGTGTCTTCCTTGTGGCAATGGGTATGTATATCAAATTATCATCACTTGATACCAAGATATATCTAAATTTTGCAACTAACTTCTGTGTTTTTGCTCTGTGCTCACCAAGCATCCGTAGCAGTGAAGCCTGACTTCCCAAGTCCTTGGTCCTTGGGGACAGAGTGGGAGTTGGCCCCTGAGCAATTCTATTCAGATGCCCTCACCTGGCTGTTGGGGGGGGGGGTCAGTGTCCCCCACAGCCGTCCGTCTGCCTGTTGAAGTTAGAGCAGAAAGCCACACGCAGACCAAGGTCATACCGCCATGAGCCCATGACTTCCCAGGAAGCTCCTGGCTCCTGACTCCTTCTACTGTGCTTTCAGATAATGTCTGTTTCAAAATACATTAGAATACATACCTGTTCTCACTCCAAAGTCCTTCTGACTTCAGGTGGCCCCTGACTTCAAAGACTTCCTCTCTGGTGTATTAGTAAGAAGTTGTGTGTGATGAGGAAGGCGGGGACGAGGCATCAGAATGGTCACCCACCTGTAGTTCCCCTCTGCAACAAAGGATCAGGTTTGTCATATCTGCTTGCCTTCTTCACTCCTGGGGCGGAGTGGGGAATGCATTAGGGCAGCCTCCACCTCCCACTCCCCTGCTCAGCAGGGAAGGACAGAGAAAGAGGCCTGGGGGACAATGGGCAAGGTCTTTCCCTGCCCTTCTCTGCTCCTGATTTCCACACCTTCCCTTACCTCTTCTCCCCAGAGGCCCTCCTATGTGATGACTGACTGAAGCCCCGGCTCAGGTTTCATTCTCTTTCCTTCTGAAGCCAAGAACATCATCAAACCTTTGAGGTCACCTATGTCTCTCTCAAATCTTACAAACTCCTTCTCTCTCAGAAGTAACATGCTTTTAAGATCATTTTGCCATTCTGTGATGTCTTAGACAGTTATTTCACCGTTGTGACCAAAAGATCTGACCAGAACAACTGTAGAGGACGAAAAGTATATTTGGGGGCTCACGGTTTCAGAGGTCTCCATCAATAGACAGTAGGCTCCAATCCTCAGGGCTCGAGGTGAGGCAGGAACAACATGGCGAAGAGTGTGGCAGAGGGAAGCAGCTCACATGATGATCAGGAAGCAGAGAGAGATTTCAAGCTCTGTATACAGAATATATACCCCAAAGCCATGCCCCAATTTCCACCTCCTCCAGCCACACTCTCCACTTCAATTCCCACTCAGTTAATCCCATCAGGGTGAAGGGTATAGCCCAATCATTTCTCCTCCAAACTTTCTTGCATTGTCTCACGTGAGTTTTTGGGGGACACCACATCTAAACCATAACATTGGATATGCCCCTAAGTAATAAACTATTGTCTTCTTATTAAGTCAGGATGGATGAGGCATTTGTTTTTTTATTGCAGCATTGGGAATCAATCCCAGGGCCTTGCACATATTAGACAAGGACTCTACCACTGTGCTACACCACTGGGCCAAGGCATCATTTGTATGCAGTAAAATTCACTCTTTTTTATGTTTTTGCATTTTATGAATGTTGACAAACTGAATTGTGCACCTACTCTTATGTTCAAGATATAGAACATAGGGGTTCGGGAAGTAGCTCAGGGGCAGAGCCCTTACCTAGCATGCAGAAGGCCCTGAGTTCCACCCCAAGCACTGTGGAAAAAATATGGAAATTCTCATCTCCCCAAATGTTCCTCATGCCTTTTTGTGGAGACTTCCCTCTTCTAATACTTTGGCTTTGGCAACTGGGATATCTTTTCTAATCTGATGGTTTTTTCTTTTCCAGAATGTCATATAAAAAGCATCATATATGAAGTGGCTCTGAGTCTAGCTTCTGACACTGGACACAATGCCGTTGAAATTCATGCATGTTGTTAGAGGAGTTCTAACACTTCACCGTCTCTCATTGTGCCAGAGCACGCGGATGGATCACTTTATCATTTGAGTTGCTTTCAGTTCAGGGCAATTACGAATAAAGATATTGTTACATTTGTGTACCACTGTTTTGTGTGGACATCTTCACAAAAATTGGGGAAAAAGGTATAGGGGTGAGACTTCTGTATCATAAAGCAAATATATATTAAATTATATAAGAAATTGACAAACCACCTTCTAAATTTGCTGAACCCATCTTGCATTTCTAGCAACAATATGTAAGAATTTTAGTTGCTCCATATTTTGACCAAACACTCCATATTGTGCATGTGCCAGGGATTCAAACCAGGGCTCCTACATGCTAGACAAGAGCTCTACCACTAAACCATACCACAGCCCTAGTGCTTACTATGTCATGATTATTGTATTGTGCTCTTTATATAGTCCGGATGAAAATACTTCATCAGGAATATAGATATTACAAACATTCTCTCACCCTGTGGCCTATCTTTTTCTTTTCCTGACAATATCTTTTCAAAGAGCAGAAGTTTTTAGTTTTGACACCATCTATTTTTATCAAATCTTTCTTTTAAGGTTAATGTTTTTTGTGTCATTTCTAAGAAATCTTTGTATAAAGTCACAAAAACTTTCTCCTGTTTGCTTCTAGAATTTTTATAGTCTTGGGTTTTCTGTTTAGGTCTATGATCCCACTTAGAGTTTTTTTTTTTTTTTTTAATTTTTTATTGTTGGCTGTTCAAAACATTACATAATTCTTGATATATCATATTTCACACTTTGATTCAAGTGGGTTATGAGCTCCCATTTTTACCCCATATACAGATTGCAGAATCACATCAGTTACACATCCATTGATTTACATATTGCCATACTAGTGTCTGTTGTGTTCTGCTGCCTTTCCTATCCTCTACTATCCCCCCTCCCCTCCCCTCCCCTCCCCTCTTCTCTCTCTGCCCCCTCTACTGACATTCATTTGTCCCCCTTGTATTATTTTTCCCTTTCCCCTCACTTCCTCTTGTATGTACTTTTGTATAACTCTGAGGGTCTCCTTCCATTTCCATGCAATTTCCCTTCTCTCTCCCTTTCCCTCCCACCTCTCATCCCTGTTTAATGTTAATCTTCTTCTCATGCTCTTTGACCCTACTCTGTTCTTAGTTACTCTCCTTATATCAAAGAAGACATTTGGCATTTGTTTTTTAGGGATTGGCTAGCTTGACTTAGCATAATCTGCTCTAATGCCATCCATTTCCCTGCAAATTCTATGATTTTGTCATTTTTTAATGCAGAGTAATACTCCATTGTGTATAAATGCCACATTTTTTTTATCCATTCATCTATTGAAGGGCATCTAGGTTGGTTCCACAGTCTTGCTATTGTGAATTGTGCTGCTATGAACATCGATGTAGCAGTGTCCCTGTAGCATGCTCTTTTTAGGTCTTTAGGGAATAGACCGAGAAGGGGAATAGCTGAGTCAAATGGTGGCTCCATTCCCAGCTTTCCAAGAAATCTCCATACTGCTTTCCAAATTGGCTGCACCAATTTGCAGTCCCACCAGCAATGTACAAGTGTACCCTTTTCCCCACATCCTCGCCAGCACTTGTTGTTGTTTGACTTCATAATGGCTGCCAATCTAACTGGAGTGAGATGGTATCTTAGGGTGGTTTTGATTTGCATTTCTCTGACTGCTAGAGATGGTGAGCATTTTTTCATGTACTTGTTGATTGATTGTATGTCCTCCTCTGAGAAGTGTCTGTTCAGGTCCTTGGCCCATTTGTTGATTGGGTTGTTTGTTCTCTTATTGTCTAATTTTTTGAGTTCTTTGTATACTCTGGATATTAGGGCTCTATCTGAAGTGTGAGGAGTAAAGATTTGTTCCCAGGATGTAGGCTCTCTATTTACCTCTCTTATTGTTTCTTTTGCTGAGAAAAAAACTTTTTAGTTTGAGTAAGTCCCATTTGTTGATTCTAGTTATTAACTTTTGTGCTATGGGTGTCCTATTGAGGAATTTGGAGCCCGACCCCACCGTATGTAGATCGTAGCCAACTTTTTCTTCTATCAGACGGCGTGTCTCTGATTTGATATCAAGCTCCTTGATCCATTTTGAATTAACTTTTGTGCATGGCGAGAGAAAGGGATTCAGTTTCATTTTGTTGCATATGGATTTCCAGTTTTCCCAGCACCATTTGTTGAAGATGCTATCCTTCCTCCATTGCATGCTTTTAGCCCCTTTATCAAATATAAGGTAGTTGTAGTTTTGTGGATTGGTTTCTGTGTCCTCTGTTCTGTACCATTGGTCCACCCGCCTGTTTTGGTACCAGTACCATGCTGTTTTTGTTACTATTGCTCTGTAGTATAGTTTGAAGTCTGGTATCGCTATACCCACTTAGAGTTTTTTATATGGTGTGAGATACGATAAGGCTTACATTCTTATAGGTCTATTCTTTTTTTTTCCATATGGATGTTCAAATGTTTTTTTTTTTTTTTTTTTAGAAAGAGAGAGAGGGAGAGAGAGAAAGAATTTTAATATTTATTTTTTTTAGTTTTTGGCGGACACAATGTCTTTGTTTGTATGTGGTGCTGAGGATCGAACCTGGGCCGCACGCATGCCAGGCGAGCGCGCTACCGCTTGAGCCACATCCCAGCCCTGGATGTCCAAATGTTCAATCCCCATTTCTTGAACAGTTCAGACTTTCTTACTAAATTGCTTTGATATCTTTGTCAAAAATGAATTGACCACACAGGTGTGGATCTGTTTCTAGACCTTGTTCTTTTTCTTTTAGATATGTCTCTTCTACATACTAGACCAACACTGTAATGCCTTGACTGTCCCTGCTTTATAGCAAGCCTAAAAATTAGGATATTGTTCATTTTTGATGTTTATATAATGGAATCATACTATATGCATTCTTTATCTGCTTTTTCTACATTAATTTTGAGATTCAGCTACATTGAGGTACAGACCTATAATAATGCCTTCATTTTCACTACTTTGTATGTCTATCCACAATTTTTTTTTATCATTCTTTCTATTGTTGGTTGATATATAAATTGCTTTCAGATCTCAGTTCTTCCAAACTATGTTGTGTGGATGTTTATGTACATGTCCAATAGTGACACATGCAAGATTTCTCCAGGGTTTGAACCTATATATGGAATTACTGGGTCACTGGGCATAGGAATCTTCTCTTTGCTAGACAATACCATTTCTTCATGTATTATATCAATTTCCACCCTTGCAGCAGGGTACAAAAGTTTTCCGTGTTCCACCCCACCTTCCCTTGAAATTGTTAGACTTTTTAACTAGAAATTATGCCTCATCGTGCTTTTGATTTGCATATCCCTGGATATGAAAGAGGTTTTTTTTTTTTCCCCCTGAGTGATGGAGATGGAACCCAGGACTTCACACGTGCTAGGCAGGTGCTCTACTCCTGTCCTACACCCCAGCCTGAATATATTTTCTTGTGCTCTTTGTCTTTTCAGAAAGGACTGACTGTTGGAGCTTCATTGTAAGCTACCTGCATATTTTGCTCATTTTCCTGTTGTTTGTTGTTGTTGTTTACTGTTCTGATGAATTTTTATATATTCTGAATGCTGATCCATCTTGTATGTGTAGGTGTCATTTCTCCTGGCCTATACCCTTCTGCCCTTTCAATGGTGACTTTTGATGACCTGAAGTTCTCTATTTTTATGATGTCAAAATTATCAGCCAGGGCTGGGGTTGTGGCTTAGTGGTAGAGAGCTTGCCTGGCATGTGTGAGGCACTGGGTTCGATTCTCAGCACCACATGTAAATAAATTAAAGGTCCATCAACAACTAAAAGAAAAGTGTTTTTTTAATTATCAGCCCATTCCTTTGTGTTATTTTGCGTATCGTGCATAGTTTATAAAATCTTTCCATATCCTGAATTCATAAATATCCTTGCCACTGTTTTCTCTTAAGATAGCTAATGATTTGTTTTGTTTTGCTTTGTTTTGTTTTCTGGTTTTTGTTTGTTTTTGGTGTTGGAGATAAAACCCAGGGTCTTGCACATGCTACGCACATGCTCAACCTCTGAACTACACTCCTAGCCCAAATTTTAAAGCTCTGATTTGCACATTTACATTTTTAATTCAGCCAAAATTTTAAGTTTGTTTATATGTTTGCATATGACTATTGGTTTTTTATTTATTTTAATTAGTTATACATGACAGTAGAATGCATTTTGACACATTGTACACAAATGGAGCACAAATTCTCACTCTTCTGGCTGTGCGTGGTGCAGAGTCACACCGGTTGTGCAACCATATATGTACATAGGGTAATAATGTCCATCTCATCCCATGGTTATATACATATTGTTTAAGGTACAGAGACAATTTCATCTGAAAAATCAATTGTCCCAATACAATATATTTTTCCCACCTATTTTCAATGACAGTTCTCTCATATCGAACTAACTAAATTCAGTGAGTTAGTTTCTGAAGTGTGTTGATTTATTCTTCAGCCCTTTGTCAGTGGTAATTATCTTAAGTATCATAGCTTTATAATAAGTCTTGATGTTTAATCAGACAATTTCCTCACTGTAACGTCTTTGGGAATTTCTCAGCTATTCCTTGTCTTCATGCTTCAAATAAATTTGGGGGACAGATATCCACATCGCACCAAAAGTGAAAAAGTGCAACTGCTGGAATTTTTATTTGCAATCCCATTGAATCTAAAGGTAAATAAATTCAAAATGAGGAAAATTTATAGTGCCCCGCCCTTGAGTCTTCCTACCCAGAACCACGGCTTTTCATTTTAAGCATCCATTCCAGATAAGGTGGGATAGCATTTTGGTAACACTTTCTAGTTTTCCTCATAAAAATTTTGCACCTCTGTTCAATATTCCTCAGTATCTTATTTTTGGTTACCCTTGACTTTTCTTTTTTCTTTAAATTAAAATTTTGGGGGTTTGATGATACATTAAAATTCACTTTTGTGTAGCAATCTTCCATCTGATAGCTTTGATAAACTTCCCTATTCATCCTAGCCATTTGACTGATGGCTGCTTCAGGTTACCTACGTGGACAATCAAATGATCTGCCAACATGAGAGCTGCGTTTCTTTTTCTTCCTTCTAATTTCAGTTTCTTTCTCTTTCCTATTATACTGGCCATTACTTCAAGCAACACCGAATAAAAGCAATGAGAGCAGTTTGTTACCGATCTCAAAGGGAACATTTTTAATATTTCATATTGAATATGTAATTAGTATGACTCTGGGTTTGTGGGGGGGAGTAGAAAAGAAGAGAATCCAGGGCACACTCACATCGCAGGTGTGCTAAAAAAACTCTTATCAGGTTAAGGAAGTCACCTTTGAATCCCAGTTGGGTAAGAGTTCGTTATCATAAGCAAATATTGAATGTTATCAAACGTTTTCTCCCTCTATTGAGGTGATCATGTGATTTTTCTTCTTTGAATGAACTGCTATGTGGTGAACAACATTCAGAAATCTAATAAACCAACTTTGCATTTGTGGGATGAATTCATTTTAGTCATAATCAATAATCTGTTGAACCACGGATAGGGTCAATATGTTCAAGTTGTGTTTAAAATTTTTACATCTGTGTTTAATAGCAAAATGGTTCTGTGATTTTTTTCCCCTATAACTATATCTGATTTGGGTGTCAAGGTTGCACTGGTGCCAGAGAGGGGCCTGAGAAATGCTTCTTCTCTTCTACTCTATAGAATTTCAACACTCTTGGAACGATCTTTTTCTTCAACGTTTGGCATATTTCACCTGTAAAATGATCTGGGATTGATATTTTATCTGTAGGGAGATTATCAAGGGCTCGTTGCCCAAATGTAATGGTTTTCAATGGTCACTATGGGATTTCCATTTCTTCTTCAGCCATTTCGGCAATCCATTATTTTGCTAGCAATATTTTTCCTTTTTATTGAAGTTATCAAATTTATTGGCCATAGATGACATTATTTTTCATATTTTTCTTTCTGCTGTACCAGTAGCAGATAATTTTCTGGAGCTACTATAATGGAGCACCAGAAATTGGATGGCTTGAAAAGAAGAAATGTATTTTTCTAGTTCTGGAGGCTAGAAATTCAAAACCAAAGTGACAGCAGTGTTGGTTCCTTCTGAAGGCTCTGATCTGTCCCCTGATTTTAAAATAGAAGAATTTAACCCATTTAGTTATATCATTGCTACTGATATAATTGAACATTTTTTTCTATCATGTTATTCTTTGTTTCTTCCCCTCCATGTGCCCTGTATGTGTGTGTGTGTATAAGAAAAAAAAAAAAAATCCATTTTCCCCCCTTCTACAAGATTGAAAGTTACACACTTCCATTTCTATTCTTAACAGCCTAAACTCTTCCCAAAACATACAGATCAACATGGTGATGTTACCAAACTGATCATCTAACCTAAATCCCTCCTGCTCTATTTCCTGTTAGTCTGTCTTCAGAGCATAGAATCTCTCTCCCATGTGCCTTCCTGGACTTGAAATCCCTAAACCACCACTTCTGGAGAAAAAAGAAAAAAAAAAAAAGTTCTGGAAACTTGCCAAAGGGGAAGGAAAAGGAAAAGCTTAAAATAATCAAGTGAAAAAAGGAATAGAGAGTAAAATGTGCTAGAGTTGACCATCCTCATTCTCAGAGGGCTGAGCAAAGGTCAAAGGGCCCTGGCCACTGCCTCTGAAAACAGGAGTCACAGTCCGGCCTGCTGGAGATGAACACTCAACTTCCTTCCGTGCTAAAATCATCGGAAGAGGAACCTCGGAGCTGAAGAATGGACCTCAAGTGTCTGCGTAGCCCCGACAGCTGTCCTCAAGCAGGGAGGCCCGGTGAGGCCACAGCTGAGAGGGAAATGCTTCTCAGATGTTGGTGGGGGAGGGGTACAGCACCACTTCCAGAGTTTCCAATTTAGTCAGGGGGACAGGAGAATGTGCATTTCTAAGAAGTCCCCAAGTGTATTAGCTTTCTGTAGCGGTGACAAGTTTGTCCTGAGATAATCAACTTAAAAGGAGGAAATGTTTGTTTGGGCTCATGGTTTCAGAGGTTTCCGTCCATGATTGACAGGCGTCCTTATTTGGGGGCCTGGAGCAATGCGGAACATCATGGTGGTAGAGGAACAAAACTGCTCTCCGCATGGCATCCAGGAAGCATAGAGAGGGGGACAGGGACGGGGACAGGGTCTTAAGATCCCCTCCCAGGGCATACTTCCAATGACCTAACTTCTTCCCACTAGCCACACCTCCCCAAAGTTTCACTACCTCCTAGCATCATTAGATGGGTGACCAAGCCTTTCACACTTAGGGGACATCTCAGATCCAAACTATCACACCAAGTAATTCAATTGCTGGGCCGGGAGTCCCATTTAGCGCATGAATCCTGGAGAAGTTCAGTTGAGACTTGAGCATCCTCGTCTCCATAGTCCCAGATCCCAGACCATGGCGGGGGCTTGGTGAATATTTGGTGGGTGCCTGAGTCGGAAGTTACTTTATTTGATCTTTCGCCATCTCAATTTCCTCATCTGGAGAAGAGTCCAGCAATCAAAAGGAGTGTGAAGGGCAGGAGTTAAATATTTCTAGTGGCCAGACTAAGAAATAAACCTGGAGGACAGATACTCCTTCCAATCTGCTGTCTGCTCAACCCACTGCCTTTTGGACCTGTCCAGCCTTGAACAAAAGGAGAATTCACAATGAAGGAGAAGTGAAGAAGATCTAGGAGGGTAACTGGAAGTGGCAAGTCACCCTCATTGACAGCTTCAGGGGGGAAAGAGAACCAAGCTGCAGGTTAAGCAGAAGTCATGGAGGCAGGGTCCAGGCAGAACCATGGGGTCTGGCCAGGCCTGAGGAGGACGGACAGGAGAGTTAAGACCCAGGGTTCCAGGGCCAGTGAGAAATCCCAGGTGCCATCTCTGAGCTTGACTGCAGAACAGCCAGGTGTGGCCCCCAGCCTGGCTCTCCTTGTCCATCCCTGCAGCTGGCAGCTCTAGGGCCATCAGACTCACCCCGGCTGGCAGCTGACAGCGCCCCCTAGGGGCACAACTGCTGCCCTCCTCTTCCTGCACAGAGCCTCTGTCCTCCAGGACACTGCTGCTGGTCCAGTCAGGAGGCCACAGGGGTGAGATTCCCTCTCCCCCATCCACGGATGCACATACTTACAGCGTCTCTTCCTCCTTCCTTCCCTCCCTTCCTCCCCGTCCCACCACCCTCCAGCCACCCTTAGCACCATCCAAGGCCCCACGGGGCCACCTAGCATCTCCTGTGTCCCCAGCACCCACAGACCCTGCACCTGGGACTGTGTGTTTCCCCAGGGGGCTCTCCCAGGCTGAGACCCAGGTTGACGGAACTCACCCCATCACCCCCAGGGTGGGGGGAGGCCGGGGGTGGGGTTGAGAACTCTGTGGACTACAGTTGATTTGCAGCTCCTTAGAGGACCCAAAACTTCCTTAAAGGAAAAATGCAGACAGGCCCCAACTCCTGATTGGCTAAGCGGCTGGACTCCAGAAGGTTGCAGTTACCATATATGCTCACGTAGAAGAGGCTGCTGCAAATAGTGTAGACTATTTCCCAAGCCCTGGCCCTGGTAAAAATGGCAACAAGAGCACACTTACTCCCTGTTTAAGTCCCATGTCCCTTTCTAGTCTCCACCATACACACGTGAGGATTGCCCTCGCAATCCCAGTGTTGCTGGCTGGAAACTAAAACTCAATTGTGTCATTGACAAGAGAACAACTTCTCTAATGATTTTCCTAAGGGCTCATCATCTAGGTGCGCGCACGCGCGCACACACACACACACACACACACACACACACGACTGTTTTTCCTGGGGCTTCTCATAGGCAGGTATATATGGTAGTTCACGTGAGGAATGTGCTATTCACTTCTCTTACCTTTTTAGATAGAGGAAGGGATTGGAATGACTTAGAGCTGATCAATTCTCCAGTGACTGGAGCCCTCCTCCCCCACCACCTCCCTGCCCCCAACCAGAAACCTTCTCCCGCCTCCTCTCAGCCAGCCACACATTCTTCCACCCCCATCCCTGGCCAGGAGGGCTGAACAGAGGAGCAAAGAAAAGGGGCAGGGGAGGAAGGAAGTTTGAGAGTGTCGAAATATGTGTTCCAGGTACATTCCAGAGGCAAACACACAGGAAAATAGGGTAAAAAAAAAAAAAAGTTAGGTCACCACTGTTTTGTATTATCCATGGTTCTGCAACTCAGAAATGGAAGGCCTCAGATTCTGTCTTCATTGGCCCTTCATCTACACTTTTCAGTAGATATATCTAAGGCTCAGAGAGGGTTAGTGTCTTGATTATGGTCCCACAGCCAATTCCCAGGAAATCCAGGACTAGAACTCAGGCCAGAGATCAGGGATATTCCATTCCCTACACTTGATTTTGATCTGCATGTACAGTAAGTGCTTATCGGCTGCTTCTTCCCAGTCAACCCCATGGGTGACACCAGTGGCTTGGGTGGTGGGGTAGGAGCCCCTGATACGCAGGCTGTCCATCACTGCAGGAAGAAGGAACTGCTCTGGTCTAGGTGCTGCCGGATCCACATTCAGGCCCCACTGGGGACCCAGGGCGGCAGCACAGTGAGACTGGGTTGGTTGCACAAACCCAGAGTTACTGAGGGGAACTGAAATTTTGTCATTTTTTTTCTCCCTGCCACCCCCAACACAGTATGATAGGTGCACTGACAACCCCAGCCAGACATATGAGCAGACTCCTCATCCCTCGAGAGGGAAGTGCCAGCCCCTTCTTGGTGAGTCCTTGCCATCACAGGACCGGAGGTCAGCGGCACTTCCTGACGTGCTCTGAGTGCATCTGCGTACGTGCGAGGATGTGTGTGCATGGACTTGGGAGCTGTTCCTGTGTGTGCGTGCATGTGTGTGTGTGTGCGTGTGTGTGTGTGTGTGTGCATTGCTCCACACACACCCGCTTCCTCTTCCACCACTTGCTGCCACGATCCTCTGAGAACCCAGCACAAGGTTTCCATTAGTGAAGCACATTTTTGTGCTATGGATGTTGAACCAGGAGGGGGAAGAAAGCAGACTATTGTCCGTGATGGATGGGGTTTTAGAGGACTTCCCAGGGTGGTCCTTAAGGGGGCCGGCATGGAGGCATGCCGGGCATGCAGCCTCACAACATTCCCTTGTTTCAGTCTGACGTCTGTGTCGGGGGTCTGTCTGCTGTGCCACTGGGCTCTCTGCACCCCCCTTCATCCCCCTGCCTTCCCCTCGGCCTTGGCCCTCCCCTCCCCCCAGCATCCCGGACTTCCAGGTGACCTGAGTTCAGGAATGCATTTTTCTAAGTTCTCCTTTCAGGATAAAAAGCACATGTCCAACATGCCGTGCTCTCTGTTGTGGATATGGCTGCCCCTCAAAGGAAGAGATGGCTTGGGGACCAGAACTCACGAATGTCACTCATTATTCCCACATTTTAAACATACCCATGTCCCTCTTCAGGATGCAGAGGGGTTTTGGCCAACTTCATAGGACAGATTTCCAGGATCATCACCCTTGCCTCTGCATCTGAACCCACTCAGTGGGAGACCAGAGGGGTGCTCAGCCTCTGTGCTGCTCAGCCCCACTGCACGTCAGCATGTGCTGGAGACAGAATCAGTACAAATACCTCGGGGTCTACGGAAACTCCGTTTATAAATCACTTTCCCTCAGCTCAGTTAACCCCTTTGTTTTAAAGATAAAGGAAATGAGCCCGTAGGAGCTTAGATGACTGGTCATGCAACCAGTAAGTGACAGAATAGAAAACAAATCCAGTCCCCGGACTTGAGGTTCCATGATGTTTCCATCTTGCCACCTTGTTGGGGGCACCTAGAGCCACCATCTAAGAGGGCCACTGCCTGCAGGGTGCTTTCTAACTAGCAGGGGCCTGGGAGCCACGGAGGAAATAGTACAGAGCAATCCCAGGAAGTGGGTGCTAAGGACACAGGACAGAAATGCCTTGAGGATGGGTAGCCCCTGAAGACAGGGATGAATTGGGTCCCATTATCCCAATTCAACAGGAGAAAATGGAAGGGCCATAAAGAAATGGAGCAGTTCACCCAAGGTCAGATCTCAGAGAACAAAAGCAAGTTAATCAAATCCTTAATCCAGTTGAAGGGTTTTCAAAGAGCTTTTGGGAGCAGGTGGGATGGCAGACTAGAGACACAGACCTCCCAGGAGGAGCCTAAAAGATCAGTGCTCACATCTATGGCCTCCCCCCCCAACCCCTTCAATTCAACATAGAAGCAAAATGCCCCAAAGTAAGTCAGGGGAGGTACTGCAGCTCAAAAAGCTTGATGGGAAAAAAATAATGAGGGACCAGAATAGGCAAGCTTCAGAGTTCCTTCATCCTGTTCAGGGCTTGGAAATTTACATATTAAAGGCTCTGAGAAGTCCTGCAGGGAAAACCCAAAGAAAACAAACAAAATACCTAAAATAGTAAAACTGCCCTCAAAAAAATGGGGAAATTATTAGTTTAGTCCCATGTTATTTGTCCTAGGAATTCTCTTTTTCTCCATTCCAAGGAATGCCTATTAACAATACCAGAAACTTATCATTCTGGGGAATTTATTTTGGGAAATAACATCCAGAGTCCTCCAACAATGTATCAAGGGGTTCAGGTGGGTAGTGAGCTGAGTGATAGTGAGAGAAGATGGGATGTCTACAGACGAGTGGCAGACAACTGCCTCGGTTAGAAGATGGTTAGAGGATGGACGGAGGGGCCTCTTGGGACTCCTGCTTGAGTTTCTGGTTCTGACCTGCAGATCCAGTGTCTCTTCTCTTCCCCTGTTCCTAGGATAAGTTCAAGTACTGCCCTCTCTGAGTGCTCTGCTAGCCCCTAAGATGGAAGCTTTGGTCCAGAATGGTTTCAGGGACCACCCTATATGACTCCTCCAGGTTTTAGATCCCCCAACTGACACATAAAAATGAATGCGTATTTTCCTCTCCTTCTGGAAGGAATCTCAGTACCCCCTGCCCTTCACTCCCCTGCACCCACACGGGCCTACTGAGCACACACACGGGTTACCACGCCCTACATCTCATCCACCCAGGTTATGCCTAGAGCTTGGTGCAGGGCTTGGCATAGAAAGCTGTGGGTAAGGGGCCGGGATGTCGCTCAGTTGTATAGCACTTGCTGAACATGTGCGCCAGGGCCTGGGTTTCAACCCCAAAACTGCAGAAAACAGAAAAGGGTTGCATTAAAAAAAAAATGTAAGCCGACCCAGAAGCGGAGCCACGTTGTTCTAACACTTTTTCCTCTTCGCCCAACTAAATGGTTGGCAAGGACTATCTCTAGACTCTTCCAAGGGGCTGAGTTTGGGAGAAGGTGAGGTTCTATTCTAAGAGTCAAGAAGAGCGCAGCTGGGCTGGCAGGGGTTGGGGTGTGACTCAGTGGAGAAGTGCTTGCCTACCACCTGTGAGGCCCTGGGTTCCATCCCCAGCACTGGAAAGAAAAAAAGAAAAGAAAAGAATGCCCAAGCACAGCTCAGTTTCTTCCTCCCCAACCCTTTTTCATCAGGCTCAAGATGAAATCCTTATCCCCAAGTCTCTCTGCTTCCCCAAGTTGATGGGAGAGGTCTGGTAGCCCCGGGCCCCATCCTCCTGCATCTTCCCTCATCTCCCCCCAGTGAGCCAGGGCCTCCCTCCTGTTTGCCCGTCTCCCTTAGTTCTTTCCGGATCCTCTCCCCTCTTCCCTTTCTCTCCTTTTCTTTCCATCTATTGAATGGTCAGCTTTGCTTCAGCCAAGCAACTGGCTCCTAGGAACCTCTGTCTGCTGGGCCTTTGGCCAATGCCTTCTTCCAGCTGCCCGATTCAGGGTGATCTAAATAAGCGTGTGTATAGGGCTACTGTCTTCAACGGACTCCCTTTACCAGTCCTCTGGGTTCAAAAGCACCCTCGGAGGAGATCTGTATTGGACTGGGGCAGCACATCTGGCCAGTTTGGGCATGTCTGATGACACCCTCAGCTGCTGTGGCCATGGGCCCCACTGACCCGAGATGCCGATGTGCAGGGAATGTCAGCACAGGGTCTTAGTCTGTTTTAGAAAGAGGGCATTCTGTTCTGTATCCCTATGTTTTAGTTAATTTTTTCGCTGCTGTGACTAAAACACCTGACCAGAACAATTTTAGAGAAAGAAAAGTTTATTTGGAGGCTCACAGTTTCAGAGATCTCAGTCCATAGAAAGTAGGTTCCATGCCTGAGGTTCGAGGTGAGGCTGAACATCATAGCGGAAGACTGTGGCAGAGGGAAGCAGCTCACATGATGATCAGAAAGCACCAAGAGGTTTCACTTGCCAGATACAAAATCTATACCCCAAAGGCACACCCCCAGTGACCCACCTCCTCCAGCCATACCCTACCCACCTTCAGTTACCACTCAGGTAATCCCGTCGGGGGATTAATGCACTGATTGGGTTAAGGTTCTCATAACCCAATAATTTGTCCTCTAACCCTTCTTGCTTTGTCTCACATGTGAGCTTCTGCATTCAAACCATAGCACCCTGGATGGGTTCAGTTCCAGCAAAAGATCCAGACTGGGCCTGGAAAGCCCAGAGGTGGGCTGGAGATGAAGTAGGCAGAAGGAAGGGTGCCTGTGTCCTGCATCCACACCCAGGCTCTCCTCAGGGTTGGTCCAGGCAAAGAAAGAACACAGGGGCCTGCTGGTGGGTGGGAGTGAAGTCGAGAGAGGAGGAGGGGAGGCCAGGGGAAAGGTCATGACCTACTAAATACACAGGCAAAGGGGGCCCCACAGCCTGGATCCCCAGGTGAAAGAGAGGAAACGGGAATGTCTCCGGGTCCCGACACATGGTTGTAATGATCACAGACTCCTTAGGCTCAGGGGGACTTCAGAGTTCATCTCCTCCATCCTCCTGTTTCCGGGAGAGGCTATATCTAAACTAGTCAAGATGTGCAGGCAACTCTGTTCTTAAATTCTCTGGAGAAGGAAATAACTGAGCTCCTTTTCACTGAATATTAGACTCAGGATCATGGTGTCAACTTTGTCCACATCACTCAGAAGGCTCACAGTTTACAAAGCCCTCACCAGAGACTGCTTTGTGACCGGGCTGAATGTCTGGACTCCTGGGCCTTTGGTCCATTGTGCATTGTGATCCCAAGTTTCCTAGGGAAGAAAGTTCTTGCTGTTCAGCCCCAACCTTCCAGCTTCTGCACAGGGCCTGTGCTCATCCACAGGAAATATGCAAAGTGGTTCGAATGGTGTGTGAGCCTTGGTGAGCATCGCGTTAACTGTTAGGTGCTGCTGCGTAGATGGAAATCACTTATTCTTCAATTTCCTTCTCGAAAGTACTTATTGCTCTCGATGCTGTCCTAAAGGCAGAAAGGGGATGTGGGTAAATGCCTTACCGGAATGTCTTCCCTGATCTGTTCCCGACTCCACTCACACTCTGTCCCCAGCCAGGTTGTGGCTTCCATCCCCCATGTGTTCCCATCGGCACATCAGTTGACCTTTTGAAGGGGCTAAGAGTGGTGCAGAGGAACAGCTAGGGGCTCTGAATGGTGTAGCCATATAATTTATTATCCAATCCAGGATGCCTTACAGAGTGAAAGGGCTGCTATTAATTATGCGGGACAACAGGCATACACCAGGATTTTCCCAGGCAGAGCAAGACGCAGGTCACCCTAGCTCTGGATTTGAATCAAGTCTCTCCACCTTGTTTTTTGGCCAGTCCTGAGCAATTTAGGTTCAAGTTTCTCATTGGTGAAACTTACCAAGGTAAGATATCTGCCCCCAAAGGCAGAAAGTCTTGGTCTTTGAAGTACAGGAGTTATTCAGGGTGTTATAAATAAATAAAAAAGGGGGGAACTAAGTAGTAACTCAGTGGTAAAGCACCCCTGGGTTCAATCCCCAGTAACACAACAAAAAATAACAAGAAACCAACAAAACCAGAAAGCACAAGTTCCTAGCACAGTGCCTAGAAACTGACCCAAAGGGTAAGACATGATGTAGGAGTCTGCATTTTGGCAATCACCTCGGGGGATGCTGATAGATGGGTCAGAGGTCAGTCTTTTGGAAACACTGCCCTTGGGTCATGGCAAAGTCCATAACAACATGAGTAAAGCACCTGGCACAGAGAGGGCCACCATGCATGGCCATTGTCATCCTGTTGAACCGCCCACCACCACCTCGCCCTCTCCTCTCTGAGCTCCTTGAGGGCAAGGCTGTGTCTTAATTATCTTTGAAGGCACAGTGGCAGCTTGGTACACAGTGGTGCTCTAACAATGTTTGGGGCTTCAGGAATGCTTTGGAGACCCTTTGGAGACTCACAATTATGGAGTAAAGAGTGGATCTCACTTGGACTTTGTGGCAGTGTCAATCCTCAGGCAAAGCTGTGACATTTTCTACATGCAGAGTCCAACCCATTGTGCTGCAGAACCCTCATTTCTGCTGCTCACCTGCCCCAGGCCACCCTCAAGCCCATCTCAGAGGACTGGGGTGGGGCAGAGCACAGGTTTGCTGAGAAATCTGGCTGAGAGATCTGACCGTTACATGGGTTTCATCCTGAAATGACTTTGAATGAAAACTGAAAGTAAAACTCAAAACCACCCACTTCCCCCGCTCTCTTCACTAGCAAGCCCTGAGTTCAGCTCAGCAGAGCCGGGCTTGAGGCCTTCCCAGGCCTGCCGCACCCTTCCCAGCCCAAACCCTCAACCTCGCTGACCGTTGTGTTCAACCGGCACCCTCTGCACAGCCCCAAGGACTCTGCTTCTCCGGTCCCCTCCCACCCACACAGAAGTCAGAGCCAGGGGCAGTGGAGAGACACACCCTTCAAGCAGAGCCAATATCCCAGCTTTCTTATCAAACCTCACTCCTTTTTATATCTTGACTCCACTTATTAAATAAGAACCAATTCTAACATTTAACAAATCCGTCTAAGACATATATAATGGCCAAAACTTCTGAGTGTGTATTATGGACTCACAACTGACAGGATACCATTCAAGTCAAAAGCACAAAAACTTAACTTTTAAAAATAAACATTGGTGGGGGTGGTGCTGGAGATGTAGCTCAGTGATAGAGCACTTGCCTGGCATATGTGAGGCACAGGGTTCAATTTCCAGAACCACAAAAGAAAAACAATTTTTAGTACAAAAGCAATATGCAGGGTTCCTCAACTTACAATGATGACGTCCTGTTGAACCATCAGAAGTAGAAAATACAAGTGGAAAATGCGTTGAACACACCTAGTCTAGCAAATATCTGAGCTTAGCCGCATCTATCTTAAACAAGCTCAGAACACTTCTGTTAACCCACAGTTGGGCAAAACATCTAACCTAAAGTATGCTTTTATAATAAAGTATTCAATAGCTCATGAAATGACATGAATTGAATGTTGTTCTAAAAGTGAAAAACAGGGCTGGGGACGAGGCCCAGTGGTTGAGGGCTCATTTAGCATACACGAGGCCCTGGGTTCTATCCTGGACATGTCAAAAATAAGTAAATAAATACAAATAAATAAATGAAAAACAGAAAGATTATTCTATGTCCAGAGACCAGGAAAAGATCAAAATTCAAAGTAAGCTTTCTACTAAGTGTATATTGCTTTCCTACCATTGCAAGTTCAAAAAATCAAGTTGAACCCTCGTAAATAGACCTCCTATACCTGCTAATGGCAAAAAACCAAACACTACAGAAATCAAACACATAGTTCCTAGACTCCTACCCTCTAAACACCTCTTCCTTTCATAATTTCAGAAGCTATATTGTAGTGGGTTTGTACACAGGATTGCTATTGAATGCACACTGTCACCCCAGGCTCCCAGAAGCTAGAACAAGTTGACTTGCCTCTGATCACCAGGTAAAAAGTGGCAGAACCACTTGGTGGTGCAGCAAGAGGATACAAACAACATGCTACTAGGGGAAGAGAGAGCTAAGATAACACACAGGAAAGAGGGACATGTTGTCTTTTCTATCCTCACCGCCTAGGAGACAGGAACATGGCCTCAGCAAACGTGCCGACTACCCAGGGGCCCAGCCTCATGGTTGGAATCAAAGATTGAAAGCTGGAATGTAATTCACCAATCACGGTCACACTTCTTAATTTCATAGGCATGGACACAGATCTAGAATAGACCTGGAGTAGGCCTTAGCATCAAGAGCAGATTTCTTTAGTCAAGACTCTTGTCTTACTCATGTTTATCGAAGGTCGAAGCTCCATATTAGCATTGGAGATGTTTTGATGTGTCTGGGGCAGACTAAGTTCAGATGCAGTTGACAGCAGGGCAGGAGTGACAATGGTTTTTATGGAACATCTTCAATTCTTCTCCCCAACTACAGAAGTCAAGAAAGGCCTTCAAGGGCTGGGGCTGGGGCTCAGTGGCAGAGCGCTTGTCTGGCACACGTGAGGCCCTGGGTTCGGTCCTCAGCACCACATAACAATAAAAAATAAAGATATTGTGTCCACCTACAACTAAATATTTGAAAGAAAAAAGAAAGAAAGGCCTTCAAGAGAGGTCCGTCAGTCCGCAATGGATGACCTATCGGTATGAATTATTGAGAGGCTGCCGTCTTGTCATCTGGAGACAGACTCCCAGCAGGGGCAGGCCTTTTATACTGGTCCATCTTCACATCTGAGAAGGGCTGGTTCCTTGCCACACGTGCCCACACCTTCCCACATGCCTACTTATCCCACTGGTTCCTGCACCTTCATTTCTCCATGCTCTCAGCTCCCCAACCACTCACACTCTCCTTCAGCTCTTAGTCCCTCATCTGAAGGCTCAGAGGTCTTAAAATGTAGTAAAGACAGTTCCTTAAATACCTCTTTTCCCATGAAAACCTGCCCTTGTCCTATCCCAGCCACCGGCTCCCAAGGGTGTACCCTAGACATTTGAACCCAGGGTGCTTTACCACAGAGCTACATCCCCAGACCTTTTTATTTTTTCATTTTGAGACAAGGTCTTGCTAAGTTGCTTAGGCTGGCCCTGACCTTGTGATCCTCCTGTCTCAGCCTCCTGAGTCGCTGGGATTACTGGCTTGTGCCTGGCTAGACCTTGTTAATACCAAAACATCCACTCCCACCCTAATCTCAATTTCCTGCACCCTCTCTTAAATTCCTCTCTCTCCACTCCTCCTCTGGGACTTCAATTCCAATAACCCTCAGCTCCACCATCTCTTCCCACCTCTCCCTTCCTCACTCATTTTGTACTTCACCCCTCCACCCTCCTTATCCATTTTCAATTCCATGGCCAATCATTGTGATTACCTCCTTAGATACATCCCCAGTTCCTTGGTCCCTCTTACTTGATCGTAGCTAGACACAAGAAACATAAGGCAGAGGTGTGGCAAGACCACCAGGAATGTGTGAGCATTCCTCACTGCCCTTCACAACCCTGAGACTCCCTGCAGCTGTAGGAGATAGGGGACTACAACTGGTGTGACTAGATCGTGGAAGCAAAACCTGCTCCTTCACAGCCAGAGAATTCGAGGACCTTGGTTTAGGTGAGGATTTATGAGGACGCTAAAACTCCCTGCAGAAACTCTATCAGCCCGGCCAAGGGGTTCTTCTGAACACAGTCCCTTCCACATGGGCCCTCCTGAAAACCCATCTCCAGATGGCTCATCCTCTCTCAGGGCACAGCTGCAAGGTCACTTCCAAGTGCACATCATGTACTCACACTTTCCATGAGAAAGGATCCAACGGGGGTCACCGAGTCACCATCTCATAAGGAAGACCCCTCTCTATGGGACAGAGTCTTTGCCAAGGAGTCAGACCTCTGGCTCCGGCACCAATTCCAGGGCCAGTCTTCTGTGGCCTGGATGGCGGAACTCCTAGCACAGGAGCAACTGCAGGCTGTGGAAGGGGCTGCCTGTGACAACTAAATGGCGGTCCCCAGAGTATCACAGATCAAGCTGGCTCACATCCAGCTCAGAGAACCAACTCTGGGTTTCACCCTGCACCAGGCCAGGAAGCCTGAACATCTACCCTCTAGGGGAATTTTGCTGGCAGTCCCCAGGTTTTCAGAGACCAACTCGTGATGTCTTGGTCAGACCCAAAGAAGGTAGCAGTTCCACTTGCCTAGCCACGCTGTGGTTTCATTCATGGACAACTTCACCCTCGGTTCTAACTCCCAACTTTATGGTATAGAGACGGTGTGATGTTTCAAAACAGCTGGATGTGGGTTCAAATCCTGGTTTTCTTTCCTACTAGCTACGAAATACTGGGCAGTTTTCTTAAGCTCTCTGAACCCCAGTTCTCTCAGCTAGACAATGGAGACCATGACATTTACCTCTCTGAATCTTACTGAGGTTGGAACCACTTGAACTTAACACCTTCTTGGCAAGTTATTACCAGCACACTTGTGTATCCCAGACCCCTCTGCATATGCAGAGACACTGATGAATCCATAGAAAACCTTCTGTTGCTATATTCTGAAGCCAAAAATTCTTGAGAACCTCAGTTGCCACTTTTTCTAGAATAGATCTGTGTTCAAGTCTAGCATTTCAAGAAGGAGTGTTACTTGAGAGTGTCACTCTCGCTTCTGTTACCCTCCTTGTCCTCCTCTGTGATGTTGGGCATGGAGCAGTTGGGTGACCTTTCACAGCCATGCAGCCTAGTATCCAAGGATGCAAACTACCCTGATGAATCCAACACTCTTAAGGCTTAGAAAACCACAATTGTAATGCTCAGAGATCAGAGATGGTTCCACCCAGAGTGGAAATAGGAAGCAGAAGGCATTAAGAAAGAAATGCAAACTGCAGAAGTACACAGATCCCCATGCTCAAGTAGTGAAGCCAGCTGAATTGTTTTCCTGCCCCCTTCTGGGCTATGCTATCTTCTAGCCATCGATCACACACCTGCCAGCAAGGAACTGCTTCTGGGAGATACTGGGCAGGAGGCGCAGAACATCTCAGGTCCTCCCCTGACCTGACCCCTCAGGCCAGTACCGAATAGCCTTCAACTCCAGGGAAGCACGAACACAAGGAAGTCAAGTCAGAAAGCTATGAGGTTGAATTCTAGACCTGCTCTGCCATCATAGGTGTGACCTTCAGAAAGTCAGCCTCAGGTTCCCTGTTTGTAAAACAGGGTGGCATGGCATGTCCTCCCTTGCCTTGCCCTGGGCTGTTACAAGAACTGTGATGAGAAGGAGGACAGCCCTGGGCACACTCTCATGCCCTGAACGAAGGCTCCTGGCCAATATTGTCTTCCCAGTTTGTTTGTGAGCTTCTTCAGGATGAGCAGCTAGAATCTTTGGTCTTAGGAGTAATTGGCTACTACTTAGTGAATTCTTTTTTTTTTTTTTTTTTTGGTACCACAGGTTGAACCCAGAGGCACTCTACCACTGAACCCTATCCCCAGACCTTTTTATGCTTTATTTTGAAGCAGGGTCTCATTAAGTTGCTTAGGGTCTCGCTAAGTAGCTGAGTCTGGCTTTGAATTTGCGATCCTCCTGCCTCAGCCTTCCTCGGTCACTGGGATTAAAGCACTTAATGAATCTTTGTTATGTGAAGGCATTATAGATTATTTCTTCACTTTGCTTCCATGTATAACATTGTGGAGGGCTAGGGTTGTAGCTCAGAGGTAGAGCGCTTGCCCCTCACTTGTAAGGTGCTGGGTTCAATCCTCAACACCACAAATAAAATAAAATAAAGGTATTATGGCCATCTACAACTAAAAAAAAGTTTAAAAAAAAACAAACATTGTGGAGCAATGACCATCACCTTCTCGATAAATAACTCGAACTAGAAGTTCAGTCTCTTGCCCAAAGACTAATAAATAGTAAATAGGTAGAACAGGGATATTTTGAAAGTTAATTTTTAAAATTTTATTGGTTCAAAATTCATGTCATGTGAGGCAGGGGATGTAGCTCAGTGGTAGGGTATTAGCCTAGCATGCCCAAGGCTCTAAGTTCCATTCCAAGCACCAAATGTATATAATAACAAATAAATTTATGTCACAAAAGGTTAAACAGTGAAAAACCTCCCTCCCACCCCTGCCTCCTCCCCTGCCACCTTATTACCAGGATCAATCGGTTTCTCACATATCATTTGAAAGATATTCTCTACATATGTATTCTAATATATATAAATATTTTTTTGTCTATGCTTTTATATCAAATAGTCAGGTGCTGTTGTCCTACACTTTGCTTTTATAGTTCTATGTGTTTTAATTTTTTTTAAGTCGTGTTTTCAAAGCCCATTTCTGAATGATGGTCTTTAGTTAGGTTTGGTTTAATGATAGGGCCATAGAATAAGGCAGCTGGAACAGGGTTAGAGATCATGTGGTCAGCTGTCTCCATCCACAGGTGAAGGCACCAACACCCTGAGAGGGCAGTCTCATGGCTGTCAGCACTAGCCCAGGAGACCCTCTGCATATGTGATAAGCAAGGGTGGCCCAGTCCCACAGGTGATGGCAGAGTGGTAGGGTCAGCCCAGATTGTTGTGGGCGGTACCCTGGGATCCAGATCACTGTGGGGGAACCCCTGGCCTGGCTTCAGTTCCTCTTAAAAAGAGACAAATCTGGGTGTGTGCCCTCAGTTCATAGGGACCATGTTCATGTTCAGAGGCACTTTTGTCCTGAGCCTCTGATCCCACCTCTTCCTTCCTAGCCTCACCTTCACGCGGGGTAAAGTGACCAAAATGTCCACCCAGGGAGATCAGAAGAGAGCCTCAGAGAGCTGTGCCCTGGGGGATTAAAGTCATTGGTGGTGAATTCTGGGGTCTACCCCACCCTCTGGGTCTCCATCCCCCAATTTCCCCCAAATATGTTGTGAGAAATGAGAAGTTATACTTGAAGGGAATTTCCACATCATGACACTCAAACAAGATTTATAATACTGTTTCTTCTTACAGCAGAGAGAACTGCACTTACGGGGGACACCTTATATGAACTTTACAAGGACAGAAGGTATAAAGACAAGATTTCCCTTTGGCACCCTGGGGAGAACCTCGGATCTGAGGAATAGGCCAGATGTCATTTTCCTGCATGGTTTAGGAATCATTTTACTGGAAGATCAGAGATGACCTGAAACACAGTGGTTACTAGAATTTTGCATTTGATAGATCAGCAAAAATCTAGGGACCAAAAAAAGGTTGACAACTTTGTATTTTATTACAGAAGGATATGTGTATGGCTACGGAGATATAAATACACTTGATATCAATATTCGTATCCTATTCATAGAAAAGGGCATTTCAATGTTATAAAATAAGTCAATTTCAGAATAAGATGATTCTTCGGGGATATTTTCTATTCCATGCGTAGTCTTTAAATTTTTATTAGTGCATATCAATTCACAGTTTAGTGGTTTCAGTGGCTTTAGTATTCATACATGCATATAACATTTTTGATCATTTTCTCCTCCCTGTTATCCACCTTTGTCCTCCCCTCCCCTGATCCCATACCTCTTCACTAGTAGTCTCCCTGCTCCATTTATGCCATACATTGTCCAGAGTCACATATAAGAGAAAATATGCAATACCTGTCTTTCAGAAGCTGGCTTATTTCACTTAACGTGATGATCTCCACATCCATTTTCCTGCAAATGACACTATTTTGTACTTATTTATGGCTGAATAATACTCTATTGTGTATGTATACCACATTTTCTTTATCCATTCATCTGTTGACAGACAGCTAGGTCAATTCCATAACTTGACTATTGTGAATTATGCTGATATAAGCATGAGTTTGCATGTATCGCTATGGTATGCTGACTCAACTCTCTCCGGTATATACCAGGCAGTGGTATAGCTGGATCATATGGCAGTTCTATTTTTATTTATTTGAGGAACCTCCATACTGCTTGCCATCATAGCTGTACTAATTTACATTTCCACCAACACTGTAAATGTTTCTTTCCCACGACAGAGTCACCAACATTTATTGTTTTTTGTATTCTTGATGATTGCCATTCTGATTGGGATAAGATGGAATCTCAAGGTGGTTTTAATTTGCATTTCCCTAATGACTAGAAATGTTGAACATTTTTCATATAATTATTGGCCATTCATACTTCTTTTTTGAGAAGTGTCTGTTTCATGCATAGTCTTTATTTTCCCATAAACTAACAAGAATTTCATCAACTCCTTCAGAGGTCCATCATGAACTTTCATTTAGAAGTACTGAACTTGGTGATGTTAAGTAGGCATTCCTACAGAGATTGAATCCACTTAGCCGCTGAGCCACATCCCCAGCCCTTTTTATGTTTTATTTTGAGACAGTCTTGCTAAGTTGCTTAGGACCTTGCTAAATTGCTGAGACTGGCTTTTAACTCACTATCCTCCTGCCTCAGCCTCCCAAGCTGCTGGGATTACAGGCGTGCGCCACCTTCCCCGGTTTAGGTTGGCATTCTTAATGAAAGGTGTTAACTATTTCCTTATGTTATTCTTGGTCCTTCATTCCCTCTTTCCTTCTTTCCTCCCATCCTTCGCCTCTCCTTCCTTTCTTCTCTCTTTCCCTTCCGTCTTTCCTTCCCTCCTATCCTTTGCAAGTCATTACTGAGCATGGGCCATGATCTAGTCACCTTTATGCCATCTTCTACCATATATGTCTCTATAATCCCAAGAGCTCACCCTCAGAACTGGATGGGAAGATGATGTGATTATGAAGTAGCTGGATTGGGGCACATGAAATTGTCCTCTCAAAGAGGCTGGATCAGCAGGAGAACTGTCACCTTTAGCAGGAAAGGAAAAGCCCTCAACTTAGCTTCTGCTCAGGAACAGCCCTTTAGCTCTATTTTAAGAAAACGTCAAATGCAGGCCTGCACCTGGGGTCCACTCCCCAGAGAGGTGCATCCCAGGAAGCAGTTTGCACTTCCTCCTGTGCCCACCTGGCTGAGAGTTCAGGCCACCTGCACTTTCTGGGCACCTGCAGCCCCAGCACCACACTGTAGTGTTGTGTGGCATTCAGTGTCCCTGGAGGCAACCTCCCAATCTAGAGCTGCTTGCCTGGGCCGTCCAGGTTTCCTCTAGAGGCGTCAATTACTGTTTTGGTCAGCGCTCTATTACCAAGTTGCATGGGTTTTACAGGCCTTCCCAACCCTATTATTTTTAGCCTGTTATTTTTAGTGTGCAATTTTATAGAATGCAATGGTTTTCAGGAATGTATGTACTATGTTATTGTGCAAAACCTGTCGTAAGCCAATACTGCTTATCTTTCACTAAGCTATAGCATAACCATACCCGCAGGACAATAAGCGGCAGTGAAAAAACGTAGAGGTGTGTGGAAAAATCCCCGCTTCAGAGCAAGTGAACAAAAGCAAGTTGCAGAACAATGCACACAGCATGATGTTATTCGTGGGGGAGGGGAAATAACCTTCAAAACAACACCTTTTAATCTCTGCGGGAACATATATTCCATGTCAGTAAATTCAAGGGAAATATGCTAACTAATTTGTCCTAAGTGGGGGAGGGGTTCCAGCACCATTGCCCTTGAACCTAGGTGAGGGTGTCTTTCCCTTGGCACCCCCTCTGGACCCTTTTCTTAACCAAAGATACTACCATTTAAAGGAGCTCCCCTTCTAGAGCATACTTACGACCCCAGAATTCTCTTCCTGAGCCCATTTCAGACCCACATGGGACTCTTTTCTAGATCTTTTCTCCTGGCAGCTGCTGCCTTTGCATCTACCCTCAACCATCTATCAAGGGATACAGGGGTGTGAAAAGGGGTGACAGAGCAGGAAGCCTGCCCCGGTCCTCTTGCCCAGCCCACTAATGTTAGAGGCAGGACGAGGTGCCAGGAGATAGATAGGTTCTCTCCTTCTGTAGACTTTATCTGCAAGGTTCAAGTGTTACAGGGAGAATTATTTTTGTATTGTTCACATACTGAACAATTAATGAAACCATAATAAAGAAAAACCTTTAAATACTCCATGCTCATTCAGAAATTGGAACTAACAGTCTTTATTGGCAGCTCTTGATTATGGCTCGTGGGGGCTAAAGGGGAAGGAGAGGGAGGAACTGAAGTCATGAGGGAAACAGAAGTCTCAGTTACTCTAAGTGACAGGTGTCAATTACTAATTTTAAAGAAAGAAAGCATCTTTCAATGGCTGTATGGGGTTATGGGGCAAAAGTGGAATTCCCCAGAAGCAAAAGCCATAGCAGTTAGCAGAATGGGGTCCCCACGTCCACCCACTGCCTCATATCCAGCACATACAGAGCCGGCCCCAGAGGAGCATCCAGGAAAGTCCTGAGCTGGTCCTGTTCTGCCGCACCGCAGGGCAGCTGTTCAGAGCCCTCAGTCAGAGGGGCCACCAACCAGGGGATTTCCTGTGGGTGGAGCACTGTGTAGGGCCCCTGGGCTATTCTGAGGTGTCCCCCAGCTCCCCACACCCAATTCCAGGAAGTCTGCCTGGCATTAATCGGAAAACTGCTATCTTGTCCTCAACTGCATTCAACAAAACTAGGTGGGAGTAGGAGGAGCACAGACCACCTGGTAATGAATTGAAAGAGCCCAGAGCCAGGAAGCAGGAGGCTGGCCACCTAGGTATGGGAAGTGGGCAAGCCACTTAACCTGAGAACTACTGTGTCCTTCCCACGGGGTGGGGGGGGGGGTTTCAATTAGAATAATAGTTCTTAGGGCAACTTCAAAAGGCTATTATAGAAGTTAAATGAGATAAGCAAATGACCCAATATTTTTAAAGGACCAAAGGGCTGGGGATGAAGGTTGGTGGTAGAGTGCTTGCCTAGCATGTACAAGGCCCTGAATTCCATCTTCAGTGTTGGAACAAAAGCAGGAGGGATCAAAGACCTTCACATTCCCCTCACCAAAGCAGCATAAGTGGTGAATAACTGTGTGCAAAAATGTTCCACATCACTAAGGAAATATGAATTAAAACAAGGAGATACCAATACACAGTTATTAGAATGGCTGTGATCCAGGACACTGAAGAAACGACATGCTGAGGAGGACATGGGGTCCCAGGAACTCTCCGTCACTGCTGGTGGGAACGCAAAAATGGTCAGCAATTTTGGAAGACAGTTTGACGGTTTCTTATAAAACAAAACATACTCTTAGCATAGAATCCAACATATTTTGATACTGCTGAAAGAAACTAGAAACTATGTCCCCACAAAACCTGTACATTGGTATTAATAGTAACTTTATTCAAGATTGCCAAAACTTAGACCAAGGGGTCCTCTGGTAGGTGAAGAAACTGTAACATCTGAAATAGAATATTATTCTCACACACACACACACACACACACACACACACTAGCTACTCTAGAGGCTGAGCCTGGGCAACACAGCAAGACGCTACCTTAAAAATAAAAAATGTTTAAAAAGGACTGGGAGTATAGCTCAGCTGCAGAGTGATGGTATAGCATAGTTCAATCCCCAGTACCCATCCCCTGAAAAAGGAATGAGCTATTGAGCCATGAAAGGGCATGCAGGAATCTTGAATGCATACTAATGAGTGAAAGAAGTCAATCGGAAAAAGCCACATACTGTGTGGTTCCAACTACATGACATTTTGGAAAACATAAGACTTTGCTGACATAGGAGGATCAGCGGTTGCAAGAGGTTGGGGGAACAGAAGACTGAAGAAGCAAAGTGCAGAGGATTTGGCAGCAAATAAAATACTCTATATGATAAAATCATGGTGAGTACGCATCATTACATTTGTCCAAACCACACAATGAACAACACTAACAGTGCCACTAATGTAAATGAGGGACCCCAGGTGCCCAAGGGGGTCTGGGTCATGTGAGAGCAACTGCAGAGTCCCTGGCATGGTGGGGCTGGCCCTGGGGACTCCCTGTGAACCCTGCACCTGCACAGCACAATCCCTCGCCAAATCCTGCCCTCGATTCCCCCAGCTTCCTAGTGTCAGAAAAAGGACCTAGTGAGCAGGAGACATTGACAGGAAATGTGGCAGGATGACCAGGAATTTGGAGTCAGCCAAATCTCCTGGCTCTACTAATTTTCAGCTGTGTGATCTGGATAAATCACTCCATTGGTTTTCTGGTCCCCTGTCCTTTCTTCAAAACAGCCTCTCTTATCACAGGCTACAGTGTCTGGATGACAGAGGACAGAGAGAATGCCATCCTCTTTCTGCTCTGCCAGCTCCCTGGCTCCTTTGACTACACTTTTAGTTTACTGAAGCTCCCTGATCCTCTCCACAGAGCTGTCCTCACTGTGAGCCCCTGATGCGAAGGAGGTTGTAGGACACTGATGATGGTGTCCCTCACTAAGAACCATGTATCAAAGGTGCTGTCTTAGGCCAGTTCCTACAAGACCTGGAGGACCTTGAAATTCCAGCAAGTCAGAGACCTATGAACAGGAAAAGTAATACATGGAACACAACACATGAACACACTTATACACATGCATGTGCACACCCACACACAAACCAACCATCACTTGGTGGTCTCTGTAATATACAATTTAAAGAAGAGCAGAATGAAAGAGATATTGCTGTACATATCATGGGCGAGGATGGACAATTCTCAAAAATACGTGGTTGAGCCACAGAAGTTGAAAGAAAAAGACAGTGCATTCAGTTCATTTTGATGACAAAATGGGCAAAATGAATCTAAGTTTTTCAAAGTCATTATAGTCATCTCTAGTGCCCTCAAGAGGGACTGGAAAGAAGCTTGAGGTAGATGGGGGCGCGGGGGGGGGGGCGGGGGGGGCTGGTAATAGTCCATCTGGACCTGGGTGCTGGTGACTTGGGCGTGCGCACTATGGAAAATGAAGCACACTTATTTTGTTAAGGGCATATGTCATGAATACATGATAGATATTTACATTCAGAGCCGTACACTTCAGATCTGTATATTTACATTTTTTCTGTGTAAATATTCTGCTCCCACAAAAAGTAGAATGAAAAGACAAGAAGCCACAGACTGGAAGAAAATCATTACAAAACACATATCTGATGGAGACTTAACCAAAATAGAAAGAATTCTTAAACTCAACAATTAGGGGGAAAAAAGAAAACTAATTTAATTAAAAATCAGTTAAAAGATATGAACAAAGATTTTTAAAAATTGTAAAATTATACATATATATATTTGAGGCATTTTGTGTGAGTGTGTGTGTGTGTGTATGTGTGGGTGTGTGTGTGTATTGCTGGGGATTGAACCCAGGGCCTTGAGCATGTGAGGCAAGCACTCTACCAACTGAGCTATATCCCCAGCCCTATATATTTGATAAATAAGCCCATGAAAATATGTTCCACATCATATAACATCAAGGAATTGCAAATTAAAACAACAAGGAGATACCACTACACACCTGTCAGAATGGTCAAAATCCAGGTCACTAATACTGCCCAAAGCTGGTGAGGATGGGGAGCAACAGGAACCCTCAGGGATTGCTGTTGGGAATGCAAACATTGCTACAACTTTCGAAGGCAGTTTGGCAATTTCTTAGGAAACTAAATACTCATATACCTCATGATCCAGCAATTACACTCCCAAAGGAGTTGATAACTTTTGTCTACACAAAAACCTATTCACAAATAATTACAGCAGCTCCATTTGTAATGGCCCAAACTTGGAAGCAGCCAAGTTGTCCTTCAGTAAACAAACAGCGGTATATTCGGATAATGGGATATTCAGCACTAAAGATAAATGAGTTATCAAACCACAAAAATATAGGGAGGAATCTCAAATGTGTATAGCTAAATGAAAGAAGTCAATCTGAAAGGCCCACATATTGTACAATTCCAACTGTCTGACTGGAAAAGGCAAAAACCACAGGTTGCCAAGGATTTGGGGGTGTGGGAGAGAGATGAATAGGGAAACTAGCACGTCATCAAGGCAGGGAAACTAATCCATTTGACACTGCAATGGTTGACATACATCATTGTCAAAATTCATGGTACAAACAACAGCGGGAGTGACCTGGATGTAAATGACTGACTTCAGCTAATAATAACATAGCAATGAATAGTATTCATCAATTATAAGAAATGTACCACACCAAGGCAAGATGTTAATAATTGGGGAAATTGGAGGAGGGCTATGAGGGAGTATATGGGAACTCTCTGTACTTTCCGCTCATTTTTTAATCTTAAGTCTAAAATTTTTTTTGTTAAGAGTAGTAATTTTTTAAAAAATTAATTCTATCACCTTGGATGTTTGACTTTTCTTCACCCTCATTTTAGTTTCCTTGTCTTTGAAATGAGGGGCTTTAGTGATGTGACCCTATGTGTCCTCAAATAGGGAAAAGCCATGTGGGTCCTTCAGTATAAAGGCAAATAAACCTGTCCCACTCCCCCACCACCACTGCCAATAGCTCTGAAAGCTCTAGTATTATAATTAGCCTTGTCCCTGTTCAATCATTCAGGTGGTCTTCATGGAACCAACATTATCTGAATGTCCACCTTAATCCCCCCCACAGCAATGGATGCTGGAGACAGAGTGACCACAGTCCCATTTTGCCCAGCCTGAAGGACATCTTCCTCAGATAAGTTTCAGAGCTAAAACCAGGAAGACCCCAGGCCTAGGGATCACAGTCCCCCATAAGGGGTTAGATGTAATATAAGCACTAATATAAGTTTCAGAGCTAAAACCAGGAAGACCCCAGGCCTAGGGATTCACAGTCCCCCATAAGGGGTTAGATGTAATATAAGCACTATTGTCAAAACACCATGAAGTAGTGACAAGGAAGAATGATTTTCCCAGAAGACAGAGAATCTGAATTAAGTCCTGGGGAGCACGCAGAAGCCCCCCATGAATATACTGGAGACGGGGGAGAAAGAAAGTTCACCCAGAGAGCACACCTGTGAAAATGTCCTCATTCATAGGTGCTGCAGGGAACAGGCAGATGTGCACAGCACCCACCCATCCAAAAGCAATCCAAAGCCAGGCTCACTCCCAACCCCCTCTGTCCCTTGGCCCAGGCCTTGGAGTACTGCTGAAGCCTGTCACACATGCAGAGACTGGTGCCATTTCAAATTCTCCATCTCCAACCTCAGCTGAGCCCTCGATGGTTGGCTGCTTATAAATCATTTCTCGTTTCTCAGTTTCCTTTCCCCCTTTACAAACTTTTGCTAACCTGGTCAAACCTATCCCACACCCCCTCCACACACACACACACCCTCAGCAGATGGCAATCTTCCTCAGTTCCCACCAGCCTCCCTGCCCTCTGCAACCTCACCGGCTCCTTCCTTCCATCCTTTTGCATAGAAGCTGTGGGTCTGCCGCTGCCTCACCAGATGTGGGTTCCTTGACCTTGACCTGTAAAAAATAAGTCACTTTTCTTTATAAACTACCTAGTTCTATCCACTCCTTCACTTCTTCTCTCCCCACACCCTACACCTAGGTGATCCCAGCTGCTCACCCGGCTTGAACTATTATCTCTATGCTGAAGATTCTCCAGTATATTATAGGTATTGTCACTTCAATGAGTCCATTTCAATCTGTTGTCAATATGTTGTTAATGTGAATGATAGTGAAAATATATAAATGTGATTTTATTAAAAAAAAAAAAGATTCTCCAGTATAAATATATAAATATTGAGAGCTCAGTCACATCTCTCCTCTGAGCATTGGCGGGAATATCTGACAGCTCCACTTAGAGGTCCCACAGGAGCCTCCTGAGGTGCCTTTCCTACCTCAATCCCCCTGTCTGAGCATCTGCTCCCCGCTCACCTCGAGGAAGGGAAGGGGGATGTATCTAGACCACTTATTTGTACCACGGAACCCTGACCCTTTCTTCAGTTCTGCTTTACCTCTGCCCCAGGCACAGTAATGATAAGACCTGCACCACCGCTGCTTGGAGCAGACAGAGGAGTCTGAATCTCTCTTTTGAAAATTTGAGTTGACAAACTGAAATCAGAAGGTGGGAGACCCTCCTTCCCTGCACAGTTCCTAACATGATACTGGCACTCAGTAATGGCTGACGGTCCTGATTTCCTCCCCAAACCATATTCTTCTTCAGTTGCCTAAGCCAAAGTTCCCACTGCATTTTTACCCTCCCCCCTCACTCTGTGTATCCAGTCCTCCACGGGAACAACCTCCCAACTGATCCTCATTCTCTCCACATGTAGCCAGAGTATTCCTTCTCCAGCAGAAATCTCACTGGATCACTCTTTTAAAGGACCACCTGCGTTTCCCCCCACATATTTTGCCTTCCATAAAACATGAAAGCCCTCTCCCGACTCCCAAGACCCTCTGTGAACCAGCTTCGGCCCGCATCAGCATTCTTCATTTCGCATGTCAATTTACAGCTCACTCCGCCCTTTCTTAACACCCTACTCTCTTCCTGCCCCCCCCCCACCCGGCCTTTTGCATATGCTCTTTCCCCCTGCCTGAACCATTCTTCCTCTGCCCCTTTCTGACTGTATTCTTCTTTTTTAAAAAAAATTAATTAATCTATTTTAATTAGGTAGATATGACAGCAGAATGCATTTTGATTCACTGGACACAATTGCAGCACAACTTTACATTTCTATGGTTGTGCGAGATATAGTGTCACACCATATACGCAGTCATACATGTACCTAGGGTAATGATGTCTATCTCATTTCACCATCTTTCCTGCCCCCATGCACCCTCCCTACCCTCCCTCCCCTTTGCCCAATCAAAGTTCCTCCATTTTCCCCATGCCTTACTCCTCCCTCTTATGGATCAGCATCCACTTATCAGAAAGAACATTCAGCCTTTGGTTTGAGGGGATTGGCTTACTCCACTTGGCATGATATTCTCCAGCTCCATTCGTTTACCTGTAAATGCCATAGTTTTATTCTCTTTTAATGCTTCATAATATTCCATTGTGTGTATATACCACAGTTTTCTTATCCATTCATCTATTGAAGGGCATCTAGGTTACTTCCACAGTTTAGCTATTGTGAATTGAGCTGCTATGAACATTGATGTGACTGCATTAGTATTGTATGTTGATTTTTAAGTCCTTTGGGTTATAGACCAAGGAGTGGGATAGCTGGGTCAAATGGTAGTTCCATTCCAAGTTTTCTAAGGACCCTCCATACTGATTTCCAGATTGCTTGCACCAATTTGCTGTCCCACCAGAAAAGTATGAGTGTGCCCTTTCGCCCACATCCTCACCAACACTTAATGTTGTTTGTATTCTTGATAACTGCCATCCTGACTGGCATGAGATGAAATCTTAGAGTTTCGATTTGCATTTCTCTAATTACTAGAAATGTTGGACATTTTTCATATATTTGTTGATCGAGTGTGTATCTTCTTCTGAGACGTCTCTGTTCAATTCCTTAGCCCATTTATTGATTAGGTTGTTTGTTTTTTTGTTGTTAAGTTTTTTGAGTTCTTTATATATCCTGGAGATTAGTGCCCTATCTGACGTATATGTGGCAAAAATTTGCTCCCAAAATGTAAGCTCTCTGCTCACCTCATTAATCGTATACTTCTTGCTCATTCTTCAGGTATATCCTTAACTGTCACTTCCTGGGGACCACTTCCCAGTGCTGCTGGCAGGATGAGTTGCCCTCCTGTGGACCCAGGTGCACCCTTCATCACTCTTGACACTCACCTGCCACTCTCTGTCATTTAGCTCCCTCCGAACTGGTCTGGCTTCCAGTTCTGGATCCCACTTTCCATTTGACTGCATTTCTCTGTCATAACCTTGACGCTTTTGAAGGGTATCAGCCAGTTATTTTGTAGAATGACCCTTTGTTTGCATTTGTCTGATGTTTACTCATGATTAGATGAAGGTCATGCCAAGAACACCACAGCAGAGATAGTGCATCCTCCTTGGGGTACCATGGCATGCTGTCGACAGACTGGTAATGGAAACTGACCAGTTGGTGAAGTGGTGGCTGCCAGGTTTCTCCTCTGTAAAATTATTGGGCTTCCCTTTGAAATAAATGAATAAATATCCTGTAGGACAATAATTTGAGACAATGCAAATGTCCTATTTCACTTCACATTGTCACCCTTTTCTTAGCTTCTCGATGATTCTTAGCAGATGGACTCATGAATATTATTCTATTTTATCTAGTCTATTACTGGTTTATTTTTTTTTTATTTTTTTAGCTATAGGTGGACACAACATCTTCATTTTATTGTTATGTGGTGCTGAGGATTGAACCCTGCGCCCCATGCATGGTAGGTGAGCGCACTACCTCTGAGCCACAACCCCAGCCCCTTTATTACTGGTTATAATCTCTATCACTAGAGTATGGTTTTTTCCTTTTCTTTTTCTTCCCCACTCCCCACCTCTATTGGTACTAGGGATTGACTTGGGGTTGCTCTAGCACTGAGCTACATCCCCAGCCCTTTTTACTTTTTAGTTTGAGACAAGTTCTTGCTAAGTTGCCCAGGCTGTCCTCGAACTTGTGATCCTCCTGCCTCAGCTCCCCGAGGAACTGTGGTTACAGGCATGCATGCTGTACCTAGATTCATTAATTATTTTATTACTCAAATTGTCTCAGCTTTGAGAGAATTTATTATTCATAGAAATCATAATCAATCTCATTATTCAAGTAGTTAAACAGAGCTCGGAGCAATGACCATGGTACACACCTGTGGTCCCAGCTACTCAGGAGGCTGAGGCAGGAGGATCCCCTGATTCCACAAGTTCAAGGCCAGCCTGGGTAATGCAGTGAGACCTTGTTTCAGAAAAAAAAAAAAAGTACATTAACATTCATATTATCAATAAAGCAAATAAAGAAACCAACTTTAAACCACAAATTCTACTGTTCTTGGTCATTTAGGAGAAGTGATTCTTCAAAGATGAGTAGGTGCTTCCTGGCCAAAGCAGGGTGGGCTTTCCAGGTAGAAGTTGGGCACTGATGTGTGAAGCAGCCTGGTGCCTCTGAATGCCGCACTGCTTGGGTGAGTGAGCCATGGGTGTGCGTATACAAGAGAGTCAGGCAAGACGTTAAATCTGGAGAGGGGACAGGGGCCAAGTCCTAGCCTGCAGGTGACCAGAAGCAGCTGATGGATTTTAAGTAGAGGAATAGCATGTTGGATTTTTGTGATTTTTAAAAATTCTTTCTGGCTCCACAAGAGGGAGGGATGCAGGAGGGGTGCCAGGCTGTAGGCAGGACAGTGAGCTGGGAGATGAGCGTGGGCAGCAGTGGGAATGGAGAGGAGGAGGCAGACATGGAGACATGAAGGAGGGGGCATCAGAGTGCTCAGTGACCCAATATGGGGTGTAAGAGAAAGAGGGACAGAGAGGAGTCCAGGACGATGCCCAGGACGAGCCAGATAGTGGAGTCCTTCCTGGGAAAAAGAAATACAGGAAAAGGAGGGGAAGGTGAGCTCAGCTTTGGGCATGACTTGCCTCCGCTCTTGAAGTCATCTTCTGCTCCCTTTCCACTGGGCGATTCTTGCCATCTCTGCACACCCATTTGCATTAGAGATGGAGACGTCCGGGAGGAAGCTGGAAATCTGAGTCTAGTGTTGATGGGTAAGGTTTAGACTGAGGATGTAGTTTTCTGAGTCATGAAAGGACAACATCCTTCACATAGAGGGCCAAGGACCAAGGATGATCCCTGGCAACAGCAGTGGGAAAGAGGTCCCAGTGGGAAAGAGGGGAAGGGGAAAAGTCAGAGCTGAAAGAGAGGAGGTGCCTGCACAAGTGAGGAAGAGCCCCTCCCACTCAGTCCTCAGCTGTGTGGGTGACCTCCCCCACCACAAATCAGAGAGACCATCCGCCTGTATTCTTTTGCTCTTTTTCCAGAATTCCTCTGAACCCCACCAGGGTCAGTTGTTTATGGTGGAAACCTGGGAGTTTCCCTCAACACACCCCCATGATGGCTGGCCCCCCCATTACCCAACCCTGTGGATTTCACCTCCTAAGCATCTCTCCCACCACATACACTCTCCTCTCTCCCTCTCCTATCTCCAGGGCCCCTTCTGTTCTGTCACTCTCATCTCTAGAATAATAAACTTCAGACAAAACTGGGTATTCCATTTTATGTTCCAAAAGAGACTAGGTGTCTCTTAAATGTTCTGCATGCTCTGCACTGCTCCTTCCCAGTACCGAGCACAGACATTAACTCAAACTAAATCCATTTTTCTCCTCTTAAAACAAGTTTGCTTTTCTTGAAGTTCCATCAGAGCAGGACTGTAACTGTCTATTTCTCCAGTCACCCAGCTCTGACATGCCATGGGGCCTCAGCAGGCATTTATTGAATGAATAAAGGTTGAGCTGTCTCCATGAGGTAGAAAAATTCCTTCAATTTTTAAAAGTTTTTGTTTGGAAATCATGTCACGCTATTAGAAAAATTGCAAAAGTAAAAATAGTTCCAAGAGCACTCATGTAAAAAGCACCTTTTTCCAGATTCACCTATTCACATGTACCCCACTCGCTTTATCTCTTGCTCACTCTAACAACTTTGGAGGTTTCTAGTTGTATATGATTGCATATTATGTGTAAATTCTTTCTGAACCATTTGAGGGTAAATGACAGACCTCTTGGTCCTTCATGCTTAAGTGCTCACTGTGCATTTCCTAACGTGGGGATATTATCTTACATGACCACAGTATACTTATCAGTTACAAAAATTTACCATTGAAACAGCCCTTTTATCTAATCTACTGTTTGTATTCCAATTTTGGCAACTGACCCAAAACAGTCCTTGATAACATTTTTTTCTCCCTCAACACAGGTTCCAGTCTAGGGTCTGGTATTGCTTTGAGTTGTCATGTCTCATTAGCTTCCTGTAATCTGCAGCAGCACTTTCAAATAGAAATATTATTTGACACACAACACAAGTCACATTTTTAATTTAAAAATTTCCAGTAGCTACATTTAAAAAAGTAAAAAAAGAAACAAGTGAATTTAATTTTAGCTATATGTATCTATATATTTATGTTTTATTTTTTTTTGGTACTGGATATGGAACCCAGGGGAGGTTTACCACTGAGTGATATGCCCAGACCACACCCCCCATTCCCCTCCCCCGCTTTTTTTGAGACAGGATCTCACTGAGTTGCTGAGACTCTCACTAAGTTGCCCAAGCTGACCTCAAACCTGTGATCTTCCTGCCTCAGCCTCCCAAGTCACTGGGACTACAGGCATGTACCACTGTGCTTAGCCAACTATATATATTCTTTAACAACATCTCAAACATATTATTTCAACACAGAATCAATATGTAAATTATTAATTATCTACTTTACATATTTCTTTGAAATCCAGCATGTACTTTATACTTCTGGCACAACTTAGTTTCATTAGACAAATTCTGTGTGCTTAATAGCAGTATGTAGCCAGTGGCTACCATGTTGGGCTGTGCAGATTTGGAATATTTCTACAGTCCTTCCCTTTCTTCTATATATTTTTTTAAAAGAATATAGTCCTCCCTCTTTTTATAGTGAATCAGTTTTTTCTCACTGTGGTTTTCTAGTGATTCCTCATGTTCAGATTCTCATTGATCTACTAAATATGAGGTGTGGCCTTTTCAGGACATCTCAGCTAAAAGGACCCAAGAGCCACCTGTCCCTTATTGCTGATGATAGTTTTGATCACTTAGTCAAACTGTTGTCTTATTTCTCCTTTATATAATTATTCCTTTTCTTTGCAATTTTTTAAGTGAAAAGACTGAGATTTGTGAAAATGACTTGCCCAGCTTTATACAAATGGTAAGTGACAGAACTGGGATCCGAGTGCCTGCTTATCTTGCCACCATAATGGCTTTATCAGTTGGACAATGTTGATTAGTGCTGGCCTGGGCCATGGAGCATGCTAATAATTTATTAAGTTTAGTGCCATGAAAAGAAGAGTGAGCTGTTTTACCCTTTAAGGCTCACCGCTGGGGAACAGGGCCAAGCACCACTTAATAACTTGCTGCCCCTTCAAGTCTATATTCTTGAAATATTTTCTTAATATTCTTTGGCTCAACAGGAAAGCTTCTAGAAATTTGAACTACAAATATACTCACACATACATAGATTAACATTTGCACAGCCCATTGTGCTATTAATTGTAAGAGCAAAAGGGTAGACCCATTAATGTACATCGATAGGGAATTGGTTTAATGAATCATAATATTAGGAAGCTTGAATGAACTAAAAAGTCCCTCTCTATTTCCGATTCTGCTCAGTCTCAGCTGGTGGAGTGCTGAGTGGCTGGATGGAGTTAGGATTCAGCCAGTGGCCAGCCCAGGCTGTCTTTGGTAAGAGTGAGTGCTGTTCCTCCGTACCTCAGCAGCGATGATGACCTAACCTCTCATGAGTGATGATGACCAAGTCTCTTATGAGCCTCCTCCAAAAGTAGTCCAAACAGCCAGCAAGTTAAACCCAGAAGAGGAGCACCGGACCAGCTGCACACTCAGGAAGTCCCTGGCTATGGAAAAACGATACTTCCTGGACCTTGTAGGTAATTCTGCCAGAGACCACAGGAGCCATCAGAGGACGTGAGGAAAGGCACAGACCCAGAATATCTTTGCACTTCTCCCTAGATGCCACTCAGACAAAGTTAGACTGGGCTCTGGAATCCACTAAAATGTGTAGGGTCAAGTGTCCCCTTGAGAGGTTACTTTGGCCACTGTGAAAGGGCCATATTGGGGGTAGGGGGAAGTACCATGCACACACTCTCCTTTTTCAGTGACATTTAAGACTCCATTGTCTTTGTGCTAACTTTAGCAGTTTACAATCATGGCAGCTCTTGTCACCAGGAATTCTTCCTTGAGACACCTTTCTTTCACAACTTGAAACCTTCTAACATCTGCTTCTTTCTGGGCACTGGTTAGGCATTTGGGGCACCATCCCACAGTGACAGCGACCATTGCTTTTTGTGCAGTAGCTTTCACCTGTTAGACCTGTGTCCTGAGGAGCATTTCTCCCTTGTCCCCATTTTTTCCCTTGATAGAATCATGAGCTAAAGTTGTATTGATGATCCAGAAATCTGTGACCCTCGGGATGTTACAAGGACCAATTTCTTGGTGTGAACTTCTAAAGGTGCTCTTTTCATAGATTTTGGGAAATATCAGCATTTAAAATATCATTTAAGCTCAATGGTGTACACCTGTAATCCCAGCTGCTTGGGAGGCTGAGACGGAAGGATCTCGAGTTCAAAGCCAGCCTCAGCAAAAGCAAGGCGCTAAGCAATTCAGTGAGACCTGTCTCTAAATAAAATACAAAATAGGGCTGGGGATGTGGCTTGGTGGTCAAATGCCCATGAGTTCAATCCCCAGTACCAAATATATATATATATGATTTATTTCTGTCACATCTTTTTCTGCAATGGAGAGATATTGCTCCTGTGTTTTATTTCTCTTGAGCATCTGTTTTTTTTTAAGGAAGGTTCAGTCTTGTATCTGTTTAATCTATTGTTTAAGTGGGTCCATTTATTTCCTATAAAATCAGTTGTTTTTTGCTTTTCTATAATTGTTTTCTGAACGTAATCCTTGAGTTTGTTTGTTTTTTTTTTTTTAAAATAAGATTTTCCATAGTGAGAAATATAGTCATTAACCCCGAGTCTGTTAAAAGTAGTCACTGGTCAGACAAACCTTACTGGGTTGGAAAATCCTATCCAGAGATCTCCTTCCATCAACCCGTCATTGACCCTAGGCCTGGACTTGCTTTCTTTTCATCCTGCCTGGCTGCACTTCAATATATCTCATCTTTCCTGTGTTTTCTTTGAGAGACCAAATTCCACAAATTTCTCAGGTATTCCCTTAGGCATAGGCATTTCCTGGGTCACAAGAAGGTTCACACAATGATTTGAGTATTTTACACTGATCTTTCTAAGTCTATCCAAATTTCTGTAACCACTTTGTATTACATGCTTGAAGGGGTGGTTGCCAAGAGTTCTCACAATGCACTCTTGGTCAGCAGCCCTTTTCTGGGCAGATCTAAGAGGACTCTTCTCAGATTTTCCTGGATCCTGCAAAAAGTCATTCCAGTCTGCGTTTTTGTGAAAGTTCACTTCTCTCCTTCCATTGGACTTTGCTGGAATTCAAACACTGTTTCTGTTATAGACTTATCTAAAATAGGTCCCTCATTTCTATTTCCTTCTTTAATAGTAATTAGCCTTGGGTTTTCAGTAATATTGATCTATTTCTCTGCCACAAACTTAGAAGATGTCATGCTCTTTATGATGATGAATCCCCTTCTTCTTCCTTCTTCTCCTTTTATTTTCCTTCTCTGTCTCCTCCTCCTCCTCCCCCTCCCCTTCCCCTCTCCTCGTCCTCCTCCTCCTTCTTCTTCTTCTTCATTTTTTTTAACCTTTGTAAAATCTATTCTTTCATGGTTTAAACCACAATTTGGGCCTCCGATATTTAAAGCCATAATTAGATTTTATATTAGTAACAAATCTAGAGTCATTTTGAAATCACATGGTGGACATTTCTCCTGAACCTCTAGCTGACTTGCAGGAATTAAGTTAGTTCCCCTACAGTTCCTACTCTTGGTCCTGAGGACAGTTTAAAGCAGCATTAGAGAAGAATAGAATTTTGAGGAAGTTTATCTTATACAGCTTAAAGATACCTGCCACTAACACTCTAAAAAGTCACTGCTATTTGGAAAAACATCCCAAACCTCAATTTCTAGTCCTGGCCTCCTGGCTCAGGGACAAAGATTGCAGCAAAAATTGTCCTCAGTCCCTGACACCTAAAATGCCCATATACTGAGATGCTCTTGTTTCGCTTCAATCAAATCCTTGCCTGTGCTACTTTTGCCTCCTAAGTCCATCTGAGAGGGTCCCAGCCTGTCGCTATGCCTGTGTGAAATAGCCCCTTTCTGGTAGACAAGAGGGCCTTCAGCTGCAGTGACCCACCAAGGTGAGAGTCCCATGTGGCCCATGCTAACCAAATCCTAAAGGTGCCTACCCAGGCCATACCCATTAAAAGCAAACTGTGTTGTGAAACACTGAGAATGAATGATATGCAACTATCCATGCCAATATGGATGACCTAATAAGTACAGTATTGAGTGAAAGAAGCCAGACACAGAGTTTATGTGGCATGATTGCATTTATGTAAATCACAAAAGCAAACAAGAACAATCCTTATGCTATCAGAGGTCAGGATATTAGTTGGCAGGTTGTGATTACCCACGAGAAGCCTTCCAGGGTGCTGGTGATGTTTTATTTCTTGACTGGGTGCTGTTTACATAAGAATATTCTGGTTGTAAAAGTTCATCAAACTAAAAAAAATTTTTTTTAAATTCATCAAACTGTCTACACAGAGACACAAAGGAAGAAACACAGAGAAGGCCATGTAAAGACACAGAGAAGGGAATACTGCTGCCACAGACCAAGAAATGAGGAACCACCAGAAGAAACTGGAAGATGCAAGGAAGGGGGCCTCCGGTTGGTCCTGCCAACACTTTGATTTCAGACTTCCAGCCTCCAGAACTGTAAAAGAATAAATTTCTGTTGTCTAAGCCAATCAGTTTGTGGCAATTTGTTATGCTACACCAAGAAAACCAACAGAGAGGGCCAAATATATAATATCCCCCCTTTTTCCTATTCTAGTTCTAAACCGAGACATCAATGGCAGGTCAGACAGATGCATACCAAAATTCTGCTTTGATTACTGATAATATTATATTAGATGGCCTGATTTAAATCTTGCCAAATCTCCTTGCTAATAACTGCCAGAGGATTGAACTTATTCCTCTAGATTACAGAGCTAGAAAAGTGCTAGAGCCTGCTCTGTAATGCTTACTGCTTGGCCCAGAGCAGATGAGGTCACGTTTTCTTCAGATGTTCTATAGGAGATGTGGGTGCTTCCTGCAGGAGTGGGGTGAAGAAGATTTCCATTACCCTGAGCAGTTCTGCTCCGGCCCTGCACTTGCCTATCCCCATTCATCAAGAGATAAACAGTTTATATCCACCCTCCTTAGACAGCCAATTAGGGGGTGCTAGTTATTACTTGAATATGTCCCTTTTGGGTTTGACATGCGTAAAAATCCATGGAGTGGCTTATCAGAGCATTCTAATCATGTGTACTGTTGTCCTTAAGAAGCACTATTGCTAAAAGAAATTTCTATTTTTTGCTATATGTCATTAATGTTCTAAGACTCCCCCGCAGCTGTTTGCCTGGCCTGCCACCTGCTGCATTGTGGAAACCAGTGAGGGATCTTCTTTTCACGATTATGCAATCAACTGTCAATCTGTAGGCCAGAGAACAGGCTGGATGTCACTTCCTGTATGGAACAGTTACCTGCAACAGGGATTCTCACTTCTAATCTTACTAAAGCCACCAGTCCCAGAAAGCATGACAATTAGCAGGTGAAGGTCACCCTTGGCTTAGCAGCTCCACGTGGTTCACCACCATCCCCAGTGGATGTTATTGCTGCAAGATCCGGGACAACCCATCCTGAACAGTATTCCAACTGCAAGAATCATTTATTCCTCTCGCTACTGCATCCCACTTCTGTCAACTAATTGTCTGGGCAACAAATGATCTGTTCAACTAATCTTCCTTGGGGTATAGTGTTATTGTCTTTCTCAAGGATTTTAGCCAGCTATTGTGAGTTAAAAGAACTTTGTTTCTTTTTTGACAGTACTAGGGATTGAGCCCAGGGATGCTCTACCTCTGAGATACACCACCACTCCTTTTTATTTTTTATTTTGAGACAGAGTCTCTATAAGTTGCCCAGACTGGCCTCCAACTTGTAATCCTCCTGCCTCAGCCTCTGGAGTTGCTGAGATTGTAGGCATGAGCTACCACACCTGGCTAGAAAGAAGTTCATCTGTGTCTCAGATAATGTATAGTGAGGGTGAGCACCAACTCTGCCGTGCTTGAAACTGGGGCCCATCAGAGCAATTGTCACTGTAAAGTGTGAAGTTCTCCATAGGAAGTTCCACTTTTCATTGCAGAGACACATCATGGGAGAGAGATTAGAAGAGACAGGTATAGTTTTAGCCACCAGAATAAGGAATTTATACCTCATCCTGCAGGTGGGAGGGAGCCCTGAGGAGCCCTTATCTAAGGGGGTGGCATGGTCTTTTTTTCTGCACTGTGTGGTGTAGGATGGAACAGAGGTGGCAAGTTCAGATTGAAAGCTATAGTGTGGTTCATGAGAGAAAACAAGGCTCTGAAATAAGGCAAGATTAGTGGAGATGGAGAGGAGGGGAAGGACATAAGAATGTACAGCAGATGGAATAATCTCATGGTTGGGGAGGAAAGATGGAGCATTGCTTATTACCTGCTGCTCACCACTGTTGACAAGAGGAACCGCAGGCAGGTCTCCGACTCCCAACCTGCACCTTCTCCACATGCACCAACACTCTTCGAGGATGTTTGTACCTGCCGTCTGTCAAGGCTCCGGGCTGGGTCTCTTTTCCCATCTCTGCTCCCACATCACATCTCTCCTAATTCACAAAATAAAAGTCCATCTCTCCTCCCTCCTGGAATCTCATAATAGTATGTTGCTCCTTTGCATGAGTGAAAGCCTCAGGAGTCATCCAAAAAGGAATACAGTTTCCAAAATCAATGTCAGTAAAACCTCTAATCAAGGTTGAGACTTCCCTTTCTGTCAAGCACAAAGCTCAGCCTTAAAAATAGGGGAGTTGGGCCCCTGGTGGACTGTTCTCCATTCAGTTGGACAGTCATGCATCCTATAATGGCATTTCCATCTGTAATAGACAGTCTATATGACAGCATTCCTAGAAGATGACAGAGATTCCTAGCACCTGGCCATCGTGAAGATGTAATTCAAGCATTACTTACACGGTTGTAGAAATGCTGGTATAAATAAACCAACTGTTCTGTCATGTAAAAATATAGCACATACAACTGTGTATAGTATGTCATACCTGATAATGATAACTTTCAACAACTATGTTATAGGTTTCTGTATTTACATGTTGTACTTTTTATCATTATTTTATTTTATTTTTGCCTAGTGGGGATTGAACACAGGGGCACTTTACCAAGGAACTATATGCACCTGCCATTTTAATTTGTTTTGAGACAGGGTCTTGTCAAGTTGCTGAGGCTGTCCTTGAACTTGCACTCCTCCTGCCTTAGCCTTCTGAGTCACTGGGATTACAGGCATGTGCTACCACGTCTGGCTTCTATCATCATTTTAGAGTTGTGCTCCTACTACTAACAAATGAAAAGTTTACTGTAAACATTGTGCTGTGTTAAGCCCGCAGTGGCCTCATCCATCTGCTGTTTATCCTGTCTCTGATTGCATCTTGCCAAGTGACAGACCTGTGCTGTCTAAGTTTGTGTAAGTGCCCTCTGTGATGTTCACACAATGACCTGATCAACTCATGCTGCAATCCTCAAAATGTGTCCCATCATTAAGTGACAAATGCCTCTACTGAGTGGAATGGGAGCGATAGCAATTTTCCATCCCACTGTAGCAAAAGTTTGTGTGGTTGGGGCTGGGGATGTGGCTCAAGCGGTAGCACGCTCACCTGGCATGCATATGGCCTAGGTTCGATCCTCAGCACCACATACAAAGAAAGATGTTTGTGTCCGCCGAAAACTAAAAAATAAATATTAAAAAAAAAAAGTTTGTGTGGCTCCTGAGAGACTGTGCTATGGGACAGAGTCTAGAGAGCCTCCATTTTTTAATCGTGACAAACACAGGGCAAGTCTCCTTGCCATTTCTTTCTTTCTTGTTTCTGACTATCTAGAAATTAGGATTCAGAAGTGGCGAAGCTGTTAAAAGGATTTCCATTAACACATTTCCTTGAACTGAGCAGTGAAAGCAGACTGTCTCTGACAGAAGTCTAATTTGGCCAATTGGTTATTCATTAAATATTTTCCACGAATTAAATGTGATTAATCTGTGCCACCAAGGTTCTGATAAAATATATATTTAAAGCAATTGATGAAATAAAAGCATCTTAATACAAAGATATATTGAATTTAATAAATATTTCTATCTCCCTAGATTTTCTAAGGACATCTGGCTAAATAAGCTGCCTTTAAATGACAGAGTAGCTATAGTAAAATTAAAAGCCATTAAACACGGCTGGGTAAAGCCTTCATATCTGAATTTCCAGAAATTGAAAAGAATATACTATGACCTGAATAACAAATCCATAGTAAGTTGAGTGGGTTTTATTTCTTTGTTATCAACAAATTGAAGGAGCACTCAGATCATCAATGTATCATCAAGTGGCAAAAAACAGTTTTGATAATGTATCACCATGTATCTTTGAGCAAATAATCAACAAATTGTGGCATTGCCATAATCGAACTCTTGTCATCTATTTTTTATGTGAGCATAATTTCCATAAAAACAAAAAATGAGAATGAAATTGATGTTGAATCATGTAAGCATTATTTATTCATGGATATATGGGTTAATTGAAAATGCATTTCCATTAAAATTTATCCTTTATTTAATAATTATTCACAAAAATATGTGCATTGTGTAAAGTCAGGGAAATTTAATTTTAATACATTTGTAGCAGAGAAACATAACAGAATAATCAATAAAATATTTTCAGTCAGAAAAATATAACCCAATAAAATTATGTGGGGTTCGAGGACATAAAAACAAAGTAAAGTAAAAAAATGCATGTGAAGCTTTCAATTTTCAAGATCTTATACATGAATTTAATTATTCATTCATTCATTTCTTTCTCTTTTTTTTTTTTTTTTGCCATACTAGAGATAAAATGTCAGGCAAGCTCTTGGATGAGGATTCAAATCAAAAAAGCTACATTCCATCTGATGAATTATAAAGTGATTAACCTGATATATTTCAAACTGATTATGTTCATAATATATGAATGACTAACAGGTATTACATAACAAAGGCTCAACCTCACTAGTCGTAAGGGAGATAGAAGTTAAAGCCACAACAGGGTATCACCTCACACCTGTGAGAATGGCTGTTATCAACAAAATGAGCCATTCAAGTATTACAAGGAGTGGACATAAGGAAACCCTTGTATATTGTCGATGGGAATGTAAATTAATGCAGCCATTGTGGAAAACTATATGAATATTCCTCAAAAACCTAAAAGCAAAATTACTTTATGATTCAGTGATCCCATTTCTGGGTATTTACCTGACAGATCTGAAATTAGTATGTGAAAGAGATGTCTACACACCTGTCTCCATTGTAGCCCAGTTCACCACAGCCAGGAGTCAACTTCAGTGTCCGTGCATGGATAAAGAAGATGTGGTGCCTATACACAGTGGAATACCAACAGACACAGAAAGGGAGAAATTGTGTCATTTGTGATAACATGGAAAGAACTGGAGGACATGATGCTAAGTAAAATAAGCCAAACAAGACAAATACTGTGTGGTCTCGCTTAAATGTAGAATATAAAACAATTCAATTTGTAGAAGCAGAGAGTAGAATATAACCAGAGCCTAGGCAGAAGGAGGTCAGGGGAATGGTAAGATGATCACCAAAGGGTATAAAGTCTTAGGAGGCATAAATTTGATTTTTTAGACCTATTGCATAGAGTGATCAACATAGGTAAGTGGGTATTGTACATATCAATATCTCTAAGAAAGTAAATCTCAAATGTTTCCGAGATAAATTTTATGAGGTGATAGTTAATTAGCATAATTTAGTCATTCTACATTTCATTAAAACACATGGCATCATTTTGTATCCCGAAAATACATGATTATAAATTGCCAATATATAATAAAAATGTTAATAAAGTGTCAATGGCAAAAATTACATCGTTTGCAACAAGCTCCCAGTTGGTCCCCAGAACATGAAACGCCACCGCGCTTCCCATCTCTCTTGGTTTCCCCCTTTCCCTCACTTTCTCATCCTTTCCCAGATAATGCTTTCATTGCCACTTCCCTTTCCCTCTGATCTGTCATCATTGTCACTGGCTAGGTAACAACTATTGCAGCTGCTTTTCTGCAGAGAATGGAATGGGTGTCATCCTCTCCTCTCACTCCACCCCTCTCCTAGCTCCTCCTCTCTTCGCTCTTCCTAGTCTGACTCGGGGTTCCCCGCAGTGCATGCCCCCCAGTCCCTGGGCACCCTCCCGCTCCCCCAGTCCCGCTCTCCTTGATCCAGCTTGGGCGCTGCGCTCTGCGTCCTCGACCTCCAGGCGCCTGGGGGACAGACAGTCGCGGACATAGCGCGCGACGGGGGCCTAGCCTTCCGCCCGGGGGAGAGCTGGAAGGTGGACCCTGATCTCCCACATCACTATTATGTAATTCCAGCCCCGGCCAAGCAAAGCCTGGCCCTTCCCGCTCCGCATACATTTCAGTCTCCTCTTGCCTTTCATCCGCGGAGGAGCCAGGGAGGGAGAGGATGTGACCTCATCTGCGAGGCATCTGAGCCCAGGGGTGCCCCAGGGCTCCCACCCAGGCGGTCCCCCCCATCTTGGCTCCCAGTGTCCCTCTTTCCATCAAAGGAGGGACGCAGTGGACAGCCAGAGGACTTAGTTTGGAGGGAAGGGACACTACATCTCTGAGAAAGGGGCAGATGGGAGAGGAAGTGAACTTGGCTAGACGTTCACTTTATGTAAAACATTCCCCAAACTGGAATCCCATGCACAGAGCTCCACACATACACCCGCTCAGGCATGGCTCAGACGCATGCCGGAAACCCCCACCCCCACCCCTAACTCACTCCTGCCCCAATATAATCGAAAGGCATGAATTAAGGCTAAAGCGTTTTCTTCTCCATTTTCTCTTGGTAGCACTATCTCCCGGAACCACAGACACCTGAATCCCAGAGCTGCCGTAACAGCATGGGACAGAAGGCCTGAAGAACTCCATCTTGAGAGCCGGCAGCCTGCTCGGGAACTGGTAGCATGGGCTAAGCATGACCAGACAGTAATCCTAGGGGGAAAAAAAAAAAAAGTCTCTAAGTTGTGTCTGAATTCCCTACAATGAAGCTAAATTCCTTTGGGATCTTCAGGTCTCCAGTCTTCCAGGATTCTTGCTTTAAATCCAAGTACCTCAGGGTAGAGAGATGTATAGGATACCCCCCCACACCCCCCCCACACACACACCCCAGCCCCCTAGGAAATGGGAGAAGATGCAAGAGCGGAGCTGGTGAGGCTCAGAAAGAGCAGGGGGTAAATGGCTCCGTCCCCCTCCAAATCATTCCCCTGGGGGGCATGTGCCTGCAAGCCAGGAGCCAGCCCCCAAGTTATACAGGAAGATTGGTGGGCACCTCCTTCCCTGCTTCTCCTCAGGGCCACCCCTCTCTGGGCTACTGGTTCAACGCCCCTGGCCTTGGGATCTCCTCTCTAAGAATTCTGTACAAAGCTTTATTCTGTCCTGTGTGTGCTTTGTGCACATCAGAGTCACCCAGCCATCGATTAATAGAAAATAATAAATATAGCCCAGTTTGCTCCCTCTCAAATACTTTCAATCCCTCTTCCCTGCACCCATACATTCCCTGTGTCCCACCATCTACCCCGCGTCCTCCTCATCCTTCAGGTCTCTATCGAAGAGGCCTTTTCCAGCCACTTTGTCTAAAGTTGCTCTCCCTAGTATCTGTTATCTAACCCTATTTATTTTCCTCCAAGAAATTTTATTATTTAATTTGATTTTGTCTGTTTATTTGTTCATTTATTCATTATCAAGAGTGTTACACACACACACACACACAGCTCATAGGAGTGTGAGTTCCACAAACAGCAATTTTGCCAGATTCACCATTTACACAACCCTAGAATGGGACTGGTACCTTGGAGATAATACTTGTTGAATTAAAGTCACTGGGGTCTGGGGATGTGGCTCAAGCGGTAACGCGCTCGCCTGGCATGGGTGAGGCGCTGGGTTCTATCCTCAGCACCACATAAAAAAAATAAAATAAAGATGTTGTGTCCACTGAAAACTGAAAAATAAATATTAAAAAATTCTCTCTCTTTCTCTCTCTCTCTCTCTCTCAAATAAGATAAAATAAAAAATAAAGACACTGAAGGAAGACATGCTGGGCATTGGTGACCCCTCATGCCCTCTGCAGCTTTCTATGTTAAAGCTTTTCACACTCAACTATTACATATAACATAAGCATCATTAACACATAAGGTATATATATAATGGTATGTGCATATAATAAATAAATATGTAACACATAATTATTGGACCACACTGCAAGCTACTTGTGCATGTTCCCTGAGACCTCTCTTGGACTCAGCTTCAGCCCAGCACCTGGGTAAAAGTAAATGTGCTCAAGAGTTTATTGGCTTGTTTGTTGACTATTATGGGGAGGAAAGTAGTTAGACTTATATTTGTACAGCTCTTACCAAGAGACTGCTAAGTTTTTCCACCCCATATGGTTCCACAACTCTAAAAAGTAAGCCTAGACTAGCACTACCCCTACTTTACAGATGAGCAAACTAAGTCTTGCAAATTGTTGAGTGATTTCTCCAGGGCAAGAATTAGTAAGAAAGGAGCTTGGAAATGTCCCATAATAACCAGAACTGCCTGTTTGTTCTTTCAGTTTTATAGACTTTGCTCTGTGTGTTTTGAAACTCTGCTAACATAAGTCCTTTAACATGATACAGACCGGATGGACTTGAGCTGCCTCCCTTCTGGGCTCTTCTTCCAGCTCTGTGTTATACTGGGTTTGTCTATCCTATGTTTTGCTCCTGCATTTCTTTTCTTTTTTTTTTTTTTTTTTTTTTTTCGGTACCAGGCATTGAACTCAGGGGGACTCAACCACTGAGCCACACTCCCAGCCCTATTTTGTATTTTATGTAGACACAGAGTCTCACTGAGTTGCCCAGCACCTTGTTAGTTACTGAGGTTGGCTTTGAACTCTCAATCCTCCTGCCTCAGCCTCCCGAGACGCTGGGATTACAAGCATGCACCACTGCACCCAGCTCCACATTTCTTCTTAATAGCTTTTCCTGATTTCTTATGTCCTGTTCCTAGCACAGTGCCTGATGCCTCTTAGGCACATGTCTACTGCTAATTGACTTGGTTCTCCCTATCAGAGAGAGCACAAGGACTGCAACCAGAAATGCAGGACAAACCAAGACTCAGGAAGTCCTCTGCCACCTGAGCTAGGTGAGCACTTCACATTTTGAGGGTTGGATAAGTCAGCTTTTGCTAACACAGAGGGGTATGGAGGTTACAAATATTTCATTCCAGGCTCCACTTTTAGTTTCCCTTTGCTACCTTAGAACCTGCCTTCTCTCCTCTCTGGAGCAATCATCAGTCCTCCAGTATGGAAAAGGCTTTTTGCTTTGTATTTCAAGACCCTGTAAAGAGGACCCTAGGACTCAAGAGCAATGCCCCTAGGAAAGTAATGAAAAGAATAAAGCTCAAGGAAAAGCAGGAGCTGGCAGGGCAGAGAGGAGTGAATCAGAGTATTGCAACAGAAGGACCATGATGGCAACGTTGACTTCATATTCCACATCATGTCACAGAGGTGACAGGGAGCAGGAGCCTGGAAATCGAGAGCTGATACTCAGCCAAAGGGACCACCAGCATGCAGCTTCAACATGTCACGGCCAGGCAAGAATGGCAGGAGGAGGGTGTTCAAGTCTATTCCAATTTTTTAAAAGAATCTGAAAACCTGGATTTTTATGAGAAATTCCCTAATTTTAAATGTCGGCCTGACTTAAAAAAAAATAAAGTGTATGTGCCAAATAAAACACACCTGTGGGTTTTAATGGGCCAATGGGTAGCCAATTTGAAAGCCCTGTGTTAGAGTGGATACAAAGTGTGGAATGGAAAGAGACCAGCAAGGTGCAAAGGTTAAGGCCAGAGAATGAGGAAAGTTTCAAGGCTTATTAAGGAAACCAACTGGCAATGAAAGGACTTCAAATCCGATCAGGTTTCTGTCTTAGGAGGACCATTCTGATGGCAGCAAGGAGAATCAATGGGCAGGGATCAGCAGTGTAGGTAGGAAGACCAGTTTTAAAAAAGATATTGATAATAAAGGTGAGATTGTACAATGGCCTGGTCTCAGATGGTAGCAATGGGGCTAGATAGAAATAGATGCAGTTGAGAGAAATTCCAGATTTAGAATCACAGGACCTTGTATTTGATTTACTGTAAAAGGTAAGGGGGTAAAAGGAACCAGCTAGAATGATGTGCGGATTTCTGGATCAGACAACTGAGTGGGTGTTAGTGGCATTTAACAAGCTAATGAACACAAAAAGGAGAAACAGTTTTGGAGGGAAAGTGAGTGACTTTTTGATCAGGTGGAAGTTAGAGACATACACATGGAAATTTCTAGTGGGCAATTAATTGGATTTCAATGAAAGAAACCTGTGTTGAAACTATAGATGTTGGGGGTCATTGGCAGGTCACACAAAGCTTCGAGATAGGCCGAGATCCCAAGGAAGAGTGTGCAGGTTGTGGATAAAAGAAAAGTTCTGGAGAGCGGTCCTTTTCAGGTTGGTTGCTCTCAGAGTAAAGGAAAGTCAGAAAAGAAGGAAGAAACCCAGCAGAGTGTGGTCTCAAGGAATCTCAGGATAGATGTCCAGGCACTACCTTGTGTGTAGACCACTGTGCCAAATGTCATAGAAATATCAAGGATGAGGACAGAAAAGTATCCACTGAATCAGTGCCATGGAGGTCCGTAGTGACCCTGGTGAGCACACTTCCACTGACTTGGTTGGGATGACACCCAGCCTGCAGGAGCCTGAAGAAAACCAGATGCAGGTGTATCAAATCTTCCAAAGATGATGGCTGTGGAGAGAAAGAGAAAGGGAAGACCTAATGTTATGGTTTGGATATGAGGTGTCCCCAAAATCTCATGTGTGAGTCAAGCAAGAAGGTTTAGAGGAGAAATGATTGGGTTTCCTGATGGGAATAACCGAGTGGTTAATCCTGAAGACAGGCAGGGCGTGGCTGGAGGAGGTGGGTCCCTGGGGGCGCGCCTTTGGGTATATATTTTGTATCCGGAGAGTTGAAGTCTCTCCCTCTGCTTTCGATCATCATGGGAGCTGATTCTCTCTGCCATACTCTTCTGACATGATGTTCTGCCTCATCTTGAACCAGCTGACTATGAACTGAGACTTCCAAAACTGTGAGCCCCCAGATACACTTTTGCACCTCATCATTTGTTCTGAACAGGTATTTTAATCACAACAGTGAAAAAGCTAACACATTAAAAAAGGCTCAGCCAAATGAGCTGATACAGGGAGGTTTATATCTATAGGAGAGAGTGAATCTATGTTCACCTTTATAAGAAATCTTTAGAGAGGGAGAAAGAGATTGAAGAAATAAGAGAGAAGAACAATCTTCAGTAGCCCCGATACTGTTGAGAAGGGAGAGGATAGAATTCTGAGTATCCAAGGAGGTCAACTTAGAGCAGAGACCTCTGGATAGAAGCAGGAGGGTGAATGCAAGGAGGTTGTGAGTTTGGTGTCTAGAGTGAGTTCCATTTGAGGGCTTCTAATTTTGCCTCTGAAGTCAGGGTTGATATTACAGTAGGGGGTACCAGTGGAAGTGGAGGAATCCTGAGGGTTGAGGGTAAGTGGATAATCAATGCCTTGTAGAACATGCTCTGGACTGGAGGAGTCAGGAGGCCTGGGTAGAATCCCACTCTACCACTTCCTAACCTGAGATCAAATATAAAACCCAGCAGGGCATGAGGGGCCAGGGATGAGGCTACTGCCAAATAAAAGCTCTCCATTTGGGTGTTTATGAACCTGGCCATAGGTATTCACTTACAACTTCCATCTTCTGTGCTAATGCCTCATCCTAAGTATTTGGCCCATCTCTCCCACACTGTCCTAACCACCAACATTTTGTCCTGAACTCTACTATTCCATCTCTAGGATGGTATCACTCCCACATACCTAGTATAAATGCCTCCCTGATATGCCAAATCTTTCCCTTTTGGGACTTGGCTCCATTATGGTACTCCCCCCCCACACACACACATACATATTCTCTCTCTTTCTCTCTCTCACACACACACACACAAAGATAATGAAGAAAAATGTTAAAATGTTCATATTTACAATGAATATAAACGAAAATTCACTTAGTATATTGACTGTCACTTGAAATCAAATGATATGTAAATAAAACTTTAAAATTTATGGAATGCAGCTAAAGCAGCACTCAGAAATTTACAAATTTAAATAAATTCTTTTCAAGGAGCTAGAAAATGAAATCCAAACAAAGGCAATGAAAGGAAGGAAATAATACAGATAAGAACAGAAATTAATAAATCAGAAAATAGATCTAGGATAGATATGGAGTAAAGATAAACATATTTGATAAGGCCACAGCAAGGCTAATTAAGAAGATAAGAAAGAATACAAATTATCAATATCAGGCATGAAAGGGGGGTATTATTACAAATTCTACAGACATTAAATTAAAATAGAAGGCTACTATACTGATCACTTTATGCCAATAAATTCAACAACTTAAATAAGTGGACAATATTTTGAGAAATACAAGTTATTGAAACCAACACATAAAAATGGAAAATACAAATAGTATTAAATCTGCTAAAGAAATTATACCTGTAAAGAGAATTTTTACCATAAATAAAACTCTAGGCCCAGATGATTTCACAATAAATTCATTCATATATACCTTCTTCAGATTTGCCTAGGTACAAAGGACATGCTTATCAACTAATTCTACGAAATAATAATAACCCTGATATTAAAATCTGGGAAGAACAATGTAAGAAAAAAAGTTCAAAACAATATCCCTCATGAAAATAGACACAAAATGATCCTCATAAAAGTATGAGCAAATCAGGCTGGGGGTGCAGCTCTATGGAAGGCACAGCGTGGAGTGTGCAGAATCCTGGGTTCAATCCCAACACCAGGGAAAAGTAACAGCAAAGCAAATTGAGAGAGAGAGAGAGAGAAAAACCCCAGTCACATATCTTTTATTACAGTATATTATTATAATCATTATAATTATTCTATATATATATATATATATATATATATTATATATATATATAATATATAATATATATATTCTATAATGCCCAATTTACAAATCAAACTTGATCACAGATGTGTATATGTAAGAAAAAATGTAACACACATAGGATTGGGTAATATCGTGGTTTCAGGAATCCACCAGGGGACTTAGTGTAACCCCTGTGGAGGAAGGGGGACCACCATCATACCAATTCTACAAGATTATTATTGGCACAGGTCAGAATCCTTCAGGAGCAATGTCTTCAAGGAGATGGAACTAATGAACCATTTGGTGAACATAGTGAAGAATGGAGCTACAGATCAGCTACAAAAGCATAGAAAACTAAACAAAAAAGGAAATAATTATTGAAAAACGAAAGTATATATAAAAGCAAACAATATTATAATATATTTGGTTAATATGAATACATAATAGTGTTAAATGTGATATAGATCTAAATGAAAATTATAATTGTATGGAGGAGGCAGTGAAGGCCAAAATATACTTTTGTGTTGTGAGAGAGTTGGAGTAGAAGAAAGAAAGGTAATTTTTTATTTTTTTTTAGCTGTAGGCACAATACCTTTATTTTATTCATTTATTTTTTTATGTGGTGCTGAGGATCGAACCCACTGCCTCACACATGCTAGGCAAGCACTCTACCACTGAGACACAACCCCAGCCCACAAGAAAGGTAATTCTCCATCCCATTATGGAAATTTAACAAATAATGCTTAAGTAGAAATTCAAGAAGTAGAAATACAAATTATTATTTAGATATAAAGGTGTACCTAAATACCAAATAATATCAAAATAAATGACTAACAGAATCAAAAGTAGTTGCTTCTAGGGACTAGAAAATGGGATAAGAAGTAGAGCAAGAGACTCCTCTTTTAATAAATCTCATAAAATTATTTACTCCTTTGAATTGTTGACACACTCATCTTTGACTTTGAGAAAGGCAACATGTTTCATTATATTTGTGAACAAAGTGAACCTGACAAAGTTTAGATTAAAACAAATTATGCCCACTTTCAAATACCAAAGCACAGTATTGCTTCCAGAATTGAAGGATGATTCAATATTGAAAAATAATTAATATAATTCTTCATTGTGATAGATTAACAGATAAAATTCTACTAGATGGTGAAAATAAAATACTTTTTTTTTTTTGTAAAAGGTTAGATAGTAACAGACAAGTTCTTTCTTAAAATGACAGTATGTACCTACCATAAGTTCAAAACATGAGAAGGAATCCTACTGAACTCAGAAATATCCAAGGGTGTTCACTATCATTAGGTACTGGGAAATGCAATTGAAGAAGAAACAGAAATTAAACATATAAAAACTGGAAATGTGGAAATCAGTTGTCCTTATATGTAAGTGGTATCATTGCATCCTTTAGGCAAATTTTTACTTCATTTTTAAACACTTAAAGTTTTTAGTTGACACATAACATTTAGATATATATGTGTGTATATTCTAATTAATTTGGTTCTGAGGCTCAAACCCAGGGCTTTGAGCATGCTAGACAAGCACTGAACCACTTGAGTTTCCTTTCCAGCCCTTAAACAGTCCTTTTAAAGTGAGTTCTTGGCTGTACAAAGATAGGCCACAGTGGATCAAGCCCACAGCTACAGTTTGCAGGCCCCTGCATACCCAGGAAAAAAAAAAAAAGTTGGGTGGGGCGGGGGGGAATCAAATAAAAACATTACAAACTTGAACAGAATTCAATAAATTCCGTTTTTACATATGAAAAATCAAACAGCACTCCCATCTAAAAAAATAGCTGGTTAGAAGATATAAAGAATAGATCCTATTCAAAACAGCCACAAAAAATAAAATTACTAAGAATAAACTTAATGAGAAGTATGCAGGATTTATAGTTTGAAAGTTTAATGCTACCGAAGGACATGAATGAATGCTTCACAATGGAAAAGCTCACCACGTCCTTAGGTTCTCAGCCTCATAAAGCTGTCAAAGATAGGGAAATCCATAAATCTCCTGTGATCCCGATAAAAATGCCAAAAGAGTATTTCAGGGGAACTAAACTAGCTGATTCTAAATTTCATGTGGAAAAATTACTAAGAATAGCCAGGAAATTTTTTAGAAAAATTAAGAGTAACAAGGAAGGTTAAAAGTGCCATGTATAAAAACCATTATAAGTCCTCCCTAACCAAAGCAACGTGAACAGAGAGAAAGACCACCAAAACCAGATAGAAAACTAAAAAATAAGTTAAAGTACATGAGAGAGTTTTGCATAGTAAATTAGCGATGTTGGCTCAACTGTATATCCGTGTGAACAACAAGAAAGTTGATCCCAACTTCACAAGTAACTCAAAACTAGATTCTGATAGGTGAAAGATTTAAATGAAATCATGCAATGACTAGAAAGTAGGTGTGAGAAGTATTGTATAACCTCATGTCCAAGGGACACAAAACTCAACACATTAAAGAAAAAGTAATGAATGTTAACCTATAAAAACTTTATATCACTTCTACAAATAATAATAATAGTAAAAATGACTCCTCAGTAAAAAACAAAAATAAACAAGAAATTTGGGGAAACATAACTCATAGGACAGGAAAAAATGTATTCCTTAAATAAAAATAATAAAAGTAAATAAGAACAAACTTTCTAAAGGAAAAATGAATAAAGAATAGAATTCGCTCACGGACAAGGAAACCCAAATGGCTCTTGAACATATGAAAAAACTGTTACCCTCACTAATAATAAAAGAAATGCAAATTAAAGCTATAAAAAATCTTTTTATCTATAAGGTTGGTAAAGTTTTTTTTTTTATATGTTTGATGACCTAGTGTACTAATGAGAATGTGGGAATACAGACATTTGCATATTTTGATGGGAGTACAAATTGATGCATCCTCTATGCAGTTACATTTGCCAAACTAGAAAAATTGTAAATTCATGTATGCTTTGAGTCAACAATTTCATTTCCAAGCATATATTCTGCAAATATACCTTCTTGTATGAAAAATGTGCTTACAAGGACATAGGATATATATCATATATATAATGAAATACTGTGCATCATCTATTAAATGTGTGGGACAGAGCTGGGTGCAATGGTGCGTGCCCACAGTCCTAGCTATTCAGGAGGCTGAGGCAGGAGGATCACTTAGAGCCCAGGGATTCAAGCCCAACCAGGCCAAAGAGCAAGACCCCCTTCTCAAAAACGAAAAAAAAAAAAAAGTGAGGCAGCTATTTGTTCTACCACAGAAAATCCACTAAAATACAGAAGCAAAATATAGAGCAATGTATACACTGTGCTACCACTGTATAAAATATATTGTATATATATGTGTGTGTGGTGTGTGAGGAAGCTGGCAGTTGTGGTTGTTTGTGAAGAAAGAAGTCAGGTAGATGGGGGAGAGGAATGGATGGGGGACTTGCTTTTATTCAATGCCCTTTTGTGGGGGCATAGTGTACATATGAAACACACTTTAAAATAAAGCAATATATAAGTTCATTGCAGAAAATATAAAGGCAGTAAGGAAGAAAAAATACATACTATCACCACTAAAGACAACAACATTTTGGTGATTACTTTTCAGTTCCTTTTTTTTTTTTTTTAAACATGAGCGTTTAATTTTATTCAGTGGTGGGTGTGTTAAGAGAGAGAGTTTTGCATATTAAATTACTGATGTTGGCTCAGCTGTGTATACTTTTGTATCTTGATCATTTCCTTTAATCATGAGCACTTTCTCATTTGAAATGTGTTCATTCAGTACAGGTTTCTGATTGTTTCCTGGTTCAGAATTACAATTGTGTTGATATGGTCATTTCTTTTTGCATAATACAGGCAGCACTTTCTCCAGAAGAAATGCTTTTGTACATAATACAAATCATTAGGACTCAACACCTTGTCACCCAAGCGTATTGAAGAAGGGAGCTGGAGAGTCTGAGGTGTCCGGCTTACAAAGTGTGTTAGTCAGCTTTTCATCACTATGACAAAAATACCTGATATAAACTACTTAAAAGAGAAAAAGTTTATTTAGACTCACGGTTACAGAAGTTTCAGTCCATGGTTGGCTATTTCCATCACATTGAGTCTGAGGCAAGGAAGAACATCATAGCAGAAGGGCGTGGCCAAGGAAAGCTGCTCAGCTTATGGCAGCCAGGAAGCAGAGAGAAAGAGAGAGAAAAGCAGGGGGACAAGGTATAGTCCCCAAGGGCATGCCCATGAAGGCCTACTCCCTTTGACCAGGTCCCACTTCCCACAGCCTCCATCCCTGCCCAGTAGTTCATTCAGTTATCAGTGGATGAATCCACTGAAAAGGTCAGAGCCCTCATGATCCAATCACTCCCCAAAAGCCCCACTTCTGAACACTACTGTATTGGAGACCAAGCCTTCAAAACTTGAGTCTTTGAGGGACAATCCAAATCCAAACCATAACAGAAGGCATAATATCTGATAGGGAGGGAGAAGAGGTAGAGATGACCACAGGTGTCCTAGGTGAAGCCAACCAAGTGGTGGAGCAGGAGGAAACATTAGCAACAGCCCAGGAACGGGTGGACCTCCCCACACCCTGCCACAGGTGGGGGGAGGCAGGGACCTCAGCAGTCTTGGGGAATCAGAGCCAGGGCCACTAGAACACAACTCAAGCTGTTTACTGTGCCACTGAGTCGCATTTGTTGTCAGGGAGAGAGCCCTTATAACCCAGAGTAGATTTAATATGCATTTGTCTAGCTCCTGCTATGACAGTACTCCACTGGGTGCTAAAAATGAAGAAAAGACATATAGTCTTCCCTCCTTGGACTTGTCTGGTTGCAGAACTCACCAGGAGCAATTACCAAGTAGTGCAGTGTGGGATGGGGAATGAAGCACGTGGTAGAGCACCTGCCTTACTTGTGCAAGGCCATGGGTTCAATCCCTAAGACACACACACACACACACACACACACATGAAAACAAATTAGTGCAGTAGATGCTGGGCCTAATGGAACATGCCTGTGATCCCAGCTACATGGGAGAATGAGGTAGGAAGATTGCAAGTTTGAAGCCAGCCTAGGTCCCATCTCAAAATAAAATAAAAGGGCTGGGATATCAACGTTAGAGTGCCCCTGGGTGCAATCCCCGATACCCGCCCTACACACACACACAATCTGCACAAAGTGGTGGGAAGCTGGAATTGCCTGGGGCACCTGAAGATTGAACCCGTCTCTATGTGCAGAAATGTATAGACTGTGGGATTGGGTGGAAGGATGGCTTCCATTTCTGGATATTTGACCTGCATCTTAAAAAGTGACCATACAAGTGTCTTCCCAAAAGTAGAGCTTGAGACAGGTATTTTCCTTGAAAATGTGATTCTACGTCTGGAGCAGGGAAGAAAGGAACATCTCTGTACAAGAATGCTTTGGGTTGGCGGCTACTAAGGGCGAGGGATACTAGATCGTATGAGAGCCCTGATGAGCTGATGAAGTGCCTTTGGGAACCACAGCTCTGGACAGCAAAGGATGAGGCACTTATCTGCCGCAGTCTGGCTGGGCACAAAATAACCGAGCCGCCACACAGCCTTGTAGGTTCAAAACAGGAACTCCTTTATTCTCCGCACTCCCACGATCGCCACGCATGTGGCCTTCTCCTGGGACACACCACCCACCAATCGGAAATCCCTCCTCCGGCAGTTCTCCAACCAATGGGAACTCTCCGGGAATCCCTGCGAGAACTCCAAAGTAGCAGGCCCAGGCGGGCAGTAGGGGTCTAATATACAATTGAATACACAGCTTAACATAACCATTATCATCTCAATGGCTTGCTGGCTTTACCTCTCAACCACTCCGTTCTGGCAAAAATGCCATGCATCATTCCGACTTGGCTATGGCTCTCAGCACTTATCCCCAAATGCCTGCACCCTATTTCTCAAGGGTGGTCCCACAAGTTGTGCCTGTATGAGTGGACTTTCGGGAAGCCCGGGCCCTGGCCAGGAAGCAGGAGGCAGCTGAGTGAGGATAGGAGAACCTGGACGAAGCTGTACACAGCCTGCGCAGACCTGGTTGCTGTGCAGTGATAGGACCAAGAGGATTCACACTCAGCTATTCCAGACTTCTGTGCTCTTGGGAGGCAGAGAGGCACAAGCCTCAACACAGGGAGAACTTCTTCCACCTGTTTTTTTGCGGCATCCCTGGAGGGGCGTGGTACATCTAGGAGGCTGGAACAAACCTGGGCTGGGAATGATCTGCACAAGGTCTGAACGAGGTTTGACTCAGTAGAAATGACGTCTCTTCAGTGGTGGTGAGGCTAAAACAGTCCCCATCAGAGTCGCCGCGTAAGGTGCCGGCCACATCAGTGTAAATGTTGGTTTCCCCTCTTGATGGACCAAGCAGAGGGTTTCACTGCACCCAAGAGGGATATTGAAGGGAGAAGCCATGGTGAAACAAGAATTCAATTTACTTTGCATTTCCTTAATTCCAGATCTTTGAAGGATAGACCGTGCTCTTTTAAACTTCATAGCACATATAACCCAGAGCTGACAGTGTAGTAAGTGCTTAAGGGGAAACTAACATTTTACTTAATGTCTCTCCTGTGCCAATGACTGAGCTAAATACCTCATATATGTTATTCGCTTAATATCAGTGATTATCTGACCCAGGCACTAGTCTCATCTCAGTCCCTATTGATAAGGAAATTAGGAATCAGGTACATTAAGTGGTGTATCTGGAATCAAATAACCAGGACAATGACACAGAATGTAGACCCTGATCTGATTTCAAAGTCCAAATATGCTCTCTTACCTTCCCATCTTGCTTGCTATGTTATGTTCCACCAACTAGATAAAATACCACCAACCAGCTTATGAAGGCAGAAATCCATTGTGTCACAGGTCTGGAGCTCAAAGTCTAAAATCAAGGTGACACGTAAAAGTTATGCTCTTCTGAAAGGAGACTCCTTTTTTCCCCCATCCTGGCTTCTGGTGATTTATCTGAAGTCCTGGGCATCCCTTGGTTTGCATGTTCATCACTTGGGTCTCTGCCTCTAATATCACATGGGATCCTTCCTGCATGTGTCTGTCTCTGTCTCTTTTCCTCTTCTTATTCAAATGTCAGTCATATTAAATGAAGGGTGCACCCTACTTCAATCTGACCTCTTCAATAATTACAGCTGCAACTACTCTATCCTCAAATGGGGTCACATTCTAAGGGACTGAGGATTAGAATTTAGGCCTGACTTTTTGGAAAACACTATTTAATCCACAGCATTTGCCTAGCATACATGTGATGATTGGGTTAATAAACAAATGAAGAAGAACAGAGGTACTTACCTGGAAATTGGAGAAGCAGCCAATGAATAATTCTTCTCATTGGCACAGAGCTTCTAATTGACCTATTTTATGTATTGATCATTTTTATTCTTTTTCATGGGGAATTGCTGAAAAGTAAACCATTCCCACATTTATCCAGTAAAATAAATCACCCTCTCCATCTCTTTAGTTGCACTTTGTTTTGCAGTACTGGGGTTGAACCCAGGAGCCTTCTACCACTGAGCAGCCTCTCTAGCCCTTTTTATTTTTCATTTTGAGTCAGAGTATCGCTAAGTTGCCCAGGCTGGCCTTGAACATGCCATCCTCCTTCCTCAGCCTCCTAAGTAGCTTGGATTACAGGTGTGTGCCACCATGCCTAGGGAGTTGCACATTTTTATCCATACCCAAGATCATATACCTCAATTCATTGAATATTACTACACCCTATGAGTATGAAATAGTATTATCCCCATTGCATGGATGGGGAAACTGAGGTGCAGAGGATTATGTAGCAAGCCCTAATAATGAGTAAAAAAATCAGGACTATAGTCCACATAATTTTTGTCCCTAAAGCCAATTTTTTCTTCTCATTAAAAAAAAAAAACTATCTATTTTTTCATTACATTTATCATGTATGAACATGTATTTACCATATTTTTTTTTTCAAATAACACAGTTACATACAGCAAAATACCACAACTCTCTTCACCATCCCCACAACACTCCCAGGTCTAAAACTCTGCCTGGCAGCCTCATTTTTCTTCCTGGCTTTTTTTCTTCTTCTTCTCTCTCTCTCTCTCCATTTACTGTCAAATATGTATATTATGTCTATTTTTAGGGCTTGTTTTTTATTTACATAAAAGGGATCACATTCTGCATGCTGTGCTAGGACTGACATTTTCCACTTAACAACACCCTGGAGATGATTTTTTTTCATGTGTCAGCAGAACTGATGTTCTTCCTGCATGTACCAGCATAACAGCAGGGCCAGTTTCTGGTCACCACCGGTGCTCAGACCAGAGTGACATATTTCATTTCTTTTCTTTCTTGTTTGTATGTGGGTGCACACACATGCACACGTGTACTAGCGCTGCTGGGATTGAACCCCAAGCTTTTTGCATGCCAAATGGCCCTACCACCAAGCCACAGCCAAGCCACACCCCCAGCGCTGGGGTTGCTTCTTTTGAATATTGCCCTGTGTGTCAATATGTACAGGTTTGGTGTCATTCGTTTAAATTGCTATGTAGGGCTGGGGTTGTGGCTCAGCAGTAAAGTGTTCATCTAGCATGTGCGAGGCCCTGGGTTCGATCCTCAGCACCACATTTAAATAAATAAAATAAAGGTATTGTGTCCAACTACAACTAAAAAATAAATATTCAAAAAAATTGCTATGTAGTGCTTTGGGCTGCCACTTTTATGTAATCATCTGCTCTTTGTGTACATTTAGGTTTTCCCCAATTTTCACTATTTCAATAGGATGGACCCCAACATCCAGTTTCTATCTGTGAACATGTGTGAGAACATGAAACAATCTCTGCCTGGACACCTTCCCAATAAAGACACCTGTGATCTCTTCCTGTACAGTAGGGGGGACACTCCTTCCCAAAGGAGGCCCAGCTCTCTGGACCTCAGCACCCCCTGAGAATCTGAGTGGCTACAGGTACATTACCTAGGACCCTGGTTGCCCTTAGGACCACTGGGAGAGTCTGAATAAGGCCCTGGACCTGGACCTCATCTGCAGAAAATCTGATTAAACCAAACCAGGATGGGCCCCAGGCATCAGGATGACTTTTTAAATACTTCTATGAAAGTCAAATGTGTAACTTGGGGTTAAGAACCAATGACAAAGGGCCTTCCCAATTTTATTAAGTACCTGCCAAAAGATTTGAAACCTAAAGAGGGAAAAGTATTAAGAAAGGAAAGGCAAGAAGGAAGGGGAAAAGAAATGGGGTAGGAAATAAAGAAACTTTGAATCGTGTCCACAGAGGCTGAGATCCGCCTTCTCTCTACCCCTCCAAGGGACCCACATGTGGGACTGTGTCTCTCCCCAGGTGCTGCACCCCTAACTTGTGCTTATCACAAAAAGTCACTCCCCCAATCGAGTCCCAAGTCTAAACCAGCCTTTGGGATAAGGACCCATCAAGGGGACTTTCTGCACACTGTGATAGTGATGGGATCAGGACATTGTGGATTAGGCAAAATGTCTAGGACTTCACAACACAGAGTGAAGCCTAATGTCAGCTGTACACTTTAGTCAATAATGATGTTTCAATATCAGTTATCAATTGCAACAAATGTATCACACCATGGTTAGTTGTTAATGACAGGGGAAAGGAAAGGGGATGAGAGGAAGGACATGGGGACTCTGTACTCTGCTCAGTTTTTCTGTGAAGATAAAACTGATCTAAAAAATAAGACCCTACATACTAGTTCTCCTCTTTCTCTCCCCTTACCCTCCCTAGGAGAGTGGTTGAAACTTTAAAGTCTTTTGATTGAGAAATGACAGGATCACACAGAGCCTTTAATGCCTTAATTTTTTTTAATAAGTCAGTAAATAAATTAATCAACACAAGGACATTCATCCCAGTGGCCTCCTGCAGACACACACTGAGAAGAGCAGGGCCCCATGCATCCCTATATCTGTCCATCCATCCCCCAGCTCAGGGTCCACAGAGGGCACCTGCTGTGCTCACAGCTTCTCACACCTCTTTATCATTCCACCAAGGCCACCTGCAGTTAAGGACCTTTTTTGTGTGTCCTGTGAACCCTCTTCTTTACCTTTCCCCTCACATTTCTGGGCCCAGGACTTTTTTATTTTTCAACTGAGGCTAATCTGATTACAGTGAAGGTGCTAATAAGGTGAATGAATGCCATTAACAGTACCAGATACAATCTGCATGTAAACCTGGGCTTCTGAGGGCCACGGGCTGGAATGTCAAGCATCTGGGGAGCGGCCAAGGAGGGAGGCCAGAGGGAGGGTCCTCTCCCAGACCTTTGGGGAGCCTCCTACTGTCCACTAATCATCCCCTTCATCAGCATTGTATTTCAAAGCTGATAATCAATTTACTAATGGCTTTTTTTTTTTTTAGTTGTTTGTATACACCCTCTCCCTTTATTCTCAGCGACCCAATAAGTTACTGTTGTTTCCATTTTGCAGAGAAAGTCCTTCAGAGTGGGTGAGCTAAGAAACCTGCTCCAGAGTGATGTTCAAACCTAGTTGGGATGCTGTTTTAATCTTCCTAATCTATTTCTATTGGTGAGGTTCTTAGGTTTATATCACTCCTGGGGACGGCAATGGATAGGACCCTGGCATGCATGCAGGTAGGACCCTCAGCAAGAGCTTCCTTCCCTCCCCATCTCCCTCTCCTGGCCCTGCAGAGCTAAAATCATCAACCCAGTTAGATTCCGCCTTGAAGGCAAGCCAAGCCAGTTTTTTTTTTTTTTTTTTTCTTTTTCTTTTTTTAGAGAAGGGTCTTGCTAAGTTGCTTAGGGCCTCGCCAAGTTGCTGAGGCTGGCTTTGAATTCAGGATCCTCCTGCCTCAGCCTCCCAGGCCACTGGGATTACAGACATGCGCCACTGCGCCCAGCTCAAGGCAGCTTTGGTCCTCAAACATGTGTAGATGGAGCCATTGTTGGCCCAGGTGGTTGGAGCACCATGTTAAAGAGACCAAGACCACGAGTGCGATTCACTAATTTCCCGCACAGTTGCAGAGTGCTGGAAGAGTACAAAGTGTGGAATACCAAACATGACTCAGATATGTACCCTGCCCTCAGAGAGTCCTTAGGAGAGTAAAACAGAAGGGTCAGAAAGAGAGGGTGGGATTGAGGTTAGGAACAAACGGGCAAGCGAATTTATTTGGGGGAAACCCCACCAGGGATTCTGAGACTGTGTCTCCCATTGTCTGGGATGCACGTTCATAGAGTATGTTACAATCTAACCCAGTCACGGGCTAGATAATTCCAGAGACATGGTCACTAGATGGAAGGAGCCAGGAGCAAATAATGCACAGGAACGATTGCAAAGCCGTCCCTCCCCTTGTTCATTTATTTGACAAATATATATTAATTCGGTTCCCACTTTGTGCTTGGCACTGTTCTAAGCCCTGGGTAGTCGAGAGGGAAACAGGACGGATGTAGCCCCTGCCTTGGAGTTTTCCTTTCACTTGGGCCACCAGACCACATCTTGATAATGCAGTAGATATAAAATATCAAGTGACACTTAGTGCTAGGGAAAAAAACAGGGTTACGAGAAAGGAAAAAATATATTACCTTAGAAAAATAATTGGATGTCTACAGCCTGTGCCTCACAGGGACATCAGCAACACCAGTTCCCCCTGAGAAGCACAGCTGCATCCTTGGAAAATAAGCTAAATGATAAATATGCGTGTATCACAGAAGAGAGAAGGTATAATACCAGAACCATGATGTGGACTCAGACACCGAACGGTGGTGTTTCTGAGTTTCTCCTCCACCTTGGTTCAAATCCTACTTCTGTCATTTGCTAACTGTGTGATTAGGGGACATTTACATGTTCTTTTTAATTTTTAGTTTCCTTGCTTGAAAGCTGGGGAGAGTAATGCCCCTTAGGTTGCTGTGAAATTCGAAAGTAGGTGATGTTTGTGAAGTTCTTGGCACAATGTCCAGTACTCAATAAGTTCTCAGTAAGAGGTAAGCACAGTCAGGAGTTATTTAAGAATGGGGACACAACAGGTTGGTATGGTGGCCTGGGCTGGAAATCCCAGCAACTGAGGAAGCTGAGGCAGGAGGATGGTAAGTTTGAGGCCAGCCTCAGCAACTTAATGAGACCCTGTCTCAAAAAAAAAAGGGGGGGGGGGACTGGAAATACAGCTCAGTGTTAAGGAAAAAAAAAAAAAGAAATAAAGAAAATTGAAAGAGAATGGGGATACATTCTGAGAAGTTCATCCCTAGGCAATTTTGTCCATGGGAATATCAGAGTACATTAAGTGCATTTATATAAGTCTAGCTGGTCAGTCACTCAATGTGGCCCCTTGATGCTACGGAGAAACAAGGGTTGGGTTTTTCTTTATTTTGGTTTTGGTTTTTGGTACCAGGGATTGAGCCCAAGGGTGCTTAACCACTGAGCCACATCCCTAACTCTTTTGTTTTAAATTTGAGATGGGGTCTCACTAAGTTTCTTAGGATCTTGCTAAATTGCTGAAGTTGGCTTTGAACTTGAGATCCTCTTGCCTCAGCCTCTGAGCCGCTGGGATTGCCACTGTGACTGGCAAGAAACGGGTATATATGAGATCTATGAGTCTGCTGCCAGCATAACAGGGCACACTGTTTATAATAAATCTTTTAAAATATGTAACCAGGAATACACTCTAAAATAACCACCAAGAGCTGGGAATGTAGCTCAGTGATAGAGCACTTTCCTAGCATGTGCAAGGCCCTGGGTTCCATCCCAGGTACTGCAGAATAAAATGAAATAACCATTAAAGTACAAACTAGTGAACACCTAAATCAGCAACACAGTTGGTTATTATCATTACCAAATATTGTGTATCACACATAATGGTGTGGTCATGGAGCTGGTAGACAGCAGGTTTGTTCACATATGGAGGACCCCGCACGTGAATAATGTGTTGCACTATGATGTTACAATGTCACTAGCCAGCAGGAGTTCTTCAACTCTTTTGTAGCTTTATGGAACCATTGTCATAGAAGTGGTATTTCACTGACTAAAACATTGTTATGTGGCACAAAGATAGACTATTTTAATTTTTGTTACCAAGAGTTGAAATAGTCCAAAATTATCTTCCAATTTTAATCCATCATCAATAGAAAGTAGAAAAATTTGTCCTTATAATGCTTTATTTTTTTTTTAAAGTAGTCCTGTGAGTCCACTGCCTACCCCTGCCCTGAAAAAAAAAAAACTCCAAAGGCTTTGAGATTCCCTTCCGTCCTGGTCAGGATGCCAGGGTCTGCCTACTGACCGCTGTTGTCAGTCAATGTTTAGGGAATGAGTGCATTTGGCACGTGCATATTTAAAGGTTCTGTGTAGTGAACCCTTTATACAGTGTGAGCCCGTCTCCCCTGGCTCATCTTGACTCTGGGCAGCTGTGGCTTTGGCTGGTGAAGACAGCCCTGGGTCCTCCCCTGCGTGTCAGCAGCCACCCAAGACCCTGCGGTGGCTGGGGAACCAGCCAGGGTCCAGATTCAGCCATGCATCACCCATGGGTCTATTTTCCGAAGAACCTGAACTGGCACAACCAAAAAAAAGTATTTTGACCCCAGCATGTTCTTCCTTGATTTCCATACCTTTAATTCAGAGGTCTCTGATTCATTGAAAATAGCTCCACAAGGTCTGATTTTTTTGTGGGGGAGGGCGTACCAGGGATTGAACTCAGGGGCACTTGACCACTGGGCCATATCCCCGGCCCTATTTTGTATTTTATTTAGAAACAGGGTCTCATTGAGTTGTTTAGTGTCTCGCTGTTGCTGAGGCTGGCTTTGAACTCTTAATCCTCCCACCTCAGCCTCCTGAGTAGCTGGGATTATAGGTGTGTGCCACTGCGCCCAGTTCAAGGTCTGATTTTTGAGAGTCAATGACTAAGATGACTTTCTTTCCTGGTCATTGTCGTCATCTTTTCTTCTTTTTTAATTTTTTTAGATGTTGATGGACCTTTATTTTATTGATTTATTTATACGTAGTGCTCAGAATCGAACCCAGTGCCTCACACCCGGTAGGCAAATGCTCTACCATTGAGCCACAACCCCAGCCCCTCTTTCCTGGTCATCTGAGTCCATCTACTCTCAATTCCAACTCAGGCCAGAAGCTAGAGAGGTGTCACCCAAATTAATAGTGGGGAGGGGAGCCCGGGCACCATGCAGGAGTAGATTTAATCCTCCCAAATAGCTCATGATTTTTCTCCCTGGTTCACAGATGAGTGCACCAAGGCTCAGGGACAGTCACCTGACTTATAGTTTGTAAGTGAGAGAACAGGGTTGTGAAATCGGATCTGCCCAACTCCCAAGCCTGCCTTTCCCCCTGTGCCACCCCACACCCCCAGGAAGCAGTCCATTCAGCTCCAAGGATGTGGCCCATAGCTGAAGCTTCACCTGGCTTCTCAGTTTCCTCACCCAGAAGGTCTACGTTAGCAGGAAACTAGAAGGCTCCTCTCTCAGTGACCCAGCAAATCAGCTCTGGGTCTAGGATACTATACTATGAGCTTTGAGAATTTGCCATCTCCTGAACCACAGATCCTGGTGTTTGGGGAATAAGTGGTGCCATACTGCCTGGAGTTTGACAGAGCCTCGGAGTCTGTCACTCTGGGGCCATGTCCTGCCAGACCTCAGGTTCCCTGGTCTCTGAGATTCCTTCTCACTTCGACAAGCTGCAAGGGTGAGTCTCACAGATATCTGGATGCCAGAGAGGGTACATGTGAAGGCAGAACCAGAGGTCAGGTGCTCAGATAACATCAGGATTTCTGTCAGAGAGCAAGAAAGGCTTCCTGTGGAGGAACTCAACTTGGCAGCCATTAGGGAGAGTTCTCAGAAAATCTGGGAAATCGACACGCCTCACCTGACTTAGGAAGAGCCTCTGTTCGAGGACAAATGCAAACCTTTTAGTCTGGAAACGTTGTGGATAAGTGCCTGATGACGTGAGGCAGGGAAGGGGGGGGCGTTCTACCCGGGAAATCAAACCTACCTGCCCCTTGGTGGAGTTGCCAGGATCAAAGAAGATAACGTCTTGGAGAGCTGGTCAGCCCTGTGGTGCCAGCGCAAGGATCAGGGTTCCCATTGTGAGCAGCAGCTGGGGGCTCTCTCCTGAGGCCTTGGGAGTAAATGGAGGCAGCATTGACTTTCATTCAGGGGGAAAAACCACCCAAGTAAGAGGAGCGCAGTCTGAAAAGCACCGCAGGTTCCAAGGTTCCAAAGGAATGATCACAAATGTCCAGTGTTTTGAGGTTCCGATCAAGGCCACTGCCTCTGAACACAGCAGACCGTCATCCCTTCCACCCCTCTTCACATGCACACCTTTCACAATGTCTCGTTTGACCCGTACCACACCTTCAGGAGGTGGTTCAGGGTGCAGTTATCCCATTCTATGGATAAGGAAATCAGGCTTCAAAACTGAGCAGTGAGAACACCCAAGGCCATGCAAGCAGGAAGCTGTGTAGCTGTTGCTTCTCACTCCAGGTAGAGGCCAGTGTCCTTTCCACTGTGACGTAGCTCATGAATGTGAAAGATGCCCATTTTTCTTCCAATCCCATTGTGATATCAGATGTCCAAGAGAGTAGTAACATCATGTCATTGCCCTGATCTTGATGTTGTCTCCATGTCTTGACACTTCTTACCGTGTCTGACAAGGTCCTGATAAGTTGGCTGACCTTTGACCTCATTCCCTGCTTCTTCCCACTGCCTCTATATATTCTAAGCACACTAACCTTTCAAGGACTCAGTGACGCCAGCCATACTGACTCCTGCCTCAGGGCCTTTGCCCATGCCACTCCCTCAGTACAAACTCATCTGCACTATTCTCATAATTTAGATCTGAGCTCAAATGTCATGTCCTCAGAAAGGATTTTCTTGACCATCTCAACACTCAGCCACTCTCCATCTTGCTCCTTTTTATTTTCTATGGCACTTATCACTATCTAAGTATTTCCAGTTTATTTTTGTTTGTTTGTTTGTCACTCCCACCACCAGTCTCAAGAATGTAAAGTCCAGGTGCACAGTGGCCAGGGGCCTCATCTGCCTTTTTCCCTGAAGGAGGTTCCTGACCTATGTTTAATATGTAGCAAGCACTCAATCAATATTCATCAAATAAAATCAGTAAGTCTTTATTGAAATGTATTCAGTTGGTCTGTGGACAGCATGCGGAAATTGTTAAGGGCTACAGGTGAAAGGGAAAAGCCTTCTGTGAGTAATACTGAGATGTAGTTACCCACGGTTTCAGCAGCCGTAGATACGTCCACCGACAGTGTGAATCCTGGGTGGGACCCTCCCGGTGGGACCCTCCCTTCTTCTTTTGGTCTGTGTTTAATCCTGGACACAGCTCTGCCGTCCACAGCTCCCTAGGTGCCGCCACTCCCTAACATAGGCTGAGGGTGGGGAGATCGTAAGTCCCGGGCAGTGGACAACTGACTGCTTCTGCAGAGCCATCAAGTGAGAAACACTGGCGGGTCACAGAGGGGCTGGGCATCCAGCAAGAGCAGACACTTCCACCCCTGGCCTTAGAACTTGGCCAACAAGAAAACAAAGCTGGGGCTGGGGATGTGGCTCAAGCGGTAGCGCGCTCGCCTGGCATGTGTACGGCCCGGGTTCGATCCTCAGCACCACATACAAACAGATGTTGTGTCCGCCAAAAACTAAAAAAAAAATAAATAAATATTAAAAAAATTAAAAAAAAAAAAAAAAAGAAAACAAAGCTGGCTCTCCGTGGCCCAAGACTCTCCCCATCATCAGCCCTTTCCTTCCCTTTCTACACTACGAGATCAAGTCCCAGGGCCAACCCAGGCATCCTGCAGCTGCTGGCTGGAAGGGCTCTGCACTGCTCCTTCTCCCTCCAAGTCTTCAGGTGTAGTGGAAGAAGGAGCTGAGAGTCCGTCTAGCTGAGCTGCTACACACAGGGACCCTGCATCTGTGGCAGTGAAGAGCCTGTGGCAAAGTTAATGAGAACTAATTATGGCCCGGTCATAAATCTGGAAACATGAAGAGATATGTGTGTCTTCCTACATCCACCACCTCGTATGAACGTCCCATCAGCACGTGCATCTTCTCTCTCTCTCTCTCTCATTTATTTATTTATTCTAATTTGTTATACATGACAGCAGAATGCATTTCAATTCATAGTACACATATGGAGCACAATTTTTCATGTCTCAGGTTGTACACAAAGTAGATTCACACCATTCATGTCTTCCATACACGTACCTAGGATAATGATGTCCATCTCATTCCACCATCTTTCCTACCCCCTGCCTCCTCCCTTCCCCTCCCTCTACTTTGCCCTATCCAAAGTTTCTCCATTCCTCCCACGCTCCCACTGCCATACCCATTGTGGATCAGCATCCACCCATCAGAGAAAATGTTTGGCCTTTGGTTTTTGGAGATTGGCTTACTTCACTTAGTATGATATTCTCCAACTCCATCCACTTACCTGCAAATGCTATGATTTTGTTCTCTTTTAATGCTGAGTAATGTTCCATTGTGTATGTATGCACCACAGTTTCTTTATCCATTCATTTATTGAAGGGCATCTAGGTTGGTTCCACAGTTTAGCTATTGTGAATTGTGCTGCTATAAACATTGATGTGGCTGTGTCACTGCAGTATGCTGTTTTTAGTCTTTTGGGTATAAACCTAGGAAGGAGGGGGATAGCTGGGTCAAATGGTAGTTCCATTCCAAGTTTTCTAAGGAATCTCCATACTGCTTTCCAGATTGGCTGCACGAATTTGCAGTCCCCCCAGCAATGTGTGAGTGTGCCTTTCTCCCCACATCCTTGCCAACACTTATTGTTGCTTGTATTCTTAATAGCTGCCATTCTGACTGGAGTGAGATGATATCTTAGAGTAGTTTTGATTTGCATTTCTCTAATTACTAGAAATGTTGAACATTTTTTTCACAGTAGGTGCATCTTATAAGCATTTTGCCACAGAACTCTTCTCTCTTCTCTTGCCCCAGTGATATGGACTGTGATCACAGAGAATGAGTGTGGGTTTAAAGAACTTTAAGGAAAATAACCACTTGTCTACAAAATATCCCTTTCTAAACTAGGAATGGAACCACCATTTGACCCAGTTATCCCACTCCTTGGCATATACCCAAAGGACTTAAAATCAGCGTATTACAGTGACACAACCACATCAATATTTATAGCAGCACAATTCATAATAGTGAATTTATGGAACCAGCCTAGATGCCCTTCAACAGATAAATGGATAAAGAAAATGTGATATATATATATATACACACACACACACAATGGAATATTATTCAGTTATAAAGAAGAATGAAACTATGGCATTTGCTGGTAAATGGATGGAGCTGGAGACTATCATGCTAAGTGAAATAAACCAATCCCAAAAAAACCAAAGGCCAAATGTTTTCTCTGATATGCAGATGCTAATGCACAATAAGGGATAAGGGAGGGAAGAATAGAAATTCATTGGATTAGATAAAGGGGAATGAAGGGAAGGGAGGGGAGATAGAAAAAGAAAGGCAGTAGAATAAATCAGACGTAACATTTCTTTTTCTTTTTCTTTTCTTTTTTTTTTTTGTACTGTAGCACTTTATTTTTCCTTACTCAATGAAGTGTTGCTGGGGCTGAATGTTCTCACAACAGTAGAAAACCAAAAATTTATCATCTCTTAAAGAATTGAGTACTAAAACAACCTTACATAAATTAAAATTAATAAATTTACAGTGTAAATGCAAACAATTTCCAACTCAAGGCACCTATGGTGGTCAGGCAGGAAAACATCATTAACAACGGAAACTGGATCCTAAGACTCAACCAGAGATAACATTTCCACGTTAATATATGAATGCATGACCAGTGAAACTCCACATCATGTACAGCTGCAAGAATGGAATCCTAATTAAAACAAGTTATACTCCATGTACGTATGTCAAAATACACTCCACTATCATGTGTACCTAAAAAGAACAAATGAAAAGAAAAATAATCTGGGCATGGTGGTGCACGCCTCTAATCCCAGCAGCTTGGGAGGCTGAGACAGGAGGATCGTGAGTTCAAAGCCAGCCTCAGCAACTTAGTGAGGCACTAAGAAACTCAGTGCAAAACAACTATCTCAAAATAAAATACAAAAAGGGGCTGGGGATGTGGCTCAGTGGTTGAGTGCCCCTGGGTTTGATCCCTGGTAACAAAACAAACATAACAAACAAAAACCAACAACAAATAAACAGAAAAAATCCTCCTTTCTAGCTGCAGTTTCATGGGCAAGACTAGCCCCTGTCACTGTGCAAAGGTATGAGCCATGTGATGCTGACATGACTGAGAACACTGTAATAATACCATTTCTACTTACTGAGTGGTGCTTTGCATAATGTTCACAGCTGTCCTATGAAACAGATGTGACTATTCTCATTTTTCAACTGAGAAGAAACTAAGGCCCGAGAAAGTAAACTAATGTGCCCACGTTCATATAATTAGGGATTGGCAGAGCCAGGGTTCCTTTTGATTCCAAAGATTTTCGAGTTTCTCTGTTCACAATTAAAAGTTATGGCGACCTGTTGAAGAATGAGTTTGTAATTCCCAATAGAATGGATGGATGCAGTTATTTTTAACATTCTGAATTAGAAGTGAGTGTTTAAGTTTCAGGTCTCATTTGCTCAAGTGTTTTAGTGGGTCTACCGGATGTTCACTTCTTAAACAAATATTAACGGAGGAGATACTAAGCGGCAAATACTATTGTGGGGGTGGGGGACGGTGATAAACAATGAACTGAGGACTACAACAATCCTCTCTGGGAAAGCTCATTTCTACTGGGCAGAGATGAGAAGAAACAAATAAGGAAAACTGGATTCAGTGTATTTGAGAGTTTTCTGTTTCTGTAACACAGACCCAAATCCTGGGTAAGTTATAATGAAAAGAGGTTTGTTTCAGCTCACAGTTCTGGTCCAAAGTCAAGGGGCTGCACCTGGTGATGACCTTGCTGGAAGAGTCCCAAGGTGATGCAGGGCATCACATGGCAAGACATGGAGAGGTCATATATGTGTGCAAGTCTCCTTTCTCTTCTTATTCATTCATTCAACCGGGGGTGGGGGGGGGGTTCCACCCTGATGTCCTGATCTGACCCTAATCACCTCCCAAATGCCTACCTCTAAATACCAAAATCAGAATAAGCTTCTATCTTTTCTTTATCTTCCAATACTGAGATTAAACCCAGGGACACTCTACCACTGAGCTACATCTCCAGCCCTTTTCAGTTTTTATTTTGATACATGGTATCACTAAGTTGCTGAGGCTGGCCTCCAACTCAGCCTCCTGAGTAGCTGGGATTACAGGAGTAGGCCACTGCATCTGGATCACTTCTATCCTCTGGTGATTAAACTCCAACATGAGCTTCAGAGGAGGCAAACCACACCCACAGCATCAGATAGTGGGAAATGCTGAGAAGTAAGCGTGGACCACCAGGGCTGGGATTGCAACTTTGAATGGTCTGTTCAAGCCAGACCTGGTTGAAAAGAAGGAATTCAAACAAAACTTGACGGAGGTGGATAAGGCACATGGCTACCTGGCGAAAGTTCATTCCAGATGTGGGAATAATCTGAGGTAGAGGGTGCTGTGTTGCTCAGTCTATTACAAAGATAAGTGAGTCTTATGAAAAAAACATCATTCGTTGAGTTGTTTGATATTTTAAATGACGAGAGAGAGAGAAAGAGAGAGAGGAAAAAAAAAATCTTGAAATTAGCCTCTGAGCTAGAATCTTGATCAGCAGTTACCCTGAAAGAGGTTGGGCCCTGCTGGGAGGGAGGGAGGAGTTTGAGAGAGTGCTGGAAATGGGACCTTTATGAACTTACACCTTGTTATGAGGTGTCCCCCCAAATCTCATGTGTGAGACACCGCAAGAAGGTTCAGAGGAGAAATAATTGGCTCTCAAGAGCCTTAACCCAATCAGTGAATTAATCTCCTGATGGGATTGATTATGTGGTTACTGAAGGCAGACGGGGTGTGGCTGGAGGAGGTGAGAATTGGGGGCGTGGCTTTGGGGTCTATATTTGCATCGCAAGTGGACGCCTCTCTTTCTCTGCTTCAATGTGTGAGCTGGTCTCTGCCATGATGTCCTGCCTCACCTCAAGCCCCAAGGAATGGAGACTGCTGTCTATGGACTGAGACCTCTGAAATCATGAGACCCTATATAAACTTTTGCACCATTACAATTGTTCTGGTCAGGTCTTTTAGTCACAGCAAAAAAAAAAAAAAGCTGATGAAAACGCACCTCAATTTTTAAAAATGAAAAAAAAAAAAAACAGTCCTTAGCTTTTCACTTGTGGCATCTGAGATTGCATATTCGCAAGCGGCGTAAGAGCCACATTTCTAGCACGTGTTTCATGGTGTCCTCTCCACAAGCCTGCTCCAGACTCAAGATTCGCTCAGAGAATCACAAGCTTCAACACCATGGGGGTTCCATGGTCTTGGGGGAGCTCAGCAACCTCTCTGGATCTCAGTTTCTAAACTATGAACTGAGGTTGGTAACAATGGCATCTACCTGGCAAAACGACCACGAAATGGAAAAGAGATAAAGTCATTGAAAGTTCTTATACCTGGAGACCTCAGAAATCTTCATTTTATACATACGGATGTATCTGAGAGCACCCACTGGGTTGCTTGTGTGGTCAGTTCCTTCTTGGGCTCTGCCACTGTCTCCTCTTGTTTGTGCTCATCACCCTCTTCTGGGCACTGGCTCCTGCTCTGGGACTTCAGGTCCCCCCGAGGTATTCTACAGTGAGGGGACAAAACACCTTCTGCTCCTTTTGGGAAATGGTGTGTTTTCGAGGATCCCAAAACCGAATTAGTTATACCCTAAAGTCTCAGGAGATTAATCAACAGCCCTTTCCATTACCATTACCTCAACCCAACAGGTCTCAGATCTTAGACCAGAGAGTGACCCGTAGAATCAATGTGAGAGGCCAAGGTCATGCTGTGTTGAGTGCATGGTTACTTCAAATGGGTTTTCCAAGGGATCAATTGCTGGCAGAGAGATGCTCAAGGGCCCAGGGTGGTGGGCATTGTCTGCAGAGAATTTTAAACATTAGCGGAACCAAAGTCCAGCTGCCTTTTATAACTTCCATGCACCGGCAGTTCTAAACAAAGTCAGTGACAAAACACCACTCCCACCCCCGAGACCAAACCTTATATTGGTCTAAGTCTAAGAGAGTTGCTCTGATTACTATTTATTGACTTTAATTATATTTCTATATATAAATTATAATTACATCTATAATCACCTTTTCATTACTTATTTTTAAAAAACATTTTATTCTACCTAGGAGTTAATTGGGTAGTACTGTTCCCTATCCCCTTCCCCAAAGACTTAGTTAGCTAAATACCTGTGTTCCCACAGTCCATTCCTAATGGCATAACAGTTTAGAATAGCTAGAGTGTTATTCTAGACACAGTCATATTTGCAGCCCCGGGGCTATCGTGTATTCTTGAATTTAAAGGGTTGAGTTGAGATAAACATTAATAGCAGAGTGAATATAAAGGCAAAGACATAATTTGACTGACTTCCATTCTATCATCTTTTGAGAAGACATAAAGTTTTCATCTGTGTTAAAAATCTAAGACCATGGAATAGTATGAACTTCAAGGTACGATATGTTGCTTAGTAATCATTTATTTGGGTTGCAGCATGAAACACATCACTAAATTTGGATAATATCTTTAATATGATTATTTATCCATTATTTTTAAATTATTATTTTAAAACCAAAGAATGAATCAAGAAAATGACTATTTCATAATTGTTAAGAAAAATAATGTTGACATGTAAAGGGAGTTGTAAAGAAATTAATGATTACAAATGTATCAAATGCATCCCAAAAGACTGTGATTACTACTTAATCACACATACTGTGGGCTGGGAATGTCGCTCAGTGGTGCACACCTGAGCTCCTGAGTTCAATCCCCAATACCACCCCCTCCCATATATAGAAACTGAGATAAAATGATGGATTTTTTTTTTTTGGCAGGGGCATCAAATCCAGGGTCTGTGCCATGCTAGGTAAGCACTCTGCCGCAGAGCTAAAGCCCAAGCCCACTAAAATGGTGGACATATTTTACTCTTCAGCTGATGTCCTGCTACATTACTATTGCTACTTTTGGTTGTTGTTGTTGTTGTTTTGCCATGTGGGTAATTGAACCCAGGCCTCATGCATGCTAGGCAAGTGTTGTACCACTGAGCAACATTCCTAGCCTAGTTACTTTTACAGGATGGTTTCCGGTATAGTCCTGTTGAGAAACAGAGGGTGATGGAGATGAGCTAGGTGTCATTTATTTATTCAAAAAGCACTTCTTGATCGTCTCTGTGTACTCCAGCATAGCAGAGCCCTACACTTGACCCTGAAGGTTACAGGGCTCCAGAAGCTCAGGTTTCCCTACTTATTCCAAAACTGAGAAAAATAGCAGGAGATGAAGGTTAACTATCTGGGTCTTTAAATGGCTACAATTATGGTATCATTTCCAAAACACACCTATTAAAAGTGGGAGTTTATGGGGAGGAAACACACGCTTATAATATAGTAGCTGATAAACAGAAAATCCGTTTATGTTATTATATATTTAAAAGATGAGTCCTGACCTGCTGTGCAGAGACGAGTAATTGAGGAGAAACTCCCTTATAATGGAGAGCAACACATGCTCCAACACCCTCCCGGCACCTAGAGGGCCTCTTGACATCTCTGGAGCATGTTGTAAAGTGTGTTTTCCTGATTTATTTAATAAAAGCAATTCCTGCTCATTATTCCTCTTATTATCATTGGTAATAATAATGACAGGGTGTTTGAACATGTTATTTTAGCTTGGAATTGGCCAGAAGGGTAGACTTCTACCCTACTCTTCATTACTCATCTAATAGTAGAGACCCATGAACCAACCTATGTGAGCGTGGGGTGGAAGAAAACACTTCCTTCAGGGTAGGGGTAGAGGTCAGTGCTACAGGTATGGTTTTAGAGGTTGGGGGTTGACTGCTCATCTGTATCACACTCAGCGGTATGATCTTGTCTGTCCCTCAGAGGTGTCTGTGTGCTGTCCAATATCACAGAAGAAATGCACTCCATCATGGACTGCCATTTTTGCTGTAGAGCCTGTCCCTGGCATTATGGACCCAAGTCCTGCCTCTTTCTGGGTCAAGCCATCTTCATGGTGGCCTCTGTTATTAGACCTTTGAAGAGACTGGTTAACAGACATAGCCATAATGGATAGAGAAGCTGAAGCTTTCTATTTTGGACATTGTTATATAGGCAATGACCACTGTGATGTCAGGAGCCATCACAGTGGCTGTAAAAGCAAAGATGCAGACTTTCTCAAGTACAAAAACATCTTCACAGTGTACTAGAGTCTACAGATCTTATGGTACCTCCTATAGAACTCAGGTATCCCTTATTTTGGACCATAAAGGAGCTGAAAATCAACTAGGAACACCAGGAAAAGCAGACTACCACAGTGGCCTGGATTGGAATCTCCTCTGTTCACTAAGAATGGTATTTTTGGGAATATCATAACCCTAATTTTCCTCATCTATATGGAGTACAACATAATGCCAAGCACAGAAGTGCATCATAAGACTTTGAAGCAAAGCTACATGTTAAAACATTGAGCATACACCAAGCATTCAACCAAGAGAAGCCACTGTCACAATGCTGCACCCAGCTACATCCACTACCACTGATGTTTTCATTAACATCATGTCCAAGTGGGCACAATGACACTGGGTCTTGAGAAATTCTCCTTTCGACCCTCTAGTAATGGTCAGAATAAGAGTGAATTGGAATGTCTTAATTTATTTCCTCCCAAAGAACTTAAAGATCAGTCTCACACACACACAAAAAAAAGACTTCATTGGTGTTTAATAACTGCACTGAAGGCAAACTATAATTATTTTCATGATTGAGATGCGGAAACCAAGGCTTGGAAAAGTTAAGAGAATTGCTTAAAATCATGTAATGAGCCAGGTTTTCTTCTGGGAAAATCCTGAAAATGAATTGGAATCAATATGGACCAACAGAGCTCTTTACGGATTATAAAGCACTTTCTCAAAAATATCTCTCTAATTTCACACAATATTACTTGCATTACTAAATAATATTACAATTATCATCATTTTATACATGAGAAAACTGAAATTCTGAAAAGGTTGCTTGGTCTGTCCACAGTCATGGTGCACTATGATTTGGCTCTTCAGTGTCCCCAGAAGGCCCATGTGTTCAAGGCTTGGTCATAGGGAGGTTATATTGGGAGGTGGCAGAACATGTGAGAGGTGGGGCTGCTGGAAGGTCTTTCGGTTGTAGGGAGCCTGTCCTTGAAGGGGATTGTGGAACCGTCCTCCTCCACCTCCTCGCCCCTGGCTTGCTTTAAGGTGAGCAGTTTTGTTCCTCCTGTCGTGACATGAGGTACCACCTCGCCACAGCTCTAATAGCCACAGGGCCAACTGATCATGGACCGGAACCTCTGAAACCACAAGCCAAAATAAATCTTCTCCTTTATAAGTTGTTTATCTCAGGTATCTGCCATAGTGACAGAAATAAGTAAAATCAGAACACTGTGGCTTCAAAGGCCAAAAATCATCATATTTCTTGAACAGATAAACTAAAAGTGGAATGGGTGTTCTGCTCAAAGTACATGCCTTCATCTCATTTTTTCCTCTCAGTCTTGTAACTTGCCATTTTCAAATCCTTGTTCCATTATTTAGCTCTCCTTGATTAATACTTTTCTTTCAGATCTCAAGGTATCCTGATTACCTGTGTAGTTCTCAGACTCTCAGAGCATGAGATCTCTATTTTATCATCCAACTTTAAAACCCAGTCCCCTGTGAAGTGCAATCCAAGACTTGTGGGCCCTGAAGGTTATGCAACTTGAGAGGCCCTCTACAGGAATGAAAACCAGATCAAAACAAAGTGACAACAAAAACAGAATTAGGTACACAGATCCTTGAAAGAAGCCCATCTAAGTGAAGGCCATATTGGGAGGTCCCATATCAGACCCAACCCCAGTCTGGTTACACCCTCATTGAGTCTACTTGGGGCCAGACACCAAGCTATACACCTGGCAAACTTAGCTCACTCAACTGTCATAGCAACACAGTCAAGAAGGTACAACTGTCCCCATCTTATAATTCAACTATTCAACTGTTTCCAAGTTTGAGTTTGTTGAGCTCAGGGATTCTGCTTTCTCTTTCTTTTCTTTCCTTTTTAATTTTTTCCCCCAGTGCCAAGGACCAAACCCAGAGCCTTGTAGGTACTAAGCAAGTACCCTGCCACTGAGTTAAACCCCCAACCCCAGGGATCCTGCTTTCCATTTCTTGGTAGAACCTCCTATGAGTCCAACTCATTTCCGAATTCATAAATATTTTATGAATGGATGGAACATTCATTCTTTTTTCTTTATTCATTGAACAAATGAATAAAGAAAGAGTAAATTTTTAATAGCTACCTGTGGAATTTATAGCAGAAAATTTAAGGATTATTATAATTACCATTTATCAAGTACCTATTGTGATTCAGTCACTCAGCAGAGTGAGTATTATTATCTCTAATTAACCGCTGAGGAAACTGAGGCTCTGAGTGGTAAAGTCATTTGCCCAAGGTCAAACAGTCAGTAAGTGGCAGACCAGATCCAATTACCTCTAAAGCCCAAGTTCTTTCCATCTTACAGTACACCCTGGAAGCAAGAGCAAGGACACTTCAATCAGGGAGCCGTGTCCTGCAGGCTCTGCGCCTGCTCCCTCTGCATGCCTCACCTGAGAATGAGGAGGTGGAGGGAAGTCCCTAACTGCTTTCCCTGGCTTCCGTGTTCCCACAGAACCTTGGACATGCTCTGTCCCTGTGACATACTAGCTACATAAATATGGACAGCTGGCAAAATCCTTTTAGTGGGTCTGCAGTAGGAAGTAGAATTAAATAAAAGTTAGCTTGGAAAAGAGTTGGCCTGCCAAGAGGACCAGGGTGTTGAGGACCACACTTGTGAACCACTTCCTGGACCCATGCAGAGGGAGGCACAAAAAGGTCCTCTGGAGCTTTTGCCTTTGGCCCCAGACTTCTCCGCAGATAGACCAGAAGAATGATGCCCTTTGTGGTCTCTTTGGATCAACAAGACTCTGTGATCATAGAGGAATGTGAGGATGAATGCCAGATTCCCACCAAGAGCTGGTAATGACAAAGTCTCTCTTGGGCAATTTTTATATGATGAAAATGTGATGGTGCTTTTAAGAGGTTTCAAGAGCCTCGGGCGAAAGATGCTTTGATAAGAGTGGAATGGAGTGCTCACAGGCTCTCACCTCCATTATCTCCTGAAGTCTCCCTGATCCTTTAGGGCTGGGCAGGAGGCCGCCAAAGCCATTCTTATTTCACAGAGAGGAAACTGCAAGCCCAGGACCATGGATCTCAGAAATTCACTGTTTATTCTCTGTTTGGTTTAGTATATGATTGACCTTCATACAAGAAGGTCTAGAAGACAGTGAGTTGGAATCTTTCCTTTGCATTGTAATTCAATCAGGCATCACAGAGGAGCTGGTATTTTAAGAATGTTCTTTGATGCTGGGGAAGACGGTCATGGTGAAGGTGGTGATGACAATGACAATGGTGACTATGACCATTAGCAGAGATCTGAATTCACTCAGAAATAACAGCACAGAGTGCATTAGAGCAAGCCACCTAATTCCAAGTCCTTCAGCACTAAGGACCAAAGACCCTGAAGAATTCCCCCAACATGGTGACAAATGGCTCCTAACAGAAAAGGGGGTGCACAGAGACCAGAAGCAACCTGCCCTTTAATGTTTAGTCGGGTCTACAGTTAGTGGTTCTGGATTCCAGGAATTCCCTCTTCCTACAGGGGTGTCTAGCTTTGTCTGGGGGCACTGGCAGATGAGGACATGTATGGATCAGATATTCTTCCAAAAAGGACTTGAAGAGGGTAATCATCTGCTTCCTTATGGTCCACTTCAGGTTCTTAGTGGAGGTCACAAGTTCCTTGGAGGGGGCAGATGGGAGTCAGTCAATGACTAAGAAAAATGGTAGTATGAACATCTGCCCTGGCATTGCCCAGTGGGCTGGCTAAGATTTCCTTAGGGGCTGGGGATGTGGCTCAAGCGGTAGCGCGCTCGCCTGGCATGCGTGCAGCTCGATCCTCAGCACCACATACAAACAAAGATGTTGTGTCCATCGAAAACTAAAAATAAATAAATAAATAAATATTTTAAAATTCTCTCTCTCTCTCTTTAAAAAAAAAAAGACTTCCTTAGATTGAATTTGCCTGATTCTGCTTTTTCCTCTCCCAAGCTTTACTCCCTGCAAGACTTAACTCCACCTAAGTATCTGCTTGCTGGAGAACCCAACAGACGTGCCTACCTTAACTTTCAAAGCAATGGGGATGTGTAGTGCCTGGACAAAACTAGAAACAGCAAGATAGGGCGCCTAGTAGAAGGAGAAGGAAGAACTCTGCCCACAGACCACCACAAGTAAATGACAGCTAAGTGACTGGAGGCTTTGATGGCAGCAGCTGGCACCAGTGCTACTCAGGGCTTATCAGAACCAGGGTGTCAGGTTCCCCTCCAAGCAGCAAACTGCACTTAGGTGGTATGACAAGGATTTCTTCTATTATCTTGAAGCTTGAGTAAATTCTTTTACTGCTCTCAGCCTCAGTTTTCCCATAAGTAAAATGGGACAGGTAACACTTACTGTTACATCTCACCTTTTACCCAAAGGTAATTCTAGAGATAGAAAATAGATTAGTGGTTGCTTAGGACTGGTGAGGTTGGAGCTAGCGGAGGACGATGGCTGGAGTATACAAGGTCTCTTGTCTTTTTTTGTACCAGGGATTGAGCCCAGGGCCACTTAACCACTGAGCTACCCCAGACCTTTCTATTTTTGTTTGTTTTTTTGTTTTGTTGTTGTTGTTTTGAAACAGGGTTTCACTGAGTTGCTTAGGGTTTCTTTTTGATGTAATGGAAAAGTTCTAAAAATCAAACGTGGAGATGACTGCACAACTCTGAGAATATTATAAAAACATATGAATTGTAGATTTGAAATGAGTGAATTGTATCTCAATAAGGAAATTGTTTTTAAATATTTAGTTTAACAAATTATTACAAAATGAGTTACCCAGATAACCATCACCCAGATCAAGAAATGGAACATTCCAGAATTCCTGAAGTCTTCTTATCTCCTGTAAGAACATGTATTTTTAATGTGTTTATTTGTTCCTCTATCTCCAGAAATCTTACTGAACATCCCTGGAATGGGTCGTTGGTGGCAGCAGGCATTAACTTCCATGGTCTACAGTAAGACAGGGCAGCCTCAGAGGTGATTTTTCCCATGACACACACAGTTAATTTCTGGTGTCCCTTTAAAAGGGACACTGATAAATTTGGGCTCAACCCAAAGAAGTATGGACAGAACAAGAAAAGGTCCAGATCACATGAGGAACCACTGAAGAACCAGCTCCTCTTAGCCTGGAGAAGAGATCTCTGGGGACCTTGTTGTTTTCTTCCCACATTAGAGCTGCCACATTGACCTGTGTATCACACATTCAGCAGATCTAGGAAACGGAGAGACAGGCATAGTCCCAACAGGTATAGAGTCCCCCATTACAAATGGCATTTGACACCCCAACAGAGTCACAGCCATTTATCAAAAGTCCAGCATGTATCAGGCTCTATGCATTATCCAGAATCCTCACAAAGACCTTGTCAAATAAATTTAATTCTTCCTCATTTTGCAAATGGTGAGCTAGCTGGGAGGAGAAGAACTGTATGGGGGTAGATTTCACAATGTGATACTCTCCCGAGCATCGTTATCCTGTTTGAAATGAACATGCAAAGTGAAGGAAAAAAGGATGGAAAGAAGGGAGGGGGAGAGAAAGGAAAAGAAGACAGGAACAAGCCATAAAAGCCTGTCCAGAGGAGGATAGAAGAGAAATTGAGATTGGGTAGCAGGATTCCCCAAGCTGGTTTGTTCTGAAGAACTGCAGCGATACCCCCTTGGCCTGTCCTTGACCAATTTCCCCCACCAAACCTCTGTGCTTTTACTCTCAAGCCCATTCCAAAGGATCAGGGGAACGTCTCCCCCCAAATCCAAAGCCAATATGACCATGCTGCAAAGCAAGAGAGATACAGGGAGATTAGCAAAGGAGCTGGGAGATGGGGGTGCTCCTGAAAATTGCTGATGAAGGAGAAAGAGGGAGGCTATCAGATATGCACTTGGCCTAGGTACGCACAGGACTGGGGCTGTCTGTGGATATGAGGGTGAAACTGACCTAGTGTTGGAGGACGTCTTACCCTTTACCGAAATTCAGATTCAAGATTCCACTTGTCCTAAAGGCCTTTAGGAACTAGCCAGTCTCAGAGCTTGATATCATTCTTATCATTAACCCCTTAGATCCCCACACCATCCCTGTGTAATAAGCAACATTGCCTGCCCCTATATTAAAGATGATGAAACTAGGGCTCAGAGAGCTTACGTTATTTGCCTGAGCCCAAACCAGAAGCGGTATCAACTGTGTTGTGAAATATTGGTCTATTTCTGGCTCCTTCCAGGTTCCTTGTCTAAGGGGCCATGTGATCATTCACATACACACACACACACACACACACACACACATCACCTTTGCCAGGCCTTAGGTTCCCAATCTGTGAACCTGTGGCCTGGAAAGAGCTTGGTTCAATGGCTGGAATAAGTGGCCTGAAGAGAAAAAAGAAAAGTGCTTTTTGAAATTGAGCTCATACTATGACATCATTCAGGTACAACTCTTGGTTTAGGGACAGGTTGCTCAAAGAGTTGACCATATAGAAAATTGCTCGGATGACTGAGATTTGAGCAGAGTCAAGACATCTGACAAGTCAAGGTCATCTTGCAAGCCAAGGTTTGGTGCACCAAAGTTACAAGTGCTTCTGTCTCTGAGGCTCTGTCCAAATCCTCGTGGCATCCATTCGCTTTTGGTTTCCCTTGACAGAGATGGGGAACTGGTGAGTGGGGGCAGTGGGTCCTTTTCCTCAGATCTTGTAATGCAGGCTTAACAGGCGAGCAATTACGCTCACCCAGTGAGGGCGCTGATGGTCTCTCTTCTGAACATTAACCCAGCAGCCCACGCCACACCCCTGCGTTCTGGCACCGGTCCAGGCTTCCAGAGCCTTATCTGTCAGACCCTTAATAAAAACAGGACCAGGCTGCCTAATGACCCAGGGGCTAACTCTGCCTCCTTTCTTGCCCATTCTACTCTCTGCCCCGCCGCAGGCCCTCTTCTCTAAGAAGAAAAGATGTTTTTCAGCTAACTAAAGGGCCACAAATATCTCTGGCTTCTGAAGCTCTGACGTGGACAAGTTTAGCCTCTTAGGGCTGGAAGGGCTTGGCATGTCCTAAGCTTCATCCCACTGCCTCTGGGTTGGCCTCATCTAGAGCTCCCCAGGCCTCTCTGTCCCCTCCCTGCTTCTTTAGGTCCACATCTGCGCAGGCTTTGGGAATCCTTTAATCAGATCAACCAGGCATCTCCAAAGATTCTCACCATCCTGTGCCAGCAAGAAGCTTAAGGCATGCACAGACGGTGACTTGGTGACCCATATTTGCTACCCACTGCTTTAGAAGGCTCAGAAAGTGCAGGTCTGCCGGGCACGGTAGCGCACGCCTGTAATCCCAGTGGCTTGGAGGCTGAGGCAGGAGAATGGCGAGTTCAAAGCCAGCCTCAGAAAAAACTAAGTGCTAAGCAACTCTGAGACCCTGACCCTAAATAAAATACAAAGTAGGGCTGGGGATGTGACTCAGTGGTCGAGTGCCCGAGTTCAATCCCTGGTACCCCCCGCTCAAAGTGTAAGTGTGTGACTCAGGATGCACCCCTCCCCTCTCCTGGTCCCCTCAAAGCACTCCTTCCTTTATAGTCTAGCACTAACTGTTCAACTCCTTTAATGATCCCTTGGAAGGCTTTGTTAAGTTACCCTGAACACATGGCTCATTTTCTCAAATAAAATCTATTTAAGGAGAAGGGATGTGTCTTACCCTTTATCATCTTCCCCCTGATACCTGGCATCAAGTCTGGCAAATAATAATAAAGATAATAATAATTATAACAACAACAACTGCTGTAAGTTATGAGTACCTACTCTGTTCTGGACACAGTGAAAGGAATTGGACATTCATACACTTAGCTTAGCTTGGCAAGGGTTAAATATTGTGGTTACTGTTTGAAAGATGAGAAACTAAGGATCAGAGTCATCAAAGTGACTTGTTCCATGCAGACCATAAAGCCTATACATAATGGAATCAGCATTCTGATCCAGAATGATCTGAGGAAGAGCTATTTTAGTCAGGATAGGCTAAGCTATGCTGCAATGACAAATTCTAGTGTCAGCAAAAGCTTACCCATGCAAGCTATATAAAACTTACCCACAGACACAAAAAAGACATTTCATAGGAGCGTGCCTCACAATAGCAAAAATAAGGGGGTAGCATAAAACATATTGTTCCACACAATGGGATATTACATAGTGTTCCAAATCAAAGCTTGACTGTAATACACATATGGATGAGTCTTAGGAATCCATATGGGTGACATATTCAATGCAAATTTCAAACTCCAAACAGAATCTACAATAGAGATATTCTCTTAAAATTAAAAACAAATCAAATAACAATATATACCACTATGGATGCATACAAATGAAACAACCTGAGCTACCAAGAAATGCAGGAGAAGGAATAGCTCCTGTTTCAGTCAGCTTTTGCGTGACCAAAACACCTGACAAGAACAACTTACAGGAAGGAAAGTTTATTTGGGGCTCACGGATTCAGAGGCCTCAGTCCATAGACAGCTGACTCCATTGCTCTGGATCCAAGGTAAGACACATGACACAAAGGCCCAGTGGGAAAAAGCTGCTCAGCTTATGGTGAGGTCAGGAAGCAGGCTGGGGGTGCCCTTCAGGGAAGATGCAACCTTCTAAGGCACGTCCCCAGTGACTCACCTCCTCCAGCCATGCCCCATTTCTCTACAGTTATTACCCAGTCAGTTCATTCAAATGTGAATTTTTCTGCATTAATGAGTTTTTAGAGGACACCTTAAATCCAAACCATAACAGTCCCACTTTCCCCTCTGTCAGCGATGCCCCTACTTCACATGTCAAAGTTCCGGGCACACACAGGTCTGTTTCTGTGCCTTCTATCCTATTGCATTATCCAATGTGTCCATCCTGTGGCACTGTGGCAGTGTCTGGATTACTGAGGCAGTGTGAGGTTGGCTTCTCCTGGCTCTGCTTCTCCCCAAACTAGCACTGGTCACCTCTCTCTAGAACCTTATGGTTCTGATGCATTTCCTTTCTCCCTCATCACTCAGCCCACAGTGTGATACTCGGCATAACCAGAGCCTCTCCACACAGGAGATGGAAGGCCAAGAACCTGATCCCTTTCTTGTTCACCCCTGACTTGCTCACCCTTCAGTGCCTGGGGCTCAAGATCTCACTCCCCCTTGACTCTAACACCAGGCATCTCTGTCTAGACCATCCACCACCAACTCCCATGGCAATGGAAACTCCTTCTGTATCCCAGCAGGACAGGGGTCCCCATCTGCAGTTTTACTAAAGCTGAGGAAAACATTTGCAATGAAAAGAAAAAAAAAAAAAAACTCTATAGTCCTCGGGGGTGGCCATGATTTATAGATGAATGAGTCCTCCATGCCTAATATTTAATCCAGCCCAAATTAGAGAACTGTAGCTTCAGACTTTCTCTCTCTCTTTTTTTTTTTTTTTTGGTGTGTGTGTGTGTGTGTACCTAATGGTGGGACACCAGGGTTTTAGGAATGTTGAAGGGATTTTTAAATATGTAAAGGGAAGTAGAACTGAAGAGTTCCAAGCTGAGGTTAAAAACAAAATGACTTTGTGAGCTACTAAATAGAATTTTTGGTGCATTTGTTTGTTTTGTGCAATACTAGGGATTGGATCCAGGGGCACACCACCACCCAGCTATATTTCTAGCTCTTTCTATTTTATTTTGAGAGAAGTTCTCACAAAGTTGCCCAAGCAGGCCTTGAACTTGCCATCCTCCTGCCTCAGTCTCCGGGGTAGCTGGGATTACAGGCATGAGCCACTGCTACTGCACCCAGATAAATAAGCATACTGCAGTTACACACGGCTGGGATTCTGAAAGAGATGGGTGTAAGATTCTTCAGAGAGGAGCGGTCCCACCAGCCTGGAGGGAGCGTGGAACTAAGTGGGGGCATGACCAGTGAAAACACTGTTGTATGTCAGGGAAGGGCCAACAATTTTCTAGAAAGAGTGGTGTCTGACCTTCAATGTGTAGGGTTTTTTTCCCCTGCCCTGTGCCACCCAGCCAGCTATTCCCAACCCTTGGGAAAGTCTGTTCAGCACAATAGCCTTGTGTTAGTGATGCTCTGGGGCAAGGAGAATAGGCTCTGAACTCTAGACAAGAAGGGATGAGGAAGAACAGCTGCTCCAGGCTGGGGGTAGGGAGAGGGTAGCCCAATACAAGTGAGAATGAGGAGTCCCATAAAGGCAGGAATTAGGAGGCCAGTGTGACCATGAGAATATGAAGCCCCAGTAGAATCCTAGGAGCCAAAGGGGAGGGCCCTGGGAAGGACTCTGGGTGGCACTGGAATGGATGCTCAATTCATGCTAATTGCATATGAAGATAAGGTTGATAGCCAGAGGCCAGAGAATATGCATTCCCTAGTGATGCATGGACGTATGGACGGAGGGACTGCTAGGGAGAGATGGCTGTGAAAACTTACAGGACCTCTTTCAGTCTGGTCTGAGCCCCTCATTTCACAGTTGCTTTGGGGAAGGAATAGAGGCAGCTAAGGGGCATCCCTGAGGGGCCTCCAGGTCCTAACCACAGGCCCTCTCAAGGGAGGCCGGGCAGCCAGAGGTTAGCTGAGACCTCTCCTTCTTCCTCCCTGCAGTCTTCTCAACTGCCATAGGCAGGATCCCCAGAGAGCATTCGTTAAGCCTGTCGGAGTATAGGCTGTGCCCCACAACCTTGGAGGAAAAGGAAGAGGCCCCCAGTGTGGCAGAGTCAGGGGCCCTTCAGCCATTCCCCACTCATCACTTAAGCCTCTCCATCTTTCTTGCACCTTTTCTTTTTTTCTTTCTTTTTTTTTTGTTTGTATTTTAAAAATTGTGGTAAAATATATATTTAAATCATTTCACCATTTTACCAATTTTAAAGTATATATTTTATGCCATTAATTGCATTCACAATGTTGTGCAACCACCACCAGAACCCATCTTCAGAGTTTCTTCATCTTGCCAGATAAAAACTCAGTATCCATTAAACTCTGTATCCAATAAATCTCACCCAGGCACAGTGGTGCACACCTGGAATCCCAGGGACTTGTGCGGCTAAAGCAGAGGGATCACAAGTTTGAGGCCAGCCTGGGCAACTTAGGGAAGCTGTCTCAAACTTTAAAAAAATAATAATAATAATCATTTTTTTAAAAAAGACTAGAGATGTAGCTCAGGGTTAAAGCACTCCTGGGTTCAATCCCAATCCCCAGTACCAAAAACAAACAAACAAACAAACAAGCAAACTCCATCCCTTCTTCCTCTAGCCCTTGGTAACATCCCTTTTGTCTACTTTCTGTATCTATGAACTTGACTGTGCTAGGTACCTCATATAAGTGGAATCATACAATATTCTCATATAGTGAAATCATACAATATTTGTCCTTTTCTGTATGGCATGTTTATCATAATGTCTCTTTGGGAAATTGTCTATTTAAGTCCTTTGCCCATTTTTTTTGCCCAAGTTGTAGCATGTATTAGAACTTTGTTCCTTTTTATAACTGAGTTCTCCATTGTGTATATATATTATCATTAGAATAGATATTATCTATTCTCAGTTAATGGAGGCTTGGCTTTTTTTCCATCTTTGTGCTATTATAAATAATACTGCAATGAACATTGGTGCATAAGTATCTGTTTTCTGTTGTTTTTTTTTTTTTTTTTTTTTTTTTTTTTGAGTATAGACCTTGGAGTAGGATTGATAGATCATATGGTAAAACTACGTTTGGCTTTTTGAGAAACCACTAAAACTCTTCCACACCAAGTGACTATGCTACATTCCACTAGCAATGCACAAGTGTCCCAATTTTTCCACATCCTCTCCACCATTTGTTATTTTCATTTTTTCTTTGTCTTTTAGAAAAATAATAGTCATTGCAATGGTTATGAAATGGTATCTCATTGTGGTTTTGATTCGTATCTCTCTAATGATGAGTGATGTTGAGCATCTTTTATCGACCCTTTCTATATATCCTCTTTGGGGAATTGTCTATTTAAGTTCTTTGCCCATTTTTTAATTGGGTAGTCTGATTTGTTGTTGTTGTTGAATTGTAGGAGTCTTTTTATATACAGTGGATAATAATCTTCTAATGGATATATAAATTGCAATTTTTCCCATTCTCTGTTGTTTCTTCATTCTCTTGAGAATGAATGACCTTTGATGCACAAACATTCTTTGTTTTCATGTAGTCCAATTTACCTTTTCCCTCTTTCAGTATCTGTGTAAGAAATCACTGCTAGAGTCAATGTCATGAAATTTTTCTCCTATGTTTTCTTCTAAGAGCTTTATCATTTTAGCTCTCACTGTCTGGTGTCCCTTGAAATTCCATGTAAATGTTAGTATGAGTTTTACTATTCCTCCAAAAAATATTATAATATTGGTAGGATTCACATTTAACCTCTAGGTTACTTTGGGTAATATAGTCATCATTAAAATTTCAAGACTTTAAGTCCATGAGCATGAGATGTCCTTCCATTTATTTACATCTTAAATTTATTTTAGTAAGGTTTTACATTTTTTTCCTGTAAGTCTTTCACATTCTTAATTGAATTTACTCTTACATATTTTGTTTTCTTAATGTTGTGAGAAATGGAATCTTTAATTTTCTTTTCAGATTGTTCATAAAACAATGCATTCTTGTGAGTTGATTTTATATCTTGCATTTTTGTTAAACTCATTTGTTCCCTGTGTGTGTATATGTGGGTATGTGTATATGTGATGTCATGCATCCATAAACAGTGATAATTTTGCTTCTTTCTTTCTAAAATAGATATTTTTAATTTCTTTTTCTTGCCTAATTGCTCTGGCCAGAACTTCTGATATTGTGGAATACAAATGAAGGAAAAAAAAGAGGACATCCTTGTCTTGTTCCTGATCTTAGGAGCAAATCTCTTTTTTAGGAGATATAGGATTTTTTCCCCCTCTCCTGTCAGACATGAAACTTAAAATGTATCTGGAAAGACATGTGGGGTATAAGTGCATGGTAACAAGGGAATGACTTAGATCTTGGGACAATCCTTAATTGTGAGAATTTGTAGGAACCTTGGGGATCATTGTAGCCAAAGGCTCAAAAAGATAAAGTAACTTGCTTAAGCCCACCTAGCTAATTGTACACCAAACAGGGACAGGAAGTCAAGATTTCTGACTCTCATCTAGTGGTATTTACTGATCTTAGGAAGCACACAGCAAACACATAAAACATAGGCCCTTGCAACTCTACAGCTGAGAGAAAGATTTCAAGAGAAGCCGAAGGGTGCAGAAAGGAGGGCTAGATTGGCTTTGATGACTTCACAATTTGGCTGAAATGCACTGAGATACAAATTAAATTGCACAATCTCTATCAGTTGGGGTCATAGGTTTATTCATTCATTCATTCATTAAAAAATAAAGTGAGGCCTACTATGTGCCAGGAACTGGGAATATAGCCCTGGGCAGTCAAGTTTCCTGCCCTCTGGGAGCTGACACTCTAGAGCTCCTCACGCCCAGTCTGAAATTTTCCTTCTTTCTTTTAATTCTCTGTGGGGTTGCTGGGGTGTGGGGGTGTACACCTGTAATCCCAGCAACTCCACCGAGGAGGCTGAGGCAGGAGGATCACAAGTTCAAGGCCAGTCTGAGCAACTTGGTGAGACCCTATTTCAAACTTTAAAAATAAAAAAAGGTCTGGGATTATAGCTCAGTAATAAAGTGCCCCTGGGTTCAATCCCCAATACCAAAAAAAAATAAAAATAAAAAACAAAAAATTTTCCATGGATGAAATGGGTCATGAGACGTGGAAACATTCAACTGAGGCCAGAGATCCTTGCTAAAGACTAGAACATGAAAATAACAGTAACAGGGGCTAATAGCAACTTTAGGGATTCTTCAGGATATGAAGAGTCTCTGGTGGCCGCTGTCTCCACTGGTACTGAGTAGTGGCTGACAGAGTGGTAGATGTCTTTAGCTCATTCTTGTATAGGAAGTCCTTGGAGCTCACCCTTACTTCTCTGATTGAAGATCCCACACCAAACCCCAACTGTGGCTAAGATACTAGCCCTGTTATTGAGAAAGGCATGGCATAGATCTGAATGCAAGAAAATCAGGTGCTTTTTCAGAGTTCAGTCCTAAAAGCTTCAAAGCAGGCTATCGTAAGAACCCTAGACCAGCAGAAACCCAGCCTGCAACATCAAGGTTATAGGGCTGCTTCTTTCCTGGGGCTGGGTGTCTCCATGCTGCCTGCCTCTGTCTTGCATTCTGTTCTGTATCCCAGCCTCAGCCTCAAGGATGGGTCCTCACCCTCAAGTTCAGGAAAGGCCAGAGGCAGGAGTTGGAAGACTTGGAGTTTAGCTTCATGTCTTTCTTTAACTTTTTGATGTTCCTGGGGTGGTGGGGGTTGGGGGATCACTTTACTGTTCTTAACCTCAGCTTTTTTTTTTTTTTTTTTCATCTGAAAAATGGAGAACAATATTGTTAAGAGAATGTTAGCTACTTGGGATGGTCAACTTGTCTGGATTGTGAAACACCTAGAAAATTAGTAAAGTGTACTTCTGGGTATGTCCATGAGAGAGTTTGAGATGACTGGCCTGTGGGTTAGTGAACTGAGGGGGAAATACCCTCCTCCCTAGTGCAGAACTGTTCAGTGGGCTGGGAGCCTGGATGGCACAAAAACAGATTACCCAACAACCATTCCTCTCCCTTCTTAGTAACGGTTCTCCTGTGCTGGGGATGGAACACAGAGCTTCATGCATGCCAGGTAAGCCCTCTACCACTGAGTCCCCCTCCAGACCCTGTGTTCCACTTTTGTTCATTCACATGTGAGTGTTCATGTTTTCATGTTTCAGACTTAATTTAGTCTCAGACCTGAATCTAGTGGATGAATCTCAATTTTCCAGTACAACCACAGATAATTCCGTTCTCTTTGACAGTGTTTAAGATCAGAAATGCAATACAATTCTGGACAATGCCATGGTACAAGAGATCTGCAAGGGAGATTCTAGAAAAGTCATCTTTATTTGAAAAACAAAATGAAGAGAGACTCTTCCCTTTGTTACCTCTCCACGTGGCTCTGTGAGGAGGCGTGGCCCGAGGCTGTTGCAGCCATCTTAGGACCATGAGGCAGCAAGCCTGAGGATAAAAATCAACCTGCTGGAGAGGGCAGGATGGAAAGATGGAAAGAAACTGTGGGTCTCTGATCATTAAGCTTCCAAATTATTCAATGCCAGAAACTACCTCAGAACTCCTTGCTGTGTGATTGATGATCAGTGTCCTTTTTGTTTAAGGCAGTTGAGTCCATTATTTGCTGCTAAAAGTATCCCAACCAATTCACCATCTATGCAGACAAATATCCACAGGAGATTGTGGGTAGAATTCAATGGAAGCGCGCGGAGAGAAAGCAGGCGACAGGGAAGGCCAACAGTATGGCAGCAGAGAAGAAAAGGAAGAGAGGAAAGAAGACAGAGAAAGAGCCCCACTGGGTCAGGAAGAGAATTAGAACACACTGTGTTGTGCAAATTAAGGAAAGGAAAAGGCCCAAGGAAAAGACGCGATGGGTAGAATGAAACCATGCAGAAATAAAGATGAATGAGTTTTGCAACAATAGAGCATGCGGAGGCCTGGGGGGGCAGGGATCATGATTTGCTGGTTGACTGACTGCCTAGATGATTGATTTGACAGCTTTGGTTCCCCTCACTGGCCACTCCATGGTGGTCGGGATGACCCTAGTGTCCAGGACTTGTGAAAGCCACATGTCCAGGGCTCCCGGGACTGTGGAGTTTACAGAATGCTGCCCATTGTCACACCGGGAGTCCTGGCACCTGGTCCTGACCCTATCTTCTGCAGACAGAACATGAAACAGTTTGTTTATCAGCCCCAACTCGAGGCACTGTCGCTTTGTTGCATTCTTGTTACCAACACCGGGCGCAGCCCCGCTCCTGCTCATCCTGCTTCCTCCTTCCTTTCTTCCTCCTATCCCTTTATTAGCTGACTCCGTGCTTCCTAGCCTTGGTCATGTGGTTTCCCTGCCATGAATGTCCTCCTTCCTCATCCCGTCTCCGCTTGTTTAAAAATCCCACTTCCTGTGCTTGAAGACTGATGCTTCTCCAGGAAGCCCTCCCCAGTCTCCCCCAGATGGAAATCATGGCTAGCACTTCCTGCACTCGCTCTCGTTCCACTTGGCTTGAACTTCACCTAAGCACCAGGGAGGAGGTATTTTGGGGCATGTGTGCTCCCCTGGAAAGCAAATAGAAAGACCCCGAAATAAACTCACCTATGGAAGCAAACAGCCTGCACAAACTCTGTCCCGTAAGTGCAAAGGGGTGGGCCCAGTGGAGGGAGCCCTGCGCACACCCTCTCCTTCACCTGTGACCCGGCCCTACCCCTCTTCCCCTCTCAGAAAATCTCCAAGGTGGAGCGACCTTGGCAAAGCATGCTGGGACTTGCTCAGGGCCTGGCTATGAATAGCCCTGCGGGGCCTGGCTGTGCCCTGCCCAACTTCCCTACCTTCTGAGAGTAAGTGATCTCACAGGCTCCAGATAAATGCCCACTTCCTTTTGGGCCAGCCTCTCTCTGCGGCCTTCCCTCCTCTTGGCCTCTCTCCTGGGCTCCAGGCCCGATGTCTGGCCACTCTGTCTTATCTCTCTTTCTCGTTCTTTATCGGTCATTGTTTCTTTCTCTGTCTGCCCATCTCTCTGAGACACTGTCCTTGTCCTTCCTCACTCCCTAGTCTCCCTGAGAGGAAGAGCCTCCAAAGAAAACAATAGGCCTCCTTGCATGCAAGAAGGGAGAGATCTTACCAGATCCCGGGGAACAGACCCACCGGATAAAGGGCTTTAGCCTGTTAGGATCCTAGAAGCCAGAAATGCCAACTGTCCTCTGACTGGTGTCTTAAAATGGCCACCAATTTATTTTTTTTGGGGGGGTGCACCCTTCTTAGAAAAAAACAAACAATAACAAATGACCAGTACCCTCAGTTTATGCCTGTCTACTTATTCATAAACCATAAATAATTGTGGAGAAGAATGCTAGTTGCCTCCCAATATACTGTTTCCCTTCTTCTACAATGTTAACCACCTTAAATTTTAGCTAAACACACAATCAGTTAAAATTAAGGCTGTATTTTCCGTGCCTTAGTAGAGGGATATAACCATTGGGATTAGGTTGTGGCCAATGGGATTTCTTTCTTTTCTTTAGGTGATGGGAATGGAACCCAGGCTTGTGCAGGCTAGGCCAGTGCTTCCCAGGGAGAGACACCCCCAACCCTTTTTATTTTATTTTTGAAACAGGGTCTCACTAAAGTGCCCAGTCTGGCCTTAAACTTGTGATCTTCCGGCCTCAGCCCCCCAAGTCGCTGAGATTACAGGTGACAGTGGGATTTGAACAGAAGTGATGTGTAAATCCTTGAATTCACCCCTCTAACCTTACTACCTTCAGGCTGCCCCTGGAGTGTGGGTTTGGTGGAAAGCTCTTTTGGACTCTAGATTAGGATAAGCCCAGCGATAAGCTCAGCAATGGTAAGGAAACAAGAAAGGAGAAGCCTGAGTCACTTGACAATCTGATGGAGCAGAGGCTTCCTATCAGCCTATCTGTCGGTTTCTAGACACTTCTGTCTAATTTAGGTACCGCTGTCAAGCCACTGAAGCTGTACTTTAACTATGTTGTATTTTTATAACAACATTGTCTGCAGCATAGAACACACATAACACAGGAACTGAAAAGGATGATCTTTTAATTAAGTTTTTATTTTAGAATAAGCTTACATCTACAGAGATGTTACAAGAATAGTACAGCAGGTCTCATATTCCCCAGGCCCCATTTTTATTATTAATATGGTACATTACCATGATACATCTGTCACTATTAGTGAACCAATTTTGATACACGATTATTAACTAAAACTCCTGCCTTACGGTGTTGTTTTTAAAATCAATAGAAATTTACTATTTTCTTCCCAACCCAGTGCATCTTGCTTGACCCTTCTGGCATGTGCACCCCATGGGGGATACCCTTGCCTTTGATGCTCAGGCCCCTTGTGTCCATGCCTGACAGTCTTCTCACTGGTCGTGCAACACAGGAAAGAGGCACCAAGAGGGGACACGAGATGAAGGGAGCCTGAGCTTTCCATATGAGAGTCCAAAGAGCTCTAGTACTGAGTAGGTCTGAGAAATGGTGTGCTAGGTATCACAAAGAAGTTCAGAAAGCCTCTGGGAGGCAGTGCCCAGGCAGTGAGCTGTTGCTAGAAGAGGCCAAGGCTGATGGAGAGAAGGCCTGGCGTTTCCAAGGTGGAGTCGAGCCCATGTGCAGACTCCAGGAGTGGAAGGAGAAGGGCGAGGTGGGGGTGGGGGTGCGGTGGCATCTGGTTTGCATTAGGAATGTGGGCTGGGAAAAAGCACAGAGCGAGGAGGCCAAGAGGCAGGGTGGTGGGTGTCTGCCCTGAGTCCTGGGGGCTTTCCTTGTTCAGAGCCTATCTGTATGCCTCAGAGCCCAGGGCCCGTGTGCTCCGCGTGACTCCTCTTCAGGGCGGTGGGGTTTTCCTCAACCCTTGGGAGCCCGGGTATCTGGAGGGCAGCCGCATTTCAGAGAACACTTAGAGCAAGACTCTGCTGTCCAGGACAGGCCAGGAGATAAGCGTTCTCAGGAGAATCGAGGCCTTTTCTGGCATCTGTCCTCCTGAGTGCACCCATGCCTACAGGACCCATCCCTTGCTGCCAGCTTCTGTTCAAACCCTGATTTCCAACCCAGAGTGAGCATGAGGTTTTATGTGGCTATGCAGGCAAGATACCTGTGGGTTGAAGGTGTTCAGGAAGAAGCAGGGGTTCTGGGGCCATCTGCAGTTTTTCTCATCTGAGGAGAAAAAATTAGCCCAGGGAATTGTGCCTGGGGCTTTGCATCCTGACTATCATTTAAGTCTGATTTGTAGAAACATAGGCATAGAATAAGGAAGTCACAGACCTGGGAGGAAGGAACATATGGATCCTTATCATGGAAATAACCTGTTTACTTGTGAGCATCCCTGAGGACGGAGTCTGGGTCTTATTTCTTTTGGATCTCCACGTCTATTAACAGGTGCTCAATAAATCTGTTGAATGAACTGTCCATCCAGCCATTGCTTACCTTATTCACAGCAGACCCAACTGGAGTCTGGGTATCCTGAGTCTTGGGTCTGAGCATGCTCTTTGCTATATGGAATTGCTTCTGGACCTCAGGTGGCCTAGCAGAAGTTCCAGCTACTTTTTGGTTCTGTCGGTCAGCTTGTACCTCCGCCCCGAGAATAACTATGCTCACCTTCTCCTCTGGTGGTTCAACTAAGCTCATTAGAACATGGAGCTAGTGAGGGCACTTGCAGCTGCAGGGTTGTTTCTCACTTGGGCTACATTTCCTCTCAGTATCATAGTTTTACATACTCCTGTGTCCCCCAAGAAACTCTGAGCTGTAAGAATACGGGTCTCATCTTCTTTGTTTTCTCCATATCTTTGTTTTCTCTGTCTTCTTTGTTTTCCCCAAGACACTCCTGGCGTATCCCACATGGAGGAATGGAAGAGTGTGGTTGGTGGCATTTTGCCTGTGTTGGAAGAGCAACTGGTGCTGCTCCCAATGAGACCATCTTTCCCTTAAGGTAGATGAGACCATAATGTGCTAAGAGGTTAAATTCAAACTCGGGAACCATGAGATTGAGCAGGAAATCCTAGGCATAAGCTCATCTGCCCATAGAAGCATCTAAACCCAAGAGGAAAGGACTGCTTAGAAGCCAGGCTGGAAGAAACTGGCTAAGGTCACCCAGGTGCCCAACCAGGCAGGAGGACTGAGTTACAGATTCACAGGCAGCTCCATGGTTCCAGAAGAGGAGAGGAAGCCAGTTAAGCCAACCCTGTGAAGCAGCTTTCTCTCCTCTCCCTGCTCCCCAAATCCCATGGCTCTGCTTTCTTCTGCTGCTGGAGAAAAGGGACAGGCAGTAGTGACAGCCTAGAAGACATGATGGGCATGCCGATCTTCCCTTGTTGGAATCCTCTTCAGTATCCTTGTAAAGATTGGTTCCAAATTTACCACACTAAACTTCAACTTTATTCCAGCTGGAAATAAAACATACAAAGTTAGTATTCTTGGTAATCCATCTCTAGCACAGATGAATGATTTGTCAAATGAATGTCTAAAATATCTCCCCTGTGGAAGGGTCTCTCCACAGCAGGCCATAAGGATTCTTGTCCCACTTGGGGGCAGAGCCCAGGTTCACTCTCTTCCACTTGTATACCTGTTCCGTCCTGGGAAGCTCTCAAGACAGGCTCCCCTGCATGCCCCTAGAGAGAGCACTCAGTGGCCCTGGACAGTCACAGAGCCCAGAGCCTTGACAGTGCTAGTTCCCATCAGTGGGCCTTCTCCCAATACTGCTGCATGCCACCCCCCTCCCATTTCCTCAGAATACCACTGGGATCCTTGGATGTAAGGCACTTGGCAGCTTCAAGGGTTTCCCAGGCAGCCCCTGGCCCCCTAGACTCCGAATATTGGTAACCTTCGCCCCTATGCAACCCTGATCCTTGGGCTTGGAACCAGAGTCATTAAATATTACTCTCTCAGTCTCCAAAGGGGGGTAGGGTGGACTGGCTTCTGGGAAGCAGCTGGATTCTCAACACTCAAAATCTGACTGGGCAGGAATGGTGACCCTGGCTGGAATAAAGCTGTCCCAGCTTCCCTGAGAGGGGAAATACACAACCGGCTTTTCCTCCAGCCACCGTCAAGTCACCCACACTATCCTAAGGAGGAATTGGCCCCAAGAATGTAAAATCAGGAAGAGACCTAAACCAATTCCATGTAACTTAAAGAATTCTATGACTTAAAAAAAAAAAAAAGATTCTTAACTTTAACGATTATCTAAGTTTTCCGGGGATAGGGAGGGAGGGAAGCTGATTTCTGATGAAACCTGGCTACAGACAAGTCTCAAAACAGAGATTCCACCTGATAATGTCTGAGAGGCTGTTCTCTGAGTTTTTAAAAAGTCATGGGAATAGATAAGAGTCTAAAGGTTCTAAGTATTTTCTGCTTTGAAAACAAAACTAGCCATAAAGTTTCAATGCTAGAAGGGGACTTTGAGACCACTGAAGCTGACATCCTCTTTACATAAAGGAGGAAGTCAGAACCCACGTGGTCAGTAGGGCAGGTAACTGACCATGAAATAGGAAGCATAGCTTCCCCTCAAAACTTTGAGTCATGTCTGCATGGTGGCAATATCTGTAATCCCAGCGACTCAGACAGTAAGTTTGCAGGTTCAAGGTCAGCCTCAGTAACTTAGTGAAGCCTAAGCAACTTTGCAAGACCCTGTCTCGAAATAAAAAAATAAGAAGTGCTGGGGATGTAGCTCAGTAGTTAAGAGCTTCTGGGTTCAATCCCTGGTACCAAAAACAACAACAACAAACACCTTGAGTCATATACACACCTATAACTAGAGACAAACTTTTTTTTTCCCAGTACTAGGGATTGAATCCAGGGTCACTTTTCCTCTGAGTCACATCCCCAGTCCTTTTTAACTTTTTATTTTGAGATAGGATTTTGCTAAGTTGCCCAGGCTAGCCTTGAACTTGCTATCTTCCTGCCTTAGCCTCCCCAGTGGTTGGGATTACAGGTATGTGTACCACCATGCCCAGCTAGAAACCAATATATTTACCCAAGGCCCCTTACCCAGCAGCTCTGCCATGCCATATAAAGATTTCTGCCCAGCTGCTATTTTGTTGCACCTGCTGGGTGTGCTCTTTTTTTTTTTTTCTGTATGTGTCATTATGTACATTTTAATGACTTATTTCCCCTGTTAACCAATGAACTAGAAAAAAAATGGGGCCTTTGGGTTTCTGCTTATAAACTCCATGTTAATGACACATTAGTGACTTGGCATTAACTAACCTCTAACTAACCTCCTACTGGCTACTATCTCAGGTGACCTCCAGCAGCTCTCCAGGGTGGTGTCCTGACTGTGCTACTTCCCAGCTATGTGATCTTGAGCCATGACCTAAACTTTTCTCCAGAAGGGAGGTCTACAGTCCCCAAAATATATAATGTGCAAAGTAAACAGAAGGCCCAGTGAATCTCAACTTCAGGGCAAAATCCTCTGGAACCCCAGCAACTAGATTAAATTCCATAAATTCCTCCTATTGATTAAAATTCTAGAGCCGCCACTGCTCCCTTACTTTGAATTTCCTCATCTGTAAAGGTGGTAAATAATATTGTCTGTGGTTATTAGGAAAGGTAAATGAGATAATCCATACTTGGCACTGTGATAAATCATTCAATACATGTAAGCACCAGTTGCCGCACAGGGATAGATGACAGGTAAAACATTTGCTGTCCTCTGGCTCTTACAGCTCCCCAGAGACAGCAAAGGATGCTAAGTGACTGATGCGACTGACAGACTAATGTAAGAATGGAGAAGATGCTGATCCAGGTTACTATGCACTGATTTTTTTCTTTTTTTTTTTTTTTTGTACCAGGGATTGATCCTAGGGGCACTCACTACTGAGCCCCATCCCCAGCCCTTTTTTGTATTTTATTTAGAGACAGGGCCTCACTGAGTTGCTTAGGGTCTTGCTAAGTTGCAGAGGCTGGTTCTGAACTGGTGATGCTCCTGCCTCAGCCTCCGGAGCTGCTGGGATCACAGTGCACCTGGCACCATGCACTGTTCGGGGAAGACTGGGAAGATTTCAGAAAGGTTAAGAAACCTGAGCACGTGCCGCGTGACCGAGGCTCTCCTAAGCAGTTGGTGACTGCCCAGCTGGAAGGACACCCTGCAGGGAAAGGAAGACAGGCCATAAACTGAACGGCATCTTCAAGGTGTGTGAGTAATTGAGTGAGGGGAGTGAGAAGTGTTAGGCAATGAGACAAAAGTGGCTTTGGATCAAGGAGACCTGGGTTCCAATAATGGCTCCATCCCTGACCAGCTGCCTGAGCAAGTCCCTTCACTCTCCGAGGGCCATTTAGAGGGAGAATGCCATGGAGAGGGGCATCCTCCAGGCCGGTGCAACATTCTGGAAAGACCATGGCGAAGGATTGACCCCTTCCTGGAACAGTGAAAATGTCAATCAAAGGAGAGGGGAGGGAGATTTGGGAAGCCTGGAGGCAAAATGGACAGTCTGGGGCCCTTGGTAGGCAACTAGGGTTAGATGAGGTCATGAGGGTGGGGCCCCCATGATGCCATCAGAAGCTTTTCAAGAAGAGAGAGACCTGAGCTAGCATGCTCACTCTGCCTTGCCACGTGTTGCCCTCTGCCATGCTAGAGTGCCACCCCCGCACTCCTGGACTCGCCAGCCTCCAGAACCATGATCTAAATAAACCTCTACTCTCCATAAATTATCCAGTTACTTTTTAGTTCTAGCAACAGAAAACAGCCTAAGAGGGGATCAGAAAGGCAAAGTTACTCTCCCAAAGCCAAGGTGGGGAGGAGCCTGGGGAGGAGGGTGGGGGGCAGAATGACCAGTGATGGGGTCAAAACAAACACTGGGGACTCCTTGAGCCAGTGAAGTCACGGTCATTGGTTCGATGGCCATCTGTAGAAAAAGCTGTACATTTTTGTTTTTAACATCATGTTATGTGGTTCAAATTGCTCTTAAACTATTGTGTACTGCAGCAAGAGATGTCGGTCCTTTTAGAAGAGGCCAGTTGATGTCATGGGCCAGGCCATAAAAACTGCCACCCAGTGTCTAGGAGGATGAAACTGTCAGAGGGACTGATCTTAAGAGCCCAGAGCGCTGACACGGTAGCAGTCACCCCTCAGGTAGATCTTTCCCGTGGGCTCGGTCTCCCGGCCCCCTACCCTGGGAACCACCCTTCTCAGCTAGACGGCCCAGCAGAAGGAAGACCCGAGAGGCTCCAGGAGCACATGTGCCCACAGGAGCAGATCGGACAGCCTCCACCATCTGGGTGCCCTCCTGGGGGTGGAGCTGTGTGTCTGGGGTCAGCAGAGAAGGGCTATGGGGGTCTTCGCACACCAGGAGCAGCAGGTCTGACTCTGGCCGAGCAAGGGCCTCTCCATTGGAAGCAGAGCTGGCCAGGGCTGCCTGGAGCAGCTCCACCCCCCTGCTGGTTTTCATGGGTGGTGAGCACCTTCTGCCTTGCCTGATGCTCCCAGACCTCTCCGGCATCCTACCCACAGGCTCTCCAAGCCTCATCCTGCTCGCTCAGAAACCCGGTGAACGGCCTAAGCTGGGAGCAGGCGGCAGTCCCCAGGCCTAGCCCAGGCTGGCAGGAGCAGGCCCCTGCCTGCCTCTAGGTCCCTACCCTCCAGCTGTCGCTCCCCCTCCAGGCCCACTGGCACCATTTGGCAGAACGCAGCCCCCTGCCCCCACCCCAGCCCGGTCCAGCAGGCACAGCTTCAGTTTCCACAGAAACTCTGGCTTTCCTGGGGTTTGGAGCAGGCCAGGCGAGCAGGGAGGTGGGTGGTTTCTGCTGGCCACAGGCTCAGGCGGCCACACTCCTCTCTGAGTTCCAACTGCTGCTGGCTTCTGAAGCCCCTCTCCTCCCACAGCTTCTGGCAGGGCACGGCCACCGCAACTACAGAGGCTTGGCCAATTCTGGCGGAGGGGGATGGGGTGGCCTATTGTTGGTTCCTATTCCTCCACTCCCTGAAATCCAAAAGAGCAGCAATCGCATGTAAGTGTCCTTTGGAACCTTTCAAAGGGCTGTCCGAACTTTATCTCACTCGATCCTCCTGGTTTCTCTAACAAGCAAGCAGGATGACACAGATGACCCCTCTTGGCCCCAGGAGAAGCAGAGACTACAGAGGTGAGAGGACCGGGGCTGTTAGAGGGTACGGGCCCCCGTGGAACCTTCCTGTTGCCACATAGTCACTGCCACCACGTATCACGTACCCGACAAGAGACTCCTCAGTGTGTTCCCAGAAGCCACTGTGAAAATGTCTTTTTGCTTTCCATCGCCTCTCCTAGCACAGAAGAACCCAGAGGCCCCCCTCATTTAGGGAGCAGAGAGGGCAGCTGAGGGACAGCAGTTGGCTCTCGGGCAGCCTCACCTTGTCCAGGCACCAGAACCTGCCTTCCTGTCTCTTGTAAAGAATGAAACCCTTTCCAAGGTAATGGGAAGCTTCGAAAGTAAGGTAAAGGAAATGACCAAGGATCAGGAAGAAGGCGGGCGGCGGAGGAGAGGCCAGGTCACAGGCAAGTGGGGCTGGAGAGGGAGTTTCCAAATCTTGCTCTGTACACCACTTGGTGGTCCCTCGTGTGGACTTTCTGATGTGATCGTGAGATGAGAAGGCTCTGAGGACAGCCCAGGACTATTTACCCCTGAATTCAGAGAGTCAGTCACGGAGTCCAAGCCTCTACCTCAGCTCAGCCCCAACCCTGAATTCCCCCAGATGATGAGTCAGTCTGAATCCTCATCTGCAAGATCTTCAGAGAAGGAGATGCCTTACTGATCTCTTCCTGGGTCTATACACTTGGATGGTTTCAATGAACTTCCTCGGGTCTTGCCTAAGTCCTTCCTGCTGCATTTTTAAAAGGCCTCTTTTTGGGGTCTCTGTGGGGCAGAGCAGGCATGGTGCCAAGGGGCAGGAAATGAAGTCATGATGCCGATCATTTTCCTCTTTTCTTCCCTCTCTTTCCTCATCCTGCCCCATCTCCCTGTTGCCCCCACTCCTGGGACCACTCATCAGACGTCCTGTGACTGTGACGAGAAAGGGCTGCATGCACAGTGCCCTGATGTGTTGTCGATTTTTGCCGTGAGCCTTGAGGCTTCTCCTGCAGCCCCGACAAGGGAAATCCCATAATGAAGGATTTCACGGAGCTCCACACACGGGGGGAGGCTTTTCTTTCCATCTGTCATTTTACTTTAAGCCTTGACCTTTGTGTTCCCATGTAAGGCAGGACCAAGAAGAGGCTTGGACTGGGGAGTGAACGTCTGGTTGGGACCCTGGACCGGGTGGCCAGTGAACCAGGACAAGTGACCTAAGACTCGGGTGGCGTGGAAAAGAGAAATTAAGCAAGATATATACACACTCGAGAAGTGGAGACGGGAGACAGGCGGGGGGAGTAGAGAAGAGTTTAAAGAAAGGACAGCCCCCTTGGTTTAGGAGTTCCTATAAGGAGGTAGGAAGGCTGAACAAGCTACAAGTCCCCTGGTCTAGCCAGACACTCAGAGAATTCATGATTACCAAAGAAAACAGAGGGTTCAGAGGAAAAAATTAAAATTAAAAAAAAAAAAAATTGGGATTTGAATACCAGTTCCTCCACTTGGAGCAAACTTGAGCAAGCTGCTAAGCTTCCTCAACTCTCATTGTCCTCTTTTGAAAGTCAGGGATAGTGACGCAGTCATAGAAGACATTGCTGGTTTGCTGTGCAGATAAAAGCACTTGGCAGCTGGGTGTGGCAGCTCAGGAGGCTGAGGCAGGAGGATTGCAAGTTCAAGGCCAGCCTCAGCACCTTAGCAAGACTTAAGCAACTTAGTGAGACACTATCTCAAGAAAAATAAAAAGGGCTGGGGATGTGGCTCAGTGGTTAAGTGCACCTGTGCTCAATTCCCAATTACCCCCCCCCCCCACACACACACACATACAATCCTTGGCATAGCACCTGCAAACAGGTAGCACTTCATCAGGGGTAGCTATGTCCTTGGAGAAAAGATAGGACCTCAACATCAAAAAGCCCAGCCTTCGTCTCTCTTTGCCAATGGGACCCCCTGAACCTCCCCAGAGGGGCCTCGAACCAGCACAAACAGCCGATGGGAAAGCCAGCCCAGGGCTTTGATACCAGCAAAGGGACCATCCTCTGCCCAGCTTTCCCATGTCAGGTCGATAGGAAGACTGAAAAAAAGAAAAACCCGGTCTCCAAGGCTCCAAGACAAAACACCCGCCCCGCACGGCTTTGAAAGGGCAAACTCTCAAGATGCACAAGGATTTTGATTGTTTGAAATGTTGGTAACATTTCATCTTCCCAGAGACCTTGTTCATTTATCAGGGTTCTTAAAACCCTTTTGTTCATAAGCTCGTGGTGGGGACAGAAAACATTCTATCTAATATCAGAGCACAGCTGTTCAGTGACCGAAAGACTCGGGGGGAAGCCCTTAAGAAAGGAAGGGGGGACACACGAGGGACAGAGACATGGGAAAAGTAGCTGGGGCAGGAAGAAGGCCCCACAAGCAACAGCTGCCTCGCGGGAACACGCTGTTTGGGGTGGTGCGAGAAAAAGAACCAGCTCTCTGACAGCACAGCTCCACCAGGTCTCAGCAAACAGGGCGGGCAGGCGACAGGGCAGGCCCCGAGGCTGGGCTCCTCCTCTCTGTAGGGTTCCTGGCAATGGCGCACGAGGCCCCCAGACGGGGCCCCTAAAAATGTTTGAAGTAGGTGTGGAGGCCTGAGTAACATCTTCTTAAGGGCCAGTGTGGCTGGGGGAAAAAAAAAAAAAAAGTCTAGTGGAAAACTTTGTCCATCCAAGGCCACAGAAGACCAGGCAACATTTTCTAAAAAGGGCTTTGAATGCTGCTGAAAGCACAAGACAGAGTGAGCAGGGCCAGGCCTAGGTGGGGACCCCGTGGCACTGCCACTGGCCGTGTGAGGTGAGGGCAGACAGTCCTGAGCTCTTGATTACTTAGTCCTGTGGAACTTCACAAATTAGGATAAGGGAAAATCACCTCCGTGTCTATGAAATGTCTGGATAGTAGGACATTTTTTAAATGTGAATTTATCTCACATTTAAAGTCACTTCCTAAAAAGAGGGAAATAAACTGAAGGACTTTTTTTTTTTTTTTCCAGAAACAGAGCTCAAAACTAGGGCCTCATGGGTGTGACCTCAGCCTTCTACCACTGAGTTACATCCCCAGCCCAGGTTCATTTTTTAACACTGAGAATTACAGTTGCCTTGCATGTGCATATTTGTATGTGTGTACTAGTCTGTGATACCAGTGTACTATAGAAATCATCATCACCATGAGCTCCTGAATCATGTGTGGGTTTGGATTCTGGTGCTGGGTGACCTTGAGAAAATGTTTCAACCTCTCTGGGCCTGGCATTCCTCACCAGCACAATGAGAATAAAGGCACCTACTTCATGGGATTGTTATGAAAACAACATGAGAGTCTACTTACGAAATGTTTAGAAGAGGACAGGAACCTAACGAGCCCCACAAAATTAGAAGTTATAATTTTAATAAGATGAGGCCGTCGTGAGATTTTGTTGCAGTAAGAAGAACCAAGTTCAGGAAACATGGTTATTAATTTGACCATAAATTGGATCTCATAATATCTCTGGACCTCATTTTTCCTGTGTCAGAGGCACATGACCTATCTACCCTATCTGACATGCATGTTATGTTCAAAGAAGCTTATGGAACATGAAGGCATTTGTGAGCGTACTCTACAGTTCAGGGAAAGTGTCCTTATTCTGTATTTTAGTACAGCAAACAATCTCATGTAAGGACTTTGAATGACCAGACAGTGGTCCCGCCTGATAACCTGACCTGATCTCTGAGTTAGGATTTTGATTCTAACAAACTAGTTACAGAGTGGGGGAAAGACACAGAGACAGAGAGGAAGAGACAAAGAATATGGGAAGTTCAATGAGACTAAGGAATTATTGTTGATTTTTAAATTGTGATTGCAGATATTCATGTATGTATCAGAGGTTTTGCTCACAGTTACACATGGAGTAGTCACAGATGAAATGATAGGAGGTTTGGATTTGCTTTAAAATCATCTGGCTGGAGGGGAAACAGGGTTGGGTATTGGCTGTAGTTAATCACTGTAGAAGCCAGGTGAGGGGTGCATGGGAGTGAGCTAGAGTATATTCTCTACTTCAATGTTTGAAAGTTTTCCATAATAAAACAAAGAAACAGCACAAATGAAATCCAAAAAGGGGATCACTGACTAAGCATCCTTGACAGCAGCTGAGGACCAGGTCGAGTTCCAACTAGGAGTCCCCGATCTTGGACACAAGATGAGGCACGGTAATGGGAGAAAACTGGACACTGGACTTTGCACTGTGAAAAGTCAGGAAATTTCTCCAGGCCACAGTTTCTTCCTTTCTAAAGTGAAGAGTGGAGACTCAAAGTCCCTCCCAGAATTAACATGATGTCAGTTCCAGGGATCTCAAGTGGCCAGGTATATTGTGCCAGACTTCACAAATTGAATGTTCTCTCTTTCTTTCTTTTTTTCCTTCTTTTTTGTACTGAGGAGTTAATCCAGGAGTACCTAACCACTGAGCCACACCCCCACCCCTTTTAATTCTTTTCTTTTGAGACGGGGTCTCACTAAGTTGTTGAGCTGGCTTTTTTTTTTTTTTTTAATTTTTTATTGTGGGTTGTTCAAAACATTACAAATTTCTTGACATATCATATTCCACACTTTGATTCAAGTGGGTTATGAACTCCCACCTTCACCCCATACACAGATTGCAGAATCACATCAGTTACACATCCATTGATTTACAAATTGCCATACTAGTGTCTGTTGTGCTCCGCTGCCTTTCCCATCCTCCACCATCCCCCCTCCCCACCTCTCCCCTCCCCTCCCCTCCTCTCTCTCTACCTCCTCCACTGTATAACCCTGAGGGTCTCCTTCCATTACCATGCAATTTTCCTTCTCTCTCCCTTTCCCTCCCACCTCTCATCCCTGTTAAATGTTAATCTTCTTCTCCTGCTCTTCGTCCCTACACTGTTCTTAGTTACTCTCCTTATATCAAAGAAGACATTTGGCATTTGTTTTTTAGGGATTGGCTAGCTTCACTTAGCATAATCTGCTCTAATGCCATCCATTTCCCTGTAAGTTCTATGATTTTGTCATTTTTTAATGCAGAGTAATACTCCATTGTGTATAAATGCCACATTTTTTTTATCCATTCGTCTATTGAAGGGCATCTAGGTTGGTTCCACAGTCTGTTGAGCTGGCTTTTAACTTGTGATCCTCCTGCCTCGGCCTCCCAAGCAACTGGGATTAGAGGTGTGCCCCACCATGCCCAGCCAGAATGTTCTCTTTCACAGAATGAAATGATTTTAAGGTACCAGAAATACTCTCTGATTTAAGAAGCACCACAACAGCGTCTCTAGCTAAGTAAAAAACCTTAGTGAAGTGTGTCCCTTCTTCCCCAATTAATTTGTGGTTTCAGATTTGCTTTTGTAGTAAAAGTTAAATTGATTCAAAAATTCAAAGCTTGGAGAATTTCTCCTAAACTCCATTTTTATGAACTGAATATTAACTTGACAAAAAAAAAGAATCCTTTATGTTTCTCTTAGAATCAGGAGATTTCTCTCAAAAGAAGAGTCTATTTTCCCATCTTAGCAAGCACAGAGCAAGGAATTCAACCTTCTGGGTTCTGACCAGAAGTTACCACAGGCATGGACTCTCACCATCTGGGATTGGAGATGTGGACAGAAGGGAAGAGGTGAAATTGAGTCTACACTGATGCCTCAGAACCTTTTAAAAGGTACATGTTCAATATCGGTCTTTGTAGGAGCCTGTTTTATTGCAACTTCTCTTATAAATAGAAGACAGAAGAAAGAAGAGTAGTTAATAAAGTGTTTTGGTTGCATCACTTTTATGAAACGTGTTTTCTCCCTGAAGTCTCAGTCCCAAACACTTCTCAAAAGATTTGGAGTTGGGCACTGTGGTGCATGACTGTCATCCCAGCTATTCTGGAGGCTGAGGCAGGAAGGTTGCTTGAGTCCAATAGTTTGAAACCAGCCTGGGCAACATAGTAGGATTCCCATCTGAAAAACAGAAAATGAAGGGGATTAAAAAAGACTTGGAATAAACTTTTCTAGGGCATCTCTCACTTACTTCTAAGTGCCTATTTTCTCTAGCATCCATTCAATACTTTTGCTCTCTTCAAAGTACCCTGTTTCACTGACCATTGAAAAAGCAGACAAGAAAGGTTAATAAGCCATCATCATTTATTGAATGACTGCTGCATGCAGACACACTCACTAGGAGCTACAGGAGATAAAAAGGAACAAGAAGGTCCCTGAGAGCAGGGCACACACCTGGAATCCCTGCTACCTGGAGGCTGAGGCAGGAGGAGATTGCAAATTCTAGGCCAGCCTCAGCAACTTAGTGGGGACCTCTCTCTCTTAAAAAAAAAAAAAAAAAAAAAGACCAGGGATGTAGCTCAGTGGTAGAGCACCTGCTGAGCATGTGCAAGACCCTGGGTTCCACCTGTAGTACCAAAAGAAAGAAAGAAAGGGAATGCCCCCGACTTCCTTTTGCTGAGGGATAAGTCAGAGACAAGTTCTAGACTCTGATACCAGGGTTTCTGCACTGTGTTTGTCCCAGCTTGCTTCTCATTCCCTGAGCACTTGGGCCTCCATTTCCTTCTCTGTTACATGGTGATTGACATTACATCCCTTCTTGGGATTGCTGGAAGGACTGAATGAGATAATCCATGGAAAGCAGTTAAAATAGTGGTTGGCATAGGCCACTATGCCAAGTGAGGCTTGAGCATCTTGGAAAAGCACGCGGGAGCCCATTAACACCAGGAGACACTGTACCAGTGGGGCAATGTGGTGCTTCACCAGAGGCCCAAAGCAATTGGGCTGCCTGATCTTGGACCTAAACCTCTAGAACCATGAAATAAGTAAAACCTTTCTCTTTAGGAGTTAATTGTCTCTGGTATTTCCTTGTAGTATCAAGAAGCTGACTAATAATAGCATAGGGTGTCTGAGACTTTCAACACCCAAGTGGCTGGTCTGAGCTTCAGCCCACCCGGGACCCCCTCCCTAAATGAATGTGGAAGGCCTGGACCTTAGGGCACCTAGGCTTCTGTCCACTGAATAGAATTGTGAGTTCTACAGGTAGCCGGCTAGAGGGGGCATCATGGAGGAGGCATATTGGACCAAGACTTCAAAGATGGGTAGGGTTTCAGGAGGTTAGTGGACAGAAATGATGAAGAGGTCAGCTTCAGAGTAGGACATGTCCTCTTTCTAGAGGACCCCTTGGTGGCCACGTCTTCCAGGCTGAGACATCAGGTGCTGCTGGGAATGTGTTCCTCTCTCCCCTTGGAATTCCCAAGCTAGCTGCCTGAATAGAAACCTATTTTCTTGCTCCCCTGACTCTTGGAAGAGCTTCTACCCACATCCCCCTCTTCCACAGAACGGCCCTTCTCAGGTCCGACTGCTGAGGTTTGCCAGCCCTTCCACGGGGTGTTCTCCTCTCCCGGGGCCACGTTCGGTTGGTTTCCTGGAAGCCAGGACTTGTATGTGTGCACCGCCCAGGGCAGGGTTGCCAACCTTAGGGTGGGGCTTGAGGCCTTCCCTGGCAGGCCCCCAGGCTTGTGGCTGCCATCTAGTCACCCTTCCACTGCCCTGCACCCTCCAGAGTTGCAGGGACATGGTGTCACTGGATCCCCTTCCCAATTCAGCTTTTGAAAAGTTGTGTTTCAAATCAAGATTCCACCAGTTTCTGGCTGTAGAATTTGGGTACATTGCTGGATCCTCCCTAGATTCAGTTTCTTTCTTCATAATACGGGAACTATAAAAAACACCTCATAGCGGAGCTGTGAATTAAATGATCGGCCACAAACTGCATGGTAGATAGAAGAGCTGAATAAATTTTGGCCATTATTGTCACCCCCTGGGCTCCCCCAAGCCTGAACACAGCAGAGAAGACTGCTCACGCAATAGTGTTAGGGAAAATCTTGCACTTTCTTCATTTTTCCAGTTGAGGGTCAGAAAAAAAAAAAGGTGAAGCAAGGCTGAGTCCCTGGCATACTTCTGCCCAGTGTCCCACATCACAGGATGTGCCCATCCTGCTCCGGAGTCCTCGTCCCCCTCTGGCTGCAGTCCTCCTTCCCCTCACCATCAACACCCCCTCCTTCTGCAGAGATGGTGAACACTCTGGCATTGTTTCTTCCGGCCAATGGCTTCTCCCTGGCCTGTGATTGGTACCCCCCCCGAGATTCCACTGCAATCCAGGCATCCCAGCTATGTCAGCGTGACTCAAATTGTGTGTGTCTGACATCCACATGGCCCCGTAGAAGGCCGGCTCCAGCAAAAGGTTATTTGGAACACTGCTGAATGTTTGATGGCTGTCAAGTTATCTTTTTGGGGTCGGGCCATTAAAGTTGCATCTGATGTTTTAGGGAACAGAGGAGATAAACTGCATGTTGAAATTCATCAGGGCACAGAGCAGATTGTTTTGGACACAGACACGGTGGCAGCTTCAGCTAGGTGGGTTCCCCCACCAAACTGTGGAGTTTTTTCTTCCACATGGCTATTTTACTCAAATGCAAAGCAGAAACAATCTCCAAAAGCAAAGCACAGAGACTGCCAGAGGAACAGATTCAGTAAAATCTGGGCCTGCTGGGTCCCCTACAAAGCACGTGGCTCTATTCACCAGGCTTCTATCATCTGGATCAGAGAGCTCTCTGGTCCATCTCTAAATTCTCTACCTAATCTGTATCATGAATCCTGAAAAAGCTATTTTTCTAGGCAAACCTAAATCCCGCCTGAATGCCTCTTAGATCATGCCCCTGGTACCTCTCTCTCCATGTGACCCCAAGGGGTCAAGGAGTCAGTGGCACCAGCCGATTCTTCGTCCTCCGAGCACGCTGTGTACCCCTCCCACTCTTCTTCCTGTTTTCCAGAATAGTCTTTCCTTCTGTTTCTCCTTGCTATATATCCAACCACAGGTCCCACAGAGTCCTACCAAATGACAGACACACCGCCAGCCAATACTATGCAGATAAGCAGACCAGGAGTCACAGCGCTGGTCCCTGAAGCCAGGACTCCTGGGCCACCTCCTCCATGCAGTCTTCTTGGTCATCCACTCAATAGAGGTGACTTATAGGATCACCTCAACTCCCTTAACATTTAGTTGGTCCCTACTGACCTCTCCATCATATTAAAGTAAAAGGTGTGTGTGTGTGTGCGTGTGTGTGTGTGTGTTGAAGAAGAGGCTCTTGAGATGCTCATTTTCTTTCTTGGACTGCTTGATTAATAGAATCAGGACCTTGGGCATGGTGGAGGCTGAGGCAGGAGGATTGCAAGTTTAAAGCCAGCCTTAACAACTTAGCAAAGCCCTAAGCAACTCAGTGAGACCCTGTCTCTAAATAAAATACAAAAAAGGGTGAGGGATGTGGCTCAGTGGTGAAGCACCTCTGGGTTCAATCCTGGATACAAAAAGAAAAACAAAATCAGGACCTTGAGATTTTTCTTCCCCCACTGACACCCAAATACACCAAGAAGCGAGTACTGTGATGCTCCATGGAATGTTACTTTAAAAAGCACACAACTGGTGAGGGATGGCACCCAAGTGCCCACTCATCCTGGGAAGTCATTAAATCATGATACATCCTGATCATTGAAAAGCAACCTGTGCTTGCAAAGAGTCAAGTAAATCCACAAATACCTGCACAAAAAGAGGATTGTTGTGAACTGAAAAATATCAACTCACAGAACAAGGTGTCTGGCATGTTTCTGCTTAGGTCTTTCAACTTTCATGTGGAGAAAAAAAACAAATTGGCCAAAAGTAAAGATCTCCCTAAGGTGATTGAGAAGGTGGTGGGTTATCTGAAAATAAGAATGAGAATGAGAAATGAGAAACCATTACAAAAAAATTAAACACACCTTAAACATTTTATCTGGCTAATGCACACATATTCATCAACTTCTTGATGTCAGGCCAAAGCCTATTTTTAAGTATGGGTCTGCTGATTAGAGCTCTCCATTACCTTTCATGTGTAAGCCACACTCATCATGCATTATGTAAGATTTCTAGTTTCATTTTCTTTAAAGTAGAATGTGAAGTTGAAGATGTGGAGATAGTAATTTGAGTGTAGGCTCTTCAATCATGATAGAAGCTATGAGATCTCTCCAGGCACCAGTTTCTAATAGGTAACATGGGGCGTAACAACAGCACCCAGAGGAGCTGGGGACACGGCTCAGCATAGAACATGAGCTTGGCACGCGGGATGCCCTGGATCCCGTCCCAAGATCTCTAGATGGAGATATAGATATCTACATCTATTTTACTTTCCCATCATTGTAGTCCAGTGAGAAGACGAAGAAGCAGGGCGGGGTCACTCTATCTGGGACCCTGGCCATCTTTTCCTTCTCCTCAAACATGCTGCATGTCCACAGGTACCAGGAGGAAATTAATATCCCACCATAAAGCAGAAATGACCAAGCCTGCCACGTACCAGCCCCGTGGGAGATGCCACGGCAGCGCAAAGCTTAGTAAGAGTTCTGGTTGTCAAGGATGTGATAATATAATGGCAGAAGGTGGGAAATACCTGGGAAGGTACTAATAGTAATAAATAGAATATCAGTTAGGATATTTTCAGTTATAAGTGATACAAAAAACTAATGAAGTAGCTTATTTACTAAAATTTTTAATTGACTCAAGCAATGGAAGATTCCAGAGGTCAGGAGACTTCAGGTGCTGCTTAAGCCTCTGGGTCCAGTTCCTTTGATTTTCTCAGTTTTGCCTCGCTACATGTGTCAACTTTGTTCTCAGGACAGACAAACTGCAGTCCTGCAAGTCACTCTGAGGGAGTCAAGTTCATGTCCCCAACTCTTAGTCAGTCACTCTAACTTGATAGACAGGATTATGTCGATCAGCCCGGTTGTTAGGGCTCAGCCCTACATTTGGTGATAGAGTCAATTTATTAAGCACTTCTTTCATGTGTCAAGCACCATGCTACTTGCCTTTATACAGATTATTATGTTTAACCTAACAATAACCCTGCACCGTAGGGTAGGTGCTACTAGCATCTCTTGTTGATAGTTGAAGAAAGTAAGTCCCAGAGAGGTTAAAATCATATCAAGTGAAATTTCAGAGTGGAAACTATGACACAGTAGGATAACAGAGAGCGGGATCAGACAGATGTCAAGGGTTCCACATAGAGATGAGTTTTTCCCCAGTAATTTGACTTCTCTAGGTTCAAAGGTTGCACAGCTAATGCATGGTAGAGCCAGGATTTATGCCACCAAACTTATGCCAACACATAAGTTCTGAGATGGTTCCTGACATACAATGCCAACAATACTTGCTGGGTAAATCAGAACGGAGGAGCACTTGTCTAGGCTGTGATGATGATGAGAAGGTAGGGCTTGAGGTAGGTCTGAAGCAAGGGGAAAATCATATCAAGTGAAATTTCAGAGGTGGAAGCTATGACACAATAGGAATAACAGAGAGTGGGATCAGACAGACTGTCAAGGGTCCACGTAGAGCTGAGTGAGTTTTTCCCGGTAATTTGACTTCTCTAGGTCCATAGGTGAAATAAGAAGTCATCCGAGTGAATCAAAGACCAATGGGAGACTCTAAAGAGAGAAGTGGGCTGCAAATATAATCCTGGACCAGTGAAAGTCAAGCCAAATCTTATGGCAAATGGAAAGGTCAAAGAAGACTACAGAAGTCCAGGAGTTCACAGTATGACAAGTCTACAAAAATTATTCTATGGCTCCTTCACCACTGCCAGCTCAGGAAAAGGGGAGGGGGGTGATGAAGATAAAACTTCGGTCATCTTAAGAACATACTAGCCAGGCGCGGTGGCACACGCCTGTAATCCCAGAGGCTCGGGAGGCTGAGGCAGGAGGATCAAGAGTTCAAAGCCAACCTCAGCAATGGCGAGGTGCTAAGCAACTCAGTGAGACTCTGTCTCTAAATAAAATACAAAATAGGGCTGGAGGTGTGGCTCAGTGGCCAAGTTCCCCTGAGTTCAATCCCCAGTACAACCCCCCCCCAAAAAAAATACTAATAAAGATGTCTGGCATAGTGCTTTATAAACAGAGATGCTCAATAGAAAGTACAAGATTTATTGGTAGAAAATAAGTTGTTTTTTCTTGAGACTTTTTATCCAAGGACTCAGAAGTTGATTACTTGCTCCCAAAGATAAGAATCCGTGTAGGTTCTTCTGATACTCTTGTTTTGTTTTGTTTTTTCTTCCCCCTTCTATAGCAAATTTGAGATGAAGAATACCAGGTGTCACTGAAGAAAGAAAAGTTACTTAGTCATGCTCTCCCTCACTAAGAAAAACACCAAAACCCATACAAAACAAACAAAACCAACCAGCAAAACAAAGAAGGGGAGACTATCACAGAGGAAAATGTCAGAATCAACATTGAATGAGGAATCTGGAAACCGAGGTTATGGATCTTGTTCTTGCATTAACCAGCTCAGTGGTCTGACCATGTTGGGCAGCCATTTACTCAGATGCAAAAGTAAAGGTGTGAATAAGAGCATCTCAGTTAACTTCCAACTCTGAAATTCTGTGAAATTTGTTTCCTCTCCTAACACTGCATTTGTCTTCTTTACAAAAGACTATAATCACATTCCAGGAAAGATTGTCTGGGGCCAAAGTCACATAAAAATGGAAAGCAAGGGAAGGCATGAGAGTTGACTTCACGTGTTTGAAAAACTCTCTAGTCATACAGGAGTTAGATTTATATTGTGTGAGAGTCCAGAGAATAGAAATAAGATCAAAGAGCAAAATCAATAGAGAAGACAAGTTTCTGTTCAATACAAAACATGTTTTTTCCCCATGTAATGTGGAGCTTTGTTATTGAGTGCATATACATTTATAATTATTAGATGGATTAACTCTTTTTTTTTTTTTTTGTACTGGGGATTGAACTCAGGGACACTTAACCACTGAGCCACATCCCAAGCCCCTTTTTGTCTCTTTAGAGACAGAGTCTCACTGATTTGCTTAGGGCCTCACTATGTTGCTGAGTCTGACTTTGAATTTGTGATCCTCCTGCCTTAGTCTCCCCAGCTGCTAAGAATACAGGCATGTGCCACCACACCCAGCTGGATTGAGTCTTTTATAAAATGTTCTTTTTGTGTCTAATAGTAACAATTTGTCTGCTTTGTTTGATATTGGAATGACTACTTCAGCTCTTTTTCTTGCCTACTGTTTGCATGGTTTATATTTATCCATCTTTTTTTTATTTTAAACTTATTTGTCTTGGAATCTTAAGTGTGTCTGTGATAAGACGGCATATAGTTGGATCATGTTTTCTGCATCTATTCTTTCTCTTTTGATTAAAAAGTTTAGTCCATTTACATTTAATGAGATTATTGGTAAGGTAAGATTTATGTTTTAATTTTGCTGTTTGGTTTCTTACATATATCTTGACTTTTTTGTTCTATTCCTCTATTAGTGACTTTTGTATTAAATACCATCTAGGGCTGCAGTTTGTAGATCAGTGGTGGAACACTTGCCTAGCATGTATGAAGCACTGGGTTCAATCCTCTACACCACATAAAAATAATTAAATAAAATAAAGTTATATAAAAAATGATATCATCTGTTTAAAAATGCAATCTAGTGTGTCATTTTAATTTCTTATTATTTCATTGCATAGGTACATTTGTTTTCTTAGTGGGTGCCTGGGGATTATAAATAATATCTTAATTTAGGACAATCTAGTTTGAAGTAATGCCAAATTAACTTCAGTACTATATGAAACTTTATACCACTTACAGTACTATTTCCTCTCCATCTTCTGTGCTGTTTTTATAGTTACATCATTATGTGCTATAAACCCATCAACACAGTTTTATAAGCATTGCTTTATGCATATAAGTGTCTTTAAAATCAGATATAAAAGCTTTTACAAAAAAGAAAAATCTATATTTTATTTTTTATATTTACTTAGGTAGTTACCTTTATCAGTGCCTTTTATTTATTTGTGTGAATATGAGCTACTGTCTAGTGACTACAAGAATTCCCATTAGTATTTTCTTTCCTTCCTTCCAACCACCCTTCCTTCTTTTCTCCTTCTCTTTATTCTTTCCTTCTCTCTCATCCTCCCTTCCTTCTTTCCTTTCTCTCTCCTTATTTTTCTTTCTGTCCCAGGAATTGAACCCAAGGCATCCCACATACTAAGCGTGTTCTCTATTACTGAATTACACCCCTGACTCCCCTTCAGTATTTTCTCGTGGGGAAATCTGCCAGCAATAAAATCTCTCAGTTTTTGTTTATATGGGGATGTCTTTCTTTCTCCTTCATTTTTGAAGCATAATTTTGCCAGATATCCAATTCTTGGTTGACTCTCTTCTTCTTTCAGCATTTTGAACTTGATATCACACTACCTTCTGGCCTCCATGGTTTCTGATGAGAAATCAACCATGAAACTTACTAAGGATTGCTTGTATATGGAGAGTTACTTTTTTTTCTTTCTGTTTCCAAGTTTCTCTCTTTATATTTTGAAACTTTGACTATGATATATCTAGCAGCAACTCTCCTTGAGTGTATTCTACTAAGAGTGTGATGAATTACTTGGGTGTGTAGATTAAGGTTTTGAAAGAAATTTAGGGAGTTTTGAGCTATTCTTTCTTTAAATATTCTTGACTCCTTTCTCCATTCCTCTCCTCTAGTATCTCCAATTATGTGTATGTTGGTAGGCTTGATGGTGTCCCACAGATCTCTGAAATGCTTCACTTTACTTCATTTTTTTTTCTTCTAATCCTTGGACTGGATAATCTCCATTAAACTATCTTCAAGATCATCAATTGCTACTTCACGTCTGCTATTGAGTCCCCCCATCAGTGAATTTTTCATTTTCATTTTCATGCTTTTTAATTTTAGAATTTCTATTTGACTCTACCTAATAATTTCTGTATTTTTATTCATATTTCCTATTTCATATGCCTTAATTCTTTGGAGATGATTTCAGTTAGTGCTTTAAACATATTTATAATTATAATAGCTGATTTAAAGTCTTTGTCTAATAAGTGCAACATCTGGGGTGCCTCATGTAATTTCTATAGATTGCTTTTGCCCCTTTGTATAAACCATACTTTCCTGCTTCTTTCCGTGCCTCATATTTTTTTAATTGGAAAGTGGACATTTTAAATAATAGATGTGAACTCTGGAAACCAGAATTCCTCCTCCCTTTCATCAAGTTTATAATTATTGTGATTTTGCTTACTTGGTGACTTTGCTAGACTAATTCTATAAAGTCTCTATTCTAGATCATGTTCAATTTCCAAAGTCTCTCTTTGGTTTGCTCAGTGGGTTGCTAACGGCTAGACAGAGATTTCCTTAAACACTTTAAGCCACTATGTCTTCCAGCCTTTGCCAAGGCACTCTAGGTGGTGAGAGATGAGCACCTTCTTAGGTTTCTCCCAGTCATACACAGAGTATGTATGTGACCTTTACATTCTCAAGAACATGTCAGAGTTTTTCTGAGCTCCCCATGGACAGCACATGTGTTAGCTTTCCATTGCTGTAACAAAATACTTGAGATAATCAATTTAAAAGGATGAAAAGTTTATTCTGTCTCACAATTTTGGAGGTTTCTATCTGTGGTCTCTTGGCCCCACTCCTTTGGGCTTGTGGTGAAGCAGTATATCATGGAGAGAATGCATGGTAGAGGAAGATGTTCACTTCATGGTGGCCAGGAAGCAAAGATAGAAACAGGAGGGACTAGTGTCCCAATATCTCCTCCAAGGCACACCTTAATGACCTAATTTTCTCCCACTATACCCCATCTCCTAAAGACTCTTCCTTTAGATCACAGTTTGCCTGCCACAGGCTGGGGGCCAAGCACCTTTGGGGGATATTCAAGATCCAATTATAGCTGCACAGCTCCCAGTTTTTCCATTTAATTTCCTTTTTGTCAATCTCTTGTTATCCCCAGCTGGTGTTGTCACCTCAGGTAGCTGAAATGTTAAACAATTGCTGATGATTGTTTTGGACAAATAGAGATAGAGCTGACTGCAGGCAGCAAGTTCTGAATCAAATAATGATAAGCCCTGAGAATAGAGCTTTTCCAGAAAACTGTCAGATAAATCAAGCAGTGACTTTTTAAAAAGCAAAGAGGTTTGGAAAAGTGATATGACAAGGGCAAACCCACCCAGAGAGGCAAAAGTCATAGGCAGTGGTGGTCTGGTAAAAAGCTGGACACCTAATCCAAAAGTTCCAAGTAGAGAACATCAAAAAACAGACGTCAGCATTAAGAAGTATCTAGGCCATTTGGAGTGCATACTTCATTGGTGAAACAGAATAAATCCAGGAAAGTAAAATATTTACAGAAGAAAAACTCAGGTGATATGGCAAAATTCAACAATATTGTTTAAATGAAAATAATTCATGCAAAATCTTAACTTCTTTAGTCTCAGGAGTGAGGGGCACTCCTTTAGTCACAATCATGTTATTGATAGGTATGTGATTGTGGGTGTAAGTGAGCCACTGTCCCTCTCTGATCCTGAGTTATTGTCATTGTGTAGGGAGGGCAGTGGGGTGGGTAATGCTGGGGATCAAACCTAGGACAAGTGCTCTAGCAACTGAGCTAAACACCCACCTCAGTCCTAAGGAAGGACGACCTGGTGTCAGCATTTCCTAAATTTCACTTGTTGGCATACAACTTATGAGATGTTTAAAAACCGTATCTGCAAATAGTTTCTTCAATTATAAGTATATTCTTATTTAATTTTTTAAAAAGTTTCCTTTTTTAAACTTAAATTCTACAGTAACATTTGTGAAATTATAAGTTTAATATGTTACATCTTTTCCCCTGATGTTCATCAAAATAAATCTCAAATCACTAAAATATAAAATTCTCCTCTGTATGCCATCTACCTCATTATGGAAAACATTGGGTTTGCTATCTAAGATTCTTTCCACTTCTGTGATTGTGCTGTGTAGCTTTTCTCCTGTCCCTTCTGCTGAAGTTGGAAGATTATCTCATAGTACATGTCTGTACCAGGGAGGTAATCTAGAATTTAGAATGGATTGGCTTGAGATTAAGCCATATTGGTTACAGCGACTGAGTAAATGACCCCTAATGGTGGTGAACAATGAGTAGGGACACCACAGAGCTGAGATGTGGCATGGGAATGCCCATATCTTCACTGAGTATATGAAATACATTAAGAGTTCCTCAGATTCCCAGAGCTGAAATGTTTCTTAAAGGAGATAACACAACAGAGATTAACAGTGATAATAAACTCCACTTGGATTTATTTCAGTGCTTACCTATGCCAATGCACCAGACTGTAAACATTTTCTCCTTAAAACCACTTAATATCTCATTCACAGATGAGGAAACCAAGGCCCAGAGCAAATAAATGACTTACCAATCACCTCAGCTACTCCTACTGAGTTATCCCAGACCCTTTACCTGATCATTGAAGGCAACTCTGCCATGTTGTAATGGCTTGCACTGGAGCTCATTATATGAGCACAGATCTGTCTCCTTCTAGTGTTTCATCAGAGACGCTAGTTCTATTCTCTGGAGCCACAGAACACAGATGAGGTATGATCCACAGTTGAATTCACTCAATTTTTAGATGAGAAAATAGAGTGCTACTTTGGGCTTCATTAGTGAGATCAACCTCTAGAAGATGGGTTAACCCTTTCATTTTTCTCTAGACTAGTGCCCCAATGGACTACAGCTTGCTTACTCCAGGACCCTGGGGTCAACTGAGGCAAAGATGGCAGACCATGGTCTTACTGTGTTTTGCTGTAGCTGTCTTAATGGTGTGTGAGTTTCTGAAGTTGCTCCAGGTTGCTCTTCCTCACTAGTCACACATTAAGAAGGTTGTAACACTTTCAGATGGATGTAGTGGATTAGTCAGGAGCAGAGGAGGGTAGCCTGCTGGCAATGGGGCTAAGGCCAACTGAATAGATGAGAAACAGTAGAGCAGTTTAGGGAGAAGAAGATAAAGGCACGGACATCCACAGATATCTGCTCAACTCTCTGTATAAATGAGGGAAATGGCTTGTTCTTCCTTATATCATTGGCCAAAGACAGCAGGTTACAACTGCCAGGAAATAGGAAGTTTGGACCTCTGGCTAGCTGTGTCACCTTTAGTAAGTCATTTCACCTATTCTTTCTCCAGGATCTGAATGTGGCATGGTTTGTGGGGAAGATTCTTTAGAGAACCTGGTTCAAGGCTCATCACATAGTAGTAAGGACATGCTCACTAACAGTTACTAAGTTTGGATTTGAATGAAGAAAGAAAAAGTACAACACAGAACTGTTCAACAATGGGGTGACATCACACATATAAGCACCTCATCATTTCAGTGGAGGCATCACTAATCTCTGTAAGGGATGCTCCAAAGGGGTTCCTCCATGATGGGTGGGAGTATGACCTGGGAGACTCATGGAGTTCCTGGACACCCCTAAACTGCTGTGATCTCATCTGAGTCTCTCTCCAAGCTACACAGTGCTATGGTTTAGGTGTGGTCAGAGTGTCCTCCAAGGCTCCACTGTGATTAAAGTCTTGGTCCCTAGGGCAGCACCATGGAGAGGTGGTGGATCCTTTGGGAGGTGGGGCCTAGTCAAAGTCTCCTGGGTCATCAGGGATGCGTCCTCAGGAAGGATTGTAGGATGTCAATCCCCCCTCCCCCACTTCCTGTTTGGCAATGTAAATTCTTCCTGATCTTGAACTTTGAACTTCCAAAACTATGAGCTCAATAAGCCATTATCTTTACATACCTTTACATTTGCCTCATGTATTTTATTATAGTGATGAAAAGCTGACTAATATAGTTGGTGGAAGAGTGACAAATAGAACACACTTTCCCTAATCCCAAGCCCAGGGCTTTCTCCATGATACCACAAATTTAAAAAAAAAATTAAAATTTATAAACCCCGTTTAGAAACTATCCTAAATGTAATTATTTGTTAATGACTACAAGTTCCTCTTTTTCAGGAACCACATTTTAAAAGGGAAACATGTACACACATATAACTTGGTAAAGCAAATAATTTATATCTTCGTGAAAACTGAAGTTTCTTTATGTTCAAAGTAATGAAAGTGAGCGAGAAAAATGGAAGACAGCACAAAGCTTTATTTGCTTGTTCCTAGATATTAGGACATGCCAGAACTCAAGAAGTCATGTCTCATCCGAAGAGTGTAACCTCTGGGAAATTTGCTTTCCTCCCTTTTCATCAGAGGAGGAATTGATTCTCCCTGAGTTCCCTGTAGCTCAAAATGAGTCTAAATTAAAGAGGCTCACAGCTCAAAGGGCCACACATTGTCACTGAGTCACCTAAAGAAGGAGCCACAGGTTAGAATGCATTCCAAACTAAGTCTGTTTTTTTTTTTAATTTGTTCTTTTTTAGATATACTTGACAATGGAGTATATTTTGGCATACTATACATCCATGGAGTATAACTTATTCTAATTAGGCTCCCTTTCTTGTGGTTGTACATGATGTGAAGTTTCACTGGTGGTACATTTGTATATGAACATAGAAAAGTTTTGTATGACTCATTCTACTGTCTTCCTAACTATGCCCGTATACATTCTGCTGGGGGCTCTGTTGGAGAGGCAGGAATAAGCACCAGGTTATTTTACACCACCTGCAGGGATTCCCTTAAGCACCTTGGAACCAAGTTACGTTCCATGCATTCTTGTATTCTTTCTATTTATGAAGTTTTCCATTCTATTGTATTGACTTAGGACAAGGAAAACAGCATTTTCCATCCATTGACAACAGGTACCAATTGCCTGCTTGTATGAGGAACTGAATTTAAAGAGTTCTAAGGCTTGATGAGTTAATAACTCCCAGACAGCTAGGGAGCAACAGAATACCTAAATATATAATTTAAGAATCCTTAAATAAAACACAAAATGTGTAAGAGATGCCATATAGATTTGATTCCTGTTTCGATGATCATAATAAAGTCATGGAAATTTTTTTAGAGATGTAGAACTGAAAGGGAAAATTTTGATCATTCATTACAGACAGTTAATTTTGTAGATGAGGAAACTCAGTCTCAGAAACACATAAGCTATCCCCAAGGTCACAGTGCGAGTTGGTGGCAGAGCTGGAACCACAATGAGAGTTTTTTTTGACTTGTAGGCCAGAGCTGTTTCACCCAAGTGACACCAATGGCAAAGACAATCTCTTCTGCCTCGATTCTAGGAGACATGCAGACTGTTAATCACAGATCTATATTCTGCTCTCAATGACTGGGTGACCCAGGGCAGGAAAATGAGCTGCTGTGACCTCAAAATCCCTCACTGAAGGAATGACACACTAATGGATACAGGGAGAGTTCATTGAGATGAGAAGTAGATACGCTGGGAAATAGAACTACTCAAAAAAAAAAAGAATGCTCTAGAATGATGAACAAAGGACACAGTCTGTCTTTCAGTACTTTAAAGGGACTACCAAAGCCCCAAATGTGTGACAAATGACTCAGATAGCCAACCAACTAGTCAACAACAAGTAATCAACCAATGGATGATAAACAAAAAAAGAACAATCTAAGAATAATTTAGGAACATAATAAAAAATACTGTGGATTCCAAGTAATAGTTACTTGACCAGACTGAATTTAAAGATACATGTCCATCTGCCTGGCTTAAGGTAGGTTGTATAAGATGGGTAGCATAGCATCTCACTCTACACCTTTTCCTCTTATGGATTTACTATTTTAAAAAAAAAAAGAAAAAACATTTATTGAGTTATTAATTCCTTCCTGTACTTAATCACTAAACAAAGTGCATCTCAGGGACAGGGGCTGTATTATTCAATTCTTTTCTCTTTCCCTGTATACCTTCAAAAGCATTTATTGAATGTCTAACATATGCCCACGATATCCCCTATGCCTAGCAGATTTTGGCATGTGGTAAGGACTCAAATAATCATATAAATGAATGAATAAATTGCAAAAGCCAAACACATTCTCCATGCATGGAAATTTCAGCATATTTGACTCTTCCATTAAAATCACTTAAATTCTGTCTTAATAAATCTGAATGACCCCCCTGGCATGCTGATGCATCTGTGCAAGCATCAGTTTAACATACATGGGATCTCTATATACTTTATATAGTATTGATGAATACTATATAAATGCAGACTCCCAGATACAGAAGCCATATTTATGATAGGCAAATATTCTGTGACAAAATGACATAAAGTCCTATAGTCCATTCCCCCATTCCCCTGGCTCCAAGTAAGACTGTATCTAATCTGCAGTAGAGAGGAATGTTTTACTAACTCAGAAAGATTTCCATTGAATGAAACACATAGTCTGCCAGGCAAAGTCTTAAGTGACTAAATGGGAGGTCAGACTTTGATTTCTTGAGGTAAGTATGGTTTTAATCCCAACTATAGCAAATTTCACTGGCGTTCCATTACTAATTTAATTAAATCATTTGTTAGATGACATAAAATTACTGGTAATTACATTATAAAGAGTAACTGTACAAAATTTTCGTGTACGAATGTAAGTAAATTTGAGCCTTGTTCAATATTTCGTTAAGGAAATTTTAAATTAAATATACTATTTTATTTAAAAAGAAGAACAGAACATATATTCAGAAAAAAAGTAGGGGACAGAAATAGCTCACTATTCACCAGTTTATTGAAATCACACAACAGAGATGAAATGCTGTTTGATACAACTAAATTTTCTGATTTAAATGATTTCAGTAAGACCCTCATGAGGGAAAAAAAAATGGCCTGCACAGACCTAACTCATGATATAATCTCCCCGTTCAACAATACATTTCTTAAAAATAAAGTTTCAGGTCTCCGAAATACTTGGTCATAAACTGCCAGATGTAAAACATTTCATCTGAAATCTCCTATAAACTAACCCAAACCATTTGTTTTAGAACATTTTTGTCCACACCAAGGAAGAGTTTGGGTTCTGGTTTTGCATTGGCGCTATGGACCAACTGGCTGCTCTCAAAAATGGAAACATACGAAGGCACGAGGAAGGAAGAGGCTCTGGAAATTAGGCAAAGGTGTTTTCTTGCTCCTTTTTAATCCTATGTGTTGTTTTCCTTTCCCTAGACAACAGGTATACTAATTTTGGTGATTTTAAAATTTCAAATGTGAAAAAATTTAATGTTTTTAGTACTACAAAACAATTTTAATATACCTAATTGCTTTACAATTGGATGAAATTTCCAAATAAACCAAGTAAAGGCTCTCACAAACTCACTGCAAGATTAAGATGGAGAATTATTGTTGTCATCATCATCATCATCATGATTATTATTAATGAAATGGCTCCAAAGAACTCACTTCTACATATCACAAAGCAAGAATTACTTGGTTTGTAGCTGATGGGACCATATTGAAAGTATGATTTGAGATAGCTGAGAGGACAAAAAAAAATTGGATTTTTTTGCTCTAATTTCACCTCCCACATAAACTCTGATGTAGATTTGTGCTTTTCCAAGTTGTTTACATAATGCTTAGGCACAGACTTTGTTTCAAGGTCATGTAAAAGCAGATGCCCTCACTTAAGGCTGAGGGAAGAGGAAATGCATTCCTCATAGGAGTCTAAATCCAACCTAACTTGGATTGTCTAGCATACTTATACAAACTGCTTGCTTTCTGGTCAATTCTAAAATATAAAGAACATCTCTCCAAAGGTGTACATTTTGAAAGTTAAAAAGCTTTTAAAATAAACTGTTTCATATTTGAAAACTCATTCTTTTTAATGCCAACAAAAGAACACCAAGAAAATGATTTTACAAATTTTTTCAATCTGCCTCTGAAATTTGCCACCAGGAAAAGGGGAAAAAAAAAATGCCTGAGAAGAAAATTATTTCTCTGTTTTTTACTAATTAGTTGTTTAAAGTTTGGAGAATATGAATTCAGCATGTTGTAGAACTGTTATAAATTTTTACAAACAGATGCTGGCAATCCTTATGCTTAATGATTGAAAAATAAAATATGAAATGAAGAATATTTATGAGAAATATTTTATATTGCTATAATTGGTTGTAGCTGACACACAACTGAGTAAAAACCACAAAATCGAAAGAATATTCAATCACACTGAAAAAGTGGATATTTTAAAAGTGATTGAATGTTTGAATTTGAACAAAATTGAAGCATCCCGAAAACAAACAAAATTGACTATTACTCAGAAAAAAAATTCTGCTTGGTGTAGTCTGGACATTTTACAAAGAATTTACATCTACAAAGTGCTTAACTTAACTTCCTCAACTTAAAAGTCTGAAATGAAGCTGGAGCAAAAATTAAAGGACATTTATCTTTTGGGTTTTTAATACACTTTCTTTGCCTTCTTCCTTTTTTATATCTTAATAATTCATTCCATTTTTCTATGTTCTCACACACAAAGCAAGTGTCTATCAAATCAGTCACCTAAAAGCAGGCATTCTTGAATACTTTTCATTCAGACTGAGCCTCAAGAGTAATTATTGACATTTTTATTAATTAGAATTCCTTTTTCAGAACCAACAAAAGGTTTCTTGGGTCAGACTAGCAATTATTAAACGAAAAAGAAATAAATAATAAGTAAAAAATAGAAAAGAATGTCTTAAAACGAAGGAAGAAAGTGCTGCTCATAACCAAACTCTACTCATCTTAAAAAAAGAAACATTTCCACACTTCATATCTGATTTAAACAGAAAACTTCTCCCCTACTTTTGAAACAAATAATTCCATCTCAAATCCACATTTTCAAAGAAGCCCCAAGCTTTCTGCATCTGGTTCCTCCAACAGTCACTTTGCCTCAATAAGGTAAAAAAGCCAGTTCTGGGTATTTTTCTCCCAAACATCCCCACTGAAGCTCCTTACAGATTTCAGCATTGTTACCATGGGTTTAGAAAATAATGACACATTTCAGCTATCACCTCCCTAGACTGAAAGATTAAAAAGACTTTGCCCGAATTCAGGGTAAATGAAGGTGCGTGGGCTCACTCTGTAGTTGCAGCTCTCAGCTCTTGCACTCTATCTAGAAGGTTCTCCACCACTACGGATGCCACATGGGTATCCAGCCAGCGGGAGGGGGAGTCGCCCACACTTCTGCCCATCTATTTGTAGAACTCTTTTGACAAAGGTGTTTCTAGATCGACTTGCTCTGAATGCAGCAAAATTCGTGCAATATTGTTCGCATACATCCTCGCAAGCTCTTGCATGTCATTATCATAGTATTAACAAACCCAGATGATATTTAAACAGTGAAAGGGGTGGGGGGGGCAGGGAGGAATATGTCGCACGTGAAAACTCTGGGTGTGAGAATAAATACAGAAGTCACTCCCTAAGGAACAGAAAAACACATGCATGTCTCCCTCCGTGGAGAGCGAACCGAGAGCCAAACGGCGGGCGTCGCGACGAGCAATCGCGATATTGAGTCTCAGCATCAAGCGGAACTGGACCACAACCCAAAGAAATCAGCTTTTTCCGGAGCAAAGAGCTGCTCCCGATTTCAAAGTTAAAAAAAAAAAAAAAAAAAAAAAAATCAAGTGCCTGGGGTAGAAGATGGCGGGGGCATGGGAAGGGAGGCTGAACAGGAGAGGCGCAACTCTGGCCCCGGCCGACAAGAGAGCCGAATCCCCAGCTCTCCGCGAGCTGGCGGGGGGCGGCAACGTTGCCCGCGGCAGCGGCGCCCACCGCGAGGGTGCCGGCCCCTCCCCCGCCGCTTCCTCTTGCTCTCCCAGCCCCTTCCCCCACGTGTGGGTGACGTCAAAATTCCGCGAAAAAGCCGCGTGGTGGCTCCCCAAGCAGAGGCGCGATTCCGCCGCCCAGCGGTCCCCTCCCAGGGGCGCCTAGGGGAGGGAGAAGGACCGTGACGGCTGGTTCCTTTTCCTCCCGGGAGGCAAAAGCCCCCCGACGCCGCGAGCCAGACGCCCCCACCCCAATTTTCATTGAAAAATTGGCTTTTATAAAGCAATTGCATTTCCAGTGCTATTTTCGGCCGCGTGAGGCGTGTCCTGAAGCTGAATCAGACAGGAAGAGGGGGAAGTTCGGGTCTTTAATTTTTTTTTTTTTTTTAACTTTCCAAGGGAGGGGTGCTAGGTAGGTGAATAGACGGCAGGCGCTCGCCGTCTTCACCCTCGCCTCTCGCATCTGCTGCCTTGGGAATCCAGCCCCGGTCCAGGCTGAGATATACCGAAGGGCAGTTGGGACACAGGCCGGACGGGCTCCACCCCGCCAGGTCCCCTGCGCCCCAATGCCGCGGGGGCGGTTGCCTAGAGGAGAGGAACCCGCAGGCACTTTCACACCCGGAATCCTCTCCTAGGCGTCAGGGACTCTAGAATCCCAATCCCATCCACCAACCCTCTTTCCTCGTGCTGTGCACTTTCCGACTTTTCCCTCTTATCATTTCTCACATTTTTCTACTTTTCTGCCAACCCCCCTTTCTGTGCCTTTTCTCACTTCATCTACTTTTAAATAACCGTCGGGTTTTCACTTTTGATGGGCTGACCATCCATCCCAACTTGGAGAAATGTAAATATAGCCCTGTTCTTTGGGGGACCTGGGAGGGAGGTTGATGGCCCCCATTCCTGAGCCTGAACTCCGTCCCCTTCCCCCACCCTGCTTGAGCGCCCCTGCACCCAGGTGGCGGGGCTCGAACCCTCGAGGCTTTCCAGCTTTGAGCCGGCCGCAGTATCACCTGGCTGGCCGGCATCTGCCAGGTGAGCTTGAGAGAATGTGTGCTTAGCGTTGCAGGTTCCTGCAGAAATGCGCCTATAAACACCCAACCCCCGGCTGCACCCTACACCTACAGGGTTTTGTACACTCTCCAACCGAAACTGCAAAACCCAAGGAGTGGTGGCGGGCGGGCGGGGGGGGGGCGGGGAGCCGGCCCGGGAGGGAATAAAAGTCCAATAAAACTTGCGTTCCTGAAGTTTATCACCGATCCTACAAAGGACAGGATTTTCCCCCCCATGAGAGTGAAAAGGTGACAGATAAGGAAGAACCTTTTTACAAAATGACCAGAGCACACTTGCGCTTTTTCTGATCACCTAAGTCTACATGAAAAGAAAATGCGCACATTTCCCCGGGGGCAATGTGCTTTTCCCCCGTGCTAGGTGGAGGGATTTTAAAAAGAAATTAAGGTTTTAACACATGGTCGGAGTGGCGACCAAAAGGGAGAACTCAGTTTCCAGTCCCAGCCTCCTGGAGACGTCCTGCCAACCTCCGCACCCTCTCACGCCCCACCCCACGTGTTGGAGACTGAAAAACGACCAGGGGACTGATTCGATGCGAGCGAGGTTCACGTTCGGGAACAGTCTGTAATAGGAAGGGGAAGTGGATGGGGGAACTTAAGAGAAGAGAGCCTGCCACGAGGGAAGCACCCGAACTTGCAGGTCTCCATGAATGAAGAGGGCCACAGGGAAGCTGGGGCATCCGCCCGCGACCCTCTCAGCCCCTCCCCTACGCCGGCCACCTCTACCCCACCCCCACCATCCCCCTCCCCGCTGGAATTTCTCTGTAAAGCAAGGAGAGGGTGGGGGGAAGGGGGAGAGGGAAGGGGCGAGGGGGCCCTTGGCTCACTCTAGAGACGGGCTGACGCGCCACCCAGGCTTTCTCCTCCGGGTGGGCGAGCCCCCGGGTCGACCACCCGCCTTTTGCCCGCCCCGCCCCCCCCCCGACTTCGGAAGACCCAGAGCTGGGGATGCTGTCTCCCTAGTGGTGAAGAGACCTTGCTCGGTTAGTTATCAAGTGATGTGAAGAGACTGAAGTCCTCGCCGGCTTCTGTCCTTGCCTGTCGGGTTAGATTTATACTTTTAAAACACCTCTTTCCGCCCCCTACTCTTCTCCCTACTCCCTTCTCCCCCAGCAGCTGTCTTGGATCCGCTCTAAGGTGGCCGAGGAGAAGTTTGAGTGTAATTTAATGTGAAGTCGGGAAGTCCAACTTGACTAAAATCAATACGTGATGAACACTGACTGTACTCGGCCCGAGTGTCATCCGCTTGCAGAGCTGTTTCCTTTTGAGTTTGCAACTAAGGTTTTTCAATGAGTTGTTTTTTTTTTCTTCCGAAAGCTAATGGCTTCCACAGCAATTAGACATTTTCCTCGCCCGCCCCCTCCCCTCCCCTTTCTTTACGTATAGTAGATTGGATACTAATTCCCGCTGCCATTGATAAGGTCGCTGGCGCCCCAGCCTCTCCCCGGCCCTCGCCCGCCCCAGTCCCCGCTCTCCCTCCGCCCTCCCTTGGCTTCCTTTTGATGTAGCGGGGAACGCGTCCTACTAAAAAAAAAAAAAAAAAAAGTAATCTGCCCGGTAACAATCAGCGCGCAGTAGCAGGAGCCCCAGAGCTATTGGCTATGCAAATAGAGGGAGGGGAGACGGCGCCCCAAACTCTTACTCACCCTTTTAAAGCGATATCCCCCCCTCCCACCCAACCCTTCCGCCCCACCCTCGTTTAAAGGGGCTGGCTCCCGGGCCAGAGTTAATCGCCTGCACCTCTGGTTTATTCACTCCCCGCCTACCCCCTTCCAATCCCGCTCCGCCTTTCAGGGAACCTAGTGAAACGGCTCACCCGGCCCAGCGCCCCCACCCCTCCGCTCGCCTTGTCCCTGCTTGGGCCCCCTTTCTCGGCGAAGGAGGTACTCGGTCAACTTCGGTATGCCCGGAGAGCCCAGTCCCACGCTATGCTTACTGCACGTGCCAGCTCGGCCAACACGCTGGGGGCACTGGGCTCTCGCCCCTTCCTCCCCAAAGGAATACACTGAAAGACAGTGTGAGGGGTGGCGGTAGGAAGGAGATGAGGAAATGCCACTAAGTCCCCTGTAAAAACAGCCTTGACCCCAGGATGCGTTAGAGCACATGTCAGGGCCGACTGCGCTGACAGCGTTTCCACCGCAATCCAAAGCCCTGGATGGCCAGGAGAGGCGTGAACCCGGAGGGGTCGGCGAGGATGCAGGACGAGTATCCGGAGGGGGGCTGAAGCCTCCGGGAAAAGGAAGGGGTGGCGTTGTTTGCGCAGGGGGAGCAACGGGGAGCCAAACCTAATCCCTCTCTCGCCCCTCTCCCCTGCCTTCCCCTCCCCCTCCCGGGCTATTTCCTAGAAAGCTGTATCAGTGTGGCCACGCTCTGCGCAGACACCTCGGGCGGCTTGTCAGCAGATGCAGGGGCGAGGAAGCGGGTTTTTCCTGCGTGGCCACCCGCCGCGGAAGAACCGCTGAGAGCCCTGCCCCCGTCCTGCGGCAGCCCTGGGCGCCTCGCTGCGTCTCCCAGTGGTGCCCTAGTGCCCCCAAGAACACGAAAGTTTCTGCTCAAGGATCCCATTCTATCAAGTCAGAGAAGCAGCCCCTTCCTGATACTCATTCCTTCATCCTCATCTTCTCCACACACTTTCTTGGGGGTAGGGAGACGTTGTTCTGGCCCCTTTAATCGGGCTTGTGAAACAGCTTCGAAGTTACCAGGAACACAAACTTCAGGGACATAACCTTTATCTTTGGGTATGAGAGGTTGCTATTTTCTAAAATCGCCCCCCCCCCCGTTATGTTTCACGTATGGGATCTATTTCTAAATTGTCTGAGTTCACCCCATCTTCAAGAAAATTACCCTCCATTCCTAGATCTTGAATACGTGGGCCGGAATATTAGGATCAAATCTGAAGCCAAAATTGGAGGGTCGCGTTTGGGCATTGGTACACCTACAGAATGTGTGACATTAGAGGGAATAAATAGGAATTAGTGGGTTTTTGTGGGTTCCCCTATCCGGGGCCCCTGGCATGCGGGACTGGATAGAGGGAGAGGGCCCGGGAGAGCTAGGGAGAGGGGTGAGGGGGGAGCGGGGGACCGCGTTTGAAGTTAGGTCGGGCCAGCTGCTGTTCTCCTTAATAACAAGAGGGGAAAGGAGGGAGGGAGGGAGGAGGGGGAGGAACGGGAGGGCAGGGAAGGGGAGGAAAGGGGAGGAGGAACCCGAGAGGGGAGCGAGGCAGAGGGAGGAGACCTAACTGCCCAGCCAGCTTGCGTCACTGCCTCAGAGCAGAGAAGAGCGAGCTGGGGAGAGCAAGACGAGTTTGAAGGCGAGGACCGGTGCGAGTTAGGCAGCCCCTGAGGCTCTGCTCGTCCACCGTCCATCCCTTCCTCTCTTCTCTCCCAGCTTCTCTCTCTGCCCTCATCTTTCCCCCGGAAACCCCCGATTTTGCCAAAGGAAGGAGGTAAGGGGAACCCACGCCCCTCCCCCTCCGACAAAATAAAATAAAACTTTTCCAGTCGGAGAAATCAGGAGAACGAGTCGCTCGGCTGGCCATGGAGCTGCTGTGCTGCGAGGTGGACCCTGTCCGCAGGGCCGTGCCGGACCGCAACCTGCTGGACGACCGCGTCCTGCAGAATTTGCTCACCATCGAGGAGCGCTACCTTCCTCAGTGCTCTTACTTCAAGTGCGTGCAGAAGGATATCCAGCCATACATGCGCAGGATGGTGGCTACCTGGATGCTGGAGGTAGGTGTGCAGGCGACGCTCATTAGGAGCCACAGCCCCACCTGGATTCTTGGCCCCCCACGCAGGGACCCAAACTGGGAGAGGACAACCCCCTCGCGGGCCTCCAGGCTACAGTGCGTGAGGTTACCCCGCGCCTCTGGGCGAGACGCGTGGCTGCAACTCTTTTCCTTGCTAGATTAACCGAGGGAGAGGGAGGGGGAGGAAAATCTAGGAGAAACGAGGCTGTCCTGGGGCGGGGGTGGGGGAAACATCCCGCGCGCTTGTGCCTGCATGTGGCTTCCTCGTCTTCCCACCCCCATCCCGACCGGTCTTTTGCCGATCGGCGGCTATTTTCAGTGCCATGAAGAAGGGAAAATCGCGACCCACAATAAAAGGCAGCCCCCCAAAAGGTCGGAGCAAATTCGTCCTAGCCTCGGGTCCCCGCATGTGGTCGCGACTCCGCGTTGGCACTTCTGGGGGGAGGGGGAGGGAAAAAGGAGGAGGGAGGAGGAGAGAAACGGGGAATTCAGGAGCCCCGGAAGTCGCATTAAAGAAACGCGTGTTTTAGGGGAACCCAAAATAACCACTTCTTAACCCTCGCTCGGGATCTTTGCCGAGCAAACTGTGTGCCCACGTATGCACAGCTCTGGACCTGCCGTGGTTTCGCCATGTTGCTTTGCAAACTCCAGTTGGAAAGGCTGGAAAACGTCGCCCGCTCCCTTAAGCACCCCATTATCCCGACCACCCCACTTCTAGTCCTGCCCTCTCCCCCGAGTCCCCAACTCACAAAGATTACTTACAGTTTGGTTTTCCAGCTTCTTCAGTGCGGAGATTTGGGTGGGGTAGGATGGGGGGAGGGAGGAGGTGTGTGTAGGGGGAGTTTCGGGGCACCCCTAAATAAGAGGTCAGGGCCCCCCAGTGCCTCTTCCCGGGGCTCCCTGTTCCCGTCTTTCCTCCAACTGGGCACCACGTTCCTAGTCTCTGCCCTTGTGGGCCGCAGCCGGACACTCCCGCGCGGCTTCACTCCTTCAAGTTTCCCCTCGGGATCCAAAGCCCCAGGGGTCGAGATACAGACCTTCCTGTCACCCAAAACCTCCGTTTCGGGAAGCCTGGATCCTCTTTGGGGTTTTCACGCCAAAAGGGCTTTTCTAGGATATTTCCTCGATTTTTAATTATTTTTTGAAATCGTCCCCCCCTCCGACTCCAGCTGCCGCGGCTGCGGCGCTCTTCCTCCTCCCCTCCCTCCCCCGCTCTTCCCCACCTCTCCCCACCCACCCCCCCAATAGCGGCCCCTGGGGCGCAGGGACCCCCTCCGGCATTTTTTTCAATTGTCGGGAATGATAGAGCAGGGTCTGGGGATCCGAATGAGACCAAGAAGGAGACCCCCGGAGCCTCCAGAATATTTTTATTGATTTTTTGAAAAGATGACGAAATCCAAAAAAGAGTGAGTGAGTTAGAGTGCGCAAAGAAGTCGGAGCCAAGGGGAGCGCGGTGGAGCCTCGGGCGGCAGCTGAGCTGTTCTTTGCCTCCGGGTCTTGGTTCTTAAATTCGCCCCCTTTTTTTGGCTCCATGAGAATATCCAAGCACGGGTGACCTATCGGATTTTATCCCAGTTTTCTCTTCTTTATTCTTAGCACACTTTTTACTCCCCTCCCCCTCTTACATAAAAAAAAAAACTAATTTTTTGTTGATTCCATAGACGATACTTTTTCATTCTTTTTCTCTTTTTCTGATACTATTTTCATTCTCCCCCGACCCTTGCCCACTCTCTGTATAGGTTTGTGAGGAACAGAAGTGTGAAGAGGAAGTCTTCCCTCTGGCCATGAATTACCTGGACCGTTTCTTGGCTGGGGTTCCGACTCCGAAGACCCATCTGCAGCTCCTGGGTGCTGTCTGCATGTTTCTGGCCTCCAAGCTCAAAGAAACCATCCCGCTGACCGCGGAAAAGTTGTGCATTTACACCGACAACTCCATCAAGCCCCAGGAGCTGCTGGTAATGACTGTCCCCTGCCTCCCTTTCTACTCTTTCCTTCTTGCTCTGTTCTGGCCTGACATTCTGCCTTCCACTCACCAGTCCCAAATCAAATTCCTAGGATCCTGAATAAATCCACCACTGGAGTTTTCATACGGATAAGTCTCTTTGAATAAGAGAGAGCTATCCTTTGTGTTCCTACTGTGTGCCAGTCAATGAGCCAAAGCACTTAACCTACATCTGTGATCTACCAATAAGATCCTCATTGAAATTTGTGTTGATGAAATTCATTTGAGTTGTGTGTGTGTGTGTGATATCTTAATTAACTGATAATATATTAATTAGGTTCCAAATTTTCAAACACTGAGAAAAGAGCCTGATTTTTCCATTATAGGAATGTGTTCACAGGATAGGAATGTGTTGCAGGGTGTCTCCTAAGAACCTGGAGGTCAAAGGTAATGTCCAAGATATTGATAAAGTCTCAAGATACCTACATATAGTGGCTGATCACTAAATCTCAATACACTGATTTCTGAGTAAAGTCAAAATTTGGCCTTTTGTAGGAGTCTGAGGCCTGTTTTCTTAGCTCCAATGGAACTGTGACCTCTCTACAGCCCCAGGGGGTCCTGTCTTGGCTCTGGTTTTCTTCCAGGGAGCCTTTTCCCCACCAAATCTAATATTTTTCCCCTTACAGCTTCATGTGTAAGATGGCAATATTGCAACAGTACCGGAATCATACTTCCCTGGTCCACTGGTCCACCTTGGATGGTTTGCACACCTTTTTCTGCCCGGATTAGAAAGGGGGCCCCCCTTTTCCTGCCCCCTCCTCTCCTTACTGGCAGGGCTTGGGCCTGCCTGCATGAAGTCTAAGTCTGGCTTCTTGAACCGAGCTCTTTGTGAGGAGCCTTCCTTTCTGGGGCTATGCTGCCATCTAGTGGCAGACATGCACATGGTTGGGGGAGGAATTGCAGAGAATGTACAGAGGGGCATGAATGACTTCACCTTTGAACCGCTGCCAGAATTCAGCTGCTTCTGGTTTGGTCGGAGAGGCCCAGAAAGGTGCTTTTTTCTGGGCGATCTGCTTCCTTTAATAATAGTGCAAGACGAGTGCTTTGTCCTCGCATTTCCCTGTGAGGAGGAAAGACTGGGATTTCAAGTCATCTTTGAAGATGCTGGTTATTGCCTACTGGGTCATGGATAGGTTTTTACCCTAACCTTCTGCATAAAGCCAGGGGAGATTTCAAAGCTTCTGAAGAAACACAGTGATCAGAATTGGGGACCAGCTTTTTTTGTTTTGTTTTGTTTTGTTTTTAAATCATGAGAGAGCAAGGGGTAAAAAAAATGAAACTTCCATTTGGGAGACTGGACGTATTCTTCAGGATACCCAATTTTTCTAGGATTATCCAAGCTAATTTATATTGTCCCAAATAAACGTGTTTTTTGTTTGTTTGTTTGTTTTTAACTCTCCCATCTCTATCCCAGAAGTTGGGATCTGGAAGAGTCCACCTATTTGACAAATGAGAAAGCTAAGGCCCAGGGAAAGAAAAGGAATCGCTGCAGGCCACATGGCCAGTTGGTGCTCTGATTCAGCATCTATTCCTGGGCCTAACGAATGCAAGAAATTCAGTGTTCTCAGAGTGAAGGAGAGAGCTGTGCACTGGGGAGGTGGTCCCTGCCCTTCATTCTTCTGAAAATGACTGATAGGCATATTTTCCCTCTGACTACACGTATTTTTTTTTTTAAGTTTTGGTTTGGGCTTATTTCCTTTTGAGCACAATTTCCCACATGTATCTTGAAGAGTCACAAGATTTTTCATTAGCTGGGCTGCTGGTAAGAGGCCCAGAAAGGACAGGTTTGTTTCCATTATCCCGGAACTTGGCTTAGGGGTTCTGTCACCCTGACAGACACCTCCGCTTTGTCCCACTTTACCTCCATCTGCAAAATGGGATTTCAAATGACCATTAGCCACGGGGGCAAAGACCTGTGCAACATTTAGGTGAAAGGACCGAATGTCATATCCCCAAGTTTTCTGTGTGATGTGTCCAAGGGGAATTTTTTTTTTTTTTTTTAAACCAGCAAAGAAAGAAACAGCACTTTTTAGCACCAGGTAAAAGCCAGCTAATTGATCACCAAAGAGTTGGGCCAAGGAAGCCTATTTTACGTTGTATCTTCTGGCATCATTTTTTCCATGAGGATTTAAAAGACTATCCATCCAGCGATAGAGATGTGCAATAAATTATTCCCAAGGGCTACAATGTCCTTGGCCATAACTTATGGTAGGCCCAACTTTCTGGGTGGGCAGACAGCAGCATTTCATGGAAGTCAGGATTGGGTGGGAGTGCGGGGAGCTAGGGAGGAAAAGAATTACAAGAAAATAGAATCTTGGCAACAGAGCCTGACATTTGCAGCAAAGAAGAGCCATCCCAACTTCAAAGCTCTCAGGGCATCCTGACAAACAGACCCCCTTACAGCTTAGCAGCCCCATCCTAACGAGCATCATTAACACTGGTCTGGACCCCAACGCTCCCACACACACCAGATCAGCCTGCGGAGTTTTTATTCCGCTGTCCTCTCCCTGTCTTCCTCACCAGGAGTGGGAATTGGTGGTGTTGGGCAAATTGAAGTGGAACCTGGCTGCTGTCACCCCTCATGACTTCATTGAGCACATCCTACGCAAGCTGCCCCAGCAGAGGGAGAAGTTGTCTCTGATCCGCAAACATGCCCAGACTTTCATCGCTCTGTGTGCCACCGGTAAGGACCAGGCTCAAAGATTGGAACCAGGGAGGGAGAAGAGCCCATTAGGGCATGCCCTGGGGCAGGGGATCCTAACTTTCATGCCAGTTGGGGTGTTTCCCGGAGGGGGGAGTCTTGAGCAACCCAGAGTCCCAGGTTTCATTCTTGAGTTCTTTGTTCTTTAACTTTATCGGAGCTGGTTTATTCTCTTTTCTCTGCTAAACTCATAAATGGTTTATGACAGGTGTGGTAAGGGGAAAAAAATCGGTGCCTGTTAAAATGTTCTTTATGGTGTCTAAAGTGCTCTTTGAAGATTATGTATACTGCTTACTGGTTGTGTTTAAATCTTTAATCTTTTGAGGAAAAGGATGGCTTGGAGATAAGCCCAAGAGGAAATTTGGGGGGGGGGGGGCAAGTACAGGTTAAAGGAGCAATGTCAAGGTAAATGTGCGGCCTTTGCTGATAGTGGCGAGGGAGACGAAAGGAATTCTTTCCCTTTCCACTGTGGGCATTTATTGCTGTTGCCTCTGCTGGGTGGGGGAATGAGCCTTTCTGAGGCCTAGGTTCTAGTGCCCTCCCTGCCTCTGGATTTTGGCTGTGGCCTTTAACACAGCAATTGCAGCTGGCTTTTCCATCCACACTGGGGATCCCACTGATTGATACATAGTTTTTGTATTTTCCTAATAGAAACTAAAGGCAGTGGTTTGAAGGTGTCTCATGAAGCTGACCCTTGGCCCGTTTGCACTGTTGTTTTTTTTTTCTTGCTAATGGCCATGGTAGGAGACCCTGGAAGCTTAACCACCCAGGGGAGAGGTGTCAAGAGTTCATATTTTTCACAATCAGAAACATTAGGTAATGAGCTAATGTTTGGAGAGGTTCAGCTTCAATTTGCCAGGGGTAGTTGGGTTGTATAGGTGGAACTTAGGGTGAACCTCTTAATATCTTGTTACATGTTATTCATGAGTTTGTGCAGATGATTATATAACGTGCTATAGTGTATATGCTCTTTGTCCACAGTCAAAAGGTCAGGCTTTGTTACTTATCACTGAGTGACCTTGCACAGGCTATTTGACCTCTCTGAACTTCATCTGCAAAACATGCCTGTTGATACATCATCCTATAGCTTTTGCAGAGTGGTTAGGAAAATTAAAAATCAGAAAGGATGTATGTGCAACCAGACATGTAGGAGAATGTGCCAAGGTACTAATTCCAAAAATGCCACCCTCCCTGATTTTTAACTCTGATTTTAACTGTTCCAGCTAAGGTGGATCTGTCACTATGACTCCTCCAGCCTCCCTCCTCTGGTTCCAGCAGGGCCCATGAGTTCTGTGTTTGCTGACTTGAGTGTAAGAGTCCAAATCTTCTACTTTTGAATCCAGAGCACAGGATTTGCTGATTTTCTTTAAGTCCTGTTCTTCCAGACCCCAATCAGGCCCCATAGCATTGCACATGTCCCCTGAGCTCCTGTGGAATCAGCGGGGACAGATCCTGCAGGCCCCCACCAGCCCCTTTCAGCAGTGCTGCCATTTGGAGGGCAGCAGCCTTTCTTTGCCTGCCTCCGTCTCCTGCTGTCTGGTGTGGGCCCTAAAGGTCAGTCCCTCGTTGACCTGTCATTTTGTCTCCCAGGCTCTGCTGTCTCTTTCCTCTCTTGTCATGAATCTCCGTGGGGGAGGGGTCAGCTAGTCCTTTCTCTCAGGCCCTAGGACAGCTGACCCCTGACCCTAAACTTCCCCATTGCCCAGCTGTTGATAGCCAGAATTCTGCTTTGACCTTGTATCTTGACTGACAGATCTTTGGGGATCTGTTCACCCCTTTCTCCTCTCTGATCTCTTGTCTGATCCAGGCAGAGGTGCTAGGCAGAATTAGCCAAACATGGGCAGGTCCCCAAATTCTGAATAGGCCATAGGCCCATTCTCTAAAATTGGGGAGCCCATCCCCCACTCTTGGCCTTCTTGCCCAGATCCTTGGGGTGGCTGCCAATTTTGGGGCCATAATAGGGAGCCTGGGATTCAGGGACAGAGGAAAGAGGTCCAAAGGGAAATGAAGTGTCATGAACACTGCCTTTTGGGGGCCCTGAGCTCGCTTTGGCCAGAGAGTGGGGAAGAATCGGAGAAAGTGTGCCTCCAACCAAATCAGAACCGTGTGTCAAGTCCTAAGCCACGGACAGATCGGAGCGGAGGGAGGTCCTCAGAAGCTATAGAAAGGATGGTATAGGTATAGAAAGGATGGGTGGGCCCATCTCACTAGGTACTTGTTCCCTGATTTGCCCCTGAGTTTGTGCAAGTGACTGAGTCACACAGAATCCCCGCTGCATAGAGGTTTATGGCAGGCAGTTGGCCTGATGGTCTGTAAACACCAAGCGCTGCTTTTCTTGGAGGAAACCCCTCCCAGGGAGAGGAGCTACCATATCCTGCAGTCAGGGTCTGGAAAATGGGTGAGTACACAGGACTGTGCCTGGCATGCAGCAGGCTAACAAAAGGTGGGGGACACCACACCCCTCGGCTGAGCTGCTGCTAGCCTGCATCAGGCTCTCACGGATGTGCCCCTTTCACCCAGTCCGGAACGTTCTGACTTGGAGTTGATGAAGCACCTGCGGCCAGGGTCTCGGAGTCCCATGGCTGCATGTGGGGACAGGGGTGTCCTGGAAAGATGGTAGGTGGCCAACCCTCAGACTGTGTGGCTAGTTTATGGGAAACGTTGGTTGTGAAAGAGCTGGCAGTGGTTCTGCAGAGAGCATGGAGAGCGCATGTGTGTGTGAAAGGGGACGAGAGGGCGCAGGAGAACACAGGGACCACGGGGAAGGGTGGCAGGTTGTCAGTCTTCCTTTATCAGACTCTGGGGGTAAGATGGTGGTAAGGCAGAGAAGTGCCCTCCTTCCCTTTTCTGCATGGCCAAAATGGCTTCTAGGGTAGAGACAGCCTCAAGCTGCCCGATTCTGATGTCAGATCTCCCCGGTCAGCAATCGAGGAAAGAAGACCATCTGAGATGACTAGCATAGCACTTAGGTGTTGGGAGATTCTTCCCACATATCATGCTCAACAGACAGTCCCAGTTAGTCTGGAAGAGCCAATGACATTGAGTTTGAACTTGGTGCAAGGGAGGAGGTCACTGCCTCCCCAGGTACCCTGCGTCCCCCTCTTTTTGCACTAGGAGCCTACCTTAAGGAGTTGCATCTAGGAGTTTATGCCACACACACAAGTAGCCCCTCCAAGGCCTTCCCAAGGTCTGAGCCTTGGTGAATATGATAATCCATTGTGCTTTCTGAATCTTCCCAGTCTTAACTAAAGATGCTTCAATAGTTTCTTTCCCCAAGTTGTGGCCAGGCTGTGGCGACCCAGCAAACAAGTTCAGTGACTTGGCCCTTGATCCAGAATGGGAGATCTGCCTCAATGGTTGCCAAGAAGAAAGAATTGAAACTCACCTTTCCATCCTGAGCCTCTGAACTGCCTCCGCCTCCACAGTGGAGAGGTCACAGGGCTGAGAGGAAGTGGCATGTTGAACTGGGAGTCTCAGTTTTTCTGTAAGCACACCCCCGTGGGGACAAAAGTGGGACAGAAGTGTGACACTGACTATCTCACTTCCCATCTGGCTGTAAGATGAATGAGTGCTTCTCGACCTCTCTCCTCCTCCTCCCACCTAAGGCTTTGGGGTGAAATTGTCATAATTAGTTATTTTGTCTTGACAGTCCTGCCCCACAAGGACAGGGTGTGCTGAACTCTGGGGGTGGCCGATGACTGTGTGCCGAATGACGTCATTGGTATTATTGGTTGACCAATGAGTACCCTGGGTTCTGGCCCTTTAAACTTCCACCTGGCTGCAGGTTGGAGGAGGTGGGGAGGAAGGAGGGGGGGAAACACAGACCTGGTTTCCTGTGTCTCCTTAGCCTTAGAACAAATATCTTTCGCCCCCTAGTGGTGAAGAAGAGCATAGTAGTCAAGATGTTTTTTGCAACCATAGCTAAAATAGTTGGTGCTAAACTTGCTGGGGAGGAGAACCACAGAATCTATAGCCAAGTTGATGAATATGGAGCACTTCTCATGGCCCTTGTTCAGGTTATGGAGACCCCTAAGAACCCAGTAGCTCCTATAGCTAACCTCCTCTTGGGAGGTTAAGCAATGTGTATGAGATCACATAGCCTGCAGGTACCACGGCTAGACTAAGACCCATGTCCCTGGACTCCTGAGCTAGGACTCTTCTTCTGGACTTTTCTTCCACTTCTGATATAAAAGTACCCTGAATCCGGGAGATACACTCAAGGAGCTGTTCAACTTCTGGTAAGTTATACAGAGCTCTGGATCTGGAGTCCAAAGATGTCCATCTTAATCCAAGGCCCAATCCTTACAGTGAGTGACATTACACAAACCATTTAACCTCTCAAGGTTTCCACTCACCTGTAGAAGACTTCTGAAACTGGTGAATTTTAGGTCATTTTTATTGATGTGTCACCATCACCACCATCAGCATGAGAAGCAGCCCTTAGTGCTTGTCTGAAGAACCAGGGAAACTTTAATCTGTGTCCTTTGCCTCTGCCCCCTCACCAAGAGGGAGGAGGTAAAGTCCGATGCTCCTCATATGCGGGCATTGCCCCTTGGCTCCTGGTGACCAACACTGAAATGAATGTGGAATGTATTGGAAATAGAGTTGCCAACTTAAGTCTTTCATTCATCATAGGCTCTTTCCATTCCCCTGTGGGGCCTTAGTTTTTGCCACTCCCGACAAAGCAGTAAGAGGCTTTGGGAGCTTGATGAGGTCATTTCCGGGACACACACTCAACTGGATAGTGAAAGATTCTCTGGGAAGCACAGAGCCCTTATTCTTTCTGGCCCTCATCATGCCTGGCCTGCTCTCTGCATCCGCCTGCAACCCTAGGATGCCTTTCTCCCTACTCCATGAGATGCTTGATAGACTGCAGCAGCCAGAACAGCCCCTCGCAACCCCACAGAAAGTTCCAAGAGCAGGAACAGTGCAGGTGATAATGAGATGGAGGCTTACCACTGTGATTTCCACTGGCTATTTTAATTGATCCTCAGAACAACACTGCGAGGTAGGTATAATTGTTATCCTTATTTGCGGATGAGAAAAGTGGCTTTAGACATTTCCCTGGAGTACATACCTAGCCTTTTGTAAAGCCCCATGTTGTTTTGTATTGCTGTGTAAAGAGCGGGTGCCCAAGTTTAAGAAACTGGTGTTTTCTTTGGAGCACAAACAGTGTTTTACATTTGGGGGAGTCATCCATGCTGCCTGGAATGGTGAGAACACATTGTTAAAGACTCCATCAGGCACTGTTCCCAGGAGGACTACCCTTAGCACTGAACGTAGAGTCCCCTGTGTAGGTCTTGCACCTGTTGAAGCCCAGGACAATTCACACATCCTTGGTGGCTTCATGTGCTTAACAGTAACGGGTTTTCTTAGCAGTGGGACAACAAACATAGGCACGGATGTGTGTGCTTCCTGGTCTGTGGCCTGTGGCAGAGGGAAGGGAGGGCCAGAGATATTTCCCTGCCCCTTCCCTGCCAGATGCTCTCATCCAGGGCCTTGATGGGCAGAGGGCCACGGGCCGGCTGCCTCCTCTGTGTTTTGAATGTCACAGGGGGAAGCTAACGAGGTTATTGGGCAGAGAAACACTCTCCTGTGACCCACGTGGAAGAGACCTACAGCAGAGCAGGAGGCAGGGTTACACCATCCATGAACATAGAGAAGGCACAGGCGGAGTTGGCAGACAGTAGGCGCTGGGTGCAACACCATAATATAGGGCCCTCGGGGTGTGAATGGTAATGGCAAAGGAAAGAGAGCCAGGGAGAGAGACAGACTTACCACCAGGCTAGCATGGTGTTCCTGGGATTCAGCCGAAATGGGAGGGGAAGTATGTGCATGGTTCATTGATCCCCAGTGTGTCTAAGAGTACAGACTTGATATTGTGGCAGTGGGCTCCCCACTAAAAGTGTTTCCATAGAATATGCTTTTACAATGGAGCATTGTACAGAGAGAAGGGGAAATACTAGGGAGACATGGGCTTTGACATGGGCAATACAGTGTGACTCATCTTCCCCTCTGCTCTGCGCCCCCACCCCACATGCACCTTTACTTCTGCATACAGTAAGTTCACTGGACTCGTGCTAGCTGGAGATGGCCCATTGGAAGGGTTGTGGCAATCCAGGACTAAGTAATCAAACTATAATCTCTAACACCATAAGTCAGGGGTAGGGCAATGTAAAGTCTTAGCATTAGGGTTATACCTCTGTGCACCTTTTTATGATTGATGCATGAATTAAACAGGAAAGATGTGGAAGGTATTGTGGGTGGTATTGGTAGCTGTTAGCAGCTGTAACAGGCAGCAGCTTTTGTCATGTCCCCTTGATGGACTGACCTGCTGTTAGATCATAGTCACCTAGCTCACTGAGGGAGTACCAAGGGGACAATGAGTGCCTGGAGTCCCAGGCTGGCCCCACTGGGGTATAGAATCATCCTCTGACTATGCTCTTGGAGAGCCAGAAGTAGAGGGGGTTTAACTGGGATGCAGCGGTTAATCTTGGCTGCTTGATTCAAGTCCTCTGTCCTGTTGTCCCATGGATTCTTGTTGTGGGGCTAGAAGTTGAGAACGGTGTAAAACTCGGCCGCCATGCACCCCATCTTCTGCATAGCTGCTTCTCTCACTTCGTTTACTTGTATTTATAAACTAATCTTTTGGGTTTTTTTTTTACCATATTAGCGAGATGGTAAGATCACAACAGGACTGTCATTCTTCATAAAAGTTTGCCTGATTCTCCCACCTGTTTCTTGGTCCTCCTTCCAACATGGAGAGCCCTTGACTTATCCCACCTGTAGGGCACATGGGGTAATTTTCCGCAGTCCCGGACCTCTTGTGCTCTGTTCCACCATCACCCTCTAGAGGAAATTGTGTCTCATTCACCTTGAGGCCCCCACCAGGGCCAAGAATAGTACCTTGCACATGAGATTGTGGGACTCGGGACCTAGGACGGTGGGCCCTCTTTGATTGGCTGGGTGCACTCAGATGGGCTCTCGCCCTTCCCCGCCTCAGTCTCCCATCTAAAATCTGGAATAGCCATACTGCGTCAGACAGAGGGCTTGCTGTGAAGGGAGGAGCTGAGGGAGAATGTGCCGTGGACCAGGGGCCACTTGGGCAGCTGGCTTTCCAGCTCCTGGGTCTTTCTGTCCCCTGACCTCCTGTCCGTCGTCTCTTGCAGACTTTAAGTTCGCCATGTATCCGCCATCGATGATCGCAACTGGAAGTGTGGGAGCAGCCATCTGTGGACTCCAGCAGGATGAGGAAGTGAGCTCTCTGACTTGTGATGCCCTGACTGAGCTGCTGGCCAAGATCACCAACACAGATGTGGTAGGTGGCAGCCGCCTGCTTGGTTAAGACCAGGTGTCTCAGCCCCTGTAAAGAGGCCATTGGTTTGATTATGGTGGGTTGTGGGTGTGGGTGTGTGTGTGCAGGCTAGGGATGATCTGTTTTCTGAGATCAACATTTAAGGTCATATGAAATAGAGCAGGTGAGGTCCCTTGAGGTTTGGAAGCACCACTGCCATAAAACCCAGACAAAAACTCAGCAAGCTGATACTAGGGGAGGGTTGTTATCTAAATTTTTTTATGGTGTGGGCTTCTCAGTGTCTGAATTACTACTTCATTTCCATTTATGTCCACGGTGTCTGGCCGCCTCACTGAGCAGTGGAGAGCTTCCCGGCTGCTCACACGCACTGAGATGGCGAGACACAGGGAGAAGGCCCAGCTAGAGCCAGGGCACAGGAGGCGTCCCTGCGAGAATGGCGTCCAGCCCTGACAAACCTCCCCCACTCCCATCTCTTACTTCCCTTTTGTTCAATATAGTAACGGCTTAAAAGGCACTCTGAAAAGACAAAGTGCTGTACACATTAAACAAACTATTATTAGCTATAGGCATCTTTCCTTTCTGTGTGGACAGCCCAGAGGCTGTTGCTTCTAGCTGCCAGAGTTGGGAACTCCTTAGAAGAAAGGGTTTGAGACAGACCAGGGTTCCATAAGGCCCTGATTTCAACGGCAAGGAAATTACAGTCCTGGAGGGTCGAGACAGGAGGGTTCTGAGAGGACCCAGAGGCAGGGGAGGCAGTGACCGAGCTGGGGGGCCCAAACCTCCCAGCCCTGGCTCCAGCTTGGAAAGTCAGGCTCCGCCCCTGCGGCAGCTCCTGTGATCTTGTTGTTTGAAAAAGGTCTTTGGTTGAAAGGCAACTGGAGAGAGGGGTGTTGGCTCTGAGGCCCTTGTGCATCACCATGGAGAGGCTCAGGAATGCAGGGGAACTTCACGATGACACCCTCCGGATGTTCTAGGGGAATTCAGAATGCCCTGTGTGGGAATGCATTGAGTTAAGTCATGTGATCTACAGGCCTGTGACTGTTGCCTCCACAAGGGACACTGAGCACAAGGTTAAACCTCCTGGAGCCCAAGGCTGCAGCTTGCTGGCTTTCCGACCCACCCACCTGTATTTGGCTTTGGCATTTATTTTTGCCAGCTCCCAAGAAAATGGCAGGTAGGGAAGGGCCCGAAGGATCAAACCCTAGGTCCTTGTCTGAACCAATTTTTAAATATTCTCTTTAAGATGCTAGCTCCAAAACCTGTAAAATCTAGATTGCAAAGAGCCCTCCAGTGCAGTGTAAGGGTGCTCTTTTATCCCCCAGAGAAAAATCGTGGACAGAACTTAGAACTTCACATTTCTAGAAATGATCCACTTCTTTTCTTTTCTGAATGTCTCCTGCTCAGGTCGTCATGGACTTCCAACCATGGAAGACCAGCCTTTCCTCAGCGCCCTGAGACAAACTGTCCAGGGCGGGAGTCTGACTCCCAGGCATTGTCACCTCCTTCGGATATTTATAGACTGGCTCTGATAGGTTGACCGCCCCACCCATCCCAGGTCTTCTCCCACATCTCTCCTTGTTAGTCACATGGACAGAAGTCACTCCTGGGGGCTGCCACTGAGGCTCTTGGTGGTGTCTTCTTTTTGTGACTGCAAACCAGTCTGCCATGTCATCGTATTGGGGAAGCTCTGCCATTTCCAGATACCATGCAACTGGTCCATTCCAGTCAGCCCTAGGGCTGGGCTGCATGCCTGCAAGGCCTTCTTAGCTGTCCTGTAAATCACGGCATTGAGTTGGCACTTCATCTCTGTAAAGGGCCTGTGCCGGGTTTCTTAACTGGGGCTGTATGCCCCTGCCTTGTTTTCCACAGTGGGACTGGGGATTAATATTTTAATATTAAAAACCAAGCATGAACATCATTAATAGAATATAAAATTTGCACCATTAGTTCAGATAAAAATTTGAGACTTCTAACATTCCAAGCTTCCCTCTGGCTCCCAGTGGCTTGCTCACTCTCTCCCTAGGGGTGTTTTAGTGGGAAGGTTAGGGCTTTGGGCACTGGGCTGGGGCACTGTGTATGAGCAGCTTCCTGAGTGCTAAGTGCTCCTCCCATCCATCAGCTTGTGTTCTCTGAAGAGCTGAAGTTCAGAGTGAAGGAGAATGAAAGGACTAGAATTTAGAACGCATTAGCATTTGGAGGGAGGTGAGTTCTGCTTCCTGAGCTCTGTTTGCCGTGAATGAAGAAGTGGTGTATTTCGAGCACTTCCTGTCCATTCATTTCTGGAAGGGTTCAGTGAAGGCCCAGTTGTTGCAGGCTGTATAGAGATGAGCATGGCATGGTCCCCAGGCACCGTGCTAGAAGTTGGGGGCAGGTGTGCGAATGGGGCCTGGAAAATAGATGATGACGTTCCGGTTTTCAAGGAACTTAGTGATTATACAGAGAATCAAGAAAAGGACAGTATGCAAAACCCTTCCCAGTCAAGATTCGAGAGGAATGTATGCCAAACGTGTGTTAAGAACCATAAATGCAGTAGGGCAGCAATTCAGAGGAAGGAACTCAGGAGCCCTAATGCAGAAATTCAGGCCTCTTAGCTATATGAAGTTGGTGACAGAAAACGTCTTTGAAATGCAAGTGCAAAATGTGGTATGGACAGGCAGTGGAATATCATTCAGCGTGTAAAAAGAAATGGCCTTCTGATAATATGCTACGATGTGTGTGGGCCTTGAAAGTATTCAGATAAGTAAAATAAACCAGGCACAGAAAACAAACACTGCATGAGGGACCTGGAAGAATCAAATTCCTAGATAGAAGTAGAATTGAGGACCTGCGGGGAGAGGAGAATGGAGAGTTAGTATTTAATGGGTAGAGAGTCTCAGTTTGGGATGTTGAACAAGTTCTGGAGATGGAGCATTCTGGTGATGGCACAGCTGTACTTCATGCCCATATATGATGAAAAATGTCTAAATGGTCAATTTTATGTTATGTGGATTTTACCACAATAATTTGTATATGTACATAGCACATGCACATTGTGTGTGTGTGTGTGTGTGTGTGTGGCAACCTAAGATGTGCTCTGAAGACGTGTTGAGCTGTCCTTGGAGAAGTCAAGTACGTGTTCACCCTGGACCACACCTTGCTCCCTAGTACACAAGCACATAACTCAGGAAGAGCTGCCACCTGACCCCCCACCCCCCCAAGTCCAGTACTCCCCATGCACCTTGTTATTTATGATCCTTTCAAACTTACGGAGTTTGCTCTCACTTTGGGAGATAGGCCACAAATTTTCCAGGAAACAGACTTTTGAAAGTGGGTCCCCCTGATTCATCTGAAGTGGCCAGACAAGTTTCTCTGCCACTGGCCAGCGGCAGTTAGCTTGGTTAGGAGGGACCCATGCAGCTCTGAGGAAACGGGTCTTTGTTGCTCCATCTGGTTGCTAAAATAAACCGGAACGCTCCATTCCAAAGAGAAAGCTGAGTGAGAAGCCTGACAGTTTTACAGGGAAGGAAAGTCTCAGAGGGTGGTATATTTTAAGTACTTTTTCCTTCCAGTTATAAGAGTTGCTAAAAACAGACCATAGCGAGCAAGCGAGCGAGGCTGGCGTTTCGGGGGGAACTTCTGCTGAGGCTCTTGTTGCCAAGGGTAAGCTTGAGAAGAGGGATCCACCATCCTGGGCCCCCGCAGAATCGGGGTTCCTCTTCCGTCCCCTGGGCACTGTGCTTGCGCTTCGTGCCAGCATTTACCTCACCGTCCCCTTGTCTATAGGACTTCTTGAATAAGACCCAACTTGTACTCAGCTCTTTATCCAGAGCCCCTGGCAGAGTCATTGGGGAGTGATGCTAGAGAGAGAGGGAGGGAAGGAGGAAGGAAGGAAGGAGTGAAGGACAAAAGGGAGGCAGATGCATTTCAAGCATGTTTCTCATTCATTGGTGTCCCTGTGTCTTTCAGAAAGAAACAGAGAGACATAAGACGTAGACTGTGATTAGATATTGGTATGTTACAAGTCTGGGTCCTCTGAACATTACCTGACTATCTCAGAGCAAGTCACTTAATTTTCACACCAAATGGCACACATTCATTCATTCATTAAAGAGTGGCATGGAGGCTCTCTGGCTATGGAGATGTGAGATGACTAGGAGATGTTTATCAGAACAGCTACAGACTCTTAATCATCTGGCCATTACATTTACCCTCTTCTATCTCAGTTACATCAAAACTCTTTGTCACATTCTTAAATCCTGCCCAGAGAAGGTTCCAGCATGTCCCTTCCTTGGGGTCATCCTGGCATTTGAAGACCCTGGTTGTCAGTGAGCAATTAAAAAGCAATTAGCCTGTAGTGAAAGGAAGTCTCCCCCTGTGACTCCAGGTCATTTGTGGGGTCCCCACTTCGAGGTTTTCTCCTCCCCTCGGCGAGAAGCTCAGAGCGCACCTTGTTCCAAGGCCTCTCCCCAAGTGACGGTGCCTTTTGTGGGCTGTATAGAGCCTGTGGTCAGGAACCTTGTGAGGAGTTGCTGGAGGGCAAGCTGGGGGCGGGGAGGGGGAATACAAGTGGGGGCCTCTGCCTCCCTCCCCGCCTCATTTCTGCGGGCCTCATTTGGTATGCAAGGAAATAAGCCAAACAGCCTGTGAAGAAAGGAAGAATGAGATAGTTTCCTAAGTTGTCTCTGCCTGAGTTGGCCATGGGTCTGGGGCTCATTCAGCCCTTTGTCCCCCTGTTGAGTGCAGTGCGTGTGTGGTGACAATGGAGTGATGCAGTTCCACTGAGGGCTAGTGGTAGGAGTTCCGTCAGCCCATTCATGGAAGCAGAGGAGGGTGCAGGGCACGGAGCTCGAGCCAGCAAGCAGAGGAAGTCAGAGGCCCGTGTAACGAGCTGGAGATCACAAACGCTGCTGTCAGGGCTCCGGGGCTGGGGGCTGGGGGCTGGGGGCAGGCGCAAGGGAGAGGGCCAGGGGAGGGGGCCTATCATCGTAGGAGTTGGAGGGGTGCCCGACCTCCAGCGCTGTGGAGTGCCACCTGTCCAGGCTGACAGACGAGCATTATGGCTTTCCTTTTAATCAGCTTAATTTGGGGCATCTTAGTACAATGGCTGGTGCTTCTGGAGGCCGCCACGAAGCTGAGATCCCAGAGCCATGGCACCTCACAAGCACGGAGCATCTTTTTGTTGGAGGCGCTGTCGCCATCCTCCCTTGGGCTATGTCTCCCTTTCTTGGAGGTTCTCTGGCATATTTGTCCTTACTGAGAGCCCAGAAGAAACAGAAGTCTAGGAAGAATACACTGGAATTGGAGGCTGGCCCTTATTAAAGCCAGACTCACTTGATGTCACCACAGGGCGAGCCACTTCACCTCTCCAGGCTTTGGTTCCCTGGCCGGACAATTCGCTGCCCATTTGCTCTCCAAGAACCACTAGAACCTCCAAATTCTCCAGTTCTATGATTTTTTGGTGGGGGGCAGGAATTGAACCCAGGGGCACTCAACCACTGAGCATCACATCCCCAGCCCTGTTTTGTATTTTATTTAGAGACAGGGTCTCACTGAGTTGCTTAGCGCCTCACTTTTGCTGGAGCTGGCTTTATAGTAAGTCATCTGAGAATCCTCCCCTTTGGAAACACTGTAACTCTACTCAGGTTGGCCTCCCAGCAGGAGCAGTATGGCTGGATTAGGGACAGGGTTCTTCCTCTGATCACCACCTCCCCCACCCCATCCCATGCATTCTCCTGTCCTGCTTTGGGCAAGAATGTGGCTCTTGGGATGTGATGTCCAGTTGCAGGTAATGATACCACTGCAACATTCTCTCTCTCTCTCTCTCAGACACACACACACACACACACACACACACACACACACGCTTTAAATCCTCTGAGAATCCTGCCATCTTCTTTAGATAACAAAAGCTTTGAGGCTTTGTTGTGGGTGAGCTTTGTCTCCCATGGGCAAGTATAGAGTTGTAGGCAATATATAGTTACTACCTCTATGGCGTGGAGTTGTTCTAATTCATTCCTTTAGCCTCCCAGGGGAAAAAAAAAAAAGGAAAATATTTAAAGTGTCAGGGTGCTTTACCACTGAGCTACATCTCTAGTTGTTTTTATTTCTTGACACTGGGTCTTGCTAAGGCTGGCCTCCAACTTGTGATCCTCTTGCATCAGCTTCCCAAGTTGCCAGGATTACAAGCATGTGCCACCACACCTAGCACTACCACGGCTGGCTAGAAAAAAACATTTTTAAAGTACCCCCTTTGACATTTCCTGGAGTACCTGCACAGTGAAGGAACATCACACACTAACTTCCCAGATTCAACTGATTATTCTATACAAGGAAGAAAGAGGAAGAAAAAAATAATACCGTGCACAGGAAGGGGGCTGGTGAGATGGGATGCTGCTGGTCTCAGCCCCAGCTCACACTGCTGGGGTGAACATCCCCTCCAACCATGATCTGAGGGTTTGAAGAGGTGTTGCCGTGCAGCCTGACCTCAAAGCACGAATCAGCTCCTTCCTGTGGTGCTCAGATGGAGCAAGAACTATCTATTTCAGCTCCAGAGGAAGAACTAATGGTGTTGCACTTACCAATGTAATGTAGGACGACCTTCCTGAGGGACATCTCACTGTAGTTTTGACCTTATGCTAGCCCTCACATTAGCTTTGATTCTTCATTTGAGATGATTATTTTTAGATCATAAGACTTTAACATTTTCAGATACCTTCTGCTGAAATGCAAGTACCCCTAGAAACATGCTTTTAGTCTTTTCCACTGAGCAAGTCATGACCTGTGGACTCAGGGCTGCTGGATGAGCCTTGGGGAAGGAACACAGTGAAGAGCTCAACAGAGGGCCCATGACACCCAGACTCCTAACCACTAGTGAAGGGGGTCAGGCAGGGTAGGGAATGGGACTGGGAGATGTAAGATTACCTTACAGAGAAGGTAAGAGATGTTAGATCCTTGGTGCCAGTTCCTGATGCCTTTTCAGCTTTGAGCATGCACAGCGAGCCCCACAGTTAGGCCACATTGGCCTAGTTCAGCCCCATCTGTTCTGAGCACATCCTTAGCCAGTCTTGAGTAAATGCTAATCCACACCTCATTTTAAAGAAATCTAGGCTGGACATGGTATGCTCCTTTAATTCTAGCTACTTAGGCAAGAGGATCACAAGCTGGAGGCCAACCTGGGCAACACAGTGAGGCCTTGTCCAGAGAAAAAAAGGGAGCTGGACATGGTGGCACATGCCTGTAATCCCAGGGACTTGGGAGTCTGAGGCAGGAGGATCACAAGGGGTCAGCCTCAGCAATTTAGCAAGGCCCTCAGCAACATAGCGATGCCCTATCTCAAAAAGGGAGGGGATATGACTCAGCCCCCCCCCCCTTCAATCCCTAGTACCTCCCCCCACAAAAAAAAAAGGAGGAGGAGGAGGAGGGAGCATTCTTTCAGATTCCAGGACTGATTCACTGTTATGTATAATAAATAGTATTCATTTATTGGGCTGCTACTTAGCACTTCATATATATATATTGCCTCAGTTGCTGTTTTGCTTTGAGCATTTCGTCATTCTGATTTGACAGATGGAGAGACTGAGATCAGAGTAGTTAAATAACGTGACCATTGCCTGCAAATAACCCTTCATCGGGCCCTAATTGTTGCATTCTGGGTGATATCGCATCTCTGCCCTCTGCCCTCCTTGTCTTTAAGTTTTATTAAAAGCTGCAGTTTGAAATGTGGTATTGATGAGAGATAGGAAAGGGAAGTTGAGGCATAATGGAAACTTTGTTCCTTAGTATTGGATTCCAGCTTTACTTTAGATATTCTGGGGGAAAAAAAAAGATAATGCTTTTGTGTTTGGCAAAATAGCAACCTCTAGGTGGCGAAAATGGCACAGGGAAACAGACAAAAGGGACGTGTGTGTTAAACTGTGGAAAGACATGAGGACGTGCAGTTTAGGGTATTTTCTATACACACGTGCTGCTTCAGAAAACACAGAGAGGCAGTCTTGCAGGGGAAAGAGGCTGGAAAATAACTGCCAAGAGCAGTTTCTTCAGCTCACACCCCAGCTAGTATTACTAACCACACTCCCTTCCTAGTGACAGCCGTGACTGGCCCTTGCATTCCATGTTGCCCAGCTATTAAAGCTTCTGCTTGGACGGACTCACTCTAGATTTTCCCTACCAAATATAGACTAATAAAAACAACTCTGCAAATTCTTGCTTATTCCCAAATTGGACAAGCTCAAGTGTCCTGAATTTTGTAAACATTCTGTATTGTATTTTTGTTAGCCTTAAGGGAGTGGTAAATAAGCAGAAAATCCAGAATTTTTGTGTTTCATTTTGCTTTTAAGCACTTACACAGTTTATGTGAGGGTCAGGACAGTGCAGTCTCCCAACTTCCCTTCTGATCTGTTTCTCAGTTACCGAGAAACTAATCGCAGTGCTAATAACAGCACTGCTGGTGGGCTTCTGCCGCCTCCCAACTTCCCCAGGTAGAAAGCATCTAGATTTCCCACTTGGTCCTTTGATGACCAACGATGCCCTTCTATGAATGGACCATCATCTTAGGCCAGTGCTTCTCAGGATTGAAATCACGCAGGCTCCTGTAGGTCGTGATTAGCTTGGTCTGGGTTAAGGGAGATGATGCATTTCCAGCCAGTTCCCTGCTTGGAGATCTGAGGTTCCATGGAATTTCACGAGCATCTCTCATTTACTTCTACTGGAAAACGAGCCTGGAGTGATGTGAGTTGAATTGTGTGTGCCTTCCTGAAATAATGTCCCGTGCCCTGCTCATCCTCCTAATAGCTCTGGTCTGGACCCCTTTCCTCTCCAGGATTGTCTCAAGGCCTGCCAGGAGCAGATCGAGGCTGTGCTGCTCAACAGCCTGCAACAGGTCCGTCAGGAACAGCGTGATGGATCTAAGACGGAGGATGAACTGGACCAAGCCACCACCCCTACGGACGTGCGGGACATCGACCTGTGAGGCTGCCATTCGGGCCCAGGGAGAGAGGCGCGTTCATCACCTGCTCTCTCCCTCTCTCTGGTTATGTTTTGTTCTTTGTGTTTTAGGATAAAATTCTGCCCCCACCTAGATCATATTTAAAGATCTTTTAGAAGTGAGAGAAAAAGGTCCTATAAAAACAGAATAATTAAAAAGCATTTGGTGCCTATTCAAAGTACAACATAAGGGAATCCCTTGTATATGCGAAGTTATCGTTTGATTATGTAAAAGCAATAGTAAAATGCTTACAGGAAAACCTACAAAGTAGCTAGAGAATATGTACGCCTGCAACATGGGAACAAATTAGAGAAGACTCTGTTTTACATGTTATGAACTAGTGCATGTGCCCCTTTTAGTGGAATCGCAAGGAACTGTGTATGCCATTTATGGCATGATTAGATTGCGAAGCAATGAACTCAAGAAGGAATTAGAAACAAGAAAGCATGATGGGGAGGGGGTACAAAGCAACCTGTCAACACAATTGGACCATTTTGGAGGTAGAAGCACCTTCACGCCTAACCACATGTTCCTAAGAGAGGAGCAATGTTGGATCTCTATGTTACCTACTCTTACCTACAGTAGCTGCTACCTAAAAGAGATGTTGGGTTTTGCCAGTTGGACACAGGTGATTGGCTCCTGGGTTTCGTGTTGGGTGACTTTCTGCTTCTTCTTCCAAACATGGTTCATTGCAGACACCACTATATTGTTATCTAATGAGGAAATTTCGCTATGGTCCATAACCAAAACTCATCTGAAATGGAGGCAGATGGAGACCAAGGGCGGGATCTAGAATGGAATCTTCTATGTTATGGAAGAGGGTGAGGTGACCTTGGCATCCCTTATTAGAAAAAAAAAATAATAATTTTTGGTGCTGATTGGCATGTCTGGTCCACAGCTTAGCATTGTTATAAACCATTCCATTCGCAAAGCACTTTGAAAAATTGTTCCCGGGGGATAGATGGGATGGTTTATGCAAATCGTGCTGAATACTCCTTCCCTCTTCTCTTTTTTGCCCCTTCCCTTCCTGCCCCAAGTCCGGTTACTCTTCATTTCTGGAATCTGGCATTTTCTGGTACATAGTTCTAGTACCCCTGCCAGGGCTCAAGAGACAACTCTTTCTGCTAACATTCCCATCACACCATTCCTCAGAAAAGCCTAAAAACAAAGGTCTGTTACCATTTGATGGCATAGAAGGATCTGAATTCCCATCTATATATACTTCTCCTTTGGACATGAAAGTTAATTGCTGGTGCAAAGACATAGACAGCCAAACATCAGGGTGTGGCATTTTGTTCCCTTTTCTGTTTTTTTGTTAATTTTATTGCAAAGTTGTATTCAGTGTACTTGAATTCCCCCCCTCCACTTCTTAGAGGCATTCAGTTAGCAGAGGGTTTTTTTTTTTTTTGCACAATTGTAATTGACAGGTAATGAAGCTATTTGTTAAAAGATTTGTCTTTTTTTAAGTAAAAAAAAAATCAGAACAGGGCTACTTTGAAGAATTATGTGCAGATTCTGCCTTGTTTCATAGTATGAGGGTTGAAGATGGAGAAACATCTAAGGGTCTCTTATCTTTCATTTTATTTCATTCAGTTTATTGTTATTTTTTTTTTTTTGCGCTGCTAAAAAGCTGAGATCATTCATCCTTATTCACATTAACAGTACCTAGCTGTAATGTTTCACAGAGTGTGCTGCTATTTTATAAACATTTTTATAATATATTATTTTACTGCTTAAATTCCAAGTCCTGAAGTAGGTGGTTGAGATATGAGTTCTTCGTACTGGAAAAGCCCTTCCATAGTTTGTTTTCTTCGGGTAGCAGATTCATGGTTGGTTTTTTTTTGTTGTTTTTTTTTTTCTTTTTTCTTTTTTTGGGGGGGTTTGGTTTGGTTTCCTCTGATCACATTCTTCAAAGACAGAATATTCTTTACCTCAGGTTTACTGGACAAAAATCAATAAGTACAAAGGACAATGGTTCACATTTTTTGTTTTCATAATACCTCACAACCGTACAGTTTCTGCTTGGGAGCCCACTCTCGTGAGGAATAGAGCAGGCAGGAGGGGCAGCCGAAGGCCCCTTCAGGAAGGCAGGAAAGATTTGGCCCCCAGGTCTCACACCTGGGGACCTTTTCAGTTTTGAAAGTCACCAGGCTCCCATTTTGACTCCGGTATCCTCATCATGATGGAAAAAATACATTGAACCAAGGGATCCTCCCTCCCTCCCCCTCACGGTAGACATTCAACCCGAACATTCATGCAATGGACTAGGAACTCGGTTCCCACAAGGCACCAGGTATCAGGAAACAATGAAAACAAACTCCAGCAGGCTGTTTGGAGATCCTCTTCTTGTAGACCTTTCAGAAGCAGGGCCTTCGTCTGCTTAAGGCCCCTTCATCTTGGAAGTTTCTCACTTCCTCCTCTGTCTTTCCCCTTCCCTGGCATGGACCCCCCCCCCCCCCCCCCCCAGGAGTAAGATCGTCTCCATGGTTCTCCTAGGTCTGAATCTGTGGGCAGATGAGTCTAGGGCTGGCGGTATCTATGGTGCTTCCTTCTCTCACCTCTGTTCTTGGCTGTGGCAGGCAAGCACTGTGCAGGGGCCAGGTCCTCTCCCTTGGTGGCACTAGATGGTTTGCAGGTTCTGAATCACATTGAAATGGCATGATGGGAAAAACAGGTATGACGAGTAAGGGCTGGAAGTTGAAAGGATGCGAGGAGGCTGCTTCTCTGTCGAGGTGAATTCCAGGTGATCCAGTCTCTCGGGAAGTGTGTCGTGGAGGGTTCAGGATTTTGTGAGTAAATGCAATCCTGAAATGAGAGGGAATCTCTGGTGGGTCAGTGGGTGGTGAATTCAGAAGTTTTGGAGAGGAAAGTTGAGCAGCCAGTAGTTAGCCAGTCCTCTATGGGGAGCTGTCCCCTAGAACCAGGAGGCTTGAAGCCCAATGAGGAAACAAGGTGTACTTTCATTTAACAACGACCAAACCGTGGTCTTAAACAAAGAAAGCAGCAAAGGACAGGACCTGACAGATAAGGAAGGAATAGGCCCTGAGACTCTACCCACAGTCTGTAACTGTCCACTTTTCCTTGAGCCCAGGTGACACTGGACACTTCTAGCTTTTCCCCTTTCCAATCCTTGGGGCCTACTGTGATAGTAGGTATGGGGCTGTTTGGCTTTTCTGACACAAAAGAAGGAATCCTGGATTCATTTAAGTAACTGGAACCCCCTTTTTGGATTTCAACTCCTTGGTAGGAGTTTTTGTCCCAGAGGGGTTCAATTCTCCGCATGAATTGATTTGAACTTCCTTTCCCCCTACCTTTCTTTCCCTCTTTCTCACCACCCGATAAAGGGATTCCAGATTTATTCTTTTCCTACCTTGCCATCTATTCTTCTTTATTCCTCTTTTGTTGTTTTTCCTCCATCAGTGGGGACTAAGTTGTTCCTCCAGCCTGCCAAATTTTAATCCTTTCCCTGTTTTGACCAAATTGTAAGGGGAAGAGACCTTCGTATGCCAAAAATATATGCTAAGCATAAGAAAATTCCATGCAGGTTCATAACAGCCAGGAATCCTGCAGGACGCAAGGGGGAGATTCTCTCGGCTGAATGTCCCGTGTGCTGAGAGGCACGAACTCCTTCCAGAGGGGCTGTTCTTAGAGATTTCTTCATTTTGAACTGTCCCAGGACCCCACTGAAGAGCACAACATGTCTTATAGTCATGAGCACCCTTGGTCTGCGTGCTCTCTACTGGAGGGTCCATCTTGCCTCTGTCAGCCAGGGCAGGGTCGTCCGTGGAGCTTCCCCAGCCTGCCTCACTCTGCATCCCTTTGCTAGCAAGATAGGTGATATCTCAGAGGGAGCTCTGGGGCTTTCCCACAGTCTCTCCTGGCTGAGCCTTGGGAGCTATAGGACTGATAGGTGAGCTGGATGACTTTCCAATTAGGGCAGGCTTGGATGAGTTTCTCAAAGAGGGCAGGGGAATTTTCTCTCCATGGGCCACAGAAGACAGCGCTGGGAGAAGAGATAGACTTGCACCTTATGTCCTGTAAATATTAATTTTCTAGTTCAAGCAGGTAATATTGGTAGTGTGGAAATGGGAGGTAGGAGGAAGTCTGAGTAAGCAGGTTAACTTCTAAGCCAAAAGGATTCCTCTTTGTTTATCTTTGAGACTGTCCATCCTTGGGAATAGCTTTAAAAGGGAAATGGATGCTGAGACAGTGAAGTCCCCGTCAGCCAACAAACCCTCTCTAGGTATAGATTGAGCACAGCTTACACTGGTGCGGACTTGGAGCAATTCTCAAGAGCTGCGGTGCAGTCGTCCATTTGTACAAAATAGGGTAGGAAGATCTCAGAGGATGTTTATGACTTCCCCAGACCCCGTGACTCTTGATGATTCTGGATTCTAAACAACCCAGAATAGTCACTTCAGCCAGAACTATCCTCCTACACTTGTGCGTCTCTGCTTTTGAACTTGGCTGGGCTGTCAACCCTGTTCTTGGCTCAGGTTTTAAGAAGCCATCAGCAGATGTATACAGCTACACTGTAGCTGCAGGGTGCATCCTTTCCCTGCAGCTCACTTTGGGGAAAAAAGTGCCTTACTGACTGTAGCCATTACAGTGTCCAATATATTTTGACAGGTGCCTGTCCTTGAAAAAAAAAAAAGTTTCTTTCTTATTTTTAATTGGTTTAGTAGTTCTTATTGCTGGCCAACTCTTACATCCCCAGCAACTCCACCAGGCCATTGGATTTTTTCCATTATGTTCATTACCCTTGTACCATGTACCTCAGACCTCTCTCTCTCTCTCTCTCTCTCTCTCTCTCTCTCTCTGATATAGTTTCTTGTCTTGGATTATTATTTCTTTTTTTTAATTTGCTTTAAAACGAGTGTGATGCCATATCAAGTCAATGTTATTCTCTCACAATGTACTCTATAAGAGGTGTGGGTGTTTATTTGGTCGGGATGCTAGAAAGTGCTAACGTAGCATGATGAGTGTGAACAAAAAAAAGTGTTTTAGGAAGTATGGAAAAAAATGTATTGGCTATGATGGTGACATGATAAAAGTCAGCTGCCTTTTAAGCAGTCTTATCTGTTCAGTGTTAAGTGATTTTAAAAAGTAATAACCTGTTCTTTTGACTAGTTTAAAGATGGATTTGAAGATGGATTTGAAATTGGTTTTGGATGCAATTAGGTTATGCTATTTGGACAATAAACTCACCTTGACATAAATTCTGTGGCCATTGTCAACTTATTTATAGGCTAGCAGTCCTAAGAATGGAGTATACCTGACTTGTACCAGAATATACCTGTCTTGCAACAATTGATAGTGGCATAAAAAACCAAGTCCTAACCTGAAAGATAGTCTACATGTGATTCTGTGTCCTTACAGAACAAGGAGTTGTTGACATGTTTTGTTTTGTTTTGTTGGGGGGGGGGGCAACTACCCATGCAACCAGATTACAAACTAGAAGCTTCAGTCCACTTGATAAGGTGGTTGAGTCACTGATGTTATCACTGGGCCTCAGGTAATAGCTCTTGATGACCGCCAGCTCTTGGCTGGGAGTGGCTTGGATGCCAGAAACCTACAATGCTAATCTCCAGATTCTGGGGAGTCCCTGCCCCTGCCCTTGCCCATTGTGTGGCTCCTTCCCTAGTGGCTCTCATCTGATTACTGATCTTTGCATCCCTCATGTGAGACCTGAGCTACAACTGCCCTTGGTGGAGGCTGGTGAGTTACACCTTGGCAAAGGGATGGCTAGGTCCTAGTCCCAGCTGGCCTTGGACTTCAGTTTCTCAACCCAGCTTTTTTCCCAGGACAAGTGCTGGGTATTCAGAAGAGAGTGGCTGAATAGCCATTTTGATATTACTATAGAATTTCATTTTCTTTCTAGCTATTAAAGGTTGTTTTCCAGTTTAATTCTAACCTGAGTTGCAAGCAGTAAGATTCAAACTGCTCATTGGGGAAGTCCAGATTAAGATATTCCCTGTCGAACTCAAGAAACTTCACTTAATATGTGTCTCAGCCCATTCTCTATAGCTGTAACAAAACCCTTGAGTCTGAGTATTTATAAAGAACAGGTTTTTTTTTTTTTTTAATTATGATTCTGAGGACTGGGGCATACGAGAGTAGGATACTGGCATCTGCTTAACCTCTAGTGAGGGCTTCCTTTTTGCATCACTGGTAAGATAGCAAGCAGGCTAGCTCTGGTCTCCTTAAAAAGCTACTAATGTCATCGTGGGGGTTCTATCCTCATGATTCCATCTGATCCTAATTACCTCCGGATACCAATTCCGTTTCCAATACATGAACTTTGGGGGAGCTCATTCAAATCACAGCAATATGGTTGTTAAGGTTATAAGGATGCTAGACATTCCCTTTGTCATTTCTTGTTGACATCTACCATTCTTGGACAACCAGGGGTGGATTTCTACCAAGGGAAGTCTGCTGGCTTCTTGGGAACTTCCAGGGCCTTTGACTGCCACTCTTCTTCATCCTTGGAATTCTCTTGGGCATGACCTACTGTAGAGCATGGCACCTCTCTCCCACCTCTTCCTCATCTGTTCACTCTACACCTTCAGTGCTTTGTCTGTTAATGGCACTCCCTCTCCCAGAGGCCATCCAGCCACACCACTGTGCTTCTCCGTTCAGAGCAATGGGTGCTTCCAGTAGGCCAAGAACAGATACAGCAAGCGCTGCAGCCCACACAGCTGGCTAGCGACACGTCTCACTGCCCTGTATGTGCTCTTTCCATGAGACACGTGAAAAACCTCAAACTTGAGACGAGCTTTCGTGGGTACCCTCTGAGTGCTTTCGTATTTCTAACAACTTTCCAGAGCTCTGGAACTCTCATTGAGTCCGCAGAGGAACGTAAGAGTTTCCAGTTGGCTTGGGGGTGGTGTTCTCAACATTCTGGCATGAAGCAAATCCTCAAAAGCCGAATGTGACACCAGATTACTTCTCTCCCACTTGCCCAGCAATAACTACAGCAAAAATGCCATTGGCTGTGGGTGTGAAGGTTCAAAGGGGGAGGATAAGTCCAGTGTCCATGGCACCAACACATTTGCAGGGCCTACCCTGGCCTTCGAGGAAAAGCAGTGAATACACAGCCCAGGCCCCATTGGGGCTGGGGAATCAGCTCATGGCTGAGTGCTTGCCTTGCATGTGCAAGGCCCTGAGTTCAATCCTCAGTGAAGAAGAAAGTAAGAAAAAGAAAAAATGCACTTTCCATGAAGAGACAGAACATATAGGCAAAGAGGTGGATCAGCAAATCCCAAATATGTCAATGAATATGGGGTGAATCGATGCTTCAGGGAGGGGGTCGCTATCTGAGGAGACGGGCAGGTTTCCTGGAGCATATATTTAGGAAAGCACTCTAGTTACAATGTTCTTGTAGGGCAATGTGGTTTGGAACCAGTAGAAGCAGAGTTTGACCTTTCCCCAAAAATAAAGACATGAAAAGTTGATTTTTAAAATGAAGGGAAAATATTCAAATAGGCAGCTGGAAAAGCACACACAATCTAATGGCTTTTAAACACTATAAACACAGATGTTACCCTCATGAGATGGGATAAACCCAGCCACAGACATTGATTTGGGTATACCACCTACCTAATCTCCCAGGAGGCTTAACAGAAAAGGCTGGAAACTTCTAGAAGATAACTGGCGGCTTGCACTCTGTCTGGGGGGCCTTCTTTTGGGGCCTTCCCCTTGGAGATGGGCAGATCTCATCAGCTCTGACCACAGGCTCAGTCAACCAGAACTGGGCCGCCTGAGAAAACAGTAAGACAAAGCTCAACTTATTTCCCAAACTCTCTAATTATCCCACTGAAGCTGCGAGGGTATGCTTATTCAGAATGCACCTTCGGTTTTGTTTGTGATGATGTGCTTTGGCCCTGGCGACAACTGGTTGCCCTCAGCCCCCACCATTGTGGAAAATCACTCTAGTTAGGTTCCCAGCGGTGCTTCCCAGCTAAGTCCACTAGGGGACACTACGGGTGCCACAGAAGGAAACCAATTTACAAAGAGACACAGAGGCAACCAGGTAGAGGATGGCTGTGCCCAGAACACCCCCTGCAGCCCACCTGCGGGATGGCACTCCTGAGGGAGGGCAGCCTGCTGCACCAATGTCAGGACTTTCCCATGCACACCTGGCAGCACATCCTCCCGTGTCCTCTGGTCACTTCAGATCACACTCTGACTCCATCTGGGGTAGCTGGTGCTCCAATTCATCACCTTGTCGGATTCTTTTCAGTGGCTAATCTGGAGATGGGAACTGGCAGCGGGCAGACCAAACACAGCCTGCAGACATAATTGGTTTGACTCCCACAGTGACTGAAATTGTTTTGGACTTACTTACCAATATAAGATGAGGGCTTTCCCATGGAAGTCAGGGTTTTAACTACTCTTGGGAAATCTGAGTCCTGGAGACCACAGGCCTGCAAAGCAACAAGGGCTTGTTGCCTAGCAGTCTGACTGACTCCTTTTTCTCTCCCTTCCGCTCCCCATCAACCTGCATAAATACTTCTCCACAGCCTAATTGATGTTGTCTTAACCCTGTGGCTATGAAGTAGGACCTCTGCAAACCCCAAGTGGAGGAATCTGGAATCTTGGAGAATGGACGCAGCCCTAGAACTCTCCCTTCTCCTTTATCTCTTTATGTGTGTGTGTTTCTGTCAGTCATTGGATAACCCAGGACAGAGCTCAGCAGTGCTTAGCCTCACACCGAGGTCTGCAGATAGGCCAGGGTGGGTTAAAGGTCACCTTTTCTGTTTTTGCTTGGTTTTTGAGTCATTTTTTAAATTCTCCTGGCACCATAAGAACCCCATGAAAAGATATGTCTGTGAGCTTTCCGGATCCATTGAAAAAGTACAAATCACTATCTTAATCAACTCATCCCTTCAAGGTCATTACTCTTTACCATCTCTTTTCACACATGGGGCTCCTGAGCACTGCAGATTCATTCTACAGATGAGGGCTGGTTACAGGCCAGGTGTTTGTATGGAGCACCTCAATTGACAAAATTTCTTTAGTACCAACTTTGTTAGTCACCAGGTCCCTTCATTCATAGATCTCAGTAGCTTATGGCAGAGACAAACAAGAAGTCACAGTTTGCTGCTTAAGGCAGTGAAGACGAAGAAGTACCCTAGAAGGCCACCTGCTCTGGAATCCCCAGTCCATCTACCAGCTTGGTAACCTTGGGCACAGTTACTTGGCTGCCCAGCAACTCAACACAATCAGTTTCTTTATCTGTGAAATGGGGTTAAATAATAGTAGTACCTTCCTGCAGTGGTTAATCTTAATGGTCCACTAGATTGGACGAAGAGACACCTAGGAAATTTCTGGATGTGTCTCTGGGGGGTGTTTCTAGAGATGATTGATAGTGTAGAACAACAAACGGGAAAAGCCCCGCCCTGAATGTGAGTGGCACTGTACGATAGACTTGGGCCCCAGATGGAACAAACATGGAAGGAGAAAGCCCACACACAGCACATGCAAGCTCCATTCTTCTTGGGCAGGTGCATCTTCGGCTGCTGCCATCTCCTGCAGACCTTGGACACCAGCTTCTCCTGCACTTCTGTGCTGGGAGCCATTAGCCAAGTAGGTATGACAATTTCCTTGCCAGCGTACCCCGTTGCAGTGACATTGAATGTAGGTGACCTTGCTCAAGGACCAAGGCGGATTAGGGCGTTCCCGGTTTAGGTTCCAGGTTTAAGGTTTAAGATTATTCCTGCTGGGAATAGGGCGTATCCTGCTGCCTAAGTTCCCCTTGAGTTCTCACGGGATTCAGACAGTATTTTTTGGGAGACAGATGCCCAGTGGAGGTGGATTTGGGCAGAGAACTTGGATTTCCCCAGAACGTGATTGTAGACGGCTGGTGTGAGTTCGGGAATAAAGAGTTGCTGTTTGAATCTACAAGCTGTGTGGTGGCTCGTGATTGTGTCCCCAGCCAGACTGTGGCACTTCTGTGTAGGCTCTCACCAGTGACTCTTCAGGGAGCTTTGAGTCCTTCATCTTGGGACTAGAGCGGCATCAGTGGTCCCTCATGTTCTGAGGCTGTAGCTTTCAGGGCTGAGCACCATTGGTTTCTCTGGCTCTCATTATGGGGCTACCCAGCCTCTGATTATGGAACACCCCCCCAAAAAAAAAAAAAAAACCCTTTTATAATCATACCTATCCATATCGTGTTGGTTCTGCTCCTCTGAGAACCCTGACTAACACACTTCCTCTAAGATTGTTGTCAGAATTAAGTGAGCTAATTCACTTTGGAGCTTGAACAGTGCCTGCCTGGCACATGGCCAGTATTTGATCAGTGTTAGCTGTTGTCATGGGCTAAAGCAGAGTACAAGACAGGCACTTAATTCAGTCTTTTTAAAAAATAATTTTACAGACAGGTACTAATCTGTTAGCTACTCCATCTTGCCAACTTATGACACTGAGATAAGGGAGGCTTAGATAATTAGCAGTGAAGTGCATCTTGTAGTTTTAGGAGATTGCACAAGCCTCCCATGTAATCCTCATGACCTTCTGGTGAAAGTGATTCCTGACTCTGTAGCTAAGTGAAGTGAAGGTCACACTGTTTGTTCAACTCTGGGCAAGGAGTCTCAGCTTGCAGAAGGGAATTGGCTTGGACTGGAATTCAGATGTGGCTGACTTAAAATATCATGCATCTTCCACTGCACTGGGCAACTTTATTTATTTCTATTTTGCTGAATGAGAATTGAGCTGACCAAGTGAGACCTGGTATGGTGGAGTGACTGGATAATGACATGGCTCGTTAATTCATCAGCAGAGTCAATATCACCTTTAATGAGGACAAAGCCCAAGAAGAAAGAAAAAGGCCTCCTATTTGAAGAAGTTTATAGTAGTTGTATATACTGGGAGGTAGTCCGGTTTTCCCCAGCATTTTTGCCTCATCTCTTGGTTGTCCTTCGCAGTAATTCTGTTCGGGTATCTCCCAGTACAAGTGCTTTATCAACATGTAACTGTGCTCCTCAGCTTGTGAAATCTTACGCAAGTGCAATGGTTTGGATATGAAATGTCTCCCTAAGGCCCGTGTGCAGAAGCCTTGGTCCCCAGTGAAGCAATGTTCAGAGGTGAGGCTTTAAGGAAATGGATTAATCCATCTGATGGATTAATCATGTGAATGGATCATTGGGAGGTGATGGAAATTAGAAGGTAGGACTTAGTTGCTGGAAGTAGATCACTGGGGACATGCCCTCGAAGGGAATTTCTTGTGCTTGGCTCCACTGACCCACCTCTCTTTCCCGCAGCCCTCCTCTTGAGTTAAGCAGCTTTCCTCTACCACACCCTTCTGCCATGATGTCATGCCTCACCTAAGGCCCAAAGCAATGGAGCCAGTCCATCATGAACTGAAACTGTTGGCCAAAATAAATCTTTCCTCTTTTAAGTTGTTCATATCAGTATGTTGGTCAGTATGAACATCACAGCAAGTATATAACTCTTTGCTCCTAAAATTCAACTTCTCACCTGTAGAATCTGACTCTCAGACTAGTCACAATTTTATTCTTCTTTTCCAGTTCAGGTTTTCTTAGCGGTGACATTTAGGATGGGAAGGCCAAGGGTGGGAATGTGAGCCTCAAGCCTCCAGTTTATGCCTGCAGAACCCCCCACCCCCAGATAATAACTTTTATGTATTGATGATTCTTAAATTCTTTGGGCCAACATTTGTAGCCACTAAAAAGTTTAAAGTGTGTGGGCACTGGCTGCTCCCTTAAAATTTTACTATCAACATACAATGGAAGAAAGTCTTAGGCTAAAATTTGCAGCACACACACATAGATCCTTAGCAGACAAACAGCAGTATCTAAGCAGTTTATATGATTGCCCAAGTAGTAATTGGAGTTACTACTCAGGGTGAATGTCATGCTTAGAAACACCAGCAGTGGAGGAATAAAAGTAGAAGAGAATAAAAGTCTGTGCAGACTTCCAGTCATTGCTCAGCCAGTCCAGTGAGCCTCTGGGGATTTTGATCAATACAAGTTGAGTACTTCTAATCTAAAAATCCAAAAATCTAAAATGCTTAAAAAAAACTTGGGGCACCTGCACAAAACTCAAAAAGTTTCAGATTTCAGAGCATTTTAGATTTCAGATTGAGGGATGCTCAACTGATAAGTCCTATGCAAATATTCCAAAATCCAGAAAACTCAGAAATTTGAAGCATTTTTTTGGTTTCAAGCATTTCCGATAAGGGATATGTATATTTTAAAAATAATCATATATTTTCCATAAACCACTGTAAACTCTAAATGAAGGAATTATAGAAGACTTAATTTAATGTGGTATCTTAACTGTTTTCCTTGCTTTGTCCTATAAAATCTTCTTAGATGTTAGGTCTGGGAAACCAGCATTTTAGTCTTTTCTTTCCCTTAGCATTCTTTCAGGGATCTGGTCAAAGCAAAAGCCTTAGCCTTTCCAACAGACATCCCCCCAATACTTACTACCTGCCTGAATGTTACTGACTGTATCATACATTTATCTATTACACACCATCATTGTGACAGGGAGAAACCAGAGTGCTCTAGGGAAAAAAGGTTTCACTTTAATCAAGAAAAGCTGGGTTTGAATTCCAGGGCTGCCACATATTAACTGCATGAGCTCTGAGCCTCTACTTGTTCTTTTATAAAATACAAAACCTTTCTGGGGGGCTGGGGATGTGGCTCAAGCGGTAGCGCACTCGTCTGGCATGTGTGCTGCCCGGGTTCGATCCTCAGCACCACATACAAACAAAGATGTTGTGTCTGCCAAAAACTTAAAATAAATAAATATTATTAAAAAAAAAACCTTGCTGGATTATCAAAAAAGATTAAATGAGTTCATAAAGTGCCTAACACATAGAAAGCTTCTACAAGAATCAGCTAATCTGAACATATGCAAACACATCAAGCACTGTTCATTCTTTTTAATGGCACAATAGAGACAAATGTTATTTTCCCAGAAAGGCGGGGGTGTGGGTGTGGGTGGGGGTGTGAGTGGAGGTGGGGGTGGGGGTGGGGGTGGAGGTGACATTTCTGTGGGTCCTAATGGAGGAGACTACTTTGATAACCTCAGCAGTAAAACTAAGCACCTACAACTTTCATAATCTCTCTTTCACTCTGCAGCCACTCTTCCAAGCAGCAATGAACTTGAGCTTGGGGAGAGTTCTTTCCCCCCACAAAGTGACAGGCTAAAAGGCACAGCATGAAAAGGGATTAGTGGATATGTTTATTCAAATAAAGGGGAGTTTCCCAGAAGTATGTCAGGCTGAGAAGGCATCCTTCGAATATCCATCAGCAGAAAAGCTGTTTGACTGGCAGATATGATTTTTGGGAGCCAGCAATAATGGGGAGCTATTGGTGACAGATGTCAGATGTTGGCAGAGCGGCTGCCAAAACAAATCTCCCTCCACCTTCAGACATCACGCTGATGGAGCACTGGGCACAGTTGGACTGGCAGCCCCTTCTCACTTGGATCATTGGTCACATTATTATTTCTCAGTCGCTGGACAAAGCAGATGGTTTACCATGTATTTGTGGTTTTCCGTTGGCCTACAGATTCTGTTCTTCCATCAGGGTCCAGCATGTAATCAATTATGACAGTGGGTGGTGCAAGAAAATCCCTGCCAGTGAAAGTCCAAGGCCTTCTATTTTATTGTGTCTGCATAAACCACTACAATCTCCAACTTAAAAGTGATGGAAGAAAAAAAAAAAAGTAGTGGTGTTAGAAATAATTTGGGTAATTGCAAAACCACAATTCTCGGTTGGTCTCCAAAATAATCAGCTTTTACTCTGATGTCAATTCTATTCTTTTTTTTTTTTAGTCTTAAAATCCTCCTGTTTCTATTTTGGTGAGTCTTTTAATTTAAAAATTATTTATCTTTGGGTCAACACACAAAACTATACATATGTATGGGGTATAAATCGATGTTTTGGTGACAGGGAGAAACATAACCATATGTAAAAATGTAACCATATGTAAAAATACATAACCATATGTATTTTTCTTTTTGCTACCAGGGATTGATCGCAGGGGCACTTAACTACTGAGCCACACCCCCAGTCCTTTATATATATACATTTTTTTGAGACAGGTTCTTGCTAAGTTACTTAGGGCCTCACTAAATTGCTGGGGCTGGCTTTGAATTTGCCATCCTCCCGCCTCAGCCTCTGGAGCGCTGGGATTACAGGCATGTGCCACTGTGGTGGGCTGGTTCATATGTACTTTGTCTAATGGTCAAATCAGAAGAACTAGTACAGTCATCACTTTAAACTTGTACCATTTCTTTATGGTGAGTACACTCAAAATCCTCTCTTCTAGTTATTTGGAGACACGTAATGTGTTACTGTGTTATATTTACTACTGTGCAATAGAATACCAGAACTTTCCCTTCCCATCTAACCAAAACCTTGCACCCCTTGATCAACCTCTGTATCCTTCCCAGCCTCTAGTAACCATTATTCTACTGTCCATTTCTTTGAGATTAAATGTTTTAAATTCGGCACATTCTGGTGAGTCTTCATGAGCTTTATTTTAGAATCATAAAATGACATAAAAACAAATAGAACAAACACAAGAACACCTACATCCATCAACTAAGACTGTTCCTTTAATATTTAGAGTTGTACTCTGTTAAATTGCAATAAGAGTAGGTTGGTTTGCCTTAGTATGAGTGGCCACATACATAGAACAATATAAGCATTTTCCCTTATCCATTTTCTTGATGATTTTCCTCCTGAAAGACATCTTGTCTATTTATATGTATATATTTCCAGAAACAAAGCCTTTAGTAATGGAACAGAACAAGCATTTTTAACTTTATAATTACCACCTAGAGAAATCCTTCACATAAATAAAATGCATTTTTCTTGTCTTTTAAAAAATAATACGTATGTTTTATTAAAAATCAGGATCAGAGTAAATTGATAGTTTTCTTTCCTACACATTTTGTTTTCCACTTAATCACATATAAGGGAATGTTACCATAATTTCTGATGATAATGAATTTTGATTGGCCTTCTATAGTATATCTGTCACTGTTCTAGATACTGGAGACTAGCAGGGAACGAGATAGTCCCTACCTTCAAGGAACATAGGTCCTAGTGGAGCAAGACAGGCCGTGAACCTGTAAAAGAGTAAATACGTGATCTAAGTTTTATAAAAGGGAATGATAGAGGCTGGGCAGGCTACGAGGGTCTCTTGATGACATGACTGAGTTGATACCTAAAGGCTGAGAAGGAGGCAGTCATGCACATTTCTTTTTCTAATTAAAAAAAAAAAAAAATTTTTTTTTTTTTGTAGTTGTAGGTAGACAGCATGCCTTTATTTTATTTGTTTACTTTTATGGGCTGAGCATAGAACCCAGTGCCTCATACATACTAGGCAAGCACTTTGCCACTGAGCTACAGCCCTGGTCCTTCATGCATATTTCTTGGGGGAAGAGCTCAGTGAACAGAAGGAAGAGAAAACGCAAAGACCCTGAGATACGCATGTGAGTGAGATGGTCCAGGAACAGACAGAAGACACGGCTGGAGGTTGGTGAAGATGGGAATGAAGACAAATGGGACCAAATCCCAGGAGGTTCTAAGTCACAGAGCCCTTTGAGGTATTGGGACATTATTCTCATTCCAGGGAGAACTTACAAGAGAATCTTCCAGCGAGGGATTGACATACATGTGAGATTATAGTAACATTATTTTGGCAGCTGAGTATCAGAACACAGACAGCAGGACTGTGTTAACAGGCTGTCACAGTCACCCAGACTAGAGATAATGGGGGTTGCTATGGTTTGGATGTAGAACTATCCTTGTCCCCAAAGCTCATGTTTTGAAAGCATTGTCCCCAGTGCAGGAAAGTTCAGAGGTAGGGCTTTTAGGAAAATATTGGATGATGAGAGCTATAACCTCATCAGTGAATTAATCCATTTGATGGATGAATAATTTGAATGGACTACGGGTGGTAACTGTAGGCAGGTGGAGAGTAGCTGGAGGAAGCAGGTCACTGGGACCATGGCCTTGGACTGTATCTTGTCCCTGGCTCCTCTCTCTCTGTTTCCCAGCTGCCATGAGCTGAGCAACTTTCCTCTGCTACACACGTCTACCATGATGTTTCTGCCTTGGAGCCGTGGACTGAGACCTCTGAAACATGAGCCCCAAATAAACTTTTCCTCCTCTGAATGGTTCTTGTCAGTTATTTTGGTCATAGCAATAAAAAATCAGACTAATACAGGGGCTGAGCCTACGATGTAGAAAGGTTATGTCTTAATGTTTTCACTTGCTATAACAGAATATCTGAGGCAGAATGATTTATAAGAAATAGAAGTTACATGTAAAATACAAACCATAACACAGGGCTTACAGATATGGAAGCTGGGGATTTCAAGAGCATGGTGCCACCATCTCAGCTTTCTCATGAAGATCTGATGCTGCCTCAACTCATGGTGGAAAATGGAAAGGCAAGTAGGTATGTGTGAAAGAGACAAAACATGGGGACTGACCCACTTTATAACAACTTGCTTGTGTTAGCATTCCACTACTGTGACAAAATAACCGAGAAAATCAACTTAAAGGAGAAAAGGTTTATTTTGGCACACAGAGGTTTCAGTCTATGATTCATTGGCCCATTGCTTTTGGATCTGTGGTGAGGCAGAACATCATGGTGGGGAGTTTGTGGCGGAGCATGCTGCTCAGCTCATGGCAGCTGGGAAACCAATAAATAAATAAAGTCTTAAAAGAGAGGGAGAGGAGGGCCCAGGGTCCCAATATCTCCTTCAAGGACATGCTCCCAATGACCTAACATCCTCCCACTAGGCTCCACCTCCTAAAGGTTGCCCGACTACTACAGCCACCCAATAGCACTGCAACCAAGGCTGTGACCAAGCTTTCAGCATGTGGGCCTTTGGGGACACATAAGATACAAACCATAACACTGCTCTCATGGTAACCAGTACAGGCCACGAGATCAGCATCAGTCTCTCTCAATGTCTTAACCCACTCTTAAAGGCCAGTGCCACAATCTAATGTCAACATGAGTTTCTGAGGGGAGAAGCTGTATTCAAATCATAGCAGGTCGCAAGAACTGGTGGATTCAGGACGGAGGTGGTGATGGAGTTCATGAAACTTGTTTTTTTTTTTTTTTAACGTTTTGGATAGATCGGTTTTATTATTTATGAAATATTATTGAAATTTTGGACCATATAATAAAATTGATTCAGATGTACATCTATAGAACTCTGCACCAAATAATACGTGAACCACATTCCTCACAAATACACATGAAACATTTATGCACAATGATGATGGACTAGTAATTCACAAAGCAAATCTCCTAACACGTCAAAGATGCACACTTTAAAGATCTAAAGTTCTAGATATTTGGGCTTAGAACTCTCAGTCTTACCATCAGAACAATATCTGTGGGGGAAAAAACCTTTCAGCTTTAAAAACTGATAAACAAGATGAATATCAATGTCACACATACTGTGAGTAACCAACAGACAAGCATTTGGTCACGTTGTAGTTAATCTCACACTATTGCTATAGTCTGCATCTTGAATGTCCCCCAAAGGTCCATGTGTTCAAAGCTTGGTTTTCAGGCCGTGTTTGATGCTGGAATGTGGTAAAACCTTTAGGAGATGGGACACAGCGGGAGGAAGTTAGGTTATTGGGGTTACATTGCCCGTAAAGGGAATATTAAAACCCTGTCCCCTTCCTGTCTCTCTTTGCTTCCTCTGAAACATGTTCCCACCATGATGTACTGTATTGCTATAGGCCCAAAGCAACAGGGCCAAGTAACCATGGACTGAAACCTCTGAATGAATGAAGAAAAGCTTTCCTCTGTATAAGTGTTTATCTCAGGTGTTTTGTTATAGTGATGCAAAGCTGACTAACACAGTTATTGTTGAAGTTTCTTTTTTACTTTCTTTCTTTTTTCTTTTTTGGTAGTGGTGTGAATCAAACCCTAAGGCTTTACCCATGCTAGGAAAGTGCTCTACCACTGAGCTACACCTTTGTCCCCCTGTTGAAAGTATCTAAATACTCAAGAAGCTGACTCCAAACTACACTCTCTTCCCATAGTCCATGTTCCAAGTAATTTGGACATTTTACACTTGGCTTATCTCAGTAAAGACTGGAGTTGAGTTTTTATTTGAAAATCAGAGTAAAAGTCCAGCAGTCATTTCATTAGTGAGCTTATACAAATCTGTGATGAATTTTATGGGGATTGTTAGGTTAAGGTAAAGAATCAAGGATTACATGAGCAACTGTGTAGCTGGTATTGCCATTTGCTAAGATGAGAAAGAAAAGCGGTCTTTGGAGTTTAAAAAAAATAAAAAGTTCTGTGGGAACAAAGTCAGCTTGAAATATCTATCAAGGAGCCAAGTGGTGATGTTGAGTAGGTAATTAGATAAATGAATGAGAAGCTCGGAGGAAAGGTCCAAGCTGGGATATAAGAAAGATCTGTACAATGCATAAGATCATCTAGGAGACTGCATGATTGAGGGAAGAGGCCAGTTTGCACAGTATTGTAAGCATGGTCTTGTGGGAAGCCATCCTGACACGTGACTGGGCGACTCCCTTTAAGGGTCTGAGGCTTCTGGCTGTGTCGGAATTTTCCCGGCCCTTTCCTGATGAGAGAACCCGTCCGTGTGGGGGTGTGACTGACCACTGACCCCGGGGGCCCAATCACTGACCCTGACCTTGGAGTGCAGTCCCCCCTCAACCTTCATTGGATGGAATTATCCCCAATAAAAGGCTACTCCCTGGCGTGTTCACTCTCTCTCTCTCCTGCTAGCCCTGAGTAATCCTTGCTGCCCTGCTGGGCGGTTAGAGGTCGGAGCCAGAGAGGGGAGCCGTCTAGGACCTGGCAATAGAAATAAGGTAACTGAGTCTGTGTGTTTTATTTCGATCTCTTCTAACTAACTTTATGCCTAGAACCTCATTAATGAAACCATTGCGCAGGCCGCATGGTAGATGGTCTACTCGCTAACTATCCACGTGTGTCCCACATTTCTCATTGTCTTTGCAGTTAGATAGGGCCACGTAGGTAGCTCTAGACAATGAATGCAGATTGCACCTAAGAACTACGTTAAGATCCTCCATTGCTTTAACCAGCCTCAGCAATCATGAACTCACGTGTCAAGGTGAATGTGTCTAACTATGGAACCAGCCTAGGTGTCCATCAATGGATGAATGGAAAAAAGAAAATGTGGTATATATACACAATGGAGTTTTATTCAGCCATGAAGACAAATGAAATTATGGCATTTGCAGGAAAATGAATGGAATAGAAACCATCATGTTAAGCAAAAAAAGTCAAACTCAGAGGTAAGGGTCATATTTTCTCTCATAACAAAGGTGTGAGTAATCTCCTAAGAACCAAAGGGACATCTGTAGAGGAAAGTGACTAAGAGGGTGGAAGAAGGAGAGAAGAGAGGAAGCACTGGGAGTGATATTGGTCAAATTATATTACTATATCATATGCATGTATGAATATGTAACTACAAATCCCATCTACATGTACAACTATAAGGCACCAATAAAAAATGTGGGATAAAAAAGCGAATGTGTCTGTCAACCTGAGTCCCTGAATATATCTATGTGCTACAAAGCTCCTCTATGATCCATGTAAGATATAGAGCATGAAAAAGAAATAAATATTTGTATGTGTTTAGCCACAAAAAAATCAGGACTAATCTGTTAGCTCAGCATAACTTTATCTAGTCTGTTTAATTCAGAATTCCATCATATTGTGATACTATGTGCCTCAATGAAGCACCTTGTTCATTTAAAAAAAAAAAAAGGTATATGTGGTTTGATAGGTTGTCAACAAAAGTATATCAGTGGCTGTTTCTAGCTTCTATGTGAAGTTTAGCTGAACTCCATGTTCAGCTCCTGAATTGTTGAAAATAATGTCAAGATAATGGCCATTATTTTGAAAATGCTTCATTTCTCAACCTGTTTTTTTTTTTTTCCTGATACTTCCCCCCCACCACCGCCAGTTCTGGGGATTAAACCCAGGGCCTCACACAGCTAGTCAAGTGTTCTACCACTGAGCTACACTTCCAGTCCTTTTTCCTGATTCTTAAAGTTTACGAAGACTTTAAAAAGTGTATTTCTTGGAAAATTTTAAAAATTAATATCAGTTGATGCTGTATAATTTTCTCCTAAAAGAATCCTCTTCCATTATGTCTCTCCTTCCTTCCTCTCTCTTTTCTTTTCTTTCTATGTGGAAGATTGAACTCATGGCTGCTTTACCACTGAGCTACATCCCCATCCCCAGGATCTCACCAAGCTGCTGGGGTTGACCTTGAACTTGTAACCCTCCTGCCTCAGCCCCCCATATTGCTGAGATTACAGACATGTGCCACAGTACCTGGCTCAGCTTTCTTTTCTGATATATGACTCATTCCACAAACTAATCCTAGTGGATATTTCCCATTCATTCATTGGACAGATTCATACACACACACACACACACACATATAGTTGATAGACCTTTATTTTATTTATTTATTTATATGTGGTGCTGAGAATTGAACCCAGTGCCTCACATGTGCTGGACAAGCTCTTTATCACTGAGCCACAACCCCAGCCCTCATTGGACAAATTTTTAATAGAGTTCCTATTATGTTCCGAATACTTTGTTAGGAACAAAAGAACTAAGGAAATGGAGCCAGTACATATCCTTATGGCTTATAGTTTTGATACCACCTGGAACATTCATTACTGGTATCAGAGATACCAGATATCAAAGATACCAAAGAGACGGGATCTTGAGAGATGGAAATGAGTTTAACCTTTATGTGCCATAATTCTTCACTTGTAAAATGGAAATGACAACTTCTACCTTGCAGAGTTATTGTATTAAACGAGACCTGAAATGTTTTTATTCAAGTTTTAGAAATTTACTTAGGCCATCTTTAAGAGAAAATGCTCTTTCCTACAAGGTATCTGGTACTATGGTGACTCAAGGTACTAGTGACCAGAGACTCTTTGCCTTCCTGTGTCTGTGGCTCTGTGTGTCTACATTGTTCTTCCATTACCACTGCTTGTTCTTACCCTTTTTTCTCTAAATCTGTTCTCAGACATGTCTTATTTATGGTTTGTTTCTTTATAACTTCAGTCTACATGCCCCCTCTTAGCCCTCTGTTTTGTGGTTTCTCTCTATGATCATTTCCTGCATCAGCCCTCAAAATAACTAATTTCATTTTTCACTGAAAAAATTTCAGAAGAATCTGTTGAATTGAGTCATTTTTTGAGGTATTCAAAACACATACATGGAAAATCTACTATACACAGGAAATGAGCCGGCATTCTGGGCCCCACTCAAAATTGTCCCTCCAACCTCTAACCTCATCCTGAAGATGCCTCCTGTTTACTTGAAGGCTGTTAGATAATGCTGAATTTAGCCTCCAGTCACACTGCCTAACGTCAGAATCTGCATTTAACATGATCCCCAGATGATTTGTATGCACATTCAAGTTTGAGGAGCACTGCTTGAAAACTGCTAGCTCTTCAGGCAGGAAACAGCTGGGGACTAAAAAATATTGATGCCTGGGTTTCCCCCCAGAGGTTCAGATGTAGTTTTTCTGGAGTTCAGCCTGGTATTCAAAAGGCCAGTAGATAATTCTGACAGGTAGGTTTGAGGACTTACAACTGACTAGCTGCATGAGCCTAGATAAATTGCTTTAGTTTCTCTGCAGCCCAGATTTCTCATTTATTAAGCAAAGATAATGCAGTCCACCTATTCCATCTACCACAGAATTTTAAGTCCCAATATAATACATTGTGAAACTGTTTTGAAATGTGCACCTGTGACTCTGTCTGATGTATCACTTAACTCCTCTACTCCCATGTTCTTTTTAATCGCATGTTCTCAAATATAATTGAGGATTTGAAATAAATGCATTACCAAATATGTGTATTTAGGTAAAAATGCATGAAAGACAATGTAAACTAGGTAACATTAAGTTTTACCTGTGTCATGGCCAGGTACTGTTATCCCAGTTTATCTATCATATGGCTGAGGGCTAGTGAGATTCAGTAATTCATCAAGACCCTGAACATTAGAAATTATTCACCTGATACTTATTACAAAGGCAAGAAAGACTTATACAAGACCACTGTAAAAAAGATCAAGACTATTACAACAGAGGAGAGAAACTGACTTCAAGTCTGAAAACAACAGAGGAGATTTACAGCCAGGGCAGGATGTAAGGGATGGGGGAGGAGATGGAAAACCATTAAAAAGGAACTTAGTAAGGTAATGAAGGGTGAGCAGAAAGAGGAACTTGATTGAATATCAAGAGTAAGGGGACGCTGAAAAACTGGCTTAGCAGGATTCTTTGGTAAAACAGGGCTCGGCAGAAACTGAACTCAGAAAGAGGGCCAAGGGAGAATTAGGAATGAAATTGAGTGCGTTTAAATCTGCATACTTTGCTGACCTTCCTACCCCAATATTAAGGATTAACAGTTTAAACCTCAGAGGATGCAATCTGGCTCTGTACGTCGTGAGGTATTCACCACATTGCCCAGCCGTAAGATTACTGGTTGCATCCCAGCCTCCAATCAGATCAACCAAAAATCACAGCCTTCCATATCTCGGTCCTGAGTCTGCAGGCGGCAAGCAAACCAAGCATCCCATAGCCTTATCTGAGGGCGGGGCCCCACGCACCTGCTGCGCGCCAATCACAGACCCGCGCGCAGGAGCGCAAGCGCCACAGCCGTGGGCGGGGCCTCACCACTCCCCAGTCTCCTCAGACCTGTAGGTCTCCTGCCGCTCTGATTGGCTTTCTGGGGATGACGCAAGAGGCCGCCTCCGCCTATGGTTGCGGAGCCGGCGGCCGGTGGAGTGGCGGAAGTGGTGTGAGCGAGGTGATCCCGCAGTGCAGGAGCCGCGCGGGGCTGGGCTGCAGAGCTGAGGCCACTGCTTCACCTCCCCCCCAACCACGTGAGGATGACGCGCTTCGCCCTGACCGTAGTCCGGCAGTGAGTACTGCTCTTGCAGGGTGCCTTTCTTTCCCTTCCCATCGAGTATTTTGGGGTGGGTGGAAGGAGCATGGATCTGTCATCTCTTGTCCCTGCCGGCTCAGCCCTTGGAGGGATGACTTGGAAGGGAATGTTTCAAGGTTCTTTCGTCTGGGTCATCCCCTCTGATCACAACCATCCGAGTGCTGAAGGCAGGTCTTAAATATCATCACTCCGGTGTTTCACGTGAGAAAGCAGTTGTAGCTGAGTAAACGATTTCGGTTCTCTTTAACTTAGTGGCAGAACTAAAACTGAAGAAAGACAACCCTGTCTCTCGGCTTCTGTGCATTTTTTGCTGCTCCCCAGCAGATTTTAAAGAGTTTGCAGAATTGCCCTTCCGTGGCTGGTATTTTTAATGCTCTCTGCCTTCGGTTACTGCCTTTCTCCCACTCTGCTGATCCTCTTGGTTTACCAGAGCAGTCAGCTCCACGGGCATGTATTTCCGATTTATTTCCTTCCTCTCCAGAGATTACAGTTCTGAGAGAGAGAGAGAAAAAAAAGAGGGCCTTAGCCTCTTGGCAGACCGCCATCACCCAGAATAAATATTTTTATCATAACAGATTGCATGGAGCTAAATCTGTTATTGTCTCTTTTTTTCCTTCTCAGCACCTATTGAGTGTTCATGGGACGTGTAATTCAGTGCGGTTCAAGAGCAGAAAATTTTCAAGTAAAATAGTTGGGTTGGAATCTGCCTCCAGGACAGAGCCCTGAAGCCTGAGCCTCTGATAACCAGCTTAGTCTTTCTGACCAGTTTCCTGATATGCAAAATGGGAATAATGATAGTACCTATTGCTGTGGGTTATTGTGAGGATTAAATGGGGAAAGGTAAAGTGTATGGCATAAGGTAGGGGAAGAAAACATCTAAGAATTAAATAAGTTGTATAAGGACAACTCAACAAAGTGCAATTGGTTCTCAACAGTACATGTATAGTCTATCTATGTGCCAGTGGAGGGAATTACAGGGATAATAAGATACTGTTTCTGCCTTCATGGAGGTCATAAAGAAAGAACTCTTATAGGATTTAATCTTGTCAACCCTATTTTAACTGAGGTCTTTTCTCTCCCGTTCTTCCCTTATAGGAAGATAATCTTGGGAATCATCTGAAGTTCTCCTTTGAGGACTCATAAAATTTTAATGTTTCCCTATCACCCCACCTCCACCCCCCCACCCCCATTTTAGAAAGCTTTGGGAGGATTCTTGACTTTCTTGAGGTCATACAACTAAATTGGTTAGCAAAACTGGAACTAGATCCCTGATTACTAACGCCACTTTTTTGTTTGTTTTCCCAACATAGGAGTGCTTTCTGGATCCAGCCAGAACAGTGTCAATCAAATGATTGAAAATTTAGAAGTTAGGAAGTCTGAGTTAAGGCACCCCTTGAAAAGTAAGGTGATCCCTGTTTAGATTTTTAATAGACAAAGTTTTATGAATGTGAATTTCATTCCCTTCCTCTGCTTAAAAAGTGCTTCATTAAAAAGGCCTTCATAGGAAATCACTTAAAAACCATCTCTTAATAAATTATTAGCTGCCAAGCAAAGGTGTAATTAGAATCTGACAGTCTTGAGGTCTGACATCCTCAATTTGCAGGTGAGAAAAATGAGGCAGAGAGGCCATGTAACTTGCTTAAATTCATGTGGCAAGTTGGGTAGGTAGGATTCAAACCAAAACAACTTGCCCATTGTGTTCTGCCTTTTTTTTTTTTTAATTATTATGTCAAGTCCTAGTATTTGAAGGTTACTTGAGTATCACTGGCCATGTTTGAGTCTCTTCCCCTGCCCATAAGATAGTTGTGATGAGAATAAATTTTGATCTATTTTAAACTTAGGAAAATGGAAAAAAAAAAAGGTGTTGGAATAATCAGGAGGGCTGTGATTAACTGCTTTATTATCAGAGCCATTCCGTCCCTTTTCTTTTTTTTTAATATTTATTTTTCAGTTACAGGTGGACACAATATCTATTTTGTTTTTATGTGGTACTGAGGATCAAACCCAGTGCCTCATGCATGCTAGGCGAGTACTTTACACTGAGCCACAATCCCAGCCCCTCCATCCCTTTTCTTGCCTTGAGAGTTCTTAGAGCAAAAAAAAACAAGGTAAAAAATAAACCAAAACACAAAACCAACTGGTGGTTCTTTCAGGAAAAGAAATTATTTTAAATTTGATAATCAACATAGTTAAATATAATGAAATGTTAAAGAGTTGAATAATTTTATGGAACTTCATGATGTATAATATATAACTATATAATTTTTATAATGCAAGAAAATTTTAAAGCAACTAAATCCACCATGAATTTTGTTCTATTATTATATGTGTGTTTATCTTTCTTCATCATACTTTGAAGTGAAAGGACCAGTGTGTATCATTTTTGGAAGAGAATTCTCAAGATTCCCAACTTTGAATCTACCATTATTATCATGTAATTTCTCATGACAGCACAGCATTGTTGAAAACTCCAACAGATGTAGGTTGGCATTATCATCTCCTGATAGGTGACAAACAGTTGAGTGGTGGGAAATGCGGTACATGAGGATAGTGGGATAATTTTATAAACTGGATCCATTATGCTTTCCCTGACCCCCACATGTTTTTTTTTTTTTGTACTGGAGATTGAACTCAGATGTGCTTAACCACTGAGCCATATCCCCAGGGTCTTGAAACAGGGCTTTGCTGAGGCTGGTTTTGATCTCATAATCCTCCTGCCTCAGCCTCCTGAGCCATTGGGATTAAGTCACACACCACCTCACCCAGTTCATGTGTTTTGTTTTGTTTTTAAAGGCAATTTACCTGCAATCCTGCCTGGTTTAAGTCAACAGAATATGTTATGTTCCTCAGCCAACAATCTGTTATATGCAGAAGGGCGGGCCCAAAATGCCAAAAAGAACACAAGTTACCCTGAAAAGGGGTGGAGGTTGTGTGACCCTTATACAGACTAGATTCCAAAACTGGAATTCCCCCTAACCACAAAATCAGTAAGAACAAATTCCAATTAGAACTAGTCAGCAGGGGTCAAAGTAATCAGAGTTGCCTTGATTCTTTATCCTGTGCAGTGGAAATCTGATGCAAATGTGATATCAACTAAAAGTCAAGAGGTGGACTTTGGGCGGGACTCAGGAAATTTCCCTGGAACCCCCAGTAAAATTGGAGGGCAGAAGGAGCATGCTGTCCTTCTCCTCTCTGAGAGGACCCACTTCCTACCTTGAGAGTGTCCCCTTTTCCTGTTCTTTCTAATAAACTCCTGCCTGTTTCTCTGAGCAACATTCTGATATGTTTCTGGCATGATCACAAGACCCAGTGAGAGAAGAGGGCTGTGGCTGCCTCATCTCTGCCCTTGCTCCGGAACACCCGACACAAGGCTGTTGAAGGCCCTGGTTCCTTGAACTATTTTTTTTGTTACTGTTTGCAGTCAATCACTTGCAAGCCATCATTTCACTTCCAACTGACTTATAAAACTTTATTTTATAAAGTATATTTAATTTACATTTGATGACTTAAAGATGATCAGTTAGTAAAGCTGTGCATAGCCAAACTGCCCTTTCTTATTCTACTTCTGTCAGCAGTTACTTTTTGTTAAATGTTAGTCATGTTTTAGACATTAAAAAAACAAAGCAGTATTAAATTATCTGCAATTTAATATTTTTATAAAGATATATGTAATTGCTATATTACTGTGATATTGGTTCCTAGGTATTGGGGTGGTCAACTGAGGGGAGCCTTTACAACCAGGATGCTCTATATATAAACAAAAAATGTATCACGAGTTGGCTATTTTACAAGTGTTTTGTTTTTTTTTTGTATCGGAAATTGAACCCAGGGGTGCTTAACCTTTGAGCCACATCCCCAGCCCTTTTTATATTTTATTTTGAGACAGGATCTTGCTAAGTTGCTAAGGGCCTCGCTAAGTTGCTTAGGGTCTTGCTAAGTTGCTGATACTGGCTTTGAACTAATGATCACCCTGCCTCAACTGTCCAAGTTGCTGATATTAAAGGCATGCACCACTGTGCCCGGCCTTATGAGTGTTTTTCCACTCAAACCGTCTAGTGAAAGTCCCTATATTACTAACCTTTGAAATCTTCTGTTTGCAAGTGAATTAATTGTAAAGGAATTAGAATTAAGCTGTATTCATGAGTAAATATCAGAAGGTTTTATATTTCCATGTACAATAAAGCATATTTATTCTGAAAATGTATACTAATGAGTATATACTAATTTCCCATGATTTGTCTCTCTGGTATGGCAAACTGAGTATTGTCTGTTGGATTTGAATCCCTCAAGAGGACATAATGGGGAAATTAAGCTTTATATGATTTCTAAAGAAATTCCACAGAATATAAATCTGGACTAAAAAAAAAACTTTTAAGTGAAAAACAGTATGATAAACTACAAAATGAATGATGCATATTTGTGGGCCTATAAATGGCTCATCATAAGACTTCACTTCTTGGCATAAGTCTTTAGATTCCTGCAGAGTTGGGTGTTGTATTTTGGAAGTGGATCACACTGCAGTTTTGAAAATGAGTGGTGTTATTCTTGACTCCTTCAAAATATATCCCTCTGACCTTTCAGCTGCCGCCTCTGTCTCTGTCATAAGCCAAGCTTTGGTTAAGGAAAATGGATTAATAGTTAAAACTATTTTATCCATCTAGTTTCCACTCCCCAAACTAATTTTAAACACTTGCTTCAAGGATTTATGTAATTTTGGTAAAGTTAATAAAAGCTCTAAAATTTTAATAAAAGTTTTAGGGAAAATGCAACTTTTGGATTCCTACTGTGTAATATTTATAAAGTGTTTTGAAGGCAAAAATACCCAACACAAGTTAAAAGCAAAAGCCGTGATTATGATAATACAGTTAGTTTTGTAGCAGTCTTTATTGACAAATAGCTAAAAGAAGTCCCGCATTACATCACAGCTATTTTTCTCCTTTTGCCAAAATCATTAGATGGTGGGAAGTGCCTTTACAAAACTATCAAATTACTGGTGTTTCATTTTTGGTAACGTTAGCAGCAGTTCTTTTATTCTTCATCTCAGCAAGATTATGAGGTTGAGATACAAAGTGAATCTAATGCATAACACCATTTTCTAGGTGAGAGATGACAGAGTTCCTCAAACTTGCCCTGGATGCTTCTGAATCATCTGCAGGGTAGAGGTTAATTTTCTCTTTTGTGTCCATTAGGATTCCAAATGAATTCTGGATAATAATGATGAATTAGTACTATTTGTTTTGCCAAGGCGTAAATAGTTCTATGTATAGTAATTTCGTTTATCATACTTTTATTTGTAAGCTAATAAATAAACATTTTTAGAAATCAAAACAATTCTCCCTGTTGTTCTCTCCCCACCCATAGATGACTGTTTCTTAGTTTCATTATGTATCCTTCCAGTGTTTCTTCTGCAGATCCAAATATTATTTCCCTCCTTCCTAAAAAGGTGATGTTCTTTTTATTTTATTCTATACCATGATTTTTCTATTTAATTAGTATCTTTACGTAAGTCTCTCAAAGACACTGCTTGCTACACATTATTCCATTAGGTAGATATATCACTATTTATTTGTTAATGAAACCATTAATAAATGGTTATTTGAGCTATGGTTAGGGAAACCAACTTCCTGTCAATGTACATTTGGAATATTTACAATCTTTTCTGTTAGAAATAATTTTAATATGAGTGAATGCAGGTGTTCCTAGCAACAGGGCTGTGGTTTAATAAGCCTGCCAGTTAATTCTGATGAGGCTCAAGTTTGAGATCCATTGCTCCAAGCAGCCATTGATCACAATGGTCAGGAGTCTACGCAGAGACTCAGTCTATATTCCTAGTCATGGCTCAAGAAACATTTGATTAAAGCACAAGAGTTTTAACTGAATTCTCCTTGATTCTACTTTTTACTTACTTGAGGATTGCTTTTATTGGTCTACCCTGTCATCTGGTCTTGCCCATGTACTCCCCTCTCCTCTTTCCTTTCTAACCTCCATTTCCCCAGTTACCTGGTGACCAATTTTTCTAGTCCTCTCACCCTTCTCATTGTTTCAAGGCTGTTTGAATTTATTTTGTTTTCTAACTCCTAAAATTGTAGTGTCCAAGCCTCAGTTCAGTGTGCTGTGGTCTGCAGGATAGTGTTCAGTACTACAAAATGTTCCTTCTTTCCCATTCCATTCGAATGCCCTTTCCCTTGCTCAGTTCAAGGTCAGCAATATAAGGACTGATCTTTATGTTTTGGTTCTGCCTTTGAAAGTAATTTTGAGTAATATATTTTGACAAGATTATTTAACAAAAATAATGTATGCACATATATAAATATTTTAAAAATAGCATTATACTCTTGCAGTTTATTTAAGATTGATTCCTAGTCTGTACATTTTAATTTGGGGTAGTTTGAAATTTTGAGCTCATCACTAGAGCTATAGAATGAATTGCATTTTTATAGGTTCAATTATGAAGTGTGTTATGATTCAGATGATCTTTATGAATATCATTACCCTTCATAGCTAGTTTTCTTCTTTTAAAAAATGACATAACTTGATATTAAAGTTTTTTCCTCCTTCTTTCTATTTTAGTGGGGAAACAAGATTGAACAAAGAGAAAGTACTTCAAGGTTGGTATAATCTGGTTGTTATTCTAAATCTCTGCTTTAGTGTTAAAGTGATATGCAAATTAATCAGATTCAGTGGGTAGGGTAGCCTGGGGGCAGCACTGTACTGGGATTGATTTAGATTGAGATTTCAGAAATAAAGTATATAACAGCCACAGAATATGATCAGAGCAACTGGTAACCAACAGGAATAAATCTCTTGACTGAACTAAATGGACACAACAGCTCTTCACCTGGGCATAGTGATGCAGGCCTGTAATCCCAGTGATTTGGGAGGCTGAGGCAGGAGGATCGTAAGTTCAAGGGTACCCTCAGCAATTTAGTGAGGCCCTGAGCAACTTAGTGAGACCCTGTCTCAAAAAATAAAAAGGGCTGGGGACGGCTCAGTGGTAAAGTACCCCTGAGTTCAAACCTTAGCATCACCACCAACAACAACAAAAAAACCCAGAAACCACTTCTCCAAATTGCTCTTTACATTCAGCTTCTAAGAGACCTAGTCAGCTGATTAGAAAGTTATATTGGTTCTAGATGCCTTAAAATATAACTGTCTAGATTTAAAATGGTTCCTATTTGGAAATATGACGTTTTCTGGCTGGTGTTAATGGTATTTTCTAGCTCAGATATTTTAGTTTTAATAGTAACCAAGAGCTTTAATTCTCATGTGTGCTCGTTATTTTATTCTGAACTGATTCTTCCTCTTGAGTTCTGTTAGTATGGACCCCAAGTTTTTAGTTGTCCTGTGATCTAGCTCAGCTTTTTAAAGAATATCCTGAGTGAACTTTCAGGTAGAACTGCTATTTCTGTGCTGTGATTATAAAAGCATTTAGTTTTGTTTGAGGGGTAGTGGCCTGGGGTTAATATAAACTGGTTTTCATTCCCAGGGTGCTTAACTCCCTTTTCTGGAGACCAACTAATCTGACACTTAAATGAACCTGCTTTTGAATGACTTGTACTCGACCCAAGTTATTCTCTGGCTTTGATCGGTTGCCACCACCTTGTCCTTTAGTACTGCTCCTTTGTCTTACTTCATTAGAAGCTGACCGTGGAATGTGAATAAAAGTCTTTTGTGTTCACATTCATTTTTTAGTTTATTCTTTTTTTTTTTTTTTTAAATTCTTCTCCCAACTTAGTTGGATGCTTAGTTCTTTAAAAAATATACATAATCTTTTTAGCTGGTAATAGTCTATTTGCCTTTATTCGGGTTACTGATATGTTTGAACTTCTTTCCTTTGTTGTTCTTTTCCTCCTTCTTTTTGTAGTCTTCCTCTTTATTCTTACTGGCTTTTATATCTTAAGTCCTTATTTCTCAGGCTTGTCTTACCTTCCCTACTGGTTCCACCATTTCTGGTCTTTTAATGGTTGCCTTTAGATTTTCCCATTCATACCCGTTTTAGTCAGTTTATGACGATGGACTGGGCAGGTGAAACCACACGTTTATTTCCTCACAGCTGTGGAGGCCAAGTCCAAGATCAAGGTCTTCCCAGTCTGCTTCCTGGTTTGCAGACTGCTGTCTTTTGGTTACATCCTCCCACGACTAAGAACAGACAGTAAGAGCTCTTGTGCCCGAGTATGCTTTTGTTCTCTCTTTTTCCCTCTGTACTAGGGCATTCTACCACTGAGTTCATTCCCAGCCCTTTTTATTTTGAGACAGCATCTTGCAAGGTTGCTGAGGCAGGTCTCCACCTTGTGATCCTCCTGCCTCAGCCTCCTGAATCACTAGATTACAGGTGTATGCCACCAGGCCCAGCTAAGAGCTGTCCCTTCTCTTGGGTCATTCATCACATTCATGAGGGATTGACCCTAAAATCTAATCATCTCCCACAGGCCCACCTCCCCAAAATACCAATTTTAGGGAGACACGGATATTCACCCTACAACACCTAATGAAGAATAACGTTGTTAATGTCCCCTCTCGAAAAATACAGGAACTTATGTTATCATTGTCTGTCATCTTAGTCTTTTTTTTAAACCACTTGATGTGGACATTATTGCCTCCACTTGTCATTCAGGCAGTGTTTGCTAGCTTTGCTGCTCATCGCTTCTTTTACATCTCAGACCTTCTTTCCAGAATTATGTTTTCTGGTGTGTGTGGCTAGGCTGATGGTAAAGGTGATCTTAGTGCATACAGTTTTGGTTGGACGGTTCTTCAACACTTGGAAGATGTTAATCTATTCTTATTTGGGCTTTCATTGTTCCTGTGAAGAAGTCCTGGCCCGTCAAGTGGCGTTCCACATTTACATCTTTCTCTATAACTGTTCCGAAAATCTTCGCTTTGGTTTATCTAGGAAGATTTTTTTTTTAAATTATCCTATTTGATATGCATTGTGTTTCCTTTATCTGTACATGGGTGTCTTCCCTCATTTTTGGAAAACTCAGCCATTATCTCTTTTTTTTTTGAAAGAGAGAGAGAGAGAGAATTTTTAATATTTATTTTTTAGTTTTCGGCGGACCCAACATCTTTGTTTGTATGTGGTGCTGAGGATCGAACCCGGGCCGCACGCATGCCAGGCGAGCGCGCTACCGATACCACATCCCCAGCCCCAGCCCCAGCCATTATCTCTTTATGTTTATTTTCTCTGTTTTCCATTTTACATGTTTATTTTCTCCATTTTCTACCTCCAAAGATTTCATCTCTGAAAGATGGAATCTTTGGGAGGTGATTAGGTCATGAGGGTGCAGCCCTTGTGGGTAGGATTATAAAAAGGGGGCCCTGAAGAGCTCTTATATTCTGCCATTTGAGCACATAAGGGGAGAAGTCAGCACTGTGTACCCTGGAAGAGGCCTTCACCAGAACCCAGCCATGCTGACACCCTGATTGTGAACTTCCAGCCTCCAGCACTGTGAGACATGAATGTTTGTTGTTTATAAGCCATCTAATCTCTGGTATTTTGTTACAGTAGCCTGAACTAAAACAATGCATGTGGGGAATTCTCATTCTTTCCCGTTCATCACCAGTATATCCACATTCCTTCTCCTTGTATCTGTGCTGCATTCTGGGTAGTATGTGCAGCTTTGTCTTGGAGTTCATTACACCTCCCCTCAACCACATCGCTCAATCCACTGAGGGAATTTTTTTTTCTTTTCTTTGCATTCTGTTTTTCCTTATTAAAAGATTTATTTTATCTTTTAGAAAGCCATCTGGTTGTTTTTAATGCTTTCTGTTAATTGCTTATCTTTCTGAATCTGTCTTTATGGTAGGGACCAGACAGATGTGAGCAGTGGAAACATGAGGTTAAGGGAATAATTCTATAAAATGAGTCTCGTGTGCTGACTCTCATGTGGTTTCTTTTTTAAAAAAGCAATTTGCCTGCAGCCCTGCCTGGCATAACAACCTGTTATCTGCAGGAGAAATGCAGGCCTAAAATGCCAATAAAAACATTAGTTACCCTATAAGGGGAGAATTTTGTGACCCTTCCACAGACCAATCCCAGAACTCTGAAAGGTAAGGATAATTCCCCTGACCATAACATCTCTAAGAACAAGTTCCAGTTAGAACCACTCAGCACAGGACAAACCAACCTAGAGTTCCCATGTGCAGAGAAAACTTGAAAGTCTGCTGTCATCCTGCTGTCTGTCAGTCAAAAGTCAAGAGGTGGACCTGGGTGGGTCTTTCTGGAAACGTCTCTGGGACCCCCAATATAATCAGAGGGTAGGAGAGGCATGCCATCCTTCTCCTGAGAGGACCCGCTCTCTCCCTTTTCCTATCCCTTCTAATAAATTCATGCCTGTTACTCTGAGCAACACATCTGAAATCTTTCTGGTATGACCAGGAATATTCTGCCTATAACATTTATGTCTTATTCATAATTAATCTCATAGCTTTTCTTTGCTGATTTCAGTGTGTGAATTCTTAGTGATTCTAAATCTGTTCTTTTTTTCTGCTGACTCTCATTCATTATTATGACTCTCCTTCATTCATTATGGATTATTTTCTTGTGTATGTGTTGAATCTTTGGCTGAACTATTATTTGCTCTAAAATTAGTGGAGAGCTTGTTATCCTCTGTTGTGAGTGGTTTGTTCTGAGCAGGATTTGCATTTGGCCACTGGCCTGAGATGACAGTAGCCTCCTTCCAGGACCCCTTGCTTCAGTGCAGTTTGGTCCTCCCACCTTGCTGTCCCATGAGCAGGCCTCCTCCAGAAACCCTTCCAACCTGAGCTGATGTTGCAGCAACTCCAAATTTCCCATGTCACTTTTCACATTTCAGCCCAGGTGTCTTTGATGGCTCGGCTTTGTCCCTTGGGGATTTCCTTGCATTCTATGAGCCCATTCACGCCAAGCATACATCACTTAATTATTCTGTAATAATAAATCCCTTCTCAGTATCCAATCTGCTTTTTCTTCTGGAAGGAAGTGTAGGTTTCATAGTGTTTTTTTTTTTTTTTTTTTAAACGAAAAAGAAAGGGAAGGGGGCAGGGAAGAAAGAAGTACCATCATTATAATATTGAACATTTGGACAATGGAGATATTGTAGGCAAAACTTTAGGTAATGATAGCAGCACATGTAGGGTCAGAGCCACCATTTATAAAATGCAACTAATGAGGACATGGGCAAACAAAAAAGAGGGAAGAGCTAAAACCGAGATGTTCTTAGCATCACCTTATTCCCATCAGGCAAACAACTCTTTGGAAAACATTTGAATCTGTGAGCCTTGATAGAATCATAGCGTAACTTCACAGTAGGTACTGTCGGCTCTCTGAAAAGTCGTGTGGAAAAGTGCATGAGGAAACCTTTCATTAAAATAGAGATAGGCACAGTTTCTGATCTCTTATCTGTGGCTTTATCTGTACCCCTCAGTTATGTTTTTGAATGCTTTGTTTCACCACAGGACAAGGAATAGATGAACCTCTTTCAGAGACTGGATTTAAACAAGCGGCTGCTGCTGGTAGATTTATGAGTAAAGTGAGGTTTACTCATGCTTTCTCCAGCGACCTCACGCGGGCAAAGCAGGTGAGTGTAGGGTGAAGGTTTAGGCTAAGAGGTCCCAAGTCTCAACAAGTGTATAAGCTTGAAAGATCTGCCACCAGAGCCCGCAGGGAATTAAATCACATAACAGCACCTCCTCCCCACTCTCTCATTTCCATGTGAACTCTTTCCTTTTCTTCTCGTTGAACTTAGTTTTTTGTTTTTTTTAATTTTTAAGTTAGAGGAGCTTTGGAAAAAAGTGCTTAACAAAAAATAAAAATAAGGTATCAGGAAAAATCCAGGAGAAATGACAGGCAGGAGATTAACCCACAGTCACATCAGATAATAGAAAGGCTAGCAGAGTAAAAAAAATTCTGATTCCATAAAGAAATATGTGATATGATATAAATGTCTTTAGGGAACAGATCTCTATAAAAATGACACCCAGATTTTATTAAAAAGAACCAAATCAACTTATTAAAACTCAATGGAAGGAGACTTTTGTGACTAACTATGAGGGAATAATAGGATTGGAATTTACCTCCCTGTGTAAACAACTAGAAAACTCAACAATAAGTGCAAAATCTCCGCGAGGCTGGGGTTGTGGTTCAGTGGAAGACTGCTTGCCTAGCACATGTGCGGCACTGAGTTTGATCATCCGTACTGCATATAAATAAAGGTATTGTGCCCATCTACAACTAAAAAAAGTATATGTTATTTTATATATATGTATATATTATATACATGTAATACACTTATTTATAATTTTCTTCCAATCTGTGGTTTGCCTTTTCATTTTACAAATGGTACTTGCAAAGAACAGACAACTTTTACTCAAATAAAATCCAGTAAGTGAGACCTTGGACTTCAGGCATATCGTGGCTCTGTGATGCCTAGATGAGATGGAACAAATAAGTTGAGCCCCAGGATTGTCCAAAGCCATTTCCAGACTCTGGTAGGGGGCACAAAATAGAGCTCGGTGGTGCCCGTGATTTGAGGAGGGAAAGCATGGAATTTGGGGATATTAAGGTGACTAAAATTTGAGGTTCAGAGAAGTAGAAGAGCTAGACAGAGAAAAAACTCTAGAAGTATACATAGCAGTCTGCTTAAATATGTCAAAATACGTTCTTCTGTCATGGATAACTAAAATGAACAAATTTTTAAAAATTCAACCAAAAAGAAGCTTCTTTGGTGGACTGTTATCTGCGTATGGGTGGAATGACACTGCATGAGAACAAACAAGACACAGCTGTAGAGGAGGGACTGGTTCCTGGGGAGGGAAAAGTGGAGTGATTCCTAGAGCTCACAGAGGGTGGGGAAGCACGTGAGTCCCCACCAGTCAGCGTGCAGGGATTTTGTGGAATACACAGGGCACGCAGTAGTGATTCCAGAATGATCACTTCCTAGCAGTAAATAAGGAAGAAAAATGAGGAGAGAAATAGAAGATAAAAACCAAAAATCTTTAAAAGGAACAAGGTTGAGCTCTATATGTGTATTATGAATTGTAATGCGTTCTGTTGTCGTATATAGCAAATTAGAATTTAAAAAAAGAACCAGATTGATCTAGAGATGAAAAGTATGATGTCCTGAAATAAAAATGTCACAAGATGGACTAACAGGGTAGGCACTGTAGAAGAGGTCATTGAACATGAAGACTTAGCAATAGAACATTCCGAATTTACTATGGAGCAGAAAGAAAGAAAGAAAGAATAAAATAGGAAGATAACCAGTCTCAGCGAAGTATGGAACAGTGTCAGACAATCCAACACACATGTTGGTTGGGAGTCCTGAGAGGAAAATGGGGAAAAGGAGGTAGGAGTGAGTACAGGAATTTTTAGAAGTATATTCTGAAGGTATAAAGATTGAAAATACTTTGAAAACTAAAAAGAAGACTTTTTTTTTTTTCTCAAGCAAAATTGGAGAGGCCAAAAATAGAGCTACCCTTATATAGTCAATTATTGGTTTTATGTTTTTGGTCAGTAGGATTTTGACAAAGGTCCTATAGTAATTTATTAGATAAGGATAGTTTTTTCAATAATGATGCTGACACAACAAACATGAACGTCAACCCTTACCTTGCACCACACACAAAAACTAATTTGAAATTGATTATATAAACTGGATTTTATTTGAGTAAAAGTTGTCTGTTCTTTGCAAGTACCATTTGTAAAATGAAAAGGCAAGCCACAGATTGGAAGAAAATGTACATATATATATATGACACTGTGTGCATATGAATTCTTTCTACTCAGTAATTAGACAAACTTTAAAAGGGGCAAAAGATTTTAATTAGAACAGGAACTCCATAAAAGAAGATGCATGCAAAGACAATAAAAATTATACAAATGAAAAGATGTTTGGCATCCTCGATCATCACATAAATGCAAATTAAAACCTCAGTGAGATACCACTGAACATAATATTTGAATGACTAAAATGTGAAAAGATTGTAGAGTATCTAAAAGTCACATATTACAGGTGAGAATGTAAAAGAAACCAACTACTTTGGAAAATAGTTTAACATATGCTTATTGTTACCCAGCAGTTTAAGTCCCAGAGACTTATCCAAGAGAAATAAGAACGGATGTCTGCACAAAGACTTGTACACCATTGTTCAGTAGGACTTTTGTTTGTAACAGCCATATAATAGACTCTGTGTTTATCAGGAGGTAAATGGACAAATGAACTGTGGTGTGTTCATACGGTGGAATACAACTCAGTACTGAAGGTGGAACACTAGACATGCATCAACATGGATGAGTCTCTCAAAAACATGCTAAACAAAGGAAACCGGGCACTAAAGAGAACATAATACATGATTCTGTTTATATGAAATTCTGGTAAAAGACTGATGTACAGTTATATAAAGCAATTCAGTGGTTGCTTGGGCCAGGGGTGAGAAGGATTTACCGGCATGGGTATGAAGATATATTTTGGGGTGATAAAATTCTTCTGTATTTTAAGTTTTGGCACTTAGATGGGTGTATAAATTTGTCAAAACTCAAATGAACTGTAGACTTAAGATAGATGTATTTTACTGTTGTAAATATGTATCGATAAAATCAGTTTAATGCAGGGAATAAGTTAGGAAAAACCTCAATGAATATACTGAGTTACAGATTACACACAGCTGACATGATTGTTAAGACAGTAGACCTAAGGGCGACATATATGACTGATTTGAAAGACATGAGGAACATGGTGGGAAGTTGTAATGTCTTTCAAGAGGAGACGTCCGAGAGTGAGGATGAGGCAATATTCAAAGAGGTCATAGTTGGTCTTACAGAATCATTAAAAGACAGTGGATCTCAGATCCAGAAAGTGTAACCAGTCCCAATTGGTAAATACAAAAGAAATCCACCTCTATATTCATCGTAGCCAAGCCAAGATTCCAAAGAATAAGGAAGACAAACATCATTCACTAGTCAAGCAGTTAGGCTGTCTACAGGTCTGTCAATGTCAGTAACAGCCTCTTCAGTATGCTGAGAGAGGGCAAGGATTAACCTAGGGTTTTAAACTTTTTCTAGAAAACAGGTGAAGACCGTTCAGACAAACAGACCCTCAAGGCATTTTCAAAAAAATATTGAAAATAATTCTAGAAGGAAGGTCCGAGTTTCAGAAAAAGATCAGTGAGCAAAGAAATTGGCAAAGGTACACATAACATAGATAAATACAAAGAAATACAACATGCATATGACAGTAATGATAATGTCTAACTTACAGGGAGGGGATGAAAATGCAAGGTAGATGTGGACTTAAACAATTTCTGTAGTTTTGCAAATATGGTGTTTTATGTCCACTAAAACTAGCCAGATAAACTGAAAGAAGGAAACATGGACACAAATGAGCAAAATTAAAAGATAAACAGCCGCAGGAGTAACACACCCATGTTACACACAGGTGAACGATGACCCAGAATCTCAGCAGAGAACTGTAAACAGTAAATTTTAAACAAAAGTTCAAATTCTAGAACCAAAAATAGCACTGCAGTTGAGGCTAATGGATGTTAAATAGCAGTTTAGACACTTGAGTGGAGATTTAGGAAATGGAACAGGTTAGCCAACCTTTTCTATAAGGAGCCATGTGATATATACTTTAGATCTTGTGGGCTCTGAGCTCTCTGTCACAACTGTTCACCCCCACTGTTGGAGTGTGAAAGCAGCCAGAGACAATACCTTTGTGGAACTTGTGTCTGTGTTCCAATAAAACTTTATTTACAAAGCAGCTGACAGTTTGGATTTGGCTTGTGGGCTATAGTTTGCTAACATGTGAACTAAGAGATAGTTTAGCAGAAAATACCAGAGTCAGTCATGGAGAGACAAAAGGAGGAGCAGAACAGAAGGGGGACCATTTGTTATTGTTGGTTGGTTTTTGTGTTGCTAGGGAAGGAACCCTGTGCATGCTAGGCAAGTTCTATACCACTAGGGACATCCCCAGCCCAAGAGGCAGCATTTACACAGGAAATTTATTGCTTGTTCTTTGATCTTATTATAGTTTTTAGTTAACGAAAGTGTCATGTATTGTGTTGATGTTTCATAGTGATTAACATTTGTATAAGAAACAGTTGTGTTTTGCTTTGCAGACCATGCATGGGATTTTGAAGCATAACCTGTTTTGCAAAGACATGACAGTACAATATGATTCAAGACTTCGAGAAAGGGTAAGTGACTTATTTGTTGTGTATGCCAGATTTTCATTGCTGTGACAAATACCTGAGAAAAACAACATAGAAGAAAGATTTATTTTGGCTTATGGTTTCAGAAGTGCCAGTCCATGGTTTGCTGGTTCCATTGCTTTGGAATTGAGATGAGTGAGAACATCATATGGAGGAAAGCTGCTCACCTCATGGTAGCCAAGATGGAGAGAGAGAGTGGGGGAGGGGAGGGATAGAGAGGAGGGGCCAGGAACAAAATATAGTTCCCAAGGGAAAAATATAGTCCCCAATAACCTACTTCCTCCACACAGGCCTACCTGCCTAGCGTCCATAACCTCCCATTCAGTTATCCATGGATCAATCCACCAATGAGGTCAGAGTCCTCATGAGCCAGTCACTTCCCCAAAGCCCCACCTCTTGAACATTGGCACTTGTTATCAGTTCTTAAACTCATGAGCACTGGGGGGACATGCCTGATCCAAACTGCAGTATTTATACATCATGCTTTATCATAAAATTTCAGCTAGCCACCTCATTTTATAATGTGGCTAAAAATCAAGTGTAGTTCTACTGGGGTCTACTAAATGAGTCACATATTCTTTTACATATTCTCATAGTACGTGTGTGTGTGTGTTGCTGGGTGTCAAACCCAGGGCCTTGCACATATTAGGCAAGTGCTCTACCACTGAGCCACACACCCAGCCTGTATGTAGCACCTTTTAAATTACTAAAATTTTATGACATAAGATGGGATAAGCCTCTTGAATCATAAAAGGAGACACTTGTAAGAACTTGAAACAATATACAAGAGTTTAGAGTAAAAGGTGAAAAGTTCTCACCTCTCAGTCCTACTCCTCCCTTACAGGTATAAATAGATTTTTCTATTGCCCATTTTGTATGCCAGAAATGGGTCTTCCTGAGGATGACGTAGCAAAGTCATACAGTCAAATCATTAGATTTGAATCCAAGTCTCCTAGAGCAGTCTTGATTTTTATTGTGCTCTCTAATACTAACCTGTAAGCCCGTTAGCATCCCTGCCACCTCATGAATCTCTTCTTTACCTGGGCAGAAATGTAACAGAATGTGGAGGGCATTTTTAAAGAATGGCTTCCCATAACTTGCATGTGTTCTCTGTTATTGTTAAGAATGGATCTTAGAGCTACATCGTCAAGGCTGCACAAAGGGCTCAGTCTGTGCCTGAGAACCAGGGCTCAGACTCTTCAAGATGTTCTGACCTCTGAACCCTGAGCACACCTGTCATCATACAGTAGGAGAAAGCATCATCAGTGGGCGTGGCCACCTTTTTCACTTTGTCTCTGTTCCTGGAGTAATTTCATCTCCTATGGTTTTAGTTGGTGAAATCCCAATGATTTCCAAATCTGTGATTAGCTGAGATCTCTTACCTGAGCTGCATGTTCACTATCAGACTGCCTACTGTGGGGTTTCTGGTTTGTATGCTCTGCACCTGTTTTCTGCTCAGTGGGTGTTCTGCCTGTACCCCAGGCTGCTCCTCTTTACCCTATTGGTTGAGTCATTGATTTTTTGCTCTTTGTCTCTTATGCCCCACCACCTACCACAGGCAGTCCTACTGTGTTCTCTGCAAACCCCTGCTGCCATCCTGGAGCAGCTCAGTGTCGTCTCCTACCTCAGTCCCTGTGATAGTCATTCTCTTCTTTCCTGTCTTGCATTCTCTTTTCAAACCTAATCTCCAACTGCAACCTGAATAATCCTTTGCAGAACGGTTCACTAATTCTCTTAAACCTGGGTCCCAAGGTACTGTGTAAACTCATCTGTCACCTCCTTGCCTTCTCTTCCTCCCTGGTACTTCACGTTGTAGTCTCAGAGTACTGGTTGGGCGTTGGCATGGTGTTTGCCACCTGCTAGCATTCTTTCCAAGCACTGCAAATTCATTCAGCTTCGTAACCTACTGGGTGAAGACTGAAAAACCTTACGTTTTAATTCACATTTTATAGATGGCAGACATCAAAGCACACAGAAGTCAAGTCTATGCCCCCAATCACATAGCCACCCAGCCCTGCAGTCCATACTCTGGAACGCTGATCATGGGCCTCGGGCTCTTCTCTGAATCACCCAAATTCTTCTGGCAAAAGAGCCAGCCTCATGAACTTCTGGCCTGTGCTCCACTCTGCTCCCCGATCTGCCAGTTTCTACTCACCTGTCAGGCTTTGACCCTCTGTGATTCCCCCATCCAGAGGAGTCATCTCCACAGGTGTGCCTGTGTCCTTCGTTTTCTCCATTGTGCTCCTTGGTCAGCAGCTCACCACACTGGTCTCTGCACAGGCGGGCTCAGCCCTGTGGCCTCAGTGCCCAGTTTGCTTCATGGTGGCACTCAGGATACTTAATAAAGGAAGGTTTCCATTCCTCTGAAATCAAAGCAAGTGATAATTCTTACTGATCCCTTTTGTAATAGAAATTGCTTTGTATATACCTGGAGACATGAATTAGGCATTGAGGATTGCAAGAATGGCTGACTTCGTAGCAAAACATGCATATATTCTTATAAAATGGTATTTTACTCACGGATTTCTATCTGATGATGGTATGAGGATCTTTTGGCATCATCTGTGCAAAGTATAACAGTTTTTTTTCTTTAAATTCATTATTATGCAAGCAACCCATTATCTGTATAAGGAATTAAAAGTGACTTGGGGAGAAATACAGTTAAAATCTATACTACCCCCAGATAAACACTGTGAACATTTTTGGGTATGTGTGTTCTTAATTTTTTTCCCCCTGCTTGTGCATTTTTCTAAATGGAATTCTTTGTATTGCTTTTAAACTAGCATTTCTCATTTATTGTGTACTGACTGCTTTTCAGTGCCTGTAAATGCACCTTGATATAATCACCTAATTAGTGGCTTAATGGATATTATGTAATTTATATAACCCAGCAACTACTAATTAGCATCCAGGTTGTGACTAGATTTTCTGCTGATGTAAATAATGTTAAAATAAATATTTTTGCAGTTCATTCTTGGTACACCCATCTAACATACTTCTAGAAATGGACATTGCTGAGTGTGTACTTTTTCTTATATTAACTCTAAATTGCCTAGTTTAAATGGCGTTTCAAAAAGCCACGCCAACTTATATTTCCATGAGTGGTCTAGGAGAAAATATTTCCAAGCCACACTTGATGTTGTCAGTTTCTTTAATTTTACAATGCAATAGCTGAAAAATGGTGCCATTTAGTTTTTACATTCTTGGGATTCCTAATGAGGTAGTTTCCCCATGTTTCTTGGCCCTTTGATTTCATTTATGACTTGTATGTCCTGTGCTTGGGCTCAGTCTTCATGCGCCTAGAAAGCTAGCAATTTGGACTTGGATTTTAACTTTGCTGTTGTCTGTGAAAGTGAGGCTATTTGTTTAACCTCCTCGAAACTTGGCTTCCTCCCTTATAAACGTGGAGAAATACTTTTATACCTGCTTCAGAATTCTCTTATTAAGACCAAGTGAGAGAGTGTGTGGATGGGAGGTGGTCAGCATGGTGCCTTGCATGTGTTCTCTAGCCCAGGAGTCTGAGCCTGACCTTGTATTTATTCAGTAAAGCCCCGCCGTCTACTTAGCTTCAATGACTTCTTCCATACAACCCTCTTTGGACATAGTGTACCACTCAGGTTTCTGTTGTATTTTCTAAGGCTTCATGGCCTCCTATGATACTGAATACGTTCCTGTTATTGGGAAGAGAGAGGATACTAAAATAATATAGGAAACTAAGCTTATTCATGGAGCCATCTCAATTGGCCAAAAGTCTGAACTGAATTGTTGTCTTGCAAATTCACCTGAGGCACCTTTGTCTGTTGGACCATGACAGAAATATGGGGCTGCGGAAGGCAAGCCTCTAAGTGACCTGAGGAACATGGCCAAAGAAGCTGGGGAAGAATGCCCTTTCTTTACACCTCCCGGAGGAGAGACGTTAGACCAGGTATGTACGTACCACTGACCCGAGCTGCCAAGTTGGGGGACTTAACATTGTCGGAAAGGATGAATCTGACTCACTTGTAAATTAGACGTTTGTGAATTATAGCCAAGCAATTCAAAAGTTGCTTTGTTTATAACACAACTCTACATGATGTTATTTCTTTTTTCCTTTTTAAGGCATCCTCTCTTTCTCATTTGCTGCTAAGTTAGCAGCCATTACTGATCATGAATTTAAGGAAACCTCCTCTTTTATGGTACATCTAAGAAAAAATTGTTTGTGAAGCAGTAGCGAGCAGCAGTGGTGTTCAGGGGGAATAAGCAAATCACTCAAGGGCCAGGTCATTCTGGACATGAACTCTGGCCACTGCTGCCCAGCAGCTCTTGAGTGACATCCTCAAGTGCTCACACTTCTAATAAGTCATCATCTTTGAATTGTGTTATTGATAATTTTCCCTCTATTCTTTATCTTTGTAATTTTCTGATAAACTCTATTACCTTAGTAAGAAAAAGATTTGTTGTTGTTCCAGCTGAATTGAAGTGCCACATAGTTTCTTGGTGAACATGATTTTATGGCTTTCTGTTCACTTGTAGATTTCCTTAACCTAGTGCTCTGAAGTCAGAAATTAGAACAATATCCTACTCATCTGTATCCCTGGTTTGCCTCCAGAAATGTGGTAGGCACTTTCTTGTACCTGTGAAAGCCCCGACTGAATGATCGGAAATATAGATTGAGATTCATCTACTTAGGTGTCCTTACATTGACCCATTAGAAAAGCAGGCAGTTATGTCATGTTTATGTTTTCAGGAGATCATTAATGTCCGTTTATTTCACATTTTCTTTCTTTCCTTATAAGGTGGAAATGCGTGGAAAACAGTTTTTTGAATTTCTGTGTCAGCTAATCATGAAAGAAGCAGATCAAAAGCAACAGTTTTCTCCAGGAGCTCCAAGCAACAATCTGGAAACTTCTTTGGCAGAGATATTTCCTTTAGAAACAAACTACAGCTCTGAAGTTAATTCCGACAGTGGCGCTCCAGGATTAGTGGCCAGTGTCTTAGTCGTGAGTCATGGTGCTTACATGAGAAGCCTGTTTGGTTATTTTCTGACTGACCTTAAGTGTTCCTTACCAGCATCTCTGAGAAAATTTGAACTTTCGTCAGTCAGTCCCAATACTGGGATCAGTCTCTTCATCATAAGCTTTGAGAAAGGAAAAGAACCTATACCGAAGTGTGTTTGTATGAACCTACAGGATCATCTAAATGAAGTGACCAAAACACTCTCAGTTTAGATCTGCGTCAAAATTCTAACAGTTTTGAGCTTCTGAAGGGAGTGCCTTTGGCTTACTTTATTTCCGTCCTTTGCTAGTGCTAATTCGGAAATAGTTAAAAATCATATTATAAACTCTTCTGGAATGTCGGCCACATCACACAGTAGTGGAAAGCCATGTAGAATTGACTTATGTTGTCTTGAGTGCAGCCTGCGTTTTCCACCCTGCTTGATCCCATCTCTGAGTGATAAATGGAAGGAACTCAGTGTTGCAATTGGGGGATTCACATCCTTGCTATAGAAATTTTTTCCCCCTTTTAAAAAATGTTTGTTTGTGTGTTTGTTCTTTAATGAAAAAATTAGGCTATTTCATTGATTGATTCTTGGTAAGATAATGTTTATTTTTTACTATCACATCCAAGTCTTGAAAGAAAGAACTATTTATATTTCCCATTGCATATTTATAGTTACTGTTATATTTTGAAAGAAAAGTTCTTTAAATGGAAAATTCATACCATTATAAGTCTATGTATAAAGTAAAATGATAAAATGACACTAAAATCTTTTACTTAGAAACAAACTGTTGGATTTTTTTTTTTTTTCAAGAGGGCTTGAAATGTAGATGAATGCAGATTATTAGTGCAGAGCAACCTGGGGGAGGAGGTTAAGACATCATTTACTAAAACACATTACAGATGGAAGCTCTGAGCAGAAGGTAAAAGAACAGTGTGCTCTTTTATCTTGCAAAACACAAAGTCAGTGGAAGCCAAGAAAGTCCTCCAAAAAAGTTTGACTCAGAGAGTAAAGACCACTATCCACTTGCTTCTTCTTTAACCTGTAGGCTGAAGAATTTCCAGTTTGGGGAAGGCTTCAGAGAAAGTGAACAGTTGATAGTGGAACTATCAACTGTGTGGGAACCTCAGAATCTAGAGGGAGCTTCATTGAAAAGCATGGGGCAACTGTGGTTTTTTATGGAAGGTACAAATGAAGTTACCTCTGCTTTCCACAAGATGGCGCTGGAGGAAAGGAATTTTGACTAACCTAATTTGGACATCAGCTTGGTCCTTCAAAAGTCCTTGTCTAAATGAAGGCAGTGTCTTACAAGTAGTTTGCTTTAAGTAATCATGTTGCTGAGTGCCATAAATTTCAGCTTACAAGAGGATGAATGCTAAACCTGTCAGTTAAGGCTAAAATTACTTTTGGTTGATATCTCCTTTGAATATCATTTAAATCTTTTGTAAAGTTGTATATTTCAGCATTCTTGGTGTGTCCACAACTACCATGTTTTCTGCCAAGATTGGAAACAGGGTGTGAATTTGAGCACTGGAGGAAGTACACTAGAAATAAGTACTTGAAATGATAGCCTAAAAGAACAAATAATATCCTTATTCTCACCGTCCCAAAGTAATTCCTTTCTCTTTTTTTTTTCCTTCTTACATTGAGATGTAAGAAGAGTTTCCTTTAATTAATTCTCACAGTGCTGTTCCCCTGCAGAGGCCATCACTGCAGTGAGTGAGTGTCTGTGTTCATCTCTTCTTCTCATGTTCACCCCGTGTCTGCGAGGCAGCAGTATTGTTTGGTGCTTTAGAACTGTACATAAATATCATCGAGCTGTCTGTGTTCTTTATTTTTACCTATTCTGTGTTGGGGCACTCTCTATGTTGATATATATAGACCTAGTTAATTATAACCACTGTACTCTCATGAATAAATATAGCACATTTGGTTTATTATTCTACCAGTGGACATTTAGGTCTCTTCAGTATTTCTCCATTGAAACACTATGACAAGGAAGAATCTTTAGTCTGGCTCCTTGTGCAGAGTGGAAATTGTGCCAGATGTCTCTTCTTGGTGGCTGTGCTACTTGTCAATGCCACTGGCAGTACCAAGAATGCCTCCCTTCCATATCTTGTCAATACTCGGTACCATCTAACTGGTTTTTGCTAATCTTCTGAGTGAAAAACAGTATCTCACTATTTTATTAAGTTTTTCTGTGATTGTTAATGAGCCTGGGCATTTTTTTTTTTTTTTTTCAAATGAATGACAGTTCCGGTCTCCTTGGATTGCTGATTCACTGGTTTATGTTCTTTGCCTGGTTTTCTATTGGCTTGTTCAAGTCAAACCAGTATATCTTGTCCTTTTATGTGTGTGTGCACTTGGATCTTGAAGAAGCCTTTTCCATGATGAAATCGTGGAATAATCTTCTTTCTTTTCCCTTATATTTTTAGAGGGTTTTTGAATGTCAAATTTTAAAATTACCTGGATTTTATTTTTTTTAAGTATAAAGTATAGATTCAGTTTTATGTTGTTTTCCATGTGGGTGAAACAGTTACCCCAGCACATTTTTTTAATATTTATTTTTTAGTTGTAGTTGGGCACAAAACTTTATTTATTTTTATGTGGTGGTGAGGATCGAACCTAGGGCCTTTCACTTGCTAGGCAGGCACTCTACCGCTGAGTCACAACCCCAGCCCACCCCAGCGCATTTTTGCAAGTCTGTTCCTAGCCAGGCATGGTGCACCTGTAGTCCCCAGTACTCAGGAGGCTGAGGTGGGAGGAACACTTGAGCCCAGGAATTCAAGACTGTGGGCAACATAGCAAGACCTCATCTCAAATAAAATAAAATAAATGAATAAAAATAGAGTCTCCTGTCCTGTGATTCATCATTGTCACTCCCTTATACATCCATCTGTGCCTCTCTGTGGACTCTTCTGTCTTAGCGCTCTGTATTTCCACTTCAGTGTCTTACTGTGGTTTTGCAACTGAATGTCTCACAGGGTGAGTACTTCCTCTTCTTCATTTTTATGGTCATCTTTGTGTTATCTGTATACCTTTGTTCATATGAATTTTAGAATCATTTGGTTTTCAGAAAATTTCAGTTGCAATTTTTTTTAATCACATTTCTTTACTTATCAAGTCATTCAGTAAATATTTTTTGAGTATGGCATGTACATCCTAGGATAGCATAAGAACTCAGAGCTATTATAAGAACTGTGAATATGAAGCAAGGAGCTCAAAATACAGTCCTCATCTTTGTGGAATTTAGAGTTAAGGAAGACAGCAGTGAGTGCTATGAAGAAAAAGAAGAAAGCTGGGGAATGGGGCCTGGAGGGAGATGTGAAGCTTTGTTCAGGATGAACAGGAAGGACTGAGGTGGTACCAGCATATACAGGCAGGGGAGTGAGCTCTAATGATCTCTGGAAGAACCTTCCCACAGACAGCACAAAGGCCCCAGGAGGAACCATGCTTGGGAGGTTTGCCTGGAAAAGGGAATGGGATGGGAGTGGAACCTTGTGTGGGCCTCCCAACTAGGGGCCTGTGCTAAGGTCTTGGGCTCTTACCCAAGCAGGTTGGGAAGGCTGGGGAATTTTTGAGCAAAGTGACAGGATCAGATTTATTCAGTAGCCTTACCCTGGTTGCTGTGTGGACAACAGACTGTAGGGGGCGCTATAGGAACATAATGCTGGAGGCAGCCAAAGCAGGCAGCTGTGCCACTTGAAAAAACAGCCAGGGACATTAGCAGGTCAGAGAGTCCCCAGTGATAGACAAACCTGGACACTGGGTTCCTAGATTAACTTGGAGAAGAACTGTCCTCTTCCCATCTGTGAACATCATAGATCATTTTTTCTGGGTCTTTTACTCAGTAAGGTTTTGTCATTTTGTTTGTAATGTTTTGCCTGCATTTTTTTTTTTCCTTAGAAAAGTTTTAGGTTTATGGCAAGATTGGGAGGAAGTACAGAGATTTTCTGTATATCCCCTGCCTCACCCATGTGCAGCTTCCCCAACAACTACATGCCTTACCAGAGTGGCACTATTTGTAACAATAACAAGTCATTGATATATGATGGTTACCTAAAAGTTCAGTTTACATTAAGGTTCACTTGGTGTACATTCTGTGGGTTTGGACAAATGTGTGACATGTATCCACCATTATAGTGTCATACAGAACATTTTCAGTGCCCTAAACATTCTCTGTGCTCTGTGTATTCACCCTCTCTTGTCTTCCCTGGCTGTTGGGTTTAGCCGTAGGCCTGGCAAGGGGAAGGGACACTCCCTCAACTTCAGTTTCCTACACAGCTTCCTCTTTAATGCTTTTTAACTGAACTATTTTCCCATTAAAAGCCTGTTTTACCCGGCATCTTTATTTTTCCTATTGTGTTAGCTTCCCATCATTGTAACAAAACACCTGAGATAAACAACTTATAAGGAAGAAAAGTTTATTTTGGCTTACAGTTTTAGAGGTTTTAGTCCACAGTTGGTTGGCTTTGTTTTTGGGCCAGTGGTGAGGCAACACATTGTGGTGGTAGTGCGTGGTGGAGGAAATTGGTCATCTTGTGGTGGCCAGGAAGCACAGGAAGAATGTGAGCAAGAAAGAGAAGGAGCAGCTAGGCTCCCAATATTCCCTTCAAGGAATTCCACAGTGAACTACCTTCCTTCCGTTAGGGCCCTCCTCCTAAATGATATATTACTTCCCAATATCACCACAAGCTGTGGACTTAGCCTTCAATACATGCATCCTTGGGGAACATTCCATATTCAAACAACTATAGCAACTATCTAAAATTTCTTATAGTGTCATACCAAGCACATTATAGGCTTTCATTAGGGGAAGCACAGAAGGTAAAAATACTAAGTGAGGATACAACAGGGTCTTTAATCAGGCTCTTCTCATGGCTGACTTGGGCAGGAGATGCAATGTTTGGGTATTCCATTTAGAATAAATGTTTTTATATTATGTATACTTGCATGTATATGTATTTTTGCGTTTACACATAGTTGGATTTGTTAAGTTAAATGTTTCTATTATGTATCTCCATTCTGTTAAGGAAAAAAATCACAATTTTATCCAAACAGATCTTCTAGGTGAATATACTCAGCTGTAATCATCAACTTTATAAGGGCAGATGGCACTCACCAGCCTGGAAATTGAATGGGACTTGTTTTAGTCATCTTTCTGTTATTGTAAGAAAATACCTAAGATAATGAACTTATAAAGAAAAAGAAGTTTGTTTTGGCCCACAATTTTAGAAGTTTCAGTTCATGGTCGGCCTCATTGTTTTGGGCCTATGTTGAGGTGACACATCATGGCAGGAACTTGTGGAGGAAGAAAGCCCTCACCTCATAGCCAAGAAGCAAAAGAGAGAGGAGGGCAGGCTCCACAATCTCCTTTGAGGGCATGCCCCCAATGGAGGGTGTATTCCCAAGGGTCTAAAACCTCCTTGTAGGCCCCACCTCTTAACTGTCCCACCACCTTTCAATGTACCACCCTGGGGACCAGGGCTTAACACATGAGTCTTCGGGTGACGCTTCAGAGCCAAATTATAACAGGGTTCTATAACTATTACTCCTTAACTATTCCCCCATCTTTCTGTTGGTGCCTGTAAGTATAACTTTTGAGTTTACTCTTTAGCACCAGACACATACACAATTTTATATATATGTGGGAATAAACATGAAATCAGAAAAAATTGACTTAACAGTGTCTCATATTTTCTTTGTGTTTTATTTGTTTCATGATCCTGGAAGTTTTGAAGAATTCTGGCCAGATATTTTGTTGGCTGTCTCTGTTGGAATTTGTCTGGTGTTTTCCCCAGAATTAAGACTGTAATTGTGAGTTTTTGGAAGAAAGATCATTTTCATTGCATCATATCAGGGGCCCACTATAAACACAACTTGTTTCATTTGATTGTTGGTGTTGGCCTCAGTTATGTGGGTAAGGTTATGTCTGCCAGGTTCCCCTGAAGCAGGATTGCTTATTTTTCCATCTTTTTCAACAACATTCCTTGGAAGGAAGTAGATGTATGCACTCAAGGAGCGAGGACTTAGAGAATGGAAACTCTTTAAGTCTAGAAGAGCCTGAGGACACAGGACAACTGAAATTACCCAGAATTCCTCTGAAAGGAAGGTTTGCCTCTCATTCTCCTGTTGATTTACGTATTCTTTCAGTCATTGGTATCAGCTGGACTTGTGAATGGTGTTTTATACTGGGCTAAAATTCCATAATACTATTGTTGTTGCTCAGATTGTTCCACTTTAGCCATTGGGAACTCTTTCAGTTGGCCTCTGCCTCCATCATCTCAGGATGGTTTTTTGTTTTTAGCACTTCCATACTTCCCATCAGTACAAGATGCTCCAGGATCATCTTGCTTTATTTTGTGTCCCAGTCCTTGAATCAGCCATTTCTTCAAAAAGCTTTGGTTCCTTTTATTAGAGAATGGCATTAAAATCAAGGTCTGGGTGACAGGTGTGCTCATTACTTTTTTGAGTGTTATTTCTTTTAAGCCTTCTTCTCAGCTGACTGAGCAAGAAAATATGTGTGTCTATTAACCTTGTGTTATGGTTTAACTATGAGGTCTCCCTCCAAAACTCATGTAGAGACAATGAGAGGGCGTTCAGAGGTAAAACAATTGGGTTGTAAGAGCCTAAACCTAATCAGAACATTAACCCACTAATAGGAATTAACTGAGAGGTACCTTTAGGCAGTCAGGATGTGAGGTGGGTCCCTGGAGACATGACTTTGGGCTATATATTTTGTCCCTGGTGAGTGGAGCTCACTGCTTCCTTTCTGCCGTGTCCTGAGCTGCTTTCCTCCTCTACACACTTCTGACGTGATGTTCTGCTTCACCTTTTGAGTCAAGAGCACTGGAGTTGGCCATCTATGGACTGAGACTTTCAAAACTGGGAGCCCCAAATAAACTTTTCTTCCTCTAAGATTGTTCTTGTCAGGTCTTTGGTCACAGGGATGAAGAGGCGGACTAAAACACCATGTGCAGATACAGATCTGTAAGTATTTCTGTATGTAGCCAGCTCTATCAACTAACTAGGTCCTCTTGTTTGATGTGCATTGTAAATCAGCTTGTCCATTTAATAGCCTGCCTGTGGAGACTCTGACCTAGCAATGTTGAATCTTCCAAATCAGGAAGATCATGGATCTCCCCAAGTATTGATGACTTTAATTTCTCTCCATGATGCTTCATAATACATATTTTGTTAAATCTGCCCATAATTATTTTATGTTTTTGTTTGTGCTTGAGTATGTGACCTTGTTATGGATGGAATCCTCACATTAAACTTTTACTTTCCAATTGTTCATGCTGGTTTTTAACAGCCTATTTACTTACTTTGGTGCTGAGTTCTGAACGAGAGCCTAACACATGCTAAGCACACACTGCCATTGAGCTACACCTGTCTATTTTTTATATGTAGTGAATTTGCTCACATTGCATATTATTTTTAGTTTTAATTTAGTTCTGATAGTTGCTTTGTAGACTCCTTAGGGTTTTATACACTGACAAGGTGTTGTCTGAAAATAGAGAGATTTTGATATTTGTATTCCATTTGTTCCTTGCCTTTGCATTGCCTAGGACTTGCAAAACAGTTACATAGGAGCAGTGAAAGAAAGCTTTCTTGCCGTGTTCCTAATTTAAGATCAGGATGTTAAGATATGTCAACTACAGGTTTTTCATAGGTGCACTTTATTGGTGGATGAAATTCTCTTACATCCCTAGTTTGCTGAGAGTTTTGTCACAAATGAATATTAAATTCTGTGTAGTTTTTTCCTGCATCTATTGGACTGATGATGGTGATGTTTCTCCTTTGTTTTGTTACATTGGGAGAAAACGTGAATGTGAATGATACTGGCTTTCAAATGTCAACCTTTCATGCTTGGAATAAATCCTACTTGGTCCTGATGTATTGTTATCATTTTAATATATTGTTGGATTTGGTTTTCTCTATTTTGTTAGGGATTTTGTATCTTTATTTATAAGGATGATTTATAATTATATTTTTTTTGTAATTTCTTTGTCAATTTTTGGAATCAAGTTTATTCTGTCATTAATAATAATTAATTAATAATATTAATAATAATTAATAGTAAGCTGGGAGGCACTACTCCTCTGGAACATTTGGGTAGGACTGGTGTTATTTGAAATGTTTACTAGAATTCACTAATGAGACATCTGAACCTGGAGTTTTCTTTGTGGGATTTTTGTTTTGGTAATTATTTTAACTTTTTAAATAAATGTAGGGCCATTTTGTCATCTTGTGTCAGTTTTGGTAAGATTCACACTTTTTAAACAATTTATCCCTTTCCTTGAAGTCAAATTTCTTAGCATAAAGTTATTTTTGAAGTTCACGTATTATCTTTTTAATTTATGAAGGATATGTGGTGATTTCCTCTCTTCTATTATTCATACTGGCATTTCATATTTTCTTAATATTCCTTGCTAAAGATTTTTCAGTTGTATTAGTTTTTTTTTAAGCAACCTTTCATTTGTTTTCTAATTTATTGATTTCTTCTCTTTATGTTATTTATTTCCATCTATTTCTTTGGTATCTAATTTCCTTTTTTTTTTTCCCTTCCAAATTTCTTAAGGAAGAAACTTAGGATGATTTTGATCTTCCTTTTTTTTTAAAAAAATATAAGCTTTTAAAATATAGAGTTTCTTCTAAGCACCACTATTAGCTCCATATCACAAATTCTGATGTATTATGTTTTCATTATCATTTATTAGAAATATTTTCTAATTTTAGTTTAATTAATAATTAGTTTTGTTCTTTGATTTATGTATTATTTATAAATGTGCTATTTTTCATTTAACATATTTGAGGATTTTCCAAGTGTCTGCCGGTTATTGATCTCTAATCAAATGGCAGGAGAGCTTCTGAATTTTAAGTCAATAGGGACTTGTTTATTGGCCTAGCACATGACCTATCTTGATGGACATTGATTTGTACTTGGAAAGAGAATGTATTCTGTAGTTATTGCATTTAGTGGTCTATAAATGTCAACTCAATGAAGTTAGTTAACAAGGTTGTTCAGATACTTATATCCTTACTGTTTTTTTGTTACCTTCTTAATCAATTACTGGGAGAGGGGTGTGTGTATATATTTCCAGCTAAGGTTTGGGCTTGTCTGTTTCTCCTTTCAGTTTTGTCAGTTTCGCTTTCTGTATTTTATTTCTTTGTTTTTAGGGACATGAGCATTATGACTTTAATGTCTTCCTGATGAACTGGACCTTTTATAGTTACAAAGTGTTTCTCTATAGCAGTATTCCTTAACTTGAAGCCTATTTTGTATGACATTAATGTAGTAAGTTTCTAATTTTTATGCTCACTGTTTATGCTGGAGATCTTTTCATTCTTTCTTTTATAGGCAGATAGTTTGATATTTTTTCTAAGCCAGTGTGATCATTTCTGCCTTTAGTTGCAGTGTTCGGCTTATTTATATTTAATGTCATTATCGAATTGATCTGATTTAGTCTACCAACCTTCTGTTTGTCCCATTTGATTTTAGTTCTACTGTTCCTCCTTTCTTGCCTTACTTTGGAATAATTGAATATTTTTTGTGTTCTAATATTTCTGTTGGCTTGTTACCCATACCTCTTTTTAAATTATTATTTTAGTGGTCATCATAAGGATTATAACTTATCAGTCCATTTAGAGACTGGTCTTACTTTCACATATAGTTATAATCATGTGCACAAATCATTTCACTTGCCCTTTCCATATATTTATATCTACATATGTTATAAACCCCATAACATAGTATCATAGTTTTTGCCTTAAGCAGTCTTTTAAAGAAATCAGGGGAAGAAAGTACATAATGTATTAATTATTTAAATCTACAATTTTCTAGTAGGCTTTCTTTAATTCTAAATTTTCATCTGGTGTGATTTATTTTCAGCCTAGCAACAATTTATCTTAGTTTTTATTACGCCTTCATTTTGAAGTGTATTTTTCCTGCCTATATAATTTTGAATAGGTATCTTTTCTTTCAACCTTTTCAATGTGTCATGCCATTGTCTTCTGATTTTTATGGTCTTTGAAAATTGATCTAGAATTATTTCTTCCATTACTCTATAGTTGTTCCCTGATATTTAAGTATCATTTTTTTAGTACCAGCTTTCAGTGTTTTCTTTTGTTTTCAGAAGTTTGAATGTGGTCAATCCAAGTATGATCTTTGTATTTTTCCTTGCTTGGAGTTTTCTGAGCTACTTATACCAGAACATTTATGTTAAACCAATTTGGGAAACTTTTCAATCATCTTATTTTCAAATATTTCTAATTTCCTAACATTTTGTTCTTTTCTCTTTCTGGGGCTCAGCTTACACATATGTTGCGTAACTTGGTAGTGTCTCACAGATTATTGAGGCTCTGTTTGCTATTTTAAATTTATATTTTTGTCTGTTCTTCAGATAAGACAGTTTTATATTAATGTTCTTTACATAAGATAGTTTATATTAATATTCTTTATCTTAAATGACCTATTCTTCTCTTATCTTCAATCTGTTGTTAAGCCCATTCAGTAAAATTTTCATTTCAGATAGTCTGTTTTTGAATTCTAGAATTTTTTGTTTGGTTCTTTTTTCTTTCTCTGTGGAGATTTCCAATCTGTTTATTTATTATAATCATGACTTCTCTTAATATCCTCAAGCATATTTTCACTAGCTGCTTTAAAGTTCTTACCTGCTGATTCTAACATCTAGATTGGTTTCTAGTGACTGTTTTCTCTTGACTGTGGGTTAGTTTGCCCTGTGTCTTCTCATGTGTAGTTTTTGTTGCTGTTATTGATGTAGATGACATCATGTATTGAGTCTGGATCATGACATCTTCCTTTAAAGGGTATTAAGCTTTGTTCTGGCAGTCAGTTAAATTATTGCCCAATCCTTATAGTTTTGTTAGTATTATTATTATTACAATCCTATTAGAGGAAGTCTATTTCAGTTTTGAATTTAATTTTAGAGTATATTTCCTTTCTCTAGAGCTTAGGCCTTAGACTAAGACAGGCTTTTGAATGTCGATGCACTCAGTAAGTTCTTTTAACCTGGCTTGGTGAATCTTCGATGTTTTTCAGTGTTGTATGGTCTCTGGCGTAGCTTGCTGTCCATCTCCTAGTGTTATAGCCAGTGATCTTTCTTAGAATGCCTCACCTGTGTATGTGCTGCTCGGTTTTTGGCTAAAGACCTGCAGTGAATGCTCATGACAACTTCTGAAACTCCCCTTTTCATAGCTCCCTCTTTCCAGCTACCCTGCCCACAAATACATCTGCTTTCTCAGCTCAGTAAGAATGATCACCACTCTGCCTGGGACCCATCTCCCTACTTTGTATTCCTAAAGTAGAAAGCTAGGAAACATGGGATTCAACTTGTGAGTCTCCTTTCTCCGAAGGATCATAGTCCTGTGCTATTCCATGCTTGAAAGGACTGCCTCGTATTTTATTCTATTTATAAATTTTGGCAGGAGGGCGAGTCAATTATCCTAGAAATGAAAATGTGATATTCAATGTTAAATGAGTTAAGATGTTAAAAAAAGTTCTGTATAAACAATAAGTCTCTAAGCAAACACCTATATTACAGTGATATCTTTATTCAGCAAGGATTGGTAATCACGCAGACTTTTATGTATCATAAAACTGATTACACACCACACACAAGAGTATGCACATGTACACACACACGCACACAAGATATATTCACTTTTTTCTTCCCTTAGTCTCTCCTGTCTTCACCCCACCAATTGTTTTCAGTTAAACTTCAGCTGTTCTTTTCTTTATGTAAGGGAGAAATTTATGGGGAAAGAAAGGAACTCTTGTAGTCTGTGGGTGGGAAATAATCAGTCTGTTTTTTTCTCTTCTTCAAGGTTTAACTCTCTTTCTGTGAGGGAGCAAAAGTCTGATTATTCCCAAAGGATCATTTTAATGCTGCTCTACCTACTTTTGTAGGTGTTCAGGTGGCGTGATCCAGGAGCAAAGTTAAGAAATACCTGACCCATCCCTTTTATTTCTGAAATACCATGGAGGGGTAAAACCTACAAGCTGAGGCCAAGTCATCCGTTTTTATAAAACGTCTGGGGGGGGGGAAGTGCTTTTGAAACAGTAATAACCTGCCTTTGATAAGTCTGTTTTGTGTGATTAAAGAAATAAAGCCTGTTCCCTATGCTCCTATATCTATCTAGTGACTCTCCCTTGCTCTACTCTGTAATATGGAAGACTCTGGCACCCAGACTCTTAAAAGGGACATAATCAGAACAAAATTCCCTGTGTAGACTTTGTCAGAAGTCATTTGAATGCCAATCAAAATGGTGACCCTCTATGCTGAGTTCTTCCACAGTCATTATTAAAAGTGAGAAGCAGGTAACAACTAGGCTTGAGCCCATGTGAACTTGAACGGAGAGATTCAGATGTGTAATAAGCATCTTTGATTCCTGGTTTTTAGAGCTGGAAGGAGGTTAAAGAAGGAATGTTGAGAACACTAACTACAGAAAGAGAAAGTAGACTCTACCTTGCTGGCTGCTATCACATCTCACAGGACTGTAACACTGTGTTAAGTGCATTTGGTATAGTTTGGATCTTGCATGTCCCCAAAGCCCCATGTGTTGAAGGCTCAGTCCCCAGCCTGTGGTACTCTTGGGGAGGTGGTGGAACATTTCAGAAGTGGGGCATAGTGGGAGGTCGTAGGTCATTGGGGGTGTGCCTTTGAAGGGATGCCTCTTCCTCTCTTGCTTCCTGGCCATGAGGTGAGTGCCTTTGCATCATGCCCTGATGTGCTATCCCCCAACCAAAGAGCTAAAAGCAAGGTGTCCTCTGGATCATGGACTGGAACCTCCCAAACTATGACTCACATTAAATCTTTTATCTCAGTATTTGTCATAGTGGTGGAAAGCTGAATAACACAGCAAAACACCTGGTTTACTGAGGTATTGATGTGGTTGTGTCAGTGTACATTTTTAAATTAGAAATTCTCCTTTAAGGGGCTACTTTAGAGCTAGAGTGCTCTGAAATCCAGTATTGATAAAATTTTATTGTTTTCAATGATTAAGATGAATCAAAATTAAATGTGCTTATGAATGGAAAAAAACTTTGAATATTTAAAAATTCTGATAACCTGTATCGATTGTCCTTACTCCAGATTTTCTGAATGCTCCCCTCCCATAAACCCTTTAATTCCCACATCCCAACATGCTTTTATGTAGTAATGCAGAGAAAAGTAACAGAAGCTGAGAGAAATTTTATTTTCTTTTAAATGGAAGGAAGGAAAAAGTGGGATTACATTTTTATAAATATCTATAAATACAGAGTGAAAGGCAAAATCTTCCAAATAAATAAATAAATATGGCCATATGCTAAGGGACACAAGGAACTGCAGGGGCTACCTTGGCTCTGCCAAAAAGAAAACCCCCAATAGCTTGTGAGATTACAATCAGTTTTCTACCAAAGTCCTTTTGGGATTTCCCATCTAATTATCAGGAAGGAGAAAGCATCTATAGCTACTGTACAGGACAATGTCCCCAACAGGAAATGAAAACCATGAAAGAAATTATTCACCACGCCCCACTGTATATGCTGCTCTACACAGTTTGAGTATAGGAACTAGCCCTTCAAAATCATCAGTTCAAAGTGGTCGTCCAGTGTTTCTCTGATCAGGAAAAAGAATGGATCAATCTCTAAGTCTGGGTACATGAAGGTGGCAGGAAAAATAAAAGGTGGGAAGAAGTTCGAATCTAGTTGTTAATATTCTGCACTTTAGGTGGTCATTTTAAATAGAGGTAGGAAAAGAGGGACCGTGCAGGAAGAGTCCAAGTCACTGGGAAAGACTAAGATGAGAGCTGAGCATTAGTTCCCATCTGGCACACCTCAGCTTTCTCAAAGACAGGCTGATTTTTCCTCAGCACAGCACTGGGGCTCCTGGGACTAAAAGCTCCCTTAACATAATGCCCCAGGAACTTCCAAGTGGATGGAGAGCCTGCCATCAGCCTAGGAGTGCTGTAACTAATCCTGTAGCCACTGCTGCCTCTTCTATAACCTGGTTATTAGACTTCTTGCCCCAAGTCCTTGATTCCACTTCACTTACAAAAAAATTGTATGTTTTTTTTTTTAGTCCATGGAAAGTCCAACCCCGAGCAGTTGCAGTGTTCCCCAGACACATTTTTGAAATTCATGTCAAAGGTATTACTACTCAACCTGCAAGGAGAGGCATAATTAAATGCCTCTTAGGAGAGAGTGAATGTGTTTCCCTTTTGCAAAATCCTGGCAGGTGGGGTAGATTTTCATGAACCAAAAACTAAACTTATTCTTTCGGCCTAATTCATTAAAGCCAAAAATGGGGCCAAGGGGTGAGGCTAAATTATCAGGCACTCGGGAACTAGCGCAGAATCACTCTTGGTCCTCTGGCTCTGGTTCTGTAGAAGGAGAGAGGGAGGCAGAGCGCAGCCACTCTGCAAAGGGGCGGAGCTTTCTGCTTCAGTTCCGGGAGCATTCTCCATGTTGTTTCGACCAGCCCGCCTCAGTCTCCTTTGATAGCCTTTCCCCCAGAGATACTCAAGGCAGAACCAAAACTTGAAATTAGTGTTCTCATCAACTCGCCTGGTTCAGCTCTTAATGTCAAGGTGTGCAAACTCAAATGCCAGTAGGATCCAGATAAGTAACACGGAGCGCTGGAGAAGCTGCTAGATTGCCCCTTGCCCACACCATGCAAGTTTGAAAACCCAACATGCCACTGCTTTTTCTAAATGCTAGACTGAGCTAGAGGAGAGGCATAGGGAAGGGAAGTGGGGGTGTTAGAATCCCTTTTCTTCCCTTTAATGGGACATTTACCTGTTGGGGTTTCTTATACCAAAAAGTGGGGGTGTAGGGTGGGGGAAATGAAACCCCAGTACTCAGGCGGCAAAGGCTGATTCTCAGGGGACCCGCGGGAAAGGGAATGGAGGGAAGCAGGGATTGCACGCATCACCTCCACCTTGACCTTGGAGTGTGAAGGGGGCTGGGTCCTTTAGAGAAAGCTGAGTGGGCTGAAAGGTTGGTTAAGGAGGATTCTTTCCGGTTTCCCTAGATGAACTTGGGGAACGGGTGGCACCTTTCCACGCCCATGCCCCCTGCGTGCGTGTTGACCCTACTGCCTCGGAGCACGCCCAGGGGGTCGCTGGCCACCACGCTGTTGTCTTCGGCACTCGGGAGCTCCTGGGAGCAGGAGGCCGGCGCCGGGGTCATGCGGGGCCGGGGCTTGAGCACGTTCAGCGGGTCCCTCTCCGAGTCGTCCTCTGCGCTCCGGGTGTGCCGCCGGCGCGGCGTCGGGGTGTTGAAGTGAATCAGCGGGACGAGGTTCCTCCGGGACAGGAACTGGGAGTAGGGCGGCGGGTTCATGCCTGGCAGGAAGGCCCTCTTGGCCCGGCCCAAGCTGACCAGGAAGTGGTGCTGGGGGGAGTGGTAGATGTCATAGCCGTTCTCCAGCGTCTGGTGCCTGAACCTGCAGTTGTCCGCGTTGAAGTAATGCTGGAGGGGCGAGAGGGCAGTGGGTGAAGGCTGGCTGGGTGAGGGCCTGACACCAGGCCCCCAAGGGCTCAGGCGCCTGTGTACCCTGCCCGAAGCATGGGAGTGTTTTACCTGTTCAGCTTTCCCTTGGCTCCTTTCTTGGAAAACAAGGGATTTCCACTAATGCACTCCAAGCTGTCCAAGGGCTGAATATGGTTCCAGTCTTTAGAAAACCTGTGCTCTGGGTCCTTACAACTCAGTGCCTGAGACCTGGCAGGCCTGGCACTTGGCTTGCTGGGGCTGGGCCCAGAGAGGAACCGGGACACTCCTTGTGCCTAGTTTCTGGAGGGAGGGCTAACAATACCCCCCACCACCACCACCCCCACCCCCCGCCCAAAGTTTCCAACTTTTAGAGCTGTTCTGGCTGAAAGTTGGCTTGTGTTTGTCTCCTTGCCCAGAGAAAGGAGGAGATGGGATGTAGTGTTGGGTCAAACATGAATGAGGATACTGACAATGGAGAGAAAATGTCCTTGGGGGATTAGGGACATGAACTTGCTAACATATGAATTGGGTTTAAATCCTCATTCTACTACTAGTACTAGGTTTTATTGAGTTCCTATGAGGGCCTTTATATACTATTCCACTTAATCCTCAAACTCCACAAAGTATTTGTACAGATGAGGATGATCTATATGCCTGTATGGGCTCAGCCGGTGTTTATCATCCACTCTGACCAGATGTTGGTCCTGGGACACAGCAGTGAACAAAATAAAGTCCTCACTCTCAAGAAATTCCTAGTGGGTATGCTGGTTGGTAACAGAATCCTAGGGTAAATAATCCTTCTCTTTGACCATCTCAAAATCCTCTGGACTACACAGCAAGCTTTACTTGGGAAACCCTGTGCTTACCAGTCTTAAGGACCAGAGATCCCCACTAGGGCACAGGTAGTTAATTAAGAGATCTTTAATGGGAGGGAGCATCACAGATCATGTGGTCCATTCCACTTCACTTTTTCCAAGGGAAGAGACTGGAGAAGTGAGAGGACTTGCCCAAGGTCATAGTTGGTAACAGATTACAGAAGACACCACTGGCCTTTCAACGTTTTCTAATCTATGTTGCAGCATGAATTTACACAACTTAAGAACCTACAAATACATTCAGGGGGCCACACTAGATGCAAAAGTAGGAAACAGTAGGCAGAACAGACTGGAGGAAGCCTGGGCGGCAGAACCAGGCTGTACCCACCCCCCACCCCATACAGCTGCGCATTTGATATTTAGTCTGCATAAGGTACTAAGTGAAAACAGATTACCCAGGGACACTGCAAGTAGAGCCTTTAAACTAGAAAGTCTATGCTCTGCCAAAGAAATAATTGCAAATGGTGACCAACATAAAAAGAAACTCACTGATCCAAAAATGTTGCCTCTGAAATCCATACAGAGGAATCTCCTACTCATCACACCTGTGATCACCACAAAGCCAGCATCCTCTGATCTGATCAGCAGGGCACCTGTGGAGAAAATTATTCAGGTCACAGACTCAAGTTTCCACCTCCTGAAACCTCCTTGTGGGGAAGACTTCACATAACTCCCTTCCTGCTTGTTCCCCCTCATTTCCTGTGGCCCCTTTCCCTGCTCATTCACCTCCCACTTCATCCTCTTACCTGTATGGGGACCAATGGAGCTTACCACTTTCTTCTTTTTTTTTTTTAATTTTTTTTTTTTTTAGCTGTTGATGGACCTTTATTTTGTTCATGTATTTATATGTGCTGCTGAGAATCGAACCCAGTGCCTCTCACATGCCCAGCAAGTGCACTACCGCTGAGCCTCAGCACCAGCCCCTCACCACTTTCTTTTTCCTGTGCCCCACACACATTTCTCTCTCTCCACCTGGACTTTATTTCTCCCCTTGCCTGGCGAATACCTCTTAATGTCTGTGGTAGTGGACATGTCCTCCCAAGCTTTCTGCTTTTGTTATTTTTTTATTTTTATGCTAAGATGTCTTTCAGGGATCTAGCTTGTTTAGAGAGTCTCACATTTCCTGTCAAAAAACAAACAAACAAAAAACCCCCAAATCTTTCCTTTTGCCTACCATGGGATTTCTGTGTACATCTCATTTGACTTCATTTAACAGCCCCCCCACCCCATGATGGTGATTAAGGGGGGTTGCCCAGCCAGGAATTAGAATCTGTTTTCTGCAAACATCCCCTGGAGAGGTTGTAAATGCCCATCATCTGTGCCTAGCAAGTGGTGGAGCCTCTGGGGGAGCCTTGGGGTGACTTGAAGTCCCGGGCTCCTCTCCTACCCTGTGAGGGTTCAATACAAAGACCTCTGGGGAGAGTGGCTGGGCAATGATTAGACTGAGCCTGATGTGGACTGAAGTTGGAATGACGTGGGACACAGGGATGGAGGGTGGAAGCAAACCTAGAAGGAATGGAACAGAAGAGAGCCAAGAAGAGCAGTTAATTTGTTTGACTAAAGGTTAGCCTCCAGGGAGGCTTCTGGAAAAGTGTGATGAGGTGTGGGAGGTACAGAAGATATTTAAATTCCTCCAAATTGGTGACTGTCTATGTGTCTCAAATGTATGGTCAATTTTGTGGTTAAACTCTGAGGAAAAACATAAGGAATATATAAGAGGTAGTTTTCCATCCTATGGCTTTTCAGTCCTATAGAGGAAAAAATTACACTTAGTAATGATTTTGGAGTGGTTGCAAAAGTGTTTTACATATTTTCAATTCTCAAAATAGCTGCTGTATTGCTGTTAATATTATTATTTCAGTAGTAGTAAAAGCATCCCAACTTAAATGATAAAGCAGGATTCATCATAAGTATGAGAAGACAAAAATCAAATGCAGGGAAGAGGCACTGAGCCCAGAGACTTGGACTCTGGTATCAATTCTACCACTTAAGAACTTGTGGGCTCCGGTAACTTTGCTTTAGCCTGGGTTTCCTCAGCTGTGAAATGAACAAAAGTACAGCCGTCCTGCCCACATTGTAGGTTATCACAAGGATTGAATGGGTTAATGGTCGCCAAGGGCCTTGACAGTGTTGGGCATCATGGTGCGGCTGACCTGCCGTTTGTGCCAAACCCACATGCGATCATCATGCTGGTCTGATGCTTGGGGCCAGCGCTGGACATATGCTCCTGGTCCAGGGCCAGTTCCAGTAGAAAACAACCTGCAGCTACTGTGGGTTAGGATGGAGTAGGGTGGGGTACACAGGCTCTTGAATCAAACCAATGTAAGCCAGTGTGAAAGTTTAGAAAATGTAATTTAGATGGATTTTCTCCCTTTTGTGTTTTCAGTAGGCATGTTTTCTCAGTCTGCACACATCCAAGGGAAATTTCAGCAGAAAAAAGCACTCTGGCCGTGGAAGTCACCTGCTCTCCCTGTTGGCACCTGGCAGGCTTAAGGAACATTATTTCAACAATGGAGGTGTCTCATGCCTATGACCTTGGAAGGGCATGGGATTTGGGATCCAGATGTCCTCTAGGTTATCTACTACCTGTGTGGCCCTGAACCAGTTACATTCTTTAACTTTTGTTTTTCATGTCTGAAATGGAGGTGTTTAAATCACCTCTAGTCCTTCTGAGGATGTAATGAGATGAGTTTTCACCCATTTAAAGAGCTTTCTAAATGCAATTTAGAAAGTAATTGTTACTATTACTGTTTCATTTCGATTTCTGCTTAAAAAGTAGAACATTATCTGCTTATTTCTACTTTCATAGCCAGTATGTGATAAATAAAATGGTAAATGTAAGGGGTTTTGAGCTCCTCAAAAGATAAACTATGAAGAAGGCTTAAAGACCCTGAGTAGTTCAGCTTCAAGTACAGAAGAAATGGAGAATGGAGGAAGCAAAAATATTGGGATCGAGGAATTGATACTAACTAAGCGTGGGCAGGGGATACAGCTCAGTGGTAGAACTCTTGCTTAGTGTACGTGAGATCCCCAGTGCCTCAGGGAGAAAAAAAAAAAGAGTGGGATATTAATCAATAGTAATGAGCATCTATTTCCTGTTGTTTCTACAGAGTTAAGTTAATGAAGAATAGGAGGGTGGACTTGTTCACAGGGAACAAGTGTGTAGGTACTGGGGAAGACCCCTAACTTCAGCTCACTGAGTCCCAGGGGCGCTGGTAGAATCTCATAGTCAGATAATTTCATTTTATTGAGACCAGTGACCCAGGGGGCTGGGATTGTGGCTCAGTGGCAGAGTGCTTGCCTAGCACGGGTGGGACCCGGGTTCGATTCTCAGCACCACATGAAAATAAAGGCTTTATGTTGTGTCCATCTACACCTAAAAAATATTAAAAAAAAAAAGACCAGTGACCCAAAGCGGAGTTGAATACTCAACCCTTAATCAGTGATCTACTAAAACACAATAGTAAAAAGAACCAGATTTCACTGGAAATGTGTAATTATTTGGGAAGGGAAAATGACATACTTTTCCATCAGTGTGGAGAGCACTGTTTTACATTTATCAATGATGTCATCCAAAATCTTTTACCAGACTTATCTACATGCATTAATGTTTCTTCTTTCCTTTCTTGGTAACTTAATCTTAATGCACACTTTTTTTCCTTTAAAAAAAAATACACCTGATAACTGATGGAACATCACCAAAGCTTACATATAAATTAGGGAAAGTAGGTGCCCCTCTGTAGCCCTGACTCTGAGTCACCCACCCCAAGCTAGTGTGTTCATCTCCCCCCCAAAAAAACAACACTTGTGTGGCTTGTATATCAGACAAAACAAACCTAAACACAATTGTGTGTGTGTGTGTGTGTGTGTGTGTGTGTGTGTATGTGCATGGAAATCTGAAGTCCATTCGGTCCATTTGCTTCTCAGTCATTTTAATGCACCTAGTGCTGAGTGCATTCTCCTCATAAGAATTATGATTTAAATAGAGATTTTGATTGCTCTTTTATTCTGTTTGAACTACATTGGATCATCTTGTATTTTTCTGAATTCTTAGAGTAATTTTAACATGTTCTCCAAAAATAGAACACCCTTCTTCATACTTATCTCCCTTCTCACTCCTTTGTCTCTTACCTAGGCACACAGCAAAGGACGGTCATTTGAATCACAGCTACTTGACAGACTGTTGTGGACTGTGATCCAACTTTCAGCAAACCCAATCTTTAAAAACATTCTGGTTGTCTCATGTTGCCAGTAAGTTTGCAGATAGCTCAATTTGTTACTGATTAGACCCCTTTTAGCTCCACTGACCAGAACTGAGAACCTATAGAGGGCACCATTGAAGCACCTCATAAACCTGTTGGATGGATACATGGACAGATGCATGGATGGACAGAGGAGTGGACAAATGGATTGTATACCTGGTCAGACTCACCAAGACAATGTATCTGGGCAATCTGCCTTTGATACATTTCTTCTTAATAATTTTAACAAAATCCGAATACTAGAAGCTCAGAGATGGAAAGAACCTCTGAGTTCATCTATTCCAATCCTTGGAATGATACAGGAATCTTCATAATCTCCCTAGCTAGCCCTGTTCAAAGTTCATGAGCTAAAACTTAGTGTCTATTGATCATCTATCTGGCTTCTTTTCCTTCTAGATACCTTGCCTCTCTTTCTGTACATTTTTTTAAATCTTGGGACAAGGCAAAGTGCAAGTGGTTTCTATTATGGGAAGAGTATTTTAGTTAAGACAAATTACTAAATTATTCATGCTGAAAGAAATTAGTAAATACTAATTAGGGAGGTGGCAAACCTTTCTTTTTTCTTTTTTTTTTTTTTGGTACTGAGGATTGAGCCCTCGGGTGCTTACTTAACCTCTAAGCCTCATCCCCAGTCCTTTTTTATATTTTATTTGGAGACAAGGTCTTGCTGAGTTTCTTAGGACTTGGCTAAATTGCTGAGGCTGGCTTTGAACTCAAGATCCTCCTGTCTCAGCCTCTGGAGCCGCCAGGCATGTACCGCCGCACCCGAGCCCCTAAGGTTTTACAAAAAGCCTACAGATACCATTAAGGGGTTCAGGGAAAAGAGGCTATGAGGCTGGGTTAGCCCTCTGGTCAAGCCCAAGACTTTCCCAACCCTCCCCTCTCCCCCCACCCCTGTAGGTAGACAAAGGAGAGTTCCCCCACTTCCCAACTTCCCAGCCTGAAGCCCCTACTCACTGTAGATGGTCTGATGGGGTGTGCCATCCACTTGGCCATCCCTGTGGATCTGCAGGTGGTAGCTGTTCCTGGCCGTGGCGGTGTACAGGTGAGTCAGGCCGCCCCAGTTGGAGGCCAGCAGTGGAGAGGTGTTGGGATAGGCTCTGATGATGCGCGTGCTGCAGACACCGCACAGAGCCCAGACCAGGAGCCTGAGGCGGGTCCCCAACATCGCTGCTTTCTGAATGGCTAGTGCTGAGTTTGAAACCTGACACTCCCTCCTTGACTCCCCAGGCCTCTATCCTTGCCGGCCTTTCTCCTCTCCGTTCTGGCAAATAGCAGACTTGAGGATCCTCCACTGGATCCCCTCCTTTCCCCCTCAGACTTTTAAAGGGTAGCAGCGTGACATCAAACAGGAAAAACTCCACTGTCCACATCCTCTATGTTGTAATCAACCATTTGAAGAAAGTGCAGAGACTTCTGAGGCTCACGGAAGGCACGGTTATACACACACACACACACACACACAAGCATGCACGCACACACGTACACACACCCCTCAATTTCAGACCAGTGCTCCCAAAAGTGAGTGATGTGTGGGCAAAAGTTATCTATGACACTGGGTCATCTGATGACCTGTCCCACTTCCACCAGGAAATGTGAAGGCAGCTAGCGGTCCCAAAAAATCCAGCTCCAGTCATGTAGTGTCCCGCCTCCTCGGCTGGTCATCTCTCACCAGTCTACTCATTTTGGTTTCCTCAGTCCTTTTAACTCCAATTGCCATGTATGTACCCAGTGCTTTCTGTGTGTGCAGCATCAGGTGGGTGTCTTGATCCATATAGAGATGCGTGACGCCACCTGGCAAATGGCATCCGCTGAGACTCCCACCTCAGGAAAGATATTCGAGCTGGGATCGGGGACACAAAACCCAAAGTTACCATTTGGAAAGATTTCAAAGTGGGCAAAGGAAAACAAGGCTTTGAGGTCACTGAAAATACCAAGGTCCGATTTCTCAGTTTCACTAGTTGGGAGATTTAGGGCAACTGAACTGGTAATCTTGGTCTCTCCAATAGGCAAAAGATGAAATCAGAGGCTCATGGGGATCAGCAGGGCTGCTGGCTGAGCAGAGGCGGGCAGAGTGCTGGAAGCACCCTCAGCAGAGTGTTCACACGGGGTGTCTAGCTCTATGACTGGTGCCTTCTTGCAGAGGATGCTCCCAGGAATGTCCTGTGGAACTATGTGTCTGATACAGGGTTGTGGCCGTGGGGTGGTGGTGGTGGTGGTGGTGGTGGTCTTAGCACATACAGTCCAACGAGAGGCAAATTACAGGAACACATACCAGAAAAACATGCCCCAGGGAGACTGCCATTCTTTCAGTTTCTCATTTTACTGAGCATATACTACAGATAAGAATAAAGCATAAAGCTAGACATTGTTGTTAATTAAAAGAGAATGAGATATGATCCTGTCTCAATCTAATGGAGGAGGCAGATAAAATTAAGTAATTATCATACAAAGTATTTTCAAATCAGCTAGCTCATTTTAACTTCACTGCAAACTATGAGAGAGGTACTTCAGGTATTGTTACTATTTTAATGTTATTTGTGAAGAGATGAAGATGTCGGTTGAGCAAATAACTTGTAGAGGAAGGACAGGATCTTTTGATTCCCTGTGCTGCTTCTCTAGTAAGAATCACAGGGGCAGCAAATGCTCGAGAACTTATCCTTCCACTTCCTATTTTAATGCTTGTAGTAATTTACTTAATCTTTAGAATAACCCTTTAAGGAGGTACTATTATTCCCTTTATAGAGATGAGGAAACTGGAGCACATGGCTTAAGTAACTTGCACAAATACACAACTAATTCATGGAAGAGGATGGATCTGAAACCAGGTCTGACTTAGCTCTGCTTAGCTCTTTGCAAGATGTGCAAGCCCACCCAGTATGTTACAACCAGAGCTATGACACTTGGTAAGTGCAAGTAGCAATGAGACAGAGTGCTTTTCTCTAGTAAATCAACATTTTTACCCAGGGTATGTCTCTAGCATATACGTGCTTGTCTCTAGGGTTTAAATGGAAAATGGATAACATTTAAGTGCTTATGTCTAAAACAGACTTCCTTCATAGAAGTCACAGAATGGTTTATAAATACAGCATCATAGTTTAGCTAAATGAAGAAACAGCTAGCTTTCAGAATTGAAATGCACATCATTCAGAAATATTTGCCAATTGATAACCCTGCATTTCCTCTTCCTGATGCAAATGGTAGAGGGATGGGAAGTACCTGTGAAGCAATCAGCAACTACTGAGAAAATTCTCTGAGAGATGGGAGAGAGAGTGTTACAGGAATAAAAAGTAGACCAAATTTATCTTCTGAGGTTGACAATATGGTTAAGCTGAGAAAAACTTTGCTCATGGCCATGTTCTATGTAAGAGCTAAATTACTAGGACGTGTAAGAAATGCCACGGGCATTCACAAGGGAGAGATTTTGGGGGTAAATGCTGGACTCAAGGTGCTTTGGGGAAGGAGAGAGTGAGCTTTGTACAAGGGGCAGGGTGTTGACCAGCACCCAAGGCACAGAGGGGAGGGTGTGCAGGTGTCCAGAAAGGAGTTCCTGGGGTGACTGTGGATGGGGGACATGTCCCTGACCAGTTGAACTCCTGCTATTAGGAAAGAGAATTGTGCCATCACTACACTTCCAAAGACTTTCCTCCAAGGAAAAGCCGTGAATTCACAGCAGCTGGTTGTGAAGGCAGAGTGTGGCCTGGGGAGTGGGTTTATTTCCTGGGAGTAGGTTTATTTCTAGGGGGTCTGGGGAAGGAGGGGGGGTGATGAGACAGTCCCCACTTGGAGAGAGTAAAGGGAAATGCAAGACTGTCAGAATAATTCTTTGCATTTGTAATATAGAACAGTTGAGAGCAAAGACGAGAGTTACCCAGTTGCATGCAGAGAGGCAGAACTTCCACCTCCCTGGCTGAAACTCCCTACCAAAGGGCTCCAGACCTGGTTTCCCATTAGAATCACCCATGGAGCTTTAAAACCCAAAACATCCCAGGGCTGATCTTTGACCTACCTAATCTACAGGGTGAAGGACAGCTATTTGTGCCTTTCCTTGCAGAGCCACCTGGGAGTGTCTGATATTTAAGTACTTATCAGTGAACAGGCTCTGAGTCTCAACCACACACTGGAATTAGTACACAGAAACCAAGGCCCCGTCACTGGGCTGCTCACTGTCCCATTCCCTTCCAGAGTTTCCAGCCTACATGTAGATTAAGATGGGCCTTTCTATGGAATCTGAGTAGTGCATGCCCGGTTGGTCAGTGCTCTGTGCCCACAAACAGCCTTTAACTGGAGCCTGTGGTGTGGTTTCTGAAGCTCCAGAGTATGAGGAGAAAGACACCGGTGTGTGGGTTCCTTGTCTCTGAATCTAGAGGCCCCCTTGGCCATGGTTCAGGATCTGGGAACTACTGTGACCTTAGGAGCCCAAAGTGAAACAGATGGCAGATGTGAACAGGAAGCTCATGAAGGAGGCTGCTGATTTTCACTTCTGGATGTCCCCACCCTCAGTTCCCAGTGACTGCCAGATGCAACAGAAAGGCTGGTCCCAGGGCAGGTGTGCAAATGTGCTATCCGCCTGCCTTGGGAGCCCCTGCTCTGACCTCAGGAGAGTCCCCCTGTGTGGAGGCCTCTGGTCCAGGCCCTGCACTTCCACTCAGAGGACCCAGCTCTAAAGATGAATTGGGGATGGTAGGGATCTCTAACCCTTCAAGTTCACCCATTTCCTTCATCTCCTGTCTTCTTTTTCTTAGAATCCACTCTGAGAAGGTATTGAGGAATATTATCTCTACCAGATCATATTTTCTCAATGAAAAGACTTGACAACAATTTATAAAAAGTAACATTGGCTTGACCATCATTAGCTATGGTGAAAAATATTGAGGAATCAAGATGAAAGAAGACAGGTAGGAGGGGAGGTAGTCTAGTGTGGCTCAAAGTCTTCTCTTGAGACTCTGTCTAAAGACCTTGTCACCAATGGCAGACCTTGTCAGACTTCTGTGCCCTGTGCCTCTCCTTCTCATGATCTATCTCCATCAGGTTAGAAAGGGTTCACCAGTACCTCACTGTCACAGGGGTGACCTTGGCCAGTCCCTGCATGCAGACAGATGTTTATCTAAGTCATCCAAGGCAAATGGTTGTTCCTTGTTTTCTGAAGTTCTCTGGGGAGGTGCTGCAACCTTCCAGAAAATGTCATTCTTACGTGTCTTGTCATCCTGTCAGTTAAACATGCTTTGGGGGGTGTGGGTGTAGTTTAGTGATAGAGCCAGTGAGGCCCTGGATTCCTTTTCCAGCGAGGTAACAAATAAAAACAAAACAAAAATACACTTATTTATATCCAAGCAGATTCTCTTGCTTTAATGTACTACCTATTCAATAACACATCACTATTTAGCCAAAGCCTATTACATGGTAATATCTTGTAGAAAATCTTCAGGGAAGCATAAGAATGAAAAAGTTCAGCCATGATCTTCAGGGAACCTGCAGTTTACTGAACAGAATGGATTTTGCATTTTCCCAGCACTTCACACCTACAATAGATGCTCACAACATCTGTTGTCCGTTGGTGCTCAAAACAGCCCTGTGAGATATGCTGGAAGGTGTTTGGGGTGACTTTCCCAAGAGAATCCTGGATCCTGATATACACATTCTGTGTTGTTGGGATTTAAAGGAAAATAAGAAAAGAAAAATAAAAAAGGAAAAAAACACATTATTTTCAGTCTGTTGATTTAAAAAATTAATCAGTGAAGAATATATGAAATAGAAGGTGAAGATCTCCTATAAAAAAATTAATCAGTGAAGAATATATGAAATAGAAGGTGAAGATCTCCTATATAGGCTCTACCCTGTGGAGGTAAGATGTTAACAAAGGTAAAATAATATTTGTAACTTGGGGGATAATTATACACACACATATAATTCATATATATATATATTTTCATGAAATAGATAGATGTTCTTTTAAAAAGTCAGCATTGAGGGCATACATTTTAGCATACGCACATTCTGTCCATGCCAAAGTCTATTTGACCATCTTTCCAGGTCAGTATGTATGTCTCTCCCTCTTTTTTTTTTTTTTTGAATCAGGATGATATACACAATTTATTTATTTATTTATATTGATTTTATTTTTTAGTTTTTTCTCAGCAAGAGAAACAATAAGAGAGGTAAATAGGGAGCCTACATCATGGGAACAAATCTCTACTCCTCACACTTCAGATAGAGCCCTAATATCCAGAGTATACAAAGAACTCAAAAAATTAGACAATAAGATAACAAATAACCCAATCAACAAATGGGCCAAGGACCTGAACAGACACTTCTCAGAGGAGGACATACAATCAATCAACAAGTACATGAAAAAATGCTCACCATCTCTAGCAGTCAGAGAAATGCAAATCAAAACCACCCTAAGATACCATCTCACTCCAATAAGATTGGCAGCCATTATGAAGTCAAACAACAACAAGTGCTGGCGAGGATGTGGGGAAAAGGGTACTCTTGTACATTGCTGGTGGAACTGCAAATTGGTGAGGCCAATTTGGAAAGCAGTATGGAGATTCCTTGGAAAGCTGGGAATGGAACCACCATTTGACCCAGCTATTGCCCTTCTCGGACTATTCCCTGAAGACCTTAAAAGAGCGTACTACAGGGATACTGCCACATCGATGCTCGTAGCAGTACAATTCACAATAGCTAGACTGTGGAACCAACCCAGATGCCCCTCAATAGATGAATGGATAAAAAAAAATGTGGCATTTATACACAATGGAGTATTACTCATCACTAAAAAAATGACAAAATCATGGAATTTGCAGGGAAATGGATGGCATTAGAGCAGATTTTGCTAAGTGAAGCTAGCCAATCCCTAAAAAACAAATGCCAAATGTCTTCTTTGATATAATGAGAGCAACTAAGAACAGAGCAGGGAGGAAGAGCAGGAGAAAAAGATTAACATTAAACAGAGACATGAGGTGGGAGGGAAAGGGAGAGAAAAGGGAAATTGCATGGAAATGGAAGGAGACCCTCATTGTTATACAAAATTACATATAAGAGGTTGTGAGGGGAATGGGAAAAAAAAAAAGGAGAGAAATGAATTACAGTAGATGGGATAGAGAGAGAAGATGGGAGGGGAGGGGAGGGGGGATAGTAGAGGATAGGAAAGGTAGCAGAATACAACAGTTACTAATATGGCATTATGTAAAAATGTGGATGTGTAACCGATGTGATTCTGCAATCCGTATTTGGGGTAAAAATGGGAGTTCATAACCCACTTGAATCTAATGTATGAAATATGATATGTCAAGAGCTATGTAATGTTTTGAACAACCAATAAAAAAAATAAAGATGTGAGATTAAATATACAAAAAAAAAAAAAAGGATTCTAAAGAACCTTGCAAGAGAGATCTGATAGAGGATGACTGGGGGGAAAATACCAATGGAGAAAGAAGCCTTGAAAGGCTTGCAGGATCTATCAGCAGCAGATGCAGGTGACAGATATCACCCAGGAGTACATGAAGTCAGCCAATGCCAGTGATGCAGCCACAAGAGCTCCACAAATGCTTTTCACAATGAACATGACTCTGCAAGACGTTAGGGGCTGCAGCTGGATGTATGTGCCTGACATCCCTTCATGCTGTCATTTGTGACATACGCTTGGTCCACTGCACAATGAGGAGAACTGATTGCAGAGAGGGCACACAAAACACAACTGCAGCACATAAGATTTTCTAGAGCAGTGACACTATTTTGGATCCATGGTGTTATGCATTAGTCAAACACCAAGAAATATACAAAACGAGAGTAGAGCCCTAATTTGAACTGTAGAGATGCTCTAATAACAATGTGTCAATAGTGATCTTCAGTTATAACAAATGCTCCACGCTAGTGTAAGATGTTAATAACAGGAGAAATTGTGTGTGAGGTGGGGAGAGGGGAGAATCTCTAAGGTTCCTCCAGGGGCTTTTGTCTGGATGTGGAGTGTTCGCTGGTCTTGCAGCCCCTCCAGTTGTTTGCTTTTTCACCTGTTTTGCTTGATCATCAAATGCTGCTGGTGACTGGAAGAGTTTAAATTTCCCAAGAGACTTGTTTCTCTCCCATGTCTTGCTTAAAATGTCTGTCCCAGGTGAGGGATAAATGGAAGGAAGGCAGGTTTCTTTAATCTAATATTTAATATAATTATTATATTACATACTTTTAAAAGTCACTATAATATCAGCCTCAACCCAACAAATTTCCTCAAATGTAAATCTAAAAACACAGACTCCCACCAGACATTTCAGAATGAAATGCGAGTGAGTTCTGTAACTTTGCAGAATCCGTGGTATTGCTAACTCGCCTTTGGTTCCCTAACCAGAAGCTTGTTTTGCCTGGACAAGAAGAGGACCCTCAGATGCCTTCTACTGGGGACACTAGCAAGATCACAGAAGAGCTTGAGAGTGAAGGGTGAAGGATCACTTGCAACTGATCAGTAGCGGCAGCCTCAATTCCTTTTCTCCCCTCCTCCCCTCTCCTGCTCACAGCCTCCTCCTTACTGAAATCCCTCTCCAGCCTCTGCAGCTTATGGGAGATGAAACAATGTGTATCCCCAGGCAGGGGAGACCCAGCCACATGAAAGTCTTCACAAAAGATTCTCTTTGGGTGATAAGAACGGGGTTATGTTTGTTCCACTCAGTGAAAAGCCAAGGTGTAGGTGAGACTCAGTGGAGTCTCAATCTAAGGAGGCTGGTACAATTTTATTATCTCCATTTTGCATCACGTCTCACATTTACAAAGAACTTTCTAGCTGCATGCTCTTTGTAGAACATCCTCAGATGCAGTCTCTTCTTGGTTTTTCTCCAGAACCCACGACATATTAAGGATCCTCATCTTTCCTATGAAGATACTGAGGAGCAATTTGTGACTTGACCAAGGTCACACACTTAGTGTGATCCTTGTCTTCTTTCTCTGAATTCAAGCTCTATCAAGGACACCTGGTCTGTGAATGTCCCTGTTTCAAGAATGTATCTTCAGTGCTGAAGTCACCAGGCTGGGCACCTGTTGTGCAGAGGGCCGTGATAGGGAGGAGGCAGGGGATTCGCAGCCCTGGGAACAGCGCTCCTCAGGTAAGCTCTGAATGTGTCTTCCTTAGGTGGAGGAAGAAGCAGCAGTGGTTGGAGCCCTGAGTTACTGTACCTGCAGGCTCTGCGGACTGCTCCTACCCCTCTTCTCCCATTGTGTTCTTTTGTCTGAGAGATCAGTCATGCTTCCAAAGCTGAGATTCTGCCCAAGGAAGGAACAATAGAAACTGGACTAAGAGGAACCTTGTGTGTGTGTGTGTGTGTGTGTGTGTGTGTGTGTCCCCACACAGGCTGCCCAATCTGATTGGCGCTCCAAGGCTGCCCATCAGGACCCAGCCCACCCTCTCAGGATGCCTGGGGCTTGTCACGCAGCCCACGTCGGGGAACAGACATCCTGGTTCCCACTCACCTCCCTGGAGCCCGTGACCTGGGCTAGCCTACGGTGTTTGGGACACTGCACATCCGGACTCATGTTATCTCAGGATCCTGGGACTCCTTGGCTCCCCTGTCCTGCCTCCTCCCCTCTCTGTGGACACGTAGACACCACACACTTCTCGGAGGGCTATTTCTAGCTGAGGGGCCAGTAATTCAGCCCCAGCCTGTCAGCTCAGGCCGTCTGTGTGCCGCAGCTGGGACGGGCGGCCTGACACGTTGTGGGTTCAGCAGAGTGCAGGATGTTGGGGCTTCCGGGGGCAGGCACCCCCTCGGCCTGCTGGAGGTCAGAGTTGCTGAGATGTGGGGGTGGGGAACAGACAGGATGCTCCTGCTGCATGGGAAGAGCTGGTGGCCACCAGGAGACAGAGCTCAGCCTCCTGGCACCCAGCGGTGCTCTGTGCTCTGCAGCCCTTCCCCTGGGGAGCACCTTTTTTCTCTTTAGCAGGCTGAGAGTTAACATAGCCTTGTGGGCTCTGGGTCAAGCTGTGCCTCACAGCACACAGGCCATCTTTGTCAAGTTACATCACCTCTCTGAGCCTCAGTTTCCTTATCTGCAAAATGGAGATAATAAAATTGTACCAGTCTCCTTAAGTTGTGGGGAGAGTTTAATAATCTGCCATAGAATACTTAATCTCATGTGAAGAGGTCACATAGAGCTGCTTGGTATAGAGTAGATTATTATTACTGTTGTTGCTGTTGTCTCTTTTCTAAACTTCAGCCTCCTATCATCACCTCCTATCAGAATTCCTTGCAGGTGACTTTCAAGGTTATTGCTATTCCAGAGTTATCTCTGATGCCTGATCCATTTTAGGTGCCTAGAAAGTATTCGGTAAATGAAACAATGAATTCTTCCCTTAGTCTGATCTGATGGAAAGAACACTGAACTCAGCACTAAAACAAAAATATCATAGTGAAATTATTTGCAGGAAAATGGATGGAACTTGAGAACATTATATTAAACAAAATAAACCAAACTCAGAAGGTTAAGGGTCATATGTTTTCTCTCACATGTGGAAGCTAGAGAGGAAAAAGGAAAGGAAAGGTGGGGGGCGGGGATCTCATGAAAACCAGAGGAAGATCAATAGAATAGAGGAAAGGGACGGTGGGGGTGGGGTGGGGGTGAAAGAGGAGCTGGAGGGGGGCACGTGTCGGGGAGTGATGTTGGCCAAATCATACTGCTGTATTGTGTGCAAGTACAAAGATGTAACAGCAAATCCACAATTATGTACAATTTTGATGCTCCAATAAAAAATGTAGAAAATAAAAACAAAGCCCTGGGTTCAAATCCCAACGGTGCCACTTGGCTGGTGTTGTGGAATGGCCAAGTAAACTTAAACTCGTGTTCTCAGTGTCCTGCATTGGCCTGTCTGTCAAGTAAGGACAGTCTCTTCTGCCCAGTCTTCTTTGAAGGCTCATGAGGACAAATGAGCATAGATGTGACACTGCTATGGAAACAGGAGCTGTACAGTTCAAGATGAATTTTTTTCTTTTCTGTTTTTGGGTACTGGGGATGGAACCCAGCATCTGACACATGCTAGGTGAGCCCTTGACCACTGAGCTACATCCCCAGGCTTTTTTTTTTTTTTTTTAGTTTTGATACAGAGTCTTGCTAAGTTGCCCAGGCTGGCCTCAAAAGTGTAATCCTCCTGCCCCTGCCTCTCGAGGAGCTGGCGTGACAGGTGTGTCAGCATGCCCAGTGACAGATTATTCTTTTTTTTTTTAAAAAAAAGAGAGAGAGAGAATGAGAGAGAGAGAGAGAGAGAGAGAGAATTTTAACATTTATTTTTTAGTTTTCGGCAGACACAACATCTTTGTCTGTATGTGGTGCTGAGGATCAAACCCAGGCCGCTCGCATACCAGGCGAGCGCGCTACCGCTTGAGCCACATCCCCAGCCCGACAGATTATTCTTTACGTCCAATTCTTTCACATTTCACATTTCCCACTCCAGGAAACAGGTCTGTTCTGTTCAACCTCTGTTCACATTACTGTCTTCTCTACCAGCACTGAGGTTACCATTAGCCATAGCCTCTCCCTTTTTTCTTTCTCCTTCTTCATAACATGGGGCTCTCTTCCCTCAGAATTGGGCCAATTCACCTCACAGAGCAGCCTTCCCACCCAGCCTACCCAGTCCAAGGGCTCCATGCAGCTTCCTGACAGAGTGTTGGTAGCACACATGTTTTCTTTAGATGAATCCCTATGTTTTTGAGGAATTCATCCATTCACCATCACCTGGCACCATGTGAGAACCTTTCACTCCCTTGCTGTCTTTCAAAGACACTCTTGAACTTCATCACTCTGTAAGGAGGCAAGACTGGTACGTTCACCTTCACTTATGCACAAGAGCAGGGAGACCTGGAACAGGTTACTGGCTGACTGGAGGTCTCATAGCCAGTGAGCTGGGTCCAGTGCTCTGCTTTTCTGTGCATTCCAGCTGGGGAATCCTGAAGGGATGTGGAATAGACCAGTGTTCTTCTGATGGGTCGTATGGTGTGGGGGCTCTGGCTCCATGTCTGATGTGTTAGTTCTCTTTGCCCATACTCATCTACTTGCCCTGTGCTGGTCAGGTTTCCATCACTGTAACAAATACTTAAGGTAATCAATGCCATAAAGAGGAAGGTTTACTTTGACTTACAGTTTTGAAGGTTCTAGCCCATGGTTGGCTGGCCCCATTACTTTTGGGCCTCTGGCGAGGCAGCACATCATGGTGGCAGCGTATGGTAAAATTGTTTGCCTCTCAGCCAGGATGCAGAACAGAGGGAAAGAGGAAGGGCTGGGGTCCCAATATCCCCTTGAGGGACATACTCCCAGTGACTAGAAGACCTCTCACCAGGCCCTGTTTTTTAAAGTTCTTCTGTCTCCTGATAGCACCCCAGGCTGTGGACCAAACCTATAACCATGGGCTTTTAGGGAACACTTATCTGAACCGTAGAACTGGCTGTCATCTTGGACGAGATACTCGGTCTCTCAGAACTTAGAGAACATGTCTATAAAATGAAGATAGAATGTCTCTTAGGCAAAGTAACTGGCTCGTAATACCTACTCAACATTTCCTGTCATTCCTTTTATTTTCTTAAAGCATCTAACAATCTCTAAAAAACACATGTGTGCACATTCATATCATAGTTCCACTCCCACCCCATAAAGGTCTTTCAAGGTGAGGCAAAGTGAATGTTTATCCAACGAATACACATTGAATGCCTGACATATCTGATGCTGTAATACATCCAGGGGTCCATGGGTGGAAAGACATTTTGCCTTCGAGGAGCTTCAAGTGCGGTGGAGGAAGCACCTACAGAGGAGACAACCACTGTGAATTGCACCGTCTTTGCCTTCAGCTGGAGCTTGCACACTGGTGAGTTGGCCTGGCCAGTGCTGAGTCCAAAAGGCCCATGATTGACTTGGGATGTTGATAAGGCAGCTTCCTCTCAGCCTCTTTCCTCATGCTTCCTCCTGGTCTCAACCCTTGGGGTCTTACCTCCACAGTTGCCAAAGGAGGAGATGAATAAACACTTTTAAATAAAGGGCAGAGCTGATCTAGCCACCTCCTTCTCCACTCTAACTCTCATGCCCAGTAGGCTTCTATCTGGGCAAGGAGGGAAGGAAAGGAATAAAAGGGCTTTTAAAATTAAAACATTTAATCTATTGGTCTTTGGTGTGGGGGAATTTGATACATCCTCACTGTATCACAACTGAACTATTGATCTTACAGCTTCATCAACATTAAGTAGTTGACTTCCAGGATGCTGTTGAGTAATCAGCTCTTTCTGCAGAGGTCCATGAGAAGGGACTATTAAGATGTGTGCAGGTCCCTTTCGTATATTTGCGAATGCTTCATTCATTTCATTAACTTTTTCATCATTCACAAAGTTTATCTTCTTAAGATTAGTAATGACTAGTTTGGTTTTGCTTTTAGCTTAAAGGTTTTTAAAATTTGGGGGGGGAGGATGCTATATGAAATATATTTCTGGGTTTCTGTCCTTTTCATTTATTGTTGACTACTGTCTTAGACATTCCTGTGCAGTTGCTCAAGCGCCAGGTGATGGCTAAAAGGGATTTTGGTGGCTAAAAAGAGGGCGTGGTAAGATTTAATCCATAAACTGTTTTCATGTATAATTTATTTTACCTATTAAAAAGCCCCAGCTGCTGGTATCAGAACACCCCTCAGAGGAAGAAGCCATTTGTTTTTTACTCCATTCCTCTAAGAGACTCCATTCCTCCACAGATTCCATGTCCCAAGAGCAGTCTTAGACTCTCTCTAGAGATCAGAATGGATCCTCAATGATGGGGGGGGGGGGGGAGGAAAATGGGAGGGTAGAAAGCAAGATGTCCAGAAAGAGGACCCAATCAACCATGTCAAATGCTTTAGGGAGGAGATCTGAACTATGGGACCAAAGAATCTGCAAACTTCCATTTATGATTTTGCAAAGAGGTGTTTCAATGGAATAGGATTGGAGACTGAATTGGGTGGAGGATAAATGGAGACAAATGGAAAAAGGAGAAAATGGAACCAGACACTGTGGGCATTCTTTTTTTAATATTCTAATTTGTTATATATGACAGCAGAATGCATTTCAATTCATATTCCACATAGAGAGCACGATTTTTCATATCTCTGGTTTTACACAAAGTAGAGTCACACCACTCGTGTCTTGATACATGTACTTAGCGTAATGATGTCCATCTCACTCCACCGTCTTTCCTACTCCCATGTGGGCATTCTTTTAAAGTGAGGGAAAACAATGATGGAGAAAGATAGAGGGTGATTTTCCAAGCCAATTAGTTAACAAATTTAAAAGGAAAATGCTGTGGTTATTAGATCACAAAAAGAAAATTTTTAGAGAAATATTACTACCAACCCTCAGTTATTTCATTTGTTCTAATCATGGGACTTTGGCTTTGGAAGGACTTATAGGGCCAATGTCTGACTGTCTTCTTAAAGCAGAGAAGTGGAAGCCAGGGACTACATTCTGAATTTAAAAATTATTTCCTCCTTAAACTGTTCACAGACCTTACAGCTCAATGGGTTTGGTAAGTCAGGGGATTCAATTTATAAGTTTAGAAAATAATTCAAGTAATAATTCAACTTAGAAAATAAAAGGCACTTGCTGTGCTGCTGTAATATTTGCTCTGTGATACAACTTCAGCATGTATGTTAACCTAACAAATATGGGGTAGAGTTACTTTTGGTATTTTAGCATTAAAATGAGAAAAGAGTGGGGGTGGAGAGAGGGAGTGGGCAGAGGGAGAGAGTTGGTAGGGGAGCAAGACCTCTGCTCTCAAAGTGGTTAATACATATCAGGGAAGAAAGATATCAGTAACATCACATGTCACAATAAACGCTATCGCAGGGGTAGAATAAAGACCCATGAGAAAGTGAGGCAATGGGTCCCGTACAGAGGGGTCAGTGAAGGACCAGGAAGAAATAACAATGGTTAAGCTGACATCTGAAAAATGGACAACTTTAAAAAAAATAAAAGTAGAGGGATTAAAAAAAAAATCATGATCTCTCTGAACATAAAAATTCTTTGATTACAGCTTAGTGCACTTCCTTCTGGTCTCTTTCTTTCTTGAATAACATTATTTGTGAAAATAGTGCTTACTGATACTTTAAGAAAAAGGTGAAAGGAACAAAGTAGAAAAAAAGAAAGAAAAACACAAAAGAAAGATAAACAACTCACTACCTATAAATATCTACCCTTGAATGAACATTATTCTGGTGTGTCTATGTACATCTTGATGGACCAAAAAATAGGTAGACAAGTTAATAGAAATACTTTTATTAAAATGGGATCATATAACATTTTAAAAACACAAATGCTTAATTAAACTTCATAGGATTCAACAGATGAAAAAGGACTGGAAATCAAACTGAAGGAATTGGTAAATTTTAGACAAATGTGTTTCAACAAGAGATGTTGTTGCAATAAAATTCACATTTAAAGAAAATAGATTATGAAATTATGAAGATGTTGAGGTTAGAACATTGCATATATATAATTGGTGTACACACATACACACACACATATATGTAACCAAATATATGTTATGCTATGAAAATGTATGCTATGAAAAATAAGGTCATTAGCATTTCTCACATGCACCCCACAATTTCCTAATTTTGCTAATCATACTGTTAACCGAGGTTCAGAGAGAAGGAGGAGCTACTTGAGGTCAAACACAGCTAGTAAATGCAGAGCAGGGATTGAAGCACAGGCCTGTCAGGTTTTGCACAGGACTATTCCCAGGAATAACTAGATCAGGGTAGTCCTGGTGATGGAGCCCAGGAGAACTGGCCATTGGTGGGTGAGCTAATGCTCAGAGTAATTAAGACAATGACCCCTGAACAACCTGATATAATCTGCCATCTTTCTTTTGAACAGTCCTGTGGAATAAAACCCTGTCTATAATTCTTCATGCTTGTGTTTTGGTTTGCCACATTCTTAAGGCCCCTAATGTGCGTATCAGGAATGGGCACTCGATTTTGTAAGCAGAATGAAGTTCTCCACTTTTCTCCACAAAGTAAGTAACTTTCTCTGGTGTCAGAAAAGGTAAGAAATAAGAATTTGCTGGGAACTCCATCAGTCTTAGTTCACCTTCTAGCATTTTTTAAAATTGCATTTTGAAAAATATAGCATGATTCCTAAACATAAACCAAATTTCACCTGACACTGAACACTTCCCCCAGAGCATGACTATGCTAAAAGAGCTGGCAGGGTCGGGCTTGGTGATAGCTTGCCTATTGTTCCCCAACATGGTATACTCCTAGGGATCCTGAAGGGCCATGATGGCTCTGTGCTCAGCTCCTCAGGAGCTTACTTTCGAAACAAATCCTCCACACCAACAAGAATGCTCAGTGACCTTGAACTAGAGACTCCAGAGGGCTCAAGCACTCTGGCTCTTGGTAGTGTCCATCTCCACTGCCTTGGGACTCTGTAGCAAAAGCCTGGAGTGAAATTGGGAGTGGAAGGGGTTTGGCCTCCTGGTTGACCTCACTGATATGAGCTGCTCTCCCTGAGCCTCAGGGCCTTTGGGTCCTCCTCCCCTCTCTCTGTGTACCTTGCCTTCCAGGAAAGGCCAGTGGCTTCTCCCTTTTCTTCCAGTTGCCTCTTCTTCCATGTTGCTGGGAGGGGAGGTGAAGGGCACGGCATCTGGTGGAGGGGCTGCTTTGGCTGCCTTTTTGAAGCCTGTGGTGGGGGCTGAGTGTGTTTGACCCTGACTCATCTAAATTTCCTTTCAATTGTAAGGGTTTCTGGACCCTTTTTTTGTACCCTGAATATTAAGGTAACAGGAAAAGACTCACCCTAGTATGTACGATATTTTAAGTCAGACCATCCTAAAACACTTCTTTACATTTGGTTAAAAAAAAAAAAAAATCTTCAAATTATCCCAGCATCTCGGGAGCCTGAGGCCAGAGGATTGCAAGTTCAAAGCCAGTCTTAGCAACTGAACGAGGCCCTATCTCAAAATAAAATTTAAAAAGGCCTAGAGGATGTGGCTCCATGGTTAAGCACCCCTGAGTCCAATCCCTGGTGCCCCCCGCAATTAAAAAAAATTTAAAATCCTCAGCCATTTTTATATCATGTGGAAATATGAAACAGATTGTTCTTGAACTTGGCCACGGAGGTGGCAAGTTGGACTGTAGGATGACATTGTTCCAATGGGGACACACACTAGATGTGAGGCAGAGCCCCAGGAAGGGGACTTCGAATAGTCTCAGCTCTTGAAGCTCTCATGTGACCATTTCAGGCAGGATATGGAGAAGGGTCAGGGCCCAGTGGGTTCAAGTGGAACCAAAAATCCGACCTCTGCAAGCTTAATTTTCACGACAGCTTCTGAGTTCATTTCCTGGCCGTGCTTCACTGATGTTTAGGATTTTTCCCGCCTCCTGTCAGTTTCATCTCAGAATGCTAAAGAGAACCTGAAGCAGGGGAAGGTTTTGTTTTTAAACAAGAGCATTTTAATTTTAATTATTTACTTATTTTTTATTTTTGTTTTTGTGGTTCAAGGGATTTTACCCAAGGTGCTCTACCACTAAGCTACATCCCCTTTTCTTTTTTATTTTTATGTTTTTTTAGACAGGGTCTTGCTAAATTGCCCAGACTGGCTTCAAGCTTGATTCTCCTTCCTCAGCCTCCTGAGTTGCTGGGATTACAGGCCTCTACCACCATGCCTTGCAATAGGAACATTTTTAAATAGACCATAGGCACATTCAATATTCTAGTTACGCACAAGACAGTGTCTCTCTATAGAGATTTTCAGTGTTTTCAGTCAGCAATATTTGAAACAACATCAAGACACATCATCTATACTGTATGAACATACTTGTTGGGACATTGGAACAGACTATTTGACATTAGCACTGTTGGGGAAGATGTAGAACTTGAGCTGTGGTCCCTGTGGGGTGCAACTCTGTCCCTTTACCCTGCTGTTTCAGTTCAGGAATCTGGGAGCCAGAACAGGAATGGAATATCTGAGGGCTAAGAGGAACAATCCTATTCTCAGATGGAGGAAACTGAGGCCCAAAGAGAAGTGTCTTATCTATAGCCATGTGGTTAGGATATTTAGATTTAATGCAGAGAAGTGCACCCTGACACCCTGACTCTGCATGTCTATATCCAATAGTCAGTTACAACATGGAGATAATTTGCCTGGTACAGTGGTGCACAACTGTAATCCCAGTGGCTTAGAAGATAGAGGCAGGAGGATCACAAGTTCGGCCTCAGAAACTTAGTGAAGCCCTAAGGAACTTAGTGAAACCCTGTCTCAAATTTTTGAAATAAATAAATTATTTAAAAGTGCTGGGGATGTTGCTCAGTGGTTAAGCATCCTGGGTTCATTCTCTGGTTGGACTCCCCCACCCCTCCGCAAAGGAGATAATCTATCATTCAGATTCCCAACAACTGTCTTGAGAAATTTTTTCTCTTTTGCACTAGTTGTTTTTGATGGATGTCATTATCTCTCTTGTGTGATAATATTTTACCATTTCCAAAACATTTTCATATGCATGGTCTCTCTTAATCCTCTCCACATTCCTGCTTGATGGTGTATCAGGAATGCATTTGGTTGCAATTAGCAGCAAACCACAATGGCTCAAACACAGAGGGAGGTATTTTCTCACATAATGTTGGTGGTGGTTCATCAACTCAATGAAGCCATGTCAGGGTTTACATCACTGATTATTTGACTTCTACCTGAGGTTTGAAAGATGGCTGCTCTTGTGCCAGGTTTCATATTCCTTTTTTTGGGGGGTGGGGTGGGAGTGGGGGTGAAGGTACTGAGGATTGAACCCAGGGTACTCGACCACTGAGCCACATCCCCAGCCCTATTCTGTATTTTATTTAGAGACAGCATCTCTCTGAGTTGCTTATCGCCTCACTTTTGCTGAGGCTGGCTTTGAACTTGCGGTCCTCCTGTCTCAGCCCCCCCACCCCCACCCCCACCCCCTGGGATTACAGGTATGTGCCACTGTACTCGCCTTCATATTCGTTTGTAAGTCAGGAATAAAAGGGAAACAAGGCAGGGATTGCTTTCTAGAGCCCTGAGTAAAATTCTGCTCTTGTCTCCTTGGCCAGAAGTATACCACGTGACCACCTCTGGCCACAGGGAACCTAAGGGAGTGTTTCTCTTGGAGCTAGAACTTCTTGGAGCTTGAGAAACTGACCTTCACCAGCAAGGCAACCAACAGTGTCTGCCCTAGGTGGGCCACGGCTGCTGCTCCCCTCTCCCTGCCTGGTAATCAGCAATGTTGGGCTTTGCCACATTCTCATTTCCCTCCCGTTCACCAATCTTTCCGTTAAATAACCTTCTTTCCTCCCAGAATTACAAAGGCATAGAATGCTTGTTCTAGACCCTTGGAATATTTGGGAGGGAATGGAAGCAAAATCCCGAATAATCTTCTATCTAGAGATAATGGGCAAATGATAACATTTTGGAATAGTTCCTTCCAGAAAGATTTCCCACAGGTATGTTAGTGATGTTTTATTATATGCCTAGTATTTTATCATGGCTGTGTGTGTGTGTGTGTGTGTGTGTGTGGTCCTGGGGATGGAATCCAGGGCCTTGCACGTACTAGGCCCCTGTGCCATGGTTTTTTACTCAATGCCATATTAGATTTTCCCATGTCATTAAGTTCTTTCAAAGTCAAAATTATATGTTTATTTTCATTATTTTTTGAAGATATATGTTTGTTGTAAAATATTCACACTTAGCTCATCTCCCATCTCAAGCCACTATAAACAGCCAGTCAGAAGGGTGACTAATTTTTAATTCATCAGGATTCATTTAGCCATTCTCACATTATCGGACATTCAGGTTGTTTCCAATTTCTCATTATTGAAGATAACATTTTGATGAGTATCCTCATACGTAGATTCTATTCACATTTCTGATTATTTCCTTTGTGTAGATTCCTAGAAATGGAATTACTGGGTTAAAGGATACGAACATTTTTAAAGTGCCTGATGCATATTGCCAAATTGCTTTCTGGAAAGACTGTACCATTTGTAATTTGACCAGCATTTTATGAGCATGCTCAGCTTACTCCAACTTTACTAGAAATTCTAAATAACTTTCAGCCCTTTTGCAAGAAAGCAATGTGGCTTTGCAGAAAGTATGGCAGTCAGAAGGGTGACTAATTTCGACCAGTAGTCCGAAGACCTGATTTTACCAGTACTTGTGTGTGACCTTGGGCAAAACACCTCATTTCTCAGTTCAGTTAAAAATTATTGTGTACTATAGTGAGCATTGTTGGTTTCCTGCTCAGTAATTATTTCACCCTTACTAATTTCATTAGGACCCCGATTTAACCCTCCTTTGAAGCCTTAGAACTCTAGGGGATGCTGGCTACAGCCTCAGGGGCTGGGTGTTGATTGATCTGAGTGAGGGTTCTGAAACTTTTTGGTCTCAGACCCATTTCCAATCTTAAAACTTATTGAGAAACTCAAAGCAATTTTGTTTATGTGGATTATATCATATTTTCTGCATTTGACTGTAAAACTGAGAACATTTTAAGCTATTTTTTGTTCTTTTTAGATAATACATGACAGTAGAGTATATTATTATTAACATATTACACATACATGGAGTATAACTTATTCTAATTAGGACCCCATTCTTGTGGTTGAACATGATGTGGAGTTACACTACTCATGAATTCATGTATGAACATAGGAAAGTTATGTCCAATTCATCCTACTGTCTTTTCTATTTCCATCCCTTATCCCTTCCCTTCATTCCCCTTTGTCTAATCCAACGAACTTCTATTCTTCCCTCCCTCATCCTTTATTGTGTGTTAGCAACCACATATCAGAGAGAATATTTGGCCTTTGGTTTTTTGTTTTTTTTTTTGTAAGCAGCAAAGAGGTGTTTATTGCGAGCTAGCTTGGTCCTCCGCGCACATACAGCAACAGGTGATGCTGAGAGGCCCCGAGCCCAGGGTTTGCAGCAGTTTTATACATTCTTTGGAGAAGGCAGGGACCCCCACATATATCATAGCATCTCTTAGCAAATCCTGGCCTTTGGTTTTTTGAGATTGGCTTATTTCACTTAGCATGATAGTCTCCAGTTTCATCCATTTGCTGGAAAATACCATAATTTCATCTTTATTTATGGCTGAATAATATTCCACTGTGTATGTATACCACAATTTCTTTATCCATTCATCTGTTAAAACTATTTAACAAAGATATAGTAAGCCCAATAAGTATTAACCAGTGAATACATTTTTATAAAAATAACTGTATTTTCCAAAACTAAAAAGAAAAAAAAATCTTAGTAAGTTAGAGTGGCATCATTTTACACTTTTCAAGTCTTTTTTAATATCTGACTTGTTAGAAGACAGCTAGATTTTCACATCTGCTTCTTCATTCGGTGTCCTGTGTCATCACCCATCACGTAGTATCTATAAAACTCACTCTGAGGAAATGGTGGGGGTGCGAGGAGAGGCAATCATTTTATGAAAACAATGTCGGAGACTCTAGAGGGCCCCAAACCAGACTTTGAAAGCTCTCATGGCCATCTTGCTGCCTTTTCTGGTAATTGCTTTAGGAAGGGACACAGAGCCCACTTTTTGTCCTGTGAAGCACTGGGAGAGGCTATGGGGCATTGGCAAAATTCTTACTCCCAAAGAAAAACGTATGAAAGATCTTATTGTGTCCATATGTGACATCAGAAAATGCCACAGTTATCTTCCCACTGGCCTGAGGATGCAGCTGGTAGATCACCAGGGCAAAGTAGGGGGACCAGCAGGCAAGCCGGGCTTTGGCCTCAAACTTGGGCTCTCTCATGGTGCGAGGTCAACGTCGGAGTTGGAGAGGGCATTTGAAAAGATTGTGGCATGAAGAAGTAGAGTGCCACAGTGCTGGGCCCTAAAATAAGGCATGGGGTGAGTTGAGGGGGTGTGGCGGCCAGGAAGGAGAGTCAAGACCCCTGCTGCTCCAGCTAGAAGCTGGTGGCCCCGCGTTATGTGGTTGTGAATCCAGCCATTTTCAGCTGATCCCTGGGACCGTTCATACCTACCCAGAGCAGAGCATTAGGGGAAATGGTGACTATTCAGGATGCTGGGGTTGTGTGGGATACGCTTTTGTGGCCTGTGTGTCTTATACAAAAGGAATTAGAGAAAAACACAAGCTTATGCCCCACTGAAAGCTAAGAGGGCAGGAATCTTATCTCCAGGAGACATTAGGGCCAAGAAAACCTTAGAGGCCAGGCCTCTCTCAAACACCTTCCTATAAGTGTCTCTACCTGACCCTGCACAGGCTGTGACCAGCACTGGCTTGGAGGTGGTGGTTCCCTGCCTGAGAATACGATTTGGATTGCCTCTGGGCAGAGGTCTTAAAACTAGTAAGTTAGAGTGGGAGATGGGTAGAGCACAAGACCTCAATCGGGAGACCCCTGTTTCACGAGCTATAGAACCGACCAGAAGAAATGATGAAAGCCTAATAAATTTTAAGGGACTATATTGCCTAAGAAACCCTAATCTTGGCCAAGAAGAGCCATGATTTATTTTTTAAATCCATGATCTTGTGGTTGCTAAAGCTTTTCCACTGGCCCTCTTGAACATGGCCACTAAAAATTCATTTTTTCTTCCTACCAAGTATCTTAGACAGCACAGGATGTTGTAACAAATCACCATAGGCTGGGTGGCTAACAACACACATTTGTTTTGTACAGCACTGATGACTGGGAAGGCCAAGATCTGGGTACAGCAGTTTTGGTCCTGGGGAGAGCCAGGACTCACTGTATCCTCATGTGACACAGCAGAGAGAGGGAGGGCGGACTTTCATGTCTCTTTACAAGGACACTAGTCCTATTCATGAGAGGTCTACCCTCATGACCTAATTCCTCCAGAAGGCCCCCACCTCCCAATACCATCACCAACACACAGGGGTTAAGATCTCAACAAATGAATGGAAGGGGCACACAAACATTCAGTCCAAATCCACAAGGATCTATCTCCAGCAGACTTCTGGGAAAATGCAAATGTCTTCCAGTACAGAGTAACATAATACCAACCACTTTCTACATAATTTTACATTCATCATCACATTTAATCCTCACAATAACCCTGAATTGATAGTGTGATTCCTGTTTTACAGGAATGAGGAAAGTGAAACTTAGATGGTTTAAGAAACTTGCTGGTTCCTTCTGACCTCACAACCTGCTTGCTTTTCTCCACCAACAGGTACAGCCAGCTGTGGTCACTTTTGTTTGGGCTTGCCCATCTGGGTTGCAGCACATGGTGGGGGTTGGGGATGAAACAGGGCAGAAGTGAAGAACTCTGGTCCCACAGGGACTGGAAATGAATGGGCCCTCCAAGAGGCAAATTAAATCCAGCTCGTAGTGACAAAAAGCATTCATTCAGGTTTGCTTAAACAAAAATGAAGCATAGCAAGAAGTCCATGGGTGGGACAGTTTTGGGGCAAGATGGCAAGAGGAATGGACCTGGCTGTTAGAGGGGAGCCCAGTGTTTCAGCCAGTTGGTTTGCGGCTGTGACTAAAAGATCTAACTAGAACAATTTTAGGAGAAAAAGTTTATGTTAGGGCTCATGATTTTAGAGTTCTCAATCCATAGAAGGCCGACTCTATTCCTCAGGGCTCAAGGTGAGGGAAAACATCATGGTGGAAGAGTATGGCAGAGGGAAGCGGCTTAATGGTGATCAGAAAGCAGAGAGAGAGAGAGAGAGAGAGAGAGAGAGAGAGAGAGAGAGAGAGAGAATCTCCACTTGCTGAATACAAATATGTCACTCAAAGCCATGCCCCAATTCCCCTCTCCTCCAGCCATACCCTACCACTTCATTTACCACTCAGTTAATCCCTATGGAGGATTAATTCACTGATTGTGTTAAGCCTCTTACAACCCAATCATTTCTCCTCTGAGCCTTCCTGTATCATTTCACACATGAGCTTTTGGGGGACACCTCACATCCAAACCATAACACCCAGAGTCCTTTCTGGCCCATTTTACACGACATCAAATAGGTTGCTGCTTGTGCTGGCTATCCTTGGGAGATGGTGGTACCCACTGGCCTGAGCCCTGTGTCCTTAATGACTGTGGGGCACATGGTGCTGGCTTCGTTTCCATAGTGTGGCTCACACTCCCAGACCCAGGTAAGATTCGTCTCCAAGACACCCTCCTGGTTAACCCAGGCTCCTCTGACTTTTTGTGGACTTCATAGCTTCTCAGTGCTTATATTTATATAGTTTATAAAAGAAATTATAAACTAGCATACAGAAACCCCAATGCAGAAGACAAACACATTCTTTATGAAGTGATTCACCAAAGGTTTCTTTTCAGAACAGAAATACCCTGTGACATCTGACCTGAGGGTGGTTAGTTCTATATCCTGTTTCTCCCAACAGCTCCAAAAGATGGTTTCTCAGAATGTATAATGAAGGGACTGGGAGCTCCGCCAGGCTGACCCTTCATTTTGCAGGTGAGGCTGTGGAGGCTCAGAGAGGGGAAGTGACTTGTCTGAGTTTTCACAGCTAATTGGTGTCCCTGTAAGCAGCAGAAACCAGGCGAGGATGCATCACTCTCTTGGCTGTTAGCCACAAATGTCAGGAACCCCCAACATTCCCACTGTGGCAACTCATTCATTAACTGATTGAAATTTCTTTCTCAGTGCTAATCATATTGCTGATTTCATCGACATTTGGCAACACCAAATATTCACCACCTGTGTACAATTTGGTAGCTCTTCTACTTAAAAACTTTCTAGAACTTTTATGAGTTTTGAGAGGGAAACTTAAATTTTAATATTTTGAGATTTGCTAGATAAAGTCCATGTTTACCCAAATTATACTTAATCGTTTTGTAGGCATAGATCATATCATATCCCTGTCTTTTTATTGATATTCATTTCTTTTCTTCTGATTCTCTTTCAAGTGGAAGCAGAGTCTCAAAGAATGAGAATTTGGAAGACAAGAAGGACCACTGGAACCTGATAGAACTCTTCTCTAGTACTGGTGAAGTTACCTTCCTCCTGAAATTTAAAAAAGAACAAACTGAGATAGTGTCCCTGTAGTATAATTTTATGTTCCAAAATTATTTGGGTATGTTTTCATGGAGACAGCTAATACATAACATGTTAATCTGCAACCCTATTTGGGTTGTCTTTTTGCTAAGACTGACCACTGTTAGAAGACAAGGGCACCGTCTCCCTCCGTAATATAGACACTGATGGCAGCACACAGAGGCACATAGTGAATGTTTACTCAACCAATGGACTAAGGGAGTGGATGCAGCTCATTGAGTGAGGCTCATTGTTTAGGCAAAGAAGGAGCAAGGGATAAATAACATGCAACTTCCAGAAAGAGCAACAAGGATACCATTCCGGTAAAGAGTAGAAAAGACTAGTTTCCGGCTAGCATCTGCCAAAGTTGGTCAGGAAGGAGGACAGCAATGATGATCATTTCTCAGAAAATGTTTCTGTTCAGGCACAGATGCAATTGGCCTGGGAAACAAAGCCATGCCGAGGAGCAGAGGCCAGGGGTCTTGCTGACCACCCTCCCTTTCCCTTACTTCAGCTTTCTCCCCCTCTCCCCACTCCTGCTAGTTAGCAGGGGACCCTGGAGTGTGATTCAGAGTCCACCAGTCTCTGGAACTCAGGAAGGACTCGAATTGTCAAGACGAGAGGAAAAAGAGGCCACATCCAGAGGCTTTGACGGCTGTACTGCAAAACCTGACTGGTTATAAATTCTTGCTAATGAAGAGAATCAGGAATTATGGAAAAGTAGAAACTTCAGAAATCACACATACAAAACTTTGAGACCACTTTTAAAAAGCCTTAGAAGATACTCTGAAGCACACATTTGCCAATGTGAAGTTTTCAACAGAATCAATAGGATGGAGGCTGTGTATGAGACTGTATTAGTCAGCGTTCTGTCAATGTGACAAAAATACCCGAGTTAACTTAAAAGGAGGAACAATTTATTTTGACTCATGGTGTCAGAGGTTTCAGCCCATGGTGGGCCCATTCACTTTGGGGCCCACAGTGAAGCAGAACATCATGGCAGTGGGAGCATGTGGCAAGGAGGCTGCTCACTTCAGGGTGGCCAGGAAGCAGAGAGAGAGAGAGTTTGCCTCCAACTAGGCTCTACCTACTAATGTTTGATGGCCCCCAACTGCAGAGAGCAGTGATCTAAATCATGGCCTGACTTTCATGGCTGCAGTTGTGCTGGGAGCTGCCTGAGGAAAGGTGCAGGTCAAGATGCCCCAGTAGTTATGGTAACACCAGCTAGGAGAGGCTGCATGTATGGCTCTATCAGTTGAGGCCTTGAGTTCAGCACCTTCTCCCAGGGATAGAGAATTTTGAGCAAAACAAGGTGACCCTAATGTCTCTGGAGTCCTGTGTCCTTCAGATTGCTTGCTTTGCTGAAACTTACTAACAATGAAACTTTTAATGATAAAACCTGTATAATAAACTTGCTGAGCTAGCTCTGAGTTAGCCAAGCCTCACCAGGGCTTGGCCACCCACCTGGCCCTAGCTTTTTCTCCCTATGTGTGTCTGTTTGTCTTTTCTTTATCCTCCATAGCCGAGCATCCATCCGGTATCTCCTTAACTAATGGCTGTGCATCTGAGAGATGAGAAGGTTGCAGCACCCAAATGCTCCATTAGCTGGGGACCGAACCTTTAGGACAGGCTTTTGGGAGATATTTAAATCATAATGGAGGCCAACAAAGAGGACCAGTTAATTTAAAGTGAATAAAAGAGGGATTTTGTTGGTGTTGGGTTAACATGGGCTGTTCTCAGTTTTGATTGTTCAGTGAGCTGTGTTGACTTCTGTATATTTGATAATTTCTGAGAGATTCTGTCATTCTGGTCATTTTAAAAACAGTCAGGCGTAAAAACCCTGTAATAATCTGGACTAATTATGAAGAAAGTCTTAAATACTGAACTAATTTATTGTGAACACACTTGACTGAAACCTTTGGCATTTGGGGTGGAATCGTTTTATTAGCTGAGAGGGGAAATGCTGAACTCTTCCAGATTTTTTTGTATTGATAAATTAGTCCCAAATTCTTCCCTCCTGTCTACATGCAGAGGACTTGAGGAAATGAAGGGTAACATTTAGCCTGAGGCCGCAGAGAGGGGAAAGGAGTGAAATGGCAGGAGAGTTCCAGCATTCCCTTGAGTTCAAAAAGGAAGTTGAAGCTCATTATGAGGTAATTATGGGGACTAGCGGGGGCAGCGCCAGCACACTGCCTTATGGCTCACATGTGGGAACCAGATGTACTTCCTGTGAGATCTGAAAAGCAGTATTGTCCCTGCATAGTCAGAAGTGACCTCAAGTTGATGTGTCCCTTCTGGGCCTCCGTTTTCTTATCTGCAAAATGAGGGAACTGGCGGAGATCATTTGTTCTCTACCAAGACTGTGCATTAGATCACCTGGGCAATTGCAAAATAGAACAAAGCTCAGGCTGCACCTCAGGTGAATGATTCAGAAATGACTGTAGATTCAGAATCCAGAAATGATTCAGGTAGTCTCCAGGCATATTTTGATATATTGAAAGAGCCCCTGCTATGGTTTGGATCTTAAATGTCCCCCAGTGGCCTCTGTGTTGGAGGTTTGATTCCCCAGATTGGCACTAACAGAAGGTGGTGGAACCTCTAAGAGGTGGGGCCTAGTGTGAGGTCCTCAGGTCACTGGGGGCGTGTCCTTGAAGTGGATTGTGAGACTCTGGTCCCTTCTTTCTCCCTTTAGTGTCTGGTTATGATGTAAGTGACCTTGCTCTACTGTTCGTCCCCATCATCATGTCCTGCTTCCCCACTGGCACAGAAGCAATAGGGCCAACTGGCTATGGACAGGAACCTTGTAAACTGTGAGCCAAGATAAGCCTTTCCTTTGATGAGTTAATTATCTCAGGTGTTCGGCAGGGTGATGGAAAGCTGCTGGCACAACTTCACAGGTGATTCAAATGTGCAGCTAGGGCCGACACCCAGACTCAGATGACCTTTGTGGTCCCATATGAGAAGGTTCACTTTTCAGTGCTTTGACTATTGGACACCTTAAGTATATGCATTACAAGTCTCCTTTCCAGTTTGTAAGAGACCACTGCAGGATACTGAGGAATTGTGCTTACTTTATCATTGATGACAGTCGAGGGTGTCCCCCCCTTATTTTTTTAAAGATTTGGGGGATCCTAATTTCGGCTGGGGGCCAGCTTGCCATCTTCAGTCTTTTTCATATGGCAGTATACACATGAATGTGCCTCTTGTGACTCTGGGAAGTAGTTTGGGCAGAAATTCATAATCAGTTTTTTAAAGGTTGGGTCATCTGGTTAATCAGGTAATCAAGGAACTCTCAGAAATAATTCCCTAGCCCATTCAATCATTCATCTGCCCAAACTATTTACCAGATGTCTGCCTTTTATACAAGGCACTTAAAAATTTTTTTGTAGTTGTAGGTGGACAGCATGCCTTTATTTTACGTGTTTGTTTTTATGTGGTGCTAAGGATCAAACCCAGTGCCCCACACATGCTAGGCAAGTGCTCTACCACTGAGCCACAGCCCCAGCCCTCCAAGGCACTTTATATAAAACTGTTTTTGTAAAGACCAACTTTCTGAGCTCTCTTGAGCTGCTGTCAGATCTTACTGAGCAGCAACCACCAAGCTTCAGTGCTGGGGTAGCTTTTCTCCTGCTCTGATAGTGTCAGTGTTTGCCTGTCAAGATAGCCAGGGTCCACCTCTGAACCCACGTGGGCTTTACTGCCTCTGGAGTGTCAGAATAGGAGCAGCCAAAGTTATCACTTGAACTGTGATTGATATACATTGCCTCATTTAATCCTCCCAACCACTTGCAATCAGGCTGTTATTGCTATGAACTGAATGTTTGTACGCCCCCCCCCTCCCCCGCGCATGTATTGAAATCCTGGTCTGCAATGTGATGGTGTTTGAAGATAGGGTGATATCAGGTTGTGAGGGTGGAGCCCCCAGCACAAGATTAATTCCTTTTATAAAAAGAGAAGGGGACACAAGAATTCTCTGTGGACATAACGAGGAAGAGAGTCCTTGCTAAGAACCCTACCATGCTGGCATTCTGGTTCCAGGTTTCCAGCCTCCAGAATTCTGAAAGAAACAAATTTCTGTTGTTAAGTCACTCTGTCTACAGGATTTTGATGTGAGCCAGGCAAGGTGCCTATTATTTTTATAAGTGGGAAAAACCAACACTTAGACTTAATGAACTTGTCCAAAGCCATCTAGTTAAAAGCAAGAGTTGGAATGCCAAGCAGGACTCTCTGGCGTTCCATACTTGAGTGATTTCCCACATCCCAGAATTTTTTCCCAGATCCCCTATGCTGCCTCCCATCCAAGCCTGCTTCCCTGTCAGGAGCAAGTTCGAGTCTCAGGTGTGCCAAGAAGCCTCCTCCAAACGCACAAGCCCAGCCTGTACTTCCCTCCAGTGCTACCCGCTGGACAGGGATCTCACTCAGCTCTGAACCTCTCCTTAGGCACTCCTCAATCTCTGTATCAGTGATTGACTTTTCATGTCTTGTTTCCATAAATGTATTGTAAACCCCTCCAGGGTTTGGACTTAGCTTTCGACTTCCTTTCAGCGTGCCCAGCTCAAAGCTAGACTCACACGGAGACCTCATGTATGTTTTAGATTGATTGAATAAATAGATTGATAAATCTTCTAAGTTCCTGCTTCCAGAGAGAATCAAAACATCAAACACTCCAACACTCACTCAATTGTGGGTTTTTGTTTGTTTGTTTTTTTGTACCAAGGATTTAACCCAGGGGTTCTTAACCACTAAGCTACATCCCCAGCCCTTTTAATTTTTTTTTTTATTTTAGCAATTGCTTGCTAAATTGCTTAGAGCCTCACTAAGTTGCTGAGGCTGGCTTTGAACTTGCAATCCTTCTGCCTCAGCCTCCCAAATTGCTGGGGTTATGGGTGTGGGCCACCACATCTGGCTTCAATTGATTAATTTGACATGTTTATTGAATACTTACTAAGTGGACAGATAAGCACACTCTAAATACTCTAAGCATTTTATCTTTTCCAATTGTTTTTAAGTGCCTCCCAAATGTACTTTCCCACTGTATAAATCAAAGAAGACTTGTTTCCTGACACTCTGGTTTCTATCAAAAATGAGGTCTTGGCAGGCTAGAGGTGTAGTTCAGTGGTAGAGTGCTTGCTTAGTAAGCAGGAGGCCCTGTGTTCTCTGGGCTTTGTGGCCCAGCATCACAAAAAGAAATACGAAGTGAGATCTTAGTAAACTGCATAAATGAATTGAAGAGAAACATGTCAAAATGGAGAGACTCTGGGAAGTGAAGCAAATTTCACAATCATATGGCCAATAAATATCGGGGCTGAGACAAAATATGAATCTCCTAACAAAGCTTAAACCTTTTTTTTTTTTTTTTTTCTGTACAATTCAGTTTGAAGTGTTTCCACTCTGAGTGGGAATTAGCTGATCAGGGCTTTTAAGATGTGGATTTTGCTGGGATTGGGGTCTGACTTATTTTAGTGTCTCTGCAGGCCTTGGACAACAGAGGCACCTCACTCTGAGTTTCCACTCTCACCAAGGAAAGAACAAGAAAAAGGATTCTTTCTAATGGGATTTCATGTCCCCCCTCACCCCCGCTGTGCTGGTGCTGAGGTTGGAACTCAGGGCTTTGTGCACGTGGACAAGGGCTCTACCACTGAGCCGGACCTCCCACCCCGCAGCAGAACCTCTGTCTGTCCTGCTGTGGCCGTGAGTGCTTGTACGTGTAGGAATGCTCATGGTGCCGGGAAATGGGCATGATGTGAAGGAGTCAGAAGAACAAGGATCTGGTTGCAACTTTTGTTGGTAGTGAGATGTGATGTGGCTAAATCACTTAAATGTCATTTATCTCTGCAAAAATGATGGATTGGATTAGATTGATTGTAAGGTGATCCTAAGCGCTATACCTTTAATTCAGGTAGCAAATTATTATTGCTATCATCTCTCATGCTCAATTTTCTTGAATGAGATAAAATATAAATTGCTTTCTATAGTGTAGGATATATGCAAAAAGACTTATGATGCTACTTATGTTAGTTAGCATCACTGGTCTGGACTTGTCCAAATGCCCAAAGGGGTTGTAATGAAAGCCACGGATTGGCTGTTCTTTGTGTGCCTGGCGTTGTTCTAAGCACTTTCGATGTATTTACCTTTCCCTGCACATTCATACCACAACTCTATGGGCAGCTACTAATGACCTCACTGTGTTACAGATAGGGAAACTGCGTCTCAGAGAAGTGACCTGACTTGCCCAAGGTCAGGCCACTAGGAAGTGGTAAAGACAGGGTTTGGGCCAGGTGGTCTGTCTCTTGGGCTTGGCCTCCAGCCCATGTATGCATTGGCCCCTCCCTGGGTGCAGGGACTGTGCACTATTCTCTGTAGCATGCCCCTTCACCCAGAAAACAACCAAGATGGACTGAACTGAATAGAAAAAGATGCTGGCCGTGGGTGAACATTTTTGCTTGAGAAACTTCCAGAGCGTGAGGCCCAGGCAGCTGTAAGCAACATCCTGAAAGATCTAACAGCAGAGCAGGTGTTCTGGGAATGCTCAACCATGAGAGGAGATTTAGGCTTGTTGACCCTGTAGGTTTTTTCCAGCCTAAGGATTCAATGTTCTGCCTGATTCCTAGAACTGTTATTTGGCTGAAAGAGAAATGCTTACGATAAGTCACAGCACGGGACCAAAGGTGACAGGAATCGGGCTGATGTTTATCTTGTGGGCCAGCCAGCAGCAGGCGACCATGCAGTGTGTAGGGCTCTCCCCAGCAGCTTCCTGTCCAATCACTCAGAGCTACTGTAAGGGGAGGGGAGAAGCAGGCGGTGGAGGAAGGGCCCTCCCTCCAGGGTTCCCTGGAGAAAAGCCAAAAGGGTCTCAGGAGGCTTAGATGAGAGCTTTCGAGGCATTGGCTGCCTGAACTAGAAAACTTGGAGGTCCACTTAGTCAATGCCCAGAACCCAGAGCTGCCTGAGCAGTAGGCATTGTTTGACTGAGCCCACTCACTCAAAAACAAACAAAAAACTTTGTTGTTTAAATCTCTTAACAAATAAAAAAAGGCCTCTATGTAATTCATTCAGATCATTCAATTTCCAACTACTTTTCTAGCTAATCCTATGTATTCCCAGTATGTCCATCTATTCATTTATTCTTTCATTGAAATTTTTTAAGTGAGCACCTATTTTGTGTCAGTCAATGGGTTTGAGGTTGGAGATATAAAGATAATTACATTCAGTCCCTGCCCTCAAAGCAACAGCAGGTCAGAAAATCTGTCAAGGGCACAGGTGATTATAGTGCAGTGTGAGAAATGGGTGCAGAGAATGCAGGGGGCCCAGACTGGAGGCCTTGAGAACAGAAGACTTCCCATTGGGAATGACATTGGAGCTGCAATTGTGAAGAGTACATTGGGAAGGAGAGAATATTCTAGAAGGGGCATGATGTTGGGGGATGGTGAGTTCCATGTGAATAGTGCTTGGGAATGGATATTGAAAGCCTCCAAGGGTAACATGTGAAGGGCTTGCAAAAGCAGATTAGCTTTGTGTTATGGTTTGGTTGTGAGGTGTCCCCAAAAGCTCATGTGTGAGACAGTGCAAGGTTTGGAGGAACAATGATTGGATCATAGCCTTAACCTGATGTGATTAACTGAGTGGTGGCTGGAGGAGGCGGTTCATGGGGGGGCGTGGCTTTGGGAGGTATATATATTGGTATCTGGCTAGTGCACTCTCTCCTGATCATCATGTGAGCTGCTTCCTTCGGCCTCACCTCGAGCCCTGAGGAATGGAGCTGGCCTTCTATGGACGGAGAACTCTGAAACCGTGAGTCCCCAAATAAACCTCCTCCTCCACAAGTGTGCTGGTTGGGTCATTTGGTCACAGTAGCTAGGACACTTTGTGAGGGAGTTTAGATCTCACTCTATAGATGTGGCCTGGTGGCAGCCTGAGGTGAACTGCATGGGAACAGTGGAGAAGTCTGGGAGAAGAGTTAAGCAATGATTGCCACCATCCCAAATGTCCCCATCGGGGCCTGAAGAGGCACAGCAGGGCACTGTGGCTGCGAAGGTGTGAGGGACAGTGGTGCTTAGAGGGGTGCTATTAGAATTAAGTGGAATGATGATCACAGGATGCCTGACACAGGGTGGGTGCTTTCTCCACGGTGGCTCTTATTATCATGGAAAGAAGAGGAGGAGTCCGCCTTCAGAAACCAAGCGGGTGGTGGTGTCATTAGCAAGAAGAGAGCAATACAAGAGGAGTGGCCAGTTTAGAAGGTGCAGGGCAGAATGGAGATAACGAGTTGGGTACAGGACTGGCTCCTTATACTGAAGAAGACCGAGAGGAGGCCCATTCCCCTGGGTTCCACACCATGTAGTCACTCTCCTGCCACAGGGCATTTGCACAGACTTGTTCTCACTCATTCCAGTTACTATTGCTGCCAAACAAATGATCCTCAAATTTAGTGACTTCAAGCAAGACATCATTTTATTACATCTCACAGGTCCTGGGGTAGCTCAGGTTCTTACTGAGGGTTTCTCATGTGGTGGCAGTCAGGGAATGGCTGGGGCTGCAGACACCTCACAGGCTTCCTCACCTTTCTGGTGGTCAATTCTGGTTGTGAGCAGGACCTCCACGAGGCTGTTGGCCAGAACACCTACTCGTGGACTCTTCATGCAGCTTGGGCTTCCCCACAGCATGGTGGCTGAGTTTCAGGAGGCGGCATCCCAGAAGTCCCAAGTGGAAGCTGTATTGCTGTTTAAGAAACAGCCTTGAAAGCCACCTTGAGTCACTTCAAGTAGAAAGAGTAAATATCCCAGGGGAGGAATATTGTTTTGAAGGGGAGGGGGATTAGGGATTGAACTCAGGGGCACTCAACCACTGAGCCACATCCCCCAGCCCTATTTTGTATTTTATTTAGAGACAGGGTCTCACTGAGTTGCTTAGGGCCTCGCTGTTGCTGAGGCTGGCTTTAAACTTGGGATCCTCCTGCCTCAACCTCCCAAGGTGCTTGGATTGTGGGTGTGCACCATTGTGCCCGGCTCAGGGGGGGAATGCTAATGTCACATGATAGCAAGAGCTTGTGACATGGGAGATACTTTTATAGACATTTTGGGAAACACAGTCAGCTACTCCACCACCTGGAATCTCTCCCCTCCCCCAACCAATAGCCAACCCCCCTCCTCAGGGATGTCTTCTTCCACACTTCCAGCTGCTCAGGAGACCCTAGTGTGGCCAGCTGCCTCTTTGTGAGGACATATTTTGGGTACATGATTTGGGTGTACATGTCTCTCATCTCCTTCATTAGCCAGTCCCTTCTTGAGAGAGGGATTCTGATTGTTAGTGTTCAGTCTTGTATCCCCAGTATGTAGCATAGTCCTTGCCAGGTATTAGGAATTAAGAGTGTTTGAGAGAGAGAGAGACACACGCACACACACATACATACATACACACATTCACACATTCAGGGACAGGGAGGGAAGAAGGGAGGAAGACCAATGAGCAATAATTCTAGATGCTGGGCAGTTTAGGATTTGAATTCTAGGCCTTGGTCCCCTATCTGAGCTGTGGGGTGTGGGTGGCTTGGCCATGGTGAAGTGGTGGCTCATTGGACCAGCTGGCCCTGGAGTGGGCTTTTAAACCTCCACCCAGTGCTTCTTGTTCATTTAGCTTCTTGGTCAGAGATACACAAATGACTCTACAGACAGGTAAAGAGGAGGCTGCCAGAAGCCCCGAATGCACGGAGGACATAGCACCAATCATGGTGGCCATGGGGGTAGCAGGGATTCCTGGTGGAAGTGAGCCCATCCACACAGTTCAATGGGGTCTCTCCCTATCACCCTTTCAGAAAGAGTTCTCCACGGCATGGGATGTACCCGAATGCAGGCCGTATCTGCCTGACAGGACGCTAGCTTTCAAGAGTGGGGAGACGCCAGGACTGGCCCTGGTAGCTGTGTGGCGGGGGGGTGGCTGGACTGATTGTCAGAGAGGTTCTGGAGAAAGGGGAGATGGCAGAGTAACTGGCAAGGCCAGCAGGACCAGAAACAGGCTTTGAAGAGCCATAATATGGGGGGTCTGACATAATATGGGGTCTGACATAAAAGGAAAAATCAGATTGCCTATTGTATTCATTCAAAACGGACATTTTGTATTATGCAGTACTATGCATTTAATTTTTATTTTAAAATTTTTTACCAAAATGTTATTTATATTGATTATATGACACCCCCTTAAATTTTGTCCTCAAAGGTGAAATTTCTCACTCTCCTCCGCTCATCCGGCCTTGGCCACTGGGTGTCTCCTGTGGACTCATTCTTCCGGCCCTGAATTGTGAGCCCTGGGGCTAGACCAGGCCCACCCTGAAACCTGGGCAAAGCCCCCACAGGCAAGGTCAGTCAGTGATAGAGGTCCATTCAGATAGAGGTCCATTCAGATAGAGGTCCATTCAGGAGGTCTCCCTGTGAAAACCTCCAACACTCCAGTAGCCACCATGGTCCCTTTGCCTGGGAAATACCTCCCATGCACGCTCTGCTGAGGACCTGCTCCTTGAGCCAGATGTCCCCATCTTGAGGGTTGAGCACCCTCCCTGAGCCCTTGGCCTTTCCATGGTCCAGACTTCAGCAGAAATGCCAAGAGCCCCGGCCTAAGGATGCCTCCAGCAAGTGACTTAGCATCAGGGCGACCAGGCAAGTCTCCTACTGCTCCTCCCTCTGCTGGAGACCCTAATGGGGGGCAGGTGGCAGGGTGGGATGGTCAGGCATGGTCAGGCATGGTCAGTGTGGCAGAGAAAAAAGCCTGGGTGATTTCTGGGTCCTGTCTGACTTCATGCAGGGCTCCTTGTGGCTCTATATTCTTGACACAGAGTGGGGACAGAAGCATTTCAGTTGTGCATGAGACTCTCCCGGAGTCCTCCGACCTCTCCTCGCCCACACTCCCAGGCAGCTATGGACACTGCACACAGAAGAGTCAGGAGGCTGCCCAGAGTGGCTAAGAATTCCAGGGCCCCCACATGCCCTGTCTTACTGTTCTCATCCATTACTTAAGCAAATAATTCCTGTAAACTTGGATGAGGCTAGGGTAAGTGGAATCTGTCACTTCCCAGTGATAGCAAAGGTATGTCAAGGTATTTAGGGTGGCTCCTTAAATCTGCACTGTAGAGGTGGTGATGTTCCTTTTAGAGGAGGTAAGAAGCTCAGGGAAACCAGCTGCTCTCCTGCCAGCTGGGTGTGGAGCTGAGATACGGACTTATGACTCACCCTGCTTACACCGATTACGATAATCAACGTAAATAACATTTACCTCTGTACGATGGGTTATGGGGGAAAGAAGAGGAGAAGGCAAGAAGTTTCCAAAGGGCATGAAAGGGGCTTTGGGATTGGCTGGCAGGTAAAACACCAGACACCGTGGGATTCCACACGGATCTTGGTATGTCTCAGACAGTGACAGTGCATGGGAACATACTTATACTGAAACATTATCCTTTGTTTATCTGAAATCTTCACTGGGTGTTCTCCATGATTGTTTGCCAGATCTGGGAACCCTACATGGGAGAATGGAAAGACACATGGCCTGGGAGTTTGAGGATCCTGAAAATAAACTTTATGATGTTATGCTCGAATTTGGGACCCCCAAAAGACCACCAGAGACCAAGATCGATGTAAACAGCAAAGAGGTGTTTATTGCGAGCTAGCTCGGTCCTCCGCGCGCACACAGCAACTGGTGACTATGAGAGGCCCCGAGCCCAGGGTTTACAGCAGTTTTATAAACTCTTTGGAGAAGGCAGGGACCCCCACATACATCATAGCATCTCTTAGCAAATCATCACACACCGCGGGAAAATCATAAAACAACTCTAAAACCTGATTAGCACATTCACTGGCGGGAACAAGTTGTAGGGGTGATTGGTTAGTACAAGAGGGGGATTCATTTGAACTGATTAGTTTAAGCCACGATGGGAGTACGTGCTGAACTACATGGTTTCCCAACACCATAAACTACTGAGAGGGTCATCTGACATCCCAGGTATTTCCCTGTCTCATGCTGATTGGTGGCTGCTAGGGGGTTGCTATGGATCCCCACCTAGCCTGACTGAGTCAGGGACACCTGGCGCAGCAGATCTCTCCTGTTATTTGTAGATAAACAACTCAGGAGGGTGAGTATGTGCCTAGGAGTGCTCTGTGGGTCTTTCCAAGGACAAGGGTCATGCCCCCTTCCTTGGACAGGCTTTGCTCTGAGGTAGAGGCTGGTTTTTCAATGAAATCCAAAGTATGTCGATAAGCTAAGTGTGCATCTCCCAATGCTGTGTGTGGGAGGGGATGCTACCTGTTCCAGGAAGGAGGGTTTGGTTGGTGGGAGGGTTTGGTTGGAGGAAAGGAGAGAGGAGCTTGCTGATTCAGTTTGCTGGGACAACGTGGATTGAGGACATTATGCTAAGTGAAATAAAACAGAAAAATACATGATTCTGCCTATATGAGGTGCTTCGACTAGGCAGTTTCACAGAGACAGAACATGGAATGGCGGTTACCTGGGGTAGGGTTGGGGTGAGGGAAATGGGGTGTTACTATTTACTGGGTGCAGAGCTTTAGTCAGGGATAATGAACCAGTCATGGGGAAAAATAGTGATGATGGTTACACACTTCGTGTGTACTCGATGCCGCTAGACTGTTGCAGTTGCAGTGTTGTGTTGCTACAATAAAATACCTGAGGCAGCTAACTTATACAGAAAAACAAGTTTTTTTAGCTCACAGTTTTGGAGGTTCCAAGTCCAAGATCAGGCAAAGTGGAGAGGCCCCCTTTGTTCCATCTCTGGACAGGGTGGCGGATGGCAGCACATCAGAGGGACCGTGTATGGGGCAAACAGTCCCATCTCAAATGGCAGCAGAGAGAACGAGGTCATATGGGGCCAGGCTTGCTCCTCTTATAACAATCCCCTATCAAAATGGTCACACGCCCTAATGACCTTAAGGACTTCCTGTTAAAGTTCACCTCCCAAAGCTTCCGCCACTTCCCAACAGCACCCCCATGTGGACCAAAACTTCAATCACGACGGGCCCACTGGGAACACTCCACCCACACCCAAACCATAGGCCTGTTGGCCTGAGCCTTGTCCCAACTACTTAGGCGATTGAGATAGGGGAACCACTTGAGCCCAGGAGTTTGAGGCCAGCCTGGATAACATGTCAAGACTCCTTCTCTTAAAAAAAAAAAAAAAAAAGTATATTTTATCACAATTACAAAAAGAAAAGAAATTCAGTCTAAGGCCCCATAAAGAGCTCCAGAGTAATGTCAGCCAGCTCACATCCGGGTTGGCCCAGGCATAAAGAATATGGAAACCTAGGCAAAACTCAGGCTTTCCTTTGCTGCTGCATGTCCAGGCTGTAGGGACAAGGAGTCGGTGCCAGCCAGGATGGAGAGAGGGACAAGTGCCTCAGTTGAGGTCACACTGTGGGCCGAGCCTCTGGGAGCCTGAGCCTCTCAGCCTCCATTCAGGGATCATTCCTCTGCCTTACAGGGAGAGGAACATAGCCCTCCACCCCTGCCACAATGAGCTAATCACCAAAAAGAGCTTGTAGCACTTCTCAGAAAGATGGTCTATAAATACAGCATCTCCTTGCAAACCAGGATGCCAGGGGTGAGGGGCAGAACACCAGAGGGATCCTGGGGGACGAAGGGTCCCAGGGCACTTAAATTTAGCCCAGGCAACTCAGCTCAGGTCACTGGCTGCCACAGCCCTGTGCATCATCCCCAGGAAGAACCATCTAGAGAACATCACTTTTGCTTTGTGATTTGGGAACTTCCCCCATACCCAAAAGCAGCACAGGAGGGTCATGGATTAATATGGGGTTTTGGAGACAGAGCATGAATTGTGATTGGCAGCTGCTCGGCAGCCTCCCTGCTTCTTGCTTAGGTGCCCGGGCTTTGCTAAATTCAGACCAGACAGAGTTAGCTGCTATTCAGACGGACCTTACAAGGCAGTTGCCAGGCTGGGGAGGCACAGGGCAAATACTTCAGTGACAGTTCTCAATCTGCTGTGGTCACAGATCTCCAGGGGCTTCTGCAAGCTTTGGTTTCACTAGTTAAATGAGCTAACATGGTAACTCTCTCCCCTGTCACCCAAACTATCTATCTATCTATCTATCTATCTATCTATCTATCTATCAGCACTGGTGATTGAACCCAGGCTTTCTATCTCTGAACTCTATCCCCAGACTTTTAATTTAATTTGATTTAGAGACAGGGTCTCGCCAAGTTGCCCAGGATGGCTTCAAAGTAGGGATCCTTCTGCCTGACTATGAACTCCAGTTGCTGGGATTTCAGGTGTGTACCTTCATGCCCAGCTCTCAAACAGCACTTTTAATAAGAAATATTTCATAATGGCATTTTTACTAGTTAAAGTGAAACTCACGATTGATAGAACTTGCCTACATATATCATTTTTTAAAAGTCAATAAGATGCCTTAACTGTAGGAGAAATAACAGGAAAGTAACTTAAAATATTCTATATTTCAGTGTCTAAACACCTAGACACAGCTTTATTAAAAGATAGTGGAGTATTAGAACTCTTGTATCTAGTTACACCAAACACACAAACACATCTGGATTTAAGAGGAGCAAGAAAATGCTTAGCTGAAAATTATGTGTCTTTTTGATACTTGAAATGAGAGTTAACTAAGTAGGTGGATGTGTGTGTGTGTGTGTGTGTGTGTGTGTGTGTGTGTAGAGACAGAGAGAGGAAACAGGAGAGAGGAGACAGCTGCCGTGGGTGTGGGGGCTTCTGTAGTTTTCCTGATAACTTGTTGCCACCATTGGCATTAACATGGCGTGATTTCCAAAATGGTGAGCTCTTCAAGAGTTTCAAACAAAACAAAATACAGTCTTCTCTGGATTTATACCCTAGAAGGAGAGTTCAATGCATCGCAAACTGATAGAGAAAATGCCTTCTACTTTATGTAAAGCAGAGTTTGATTCTAGGCTCAGAATTATAAGCAGGTGTTACACCTACACGACATTTGGGCAGAATGATTCTTCATACTGGAGGACTGTCCTGCATTCATCTGCAACCTCTGTTCATTGATGACAGTGGTGTCCCCAATCGTTGTGGCATCCTCCCAAAGTGCCAAAAGGCTCCACTGAGAACCATTGATTGACAGGTCTGAAAGTGCCTGGCACTTAGAGAAACATCCCCCTCTTCTCCCTTCCTTTCCTTTCCTTTCTGCTCTCTGTTTGCTTCTATTATAAAAGAACAGTCTTTTTTTTTTTTTTTTAACCATGTGGAGCTGAGGAAAAATCAAGTCCAAGGGAGGGAATTCTGGGGGACAGCCTCCAAGATCTCACTAAGAACCCATCATCAAAAGGGACCCTTGCAAGAATTCATTATCATTCTTCCTCCAGACTGATTTACCCTTCTCAAACCTCCTTCCAGAACATCATCTCATTGGAATCTCACACTGATTCTGTGTGGTAGGCAGGTAAGGGATATAAGCTGCATTAAAAAGGTGAAGCCCAAAGAGCCTGTGTGACTTGCTTACCAGGACTGGTCTCCGTCCTGCCCTGTGGGTGTCTTTGCCAGTGGTCCCGGATGTTGATTGCTGTGTGTGAACCAAAGGATGAGTCCGCTCTGTTAGAGTGAGCGCTCTCAGTGGGCAGACTCCCGCGCATGCGCGCTCGCTCTCCCTCCATCTCTTATACACTGTTCTTCACAATCACTTGCCCAGAAATTTGTGGAAAATAATTATTTATTTAATTGGTGAATTAGAAGTTTTCTTGTTTCCAATATTTTATCCTCCTCACGGGATTCTCCTCTTAAAATAGTATTCCAGCTTATGTTTTTTTGTTTTTGTTTTTGTTTGGTACTGGGAATTGAAGCCAGGGGCACCTAACAACTAAGCCGCATTCCCAGCCCTTTAAAAATATGTTTTATTTAGAGACAGAGTCTCTCTGAGTTGCTTAGGGATTCTTAAATTGCTAAGGTTGGCTTTGAACTCATGATCCTCCTGCTTTAGCCTCCAGGGCCGCTGGGATTTTACAGGTGTCCATCATGCTATTTTATGGCAAAATCTGCACCAGTTCATCACTATCTACAAGATAAGTTTGAACTCCTTAGCTTGGCATTCAAGACCTGTCTTCAACTTGCAACCCCTGCACACCCATCCATTCTGTCCACATTCTAAAACACCTGCCTGCCTTCGCATGAGCAACTAACGTTGATCCAATACTTATGAAAGGATTTATGAGATAGGCACTATTATTATCTCCATTGTCATGGAAGAGGAAACTGAAGTTTAGATAACTTCCTATGACCATGCAGCTCTTGAGTGGCACACCCAAGACTTGACTCCCACCTGCCTGCCTCCCAGGTCCTTACTCTAACCCTCCCACTAAGTCCAACTCACTTTATATTTTGATACCTGGACTGGGGTCTGTACTCAGGCTCTTTAGCTTAGAATGTCCATTCTTCCTCTTTCTGTGAAGAGGAAGAAGTGTTCTTCTTGCAGTTCCAGCTTATCCTTGTAGACCCAGCTCCCTTCTTCAATGAGTCACTTTTTCTTCTGCAACTTCAAATGTATTCTAACTAGCCGGTAATTCCAGCTACTTGGGAGGCTGAGGCAGGAGGATCACAAGCTTGAGGCAAGCCTGGGCCACTTAGTGAAATCCTGTCTCAAAATCAATTTTAAATGGCTGAAGATGGAGTTCAGGGTTAAAGAGATCCCCTAGCATATGCAAGGTCCTGGGTTCAATCCCCAATAGAGCAAAAGCAAACTTCAAATGTATTCTGATTTAAAGAGGCTCGTCTTGGAAGGTGGTTGTCCATGCAGCTTGGTGACCTCTCTCCAAGCAAGAACTCTGATCTACTCATTTTTAAAATTAGCATCTAAGTCGGGAGTACTGATTGGTATCCAGTGGATCTTTCTTGGAATCTAGTGATGAAGTCATTATTAGCAAGGAAATAACCACAAGGGGGCAGCACTACAGCTCTCCTAAGGGGTTGCCCTCATGGTTCCCTCTGGGAGACAGGTGTGGCAGGCTGGACACCTTTTTTGGCTGAAACAACTATCCTAAGAGACAGAGGAACCAAGGTAGAATAATAGAAATATGTTTAGTAAAAATAAATAAATAAGCAACAATGTGAAGCATAGGAGGAAAATTAAAAGAAAGTCATAGAAAGAACAATTTGGGGGAAACTTGAAGTTCTACACAAGTTTGGATAACAGGAAATATAGCTTTTCCTGCTGCCTATTATTTATTCTTCTTTATAAAACATTTACATCTTTAGTTTTCAAAGCATAATTTTATTAGACAGCCAAGAAACACATAACATTTTATAATATAATACGATATATATAAATAGCTGTGTTATTGAGGAAAATGTACATTTATGTCTATTAAGAGGGTTAAAAATAATTCATACTGTTTTCTATTACTCTCTCCCCAAATTGGTTGCCTATTTTCCTCCTTCATCCCCCTAACTGCTGTTTATGGGTTTAAAATTTTCAGGTCTAGAATTATGGGTCAGGGCCTTGAATTGTAGCTCAGTGGTACAGCACTTGCCTCCCATGTGTGAGGCACTGGGTTCTATCCTCAGCACCACATAAATAAACAAAATAAAGGTACTGTGTCCATCGACAGCTAAAAAATTTAAAAACAAAAAAAGAATTATGGTTCATTTTTTTTACTCATTTATTGTTGTTTTGTCACAATTCCCTCTAATTAAAAATAAATAGAAACTCATAGAAATTTCAACTATCGTATTTTCCTTTAGCTATTGGAGTTCAGAGGGAATTCACAGATAAACCTGGAGAGAGATGGAGCAGGGCTGAATGGACAACGATGGAGAAGGGCCATAGAACACGGGGTAGGGGCATCATGGACCTACACTCAAGAGTCTCACCTATATCAAGGCTCAGACAAGAAGATTTCAGAGGTGATTTGATTTTTGTGGAGGAAGATGTGTTAAGGGACTTTTGGGAGGGATTGGAATACCTTCACAAGCCAAGAGAGGGACTTCAGTTAGATTCCATGCAGGGCTTTGCATGTGTCCTGGAGTTTGATTGACACAGAGGGTGGCTGTGTGACTCTCACCTGGAAAATTCCAAGACTGGAGAGGTGTGTCTCCTGCTGCCTCAGACTTGAGAGTGAAGGGCAGCTTGCTGCTGCTCTGGGCTCAGTCTTCATTCCTGGAGTCTGTGGGAGCCAGGCTTTTCTGCATGTCCCAGGGACTTTGTGTGGGCCATGTATGAGAGAAAGGGGGATTGAGACCCTCTTCAGTACCTGCCTAGAGAGGTAGCTGGATGTGCAGGGAGAAGCTGCAGGCAGACTCCTGGCTTTCTAAGGGCCGGGAAAGGAGTAGGCAAAAGCCCCCATGGGAGATGAACGCATGAGGTCTGGTGTTACAGCCATCAAGTCTCCAGAGATGCAGGGTCTCTGAAAAATCTAAAGCAGCTCCTAAGAAGAGAGAGTCATTTTAAGTCATTTAGTTGGCCCAGAGAACACAAAGCCATCTTATCACAGGCTCCCTCAGGTGATAACTTCTCTACTCACCTTTCCTCCTGGCCTCCCTTCTGCAGCCTCAACAGGCAGACACAGTATTAGGGAGGTTGGAAGGAGATGATTGAGCAAGAAATAAGAGAGTGACCATGACCTTCCTTTCATCCCTGCTGGAGTGGAGAGGGAAAATATCTTACCTTTGAATGAAGACCCAAGTGTAGATTATTCTGTGACCTATATTTATAATTTATAAATTGCCACTGTGTTTTGCAACTTGAAATGACCCTATGTCTTTGCAATTATCTATGAGTGTCCAGATTATTCTTGAGAATTCCCAAGCTTTCATTCAGAGACACTAAGTTGACTGAGCAAATTTAAAAGGAGTCATGAGAGAGAAGCTTTTTATTGCTTTGCAATAAAATCCCTCAGCTGTGCTTGGTTTACATACTAAATTTGTTTGATACATAACAGACTGAAGGGAAACAGCAACATTTTAGCAGCACTCTTGGCTAGTGGGATTATAAGTGATGAGATTATTTTTAAATTTATGGTTGTTTCAGTCAGCCTTCTATTGCTGTGACAAAATACCTGAAGTCAATCAGTTTAAAGGAGAAAAGGTTTGCTTTGATTGACAGTTTCAGAGGTTTCCGTCCATGGTTGCTTGGCCCCATTGCTTTTGGTACTGGGGTGAGGCAGAAAATCATGATGGAAGCACATGGAAGCAGAGGAGTTCTGATTCACTTCATGGTAGCAGAAAGCAAAGTTAGAGACAGAGGGAAAGGGCCAGGGCCAGTTACCCCCTTCCAGGGCATGTCCCCAGCGACCTAACTTCCATGAGGCCCCACTCCTAAAGGTTCTACCACCTCCCAATAGTACCACAGATCGAGGACCAAGCCTTCAATACATGGGCTTTTGGGGGACATTTAAGATCCAAAACATAACACTGGGTTTTCTATATCTTCTGCCGTGAACATGTTTCAGTGTTATAATCTTAAGGAAAGGAAAACAGACAGCATTCTTTGACAGTGGAATGATGACATTAAGATTACAGGTAAGAGTGATACCAGCTAAAGTTCTGAAGAGACGTTTTACTTGCCTGGGATGGAGGTGGGATGGGGCCTGGAGGTGGAGAACATGGCTTGGACAGTGAGGAAGAAGAGGGAGAGCCTGGTGGGGTGTCGGCCTCGCTTCCTTTCTCCCCAGTCACTGCTGCTCCACTGGCTCTTACGATTTCTCACCTTCCAACTTGGTGTTCTGGACAGATCTCCATAACCCTCTGCCTCATCACGTTTCCAGCATGACTTTGGGGGATTTGACAGTGGCATCTGAAGCTTCTCTCCCCAGCCTTTACTTCCCTGCCTGGGGCTTCAACGAGAAGTTCTTCCATCCAAGAATTTCAGTCCAAATCAGGTGGGTGCTCTCCCAGAGCAGGATTTCTCAACCTTGGCATCATTGGTATTTAGGGCCAAATAACTCTTTTTGCTAGAGGATGGTCAGCCATATCCCTAGCTGATCCCCACTAAATGCCATTAGCCCCCCACACTCCTTATCCCTGCCATGATGACAAAAAAATGACATAGACAAATGTCCCTTAGATGGCCACATCAACCAGGTGACTCAAAAGAATAGGGCCTCCAATTTAGGGCTTCTTGTGAAGATTTGATAAATATGTCCACTACTGGTTCAGGCTTCCCCAGAGGGCAGTGGGGCACTGTTCTGGATGGAATGTTTATATCCCCCACTCCCAGATTCATACGTGGAAGCCTTCACCCCTCATGCAACCGTAAATGGAAACAGGCTGTTATGGAGGAGATTAAGGTTAAAGGAGGCCATTAGGGCAGAGCCCTAATCCTCTAGGATCATGACCTTATAAGACAAGGAAGAGACACCACAGCATATGCCCTCTCTCTTTTGCACACAGAGGAAAGACTGTTAAGGACATAGTGAGTTTGTGGCTGTCTTGAAGCCAGCAAGAGAGGCTTCACCCGAAACCCACAGGTCTTGATCTTAGGTGCCCAGCCTCCAAGAACTACAAGAAAATCAGTGTCTGTTGTTTCGTCACCCCAGCCCTGTTCCTTGTTCCAGCAGCCCAAACTCCTTCTAGGAGAGAGGCAACCGCCTGTGGCCCCTGAAAACAAGTACTCTTACTTCAGGGGATATTTGTCAGGCCTGTTGGATGGAGGGATCCCCCAGAACCAGAAGGCAGGGCTGGTAAAAATAACAATGATTAATTATTGAGATTTACAATGAACACTTCAGGTGGCTAGCCTCGAGAACCCTCTGCCCACAGAGCTGGGCCTCCCAAATGGCCATGGTCATCAACTTCCCTCCTTTCTTTCAGGGAAACCTCCATAATAATGTTCAACAAATGAAATATCTTGTTGTTTGATTCTTAAAAAACTAAGCACTACCTGGCATGCGCGGGGCACTGGGTTCGATCCTTAGCACCACATACAAATAAAATGAAGATGTTGTGTCCACCGAAAACTGAAAAATAAATATTAAAAAATTCTCTCTCTCTCTCTCTTCTCTCTCGTCTCTCTCTCTCTCTCTCTCTCAAAAAAAAAAATACTAAGCACTAAACTCTTTTTTTTGGGGGGGGGGAGTTCTGAAGTTTTATGTTGAAATATCTTTTAAAAATAAGCCCTTATTTCTTAATGAACACCTTGTCAACTGGCGGTTGTTATGGTTTGAACCTGGAATATGCCCCACAGTTTCTTGTGATGAAGGCTTTGTCCCCAGTGCAGCAATGTTCATTGATGAGAATTTGGGGAAGTGATTGGATTTTGATGGCTCTGACCTCATCAAAGGATGGATCTATTGGTAGATGAATCATTTGAATGGACTGTTGGGAGATGGTGTAACTAAAGCAGGTGGGGCCTGGTTGAAGGAAGTGGGTCACTGGGGGCATGCCCTTGGGGACTATAGCTTGTCCTGGGCTCCTTTTCCCCTCTCTCTGCTTCCTGGTCACCATCAGCTGAGCAGCTTTCCTCTGCCACCTCTTCCACCAAGATGTTCTGTCTCACCTCCGATTCAGAAAAATGAGCCAAATGACCAAGAACTGAAACCATCAGCTAAAATAAACTTTTCCTCCTTTAGGTTGTTTATGTCAGGTATTTGGTTACAGCAATGAAAAGCTGAATAATACAGAGGTGTTTGAGTTTTCATTCTGAGAATGGCTTCCTGTTGCATTCTAAGCCAGGATAATATAGTGTGACCACTCAGGCTTCTCTCCACTCTTCTGTCATTACTCTATCCAGTCGCCATCTTACCCAGCCTGGAACACACCAATGGAAACTGCCTGATTGTCCTGCCTGCCCACAGGCTCATCCCTCCAAGTTATTTAGCATGGGACGGTTCCAATGACCTTTCTAAAACTCCTGTCTGGTCCTGTTAACTTCTTAAACTCACCAGGGGCCTCTCATTGTTCTTAGATTAAAATTCAAGCTCCTCAGAAAAAGAAAATAGGCACCAGACATCACATATTATATGATTCTTTTTTATGAAATACCTGGAAAAGGTAAAATGTGGAGATAGAAGGTAGATTGGTGGTTGCTTGGGGCAAACAAGGGGAGGTGGGGGATTACGATTAAATGTGCATGAAGGATCATGGTGGAGTAACAAAAATGTTTGTGATGGTTTACACAACTTAGTAATTTAGTAATTTTACTCAAAACATTTGATAAAGTTTATGAGATGGCATATTTTTTAACTCAAGCACCTTAACCTCACTTACCAGATGCTCCATGGCAGTTGCTCACCACCCATCTCAAGCCCCATCTTGCCCAGCTCTCTGCACCCTGTACCTGCAATAATGGCCCCGATTTAGATCCTTGAAGGTACCATGTTCTTCCCCCTCCCTTCAGCAACACCTTCAAACACCTGCTGTGTTCCTCTCTCAGAGCATTCCTCCTCCCCTGCCTCAGCCTTAACTTACTACCCCAAACCTGCCTGACACCCTTCAGAGCTCATTTTTCTCTGGGATGGAGTCTCTTACCCACCTAGATAAGGTTAGGACCCTGTTCTTGAGCTTCCTCTTTGATGCCATTCACCACACTTTGCTGTAATTATCTATCTTCCTTGTCAGACTATGAGGCCATATATCATTAGTCACAGTGATATTCCAAGGGCTCAGCATGGTTGCTGGCACACTGGAGGAGTTTAGAAATATGAATTGCATGAATAAATACAGGAATGAGATGCAGAGGCCAAAGGACCAGGCAGCTCTTCCAAGAGCACATAGATTTATTCAGAACCCATTTTGCTCAGCTCAAGGCACATGTTCGTCTACCCGAGAAGTGGCAGGAGGAGGCAGAGAGGTATGTAGAAATACGACTGGCCAGAGCAGGAACATGGCAGAGAGGTCACAGGTCTGATGACCGGAGATTCAAGAAGGGATATGTAAAGGGAGGGGGAGTTACTTAAGTTCCTTGATCTTCTTCATTTAACCTGTGAAAAGATTTTATAATTTATAAAGGCTCTCCTAGCTCAAATGTTCTCTATTTCCAGGCTTCCCACTAGATAGTGCTTTTCATGGTCAGAATTGCTGAGTGTGCATGTTATTCATGGGGACTCCTGGGCCCCACATATGATCGATCCAAGGCCTCTGGAGTGGGCCTTAGAAATCTACTGATAACATGCTCTTGGTGATTTTTTTAAGAGGGTGGAGACTGTGTCTACTTTGTTCAGTCATGTATCCCCCAAACCTAGCCCAATTTGGGAATGAGGGGATCAGAGTATTTCTCAATGAATGAATGAATAAATGAACAAATGAATGATGAATGAATTCTATTGGTAAAGAAATACATATTTCTGACTCTTAACAAGGCAGAGGGGCAGAGGGATTCGGCCTCCCTGGGGCCTTGAGTTGCTTCCTTCCTCCTTCTCTGCCAGATTCCCCACTTGTAAGGTAGGACTGGTAGTCTAAGTGAACCCCGCAACTTCTGCCTGCCTTCATAATCAACACCACTAGGGGTCTATGCTTTCTGTTTTCCCTGTCCATGCCTCCCCAAGATAGGGAAGAGAATTAAGATAAAAATCAATCACAATCCAGAAATTTGTTGTCAGTTTTAATAGGAGGGGTGGAGTGAAACAATTTAGAGAAACGTATAAAAAGACCTTTTACTTTTTGCTGGAACATGATATGGTTTGTGCATAGCACATACATATTAAAAAATAGAAGCATCACATTTCACAAGCACATGACTGAACAGCTTCTGGGTTTTCCTATCCGCTGTACCCAAGTTTAAGGACAGCTTTGCACCGGGACCCAGCCTGAGGTACTTAACGATGTACAGAAAGAGAAAAACCACATCAAAACACAGCTGTTTGGGGCTGGAATTTCAGTAGTTCAATGAGGTATACAAGAATGGTTCTATGTTGGCTATCCATATGCTGCACTAGATTCAGGATCCAACTGGGGCATACTCACGTCCTTCTCCAGCTCTGGGAAGAGGAATTGACCACTCAGGTGTAAGCACATAGTATTTGTATATGTCCTTTGGGCCTTGTCCTGAACCTCCCTATCTTTGGGGCCTTTGGGGGCAGTGACATAGGGGATGGCTGGTTCCTGTAGGTAAGGAAGGAAGGAGCAACTACCACAGACCCACTGGGCAGACTGAGAGTGGCAAGTGGCAGAGAAAACCTTCTCAGTGACAGCTGGCCCAGAGTCTTTGGGGAAAAGCAGAGGGATAGAGAGATGTAGGAGTTTTCTAGTTTGTGTCCACATAAAAAGTAGAAGAGAATAAAGGGAAGAGGGGACATTTGGTGTTTTGGGGGCCAACAACTCATGTGGTAGCTACATTTGCCCCAGTGACTGTGGCATAATACAGCAAAGGCCATGAATGTCAGACACTGGGAGAAAGAGAAATGACATGTCCTCCTTCCCTCAGGACTTACATAGAATGAGCACTTGAAGGATCTGAGGTCTTAGCATAGAAAAGGGCCCAAAGCCTGCAAAGAAAGAGAATTTCAAAATGTTCAGGATAGTACTTGGGACAGGAGTGAATTTCAAGCCTGGATTGTTGGTGTGGGGAGAAGACTATATGTCTAAAAAGGAGAAATGTTTTTATCCTGAATCAGATAACAAGAGAAAATGTTCTTTGTCTTTGTTAAGCCATTAGAATATCCCTGACCAAGGACTTGAATATATGTGTGAGAGTGTGTGTGTGTGTGTGTGTGTGTGTGTGTGTGTGTGTGTGTGTTGGAGGTATTGTGGGACATGGTGGTAGAGGGGAAAGCTGTGGAAGATAATGATAAGGTATTAATTTCAAAATCATATGCGGTTTTTCAAGGGAGTTTCAAAAATGTTTAGAAAGTGGGAAAAAGAAAAGATATTAAAAGGCTTTGAATGATTACACAGACCTAATCAACAACTTGAACAAAACATTTAGAATTTTCTTGTTTCCTAGGAGGTCCATCCATTGCCCTGGAGAAGATGGAGATTTTATAAGGGTCCTGTGACTCCCTACTTGCTTTGGAGCTAAACTCCTCCTAGCTGAGAAGTCCATCTTCAAGTGTTTGTAGATATGCTCTTCTCTTCATTTTCATTTGCTCTTGGAGAGGGTATAAGTCAGCCTCTTGGCTCTTGGAACCCAAAGTTTGCATGGAGCTGCCAGAGAAGGTTCAGGATAGAAGAGAGTCCAATTAGCTACAAAACTCTATAAACCAGGTCCATTTGCTCAGGATTTGGGGGAGGGATGACCCAAATCATTCTTAGAACATCCTCAGTGAGAAAGTTGGGCTCACTCTATTCCCCTGCCTATCGTAACATCTGCCACAGTCTTTTGAATCCAGTGGGGCTGACAGCTGAGTCTGGGACTCAGTGGACATTTGACCAGGTACAAACCAACTCTCCACACTTTGTGCACAGTAGCAGGAGAAAAGGGATTGAAATGCCCTTTGATATCCTTTCATCAATTTTTGTGGGTGGGACTTTTCTTAAGCCTAAGTCCCTTATAAGTAAAAGAGAAAGCCCTTAAGTGAATTATTTTGCATGAGAAAAATCTAAAAGCATCAGCCATACATCTGTACATTCAGAGATAATATTCAAAATACTTAAAAACTAGTATGATGCAGGTCATATTGGTTACCAGTTGGACCGGATGCCCAGCTTCTCATAATTGGTGTCAGTCACAGAAAATCAGTGTGCTGGTATGACTATATAGTGGCTGGACCTATATTTCATGGCCTCTCCTCACACCTAGCATGGAAAATGGGTATAGACATCCATCCAGCCATCCTACATTCCCAGTTCCATCAGGAATACAGATGCACCTTAGGTCCTTAGTGCCTTCATTTCTGATGTGCTCTGTTAAAGAGACTGATTACACTGGACAAGATCTCTTAAAAAGTAACCAACTTGATCTCCTGCCTCCAAGCAGACCTGCGTTTCAAAATTATGACAGTCAAGATGGACTGATTTCCTCTCCCTTCCACTCGATCCAAGATCCAGCTCCTTCTAGTTTCTATCCAAGGCTTGATTACATGCACACATGCTGCTTAGCCGCTACTGTCTGTTAATCTTAGCTCACCTTGCCATGGCCTTTACCACTTTACCCAGTACACGTCCACCCTGATCCTTGCAGAGTAGAGGAGGCAGCCAGTTCAGTGTCTCTCCCTGGGATTGCCAACCTCCATCTTCAACTCAGAATCCCTCACCCTGATCTATCTATAGTTGCACGCATCTACGAATAGAGAGGTATGTTGAAGATGAAGGTATTTGCAACAGATGAGGGATTGTCTTGCAGGCCGGGGCCCCTGAGAGTAGCAAAGGGTGTCAGGTCATTTTGTAACTCGATGGTTCACATATGCCGAAAATATTTGCACTCTGATACAGCTCTCTCTGGTTTCAGATTTAGGAACATTCCAATGGTTCAGGAATCTGAAGGCTCCAGGCAGACCACATTTATAGTCACTTGGGGAACCTCTGCTTTAAATACTCTCAAAGGACAGGAGGCAAGAAGGCATGGTACAGCGAGGAGCCACTTCAGCTTGGCTGCATGATCTCCCAGGATTAGCACTCCTCTTCTACTGTAGGGAGTCAGGGGGCAAACTCTGGAGGTCATGGGGCCCATTCTATTGCATCCAGGGTGCTGCGTGTACGCGAGATGAGGACGACTGAGAAGGAAGTGAGAGTATCAGATGAGAACTTGGGTGAGTTTCCTGGACATGGTTGGAGAGGAATTATCATCTGTAGTCCAAAGCCTCTCTACTTCCTTCATGCCCTATTTTGCATCCCCTTCCTTGCCAAAGAGGTTGCCATTATTAGGATCCTTGTCATCTGAGGTTAAAATAAGACCTGGTTCAAAGTGAGGAAAAGTCACGGGCAGGCAGCCTGGCCCTTACTTGTTCTTGGAGCACACACAGCATGAAGTCCTCCAGGCAGAACAGCTCTCCACAGAACACCCAGTTCCTCCTGATGCCTCCAGTGGACCTTGTTCAATTGCCCTGGGCACTGCTCTGCCACTTTCTTCCAAGAAGGTGACCCCCTTCTACCCCTTTGCTTTAATGATGCATCCCAGTTTCCCTAGAACCCCCACAGGCATGAAGCTCGGGGCATCTGATCACTCTTTTCCTGGTTGGCATTGAAAGTTTACACCCTCTTGTCCTGCCCTCTTTGCACTCAGAGGACAGCTGCTCCCAACCACCCGTGTCGCCTGTGCAGTCAGCGGCCTCTGAATGAAAAGATGATTGGAAAGAGGCAGAATGGGAGCAGATCAATCCTTCTGGCTTGACAGGTGACATTCTTGCAGGCAGATTCCTGCAGCGATGAGGCCAGGGGAAAGAAACTCGATGCTTTGAAATACTTTTGCTCTGAGAATATATACAGAGATGTATGGATATACATTGACACACACATACTCCCACCCTGGCCCTTTCCTGTGCACATGGTCACATTCCACAAGTGTCATCTCTACCTTCTCTTCTCAGGTGAGGTCAAAGCACAGGCTTCATCACTAGTCTAAGATGCTGGTGGCAACACCTCACTTGGGTGAGTTAAGTGCCATGGGATCAAGTAGCCAAGGAAACAAACCCAGGTCTCCCCAGGCACAAGATAAGCCTGATTCAGAAGTCATGGGGAACAAGAGGGAATCATTCACTTGTGCAAAATTCCAATAGAATAGATATATAGCTGTCAACCTGTGAGCCCCTGTTCATGGGTCCTTATATCCTGGGAAGAAAGTGAGTGACAGTCATGATTGGAGACACCTTGCTGCCCCGCTTTACACGTCCATATTTGCTCAGGGCGATGTAGGTCCCTCGGTACAAGTCTGACTCATAGGCATTATAGTTGTTGGGCAGGAGGGTTTCTCTGAACTTGCATTCCTCTTGGAAGCTGGGCTGTGGAAGAAATGCACACACAGCAGAGATTCAATAACACATGAGGAGTGCTGAGAATGGCAGCTGAGTCTTGTCGAGTAGTCCCCTGCACCAGTGTGCCCTCCCTTCCCTTTGTAAGACAAGCACCACAGGTCTCAGCCCTCCTGGGAGAACAGAACCTGGGAAGTCTGAACAGGAGAAACTTCAGAGCTCCATGGCTCCCCTTCATGAAGAGGAGGCCAGGGCAGACGTGGGTGGTCTGTCTGTGGGGTGGGATGCTGCTGAAGCTCTATCAGTCAGGTCTCCTGACTTCTAGGCCAGGACACTTTCTACTCGTCCTTAGATCATAATGCATTCCATTCAGAGAAAGGACCAGGGAAGCTTCCTATGGGAAGCTGCTTTCTCAAGCCCATTGTGAGAGACAGTCTAGTGGAGGAGGATTGAGACCCAGGGTTTTATTTAATGACTTTTCTACTTCCTAGTTGTGTGAGCTCCAGAAGTTTCCTCCCCTCTCAGCCTCAGTCGGTTTTGTGCAAACTGTGTGTGGAGCGAGCTGGTGAGGATGGGGAGTGGAGGGGCAGGGAGAGAGGATGATCTCTTAAGTCCTTCCTAGTACTGTTCTTTCTTCCCATTCATGGTCACTCCATTCCCAAGTTGTTATTTCTCAAAGAGGCCCATTCTTGATTTTTTATTTTGAACTTGGGAGATGTCTGGTGCCTCTTAGACATTTGTTGTTCTCCAGGGCCATGAAGGAAGAGAGACAGTAAGGGATAGAAATTTTTACCTGAAAAGGAACCTGGTTCCCAGTGTGGTAGGTGGTTCTAAGGAGTCTGGGGCCAACAAGAAATGGCTCCCTTCAAGGCTAATTTGGTAGAGGTTTGTGTGTGAACCACCAGTTCAGAAGATGAATTTTGAACTTCCTGTCACACATTGACAACTTCATTCCCAATAAGTCACCCAAGCCACTCATTCTTCCTAGAAAAAGGGCTCTTTCCTCTCCACTTTCCTGAGTCTCTGATCTGGGGGAGTCCATAGGGATTTCTGTGCTCTTCAGGGGTCTAGAGAGCAAGGTGGGAGCCAGGAGACTTTGAATGTAGACTTTAAAATGAATACAAAATGAAACTGAAAGAAATAGGTAGAGTATAATTTCTCCTCCTTCCTGATGACTGAAGTCATTTGCTGTTAGAAACCACCCACTCAGTAGCCAATCAGTGGTGCCAGGGGAATCATCTGACCTTCTCTACAGAAACCCTACTACTAGCATCCTGGCCTCACAGTTATGAGGGGTGGTAAGGAGCCCGTTCACCAGCATCCCAGACTCTAGAACCCTTTGGGGCTGGCCTCCCTGACAGCATATAAACACCATTGGATCGCTATTTTTCTGAATGTTTTTCTTTTCCAATAGATTCCAAGATTCCTGGGTCAAGGACTAGGTCTGCTTTGGGATATGATGCTGAATTGAAGGTTTAATAAAAGCAACACTGAAACACCAGAGATACTTTCAGGGTGGTAGGAGAGTGAGCCAGGGGCCAGAGGGCCAATGGGAACATTGTGACCAACCTCCCTCAACACACACCCTCACCCTCCCTTGCTCTTATTTACTGTTTACAAAGCCATTTTACATATGTTAATATGCTTGAGATAAACTTGAAAGCCTTCCCTAAGCTCATGCATATCCTACCAGGAGATGGGGTTTCTCTTACTATTAGTGCTCAGTACATATTTATGGAATAAGTCCAGGAAGGAATGCCCACAAGCACAGAATGAACTCATCAAAGTAGATCAAGAGCATATCTGCATCAAAGCTTTGCACTTCCACTCTTATTAGTTATGTGAACCTGGACAGATTATTTATCTTCCTAAGCCTTAATTCCATCATCTGTAAAGTGGAACAGTGAGGATAATTATGTCATAGAATTGGAGTGAGCATCAACAGAATCATGCATGGGAAGTCCTGGGTCTAATGCCTGGCCTGTACTCTGACTGAATCACCAATTACTTTACCATAAAACCCTTAAAAAGGATTTTTGTTGTTGTTTTTTCACTTTGGGTCACTAATCCCATAAGATTTGCTGTGGGTTAGTGGACAGTTTACCTTTTAAGTTCTGCAGTTTCTGACTAAGTGACTGGGAGGTGTGAGCTAGCAGGGACAAGCACAGAGGCAGGATGAGGAGGAAGTGGTACCAGCCCAGGTATCTCGCTGACCATCAGGAGGCTCTGAATGGTGGATTCTCCACCTGTGCATGGGGTGTAGAGTCAGCCACAGGACTCAAGATCACTGATGAGCAAAGCTTGGGAGCTGAAGTACTAGAAGTCCAATTCAGGATTGGTTGTGAAAGTTAAATGGGAAATAAATTCCACTAATTAAAAGGTCTAGTGCAGCTCAACGAAAAAACAGTCCAGCAGTCAATCAAACATATAAAAATGAATCTAATATAAATATAAAAGCATCATTCAAATCACTGGAGAAAACATGGTGTTGTAACAACTGGATAATATACTACTACTACTACTACTACTACTAATGACAATAATAATACAGTTTGAACTATATCAAAATAAATTCCAAGCTGGGCGTGGTGGCACATGCCTGTAACCCCATCAGCTCACAAGGCTGAGGGAGGAGGATCATGAGTTCAAAGCCAGCCTCAGCAATTTAGCAAGGTGCTAAGCAACTCAGTGAGACCCTGTCTTTATATAAAATACAAATTATGGCTGGGGATGTGGCTCAGTGGTCCAGTGCCCCTGAGTTCAAGTCCCGGTACCCCCCAAAATGAAAAAAATAAACAAAATTCCAAAGCAGCAAAATTTAAACATAAAAAAGACAATCATTAAACTCTAGAAAAAAAATTTGTTAAATTTTTAATTGTATGTGTGTGTATGGGGGGCAGGTTCTGGGGATTGAACCCAGGGCCTCACATGGGCTAGGTAAACATTCTAGCTGAGCTACACTTCCCACTTTAAAAAAAAAAATTATTTTGAGACAGGGTCTCTCTGTGTTGCCCAGGTTGGCTTTGAATTTGTGATCTTGTGGCCCTCCTGCCTCAGTCTCTCAGGTAGGTAGGATTACATGTGTGCACCATCATGCCAGGCCAAAAATATTTTTAACAATCTTAGAAAGATTCTGGAAATGAACATTTATAAAAACCAAACTCTCAGAAAAGGAGATACAATAGCATTTGAGCATAAGTGCCTAGCTAAGTGCAGTGGCACATGCCTATAATCCCAGTGGCTTGGGAGGCTGAAGCAGGAGGATCTCAAGTTCAAAGTCAGCCTCAGCAACTTAGTGAGGCCCTCCCTAAGCAACTCAGCAAGAGCCTGTCTCTAAATAGAATAAAAAATAGCGCTGGGGATGTGGGCTCAGTGGTTGAGTGCCCAGTACCCCCCCCCCCGACAATCACCAGATCAATCCCCAGTACCCCCCCCCAAAAAGAAAATATGTCTAATAAGAGAAATGTATATCATAATCAAGAGATCACATTTTCAATGATCAGATCGTAAGAGAACAGTGTTTGATACTATTCTGCAGTTGGTGAGCATAGAGAAACAAGGAAAGGTGTGTACATTGTTATATCGTCCATAAAAGCAACTTGACAATATCTACCCCAAAAATGGAGATAGCAAATGATCAGCAATTCCAATTTTAGGAAATTATCATATTGTCATGTGCTTCCATGTGTCCCCAAAGTTACTGCTGCATTATTTTTCACAATAGAAGACCCAAAACAACATATGTATCAATTAAGAGGGGCATGGTTGAACCACTTATGGTGGATCCATGCCATGGAATACCATTCATGAAAAAATAAGAACCCTCTTGGTGCACTGATACAAAGTGGTCTTCAAAACATACTGCTAAGTGAAGAGTCAAGGTCTGAAAGAGTGTGCAAAGTACGTTCCTGTTCATGTGAGCTTTACAACATGATGTCTAGCGTCGTCCATGAGGATCTGGTAACAGTGGCTGCCTCTGAAGAGACACTCCTGGGCAGGGAGACCTGGGCAGTGGAAGATTCTTTGGCAGATTTATTTCCCCTTAAACCATGCTCATGTGTCATCTGTGCAAATAAGAAAATTGTTTAAAGTGGGAAAATAATTCGGGGTAGAAGATGGACCAGGAAACGTTTTTTATCAGAAGCAGGTGGTCTGTCCTGGTGGTGTCCTGGCCCTCTCCACCCACCTGCCTTCCCCTCTGTTCTAACTTTACATGTCCCTGGAGAGGAACCCGCCCAGTTTCCAGGAGAATTTATTTCTGATCTGGATGGTGGTTAAGGGGGAGGTTGTGTGTGCTGTTTGCAGACTGGAAGGGAGGAAATCAAATCTTAGGGTGGAGGGAGTGGGGCAGAGGAAGGGGGAGGTGTCAAATGATTCCCTCAAGAAACACAGGACAGTACTCACATCCCACTGTCTAGAATGTATCCAAGAGCCAGCCTGTCCTAAGAGTCTGTGTCTCCTAAACCATTAGTTAAGTGTGCATGACTGCGGTGGTATACACAGCTAGCCCTACATGAACATAGGTTCTGCATCCCAAAATTCAATCAACTGAGGATTGAAAATATTTGTAAAAAAGATTGCCTCTGTATTGGATGTGTACAGTCTTTTTTCCTTATTATTCTTCCCTAACAATATAGCATGACAGCTATTTATGTAGCATTTACATTATATTTGGTACTAAAAGTAATTTAGAGATGATTTAAAATATCCAAGAGGATGTGAATAGGTTATGGGCCATTACATAAAGACTTGAACAGAATTGGATAAACATGGATACCAGGAACCAATTTCCTAAGGATACCAAGAGATAATGTGTTATACTTAATTCTCTGCTCAACAGATTTTTTTTTTTTTTTCCAGTGCTGTACATCCTAGACAAGCACTCCGCCACTGAGCTGCATCTAGCCCAGGTCAATAGATTTTGACTATTCAACCCCTCCCGCCATACACACCTCTTTGGAAGATCACTACTTTAATTTTTATTCCATTCTTTCTCTCTAGCCCATCTCATACCCTTAGCTTCCTCCAAAACTCTGTACAAACCTAAAAGAGCAACAGAGAACTAGGTGAAGTTTCTTTCTTGAGTCCTCTGCTTTCTCCCTGCTGGCTCCTGTCACACCCTCCCTCCAGGGGGTCCAGGTGGCTAGGAAGTCTATGGCACCCGGTAGAGGCAATGCATTTTCCCTGGAGTCTGCTGGAGCTGGATGCTTCAGGTTAATGGGATTTTTCCCAAGGACCAGAGCGGTGCTCAAGACCCAGCCTCTTAATTCATCTCCATCATATCCCAGAGCTTAAGGTTCTCATGGCTCAGGAATGTTGGCTCCTCAGCTCTAGTGAGAAAAGCACTTGGGCCAAGTGAATGCCGTGTTAATAAAAGCAGCTACCGTATATTATTACTTGAACAAATGAAAATAATTCCAGCAGATCACATTTCCTGGGCCTGCCGGGCTCAAGCACCAATGTGACAATGTCTTAAATTCCACGTAGGTTTCTAATCAGACCCATGTGGAACCGAACTTCATGTTACAAAAAAAAAAAAAAAAAGGAAAAGAAATGCATTCATCTTTCACAGTGGAGAAGGGCCCTCTGAGGAGCAGCAGGAGCACATCTCTGGGTGTTTCAGGTAAGTTGCCTCAGGCAGAAATGCCCTGAAAAGTCTGAGGAGGACAAGATAACCATGCTCTTGTCTTTGGTCAGAGCTACAAAACTCCAGTCTTATCCTCTGCCTGCTGTGTGAGAGGGGAAGAGGCATAGGGATGGGGTGGAGTGGAAGGAGTTGGGAGATGAGGGGGAAAAAAAAGAAAACCATGTCCTAAGCTGCTTTCCTTTTGTTGTTCTTGATTGCTTCTTCCCCTGTTCTTAGTTGAACGTCTTCCAACTCTGAAGACGCTAGCATTTTCTAACCCCTTTTCCTAACATACAATTGTTAAGGAAAATTGCACTGTCAATTTAGATATGCTGGAAAGTGTTTTCATGAGATGTACCTTTCTTCTCATTCCTGTGGAGCCTTCAAAGCAGTTGGTGTTCTGTCTGCAGGGCTCAGGTCCCTTATTACCACAAAGTCTCTCTTTGTCTTAGGGCCATCTCTCAGCACTTCCACTTGGTGGGTGTCCATTGTCATCCCCTCAGGAACCCCATCCTCTAATAGGTGGGAGTGGCAGCTAACAGAAAGAAGGGAGGACTTGGTCCCCATCCCCCAACACAATGCCCCAGGTAATCAGCATGGAGTCTTCTACGGAGGAAATCTATTTGTGCTTTGCACTTGTCAAACTACTATTAATTAGAAGGGTGTAAAGGCTGTTAGGATTATTAAAACTAAAACCCCTTAACAGCATAACTGAATTACTAGTATCTTCTTGTTAATATGTATTTTTCTTAACAAGTGAGTGTCAACAGAACCACCATCAGCTGAAGTTCCTTGCGTTTTTTTTTTTTTTTTTTTTTTAAGTTTTATTTTATTTTGAGACAAGATCTAAGTCCTAATTGCAATCCTCCTGCCTCAGCCTCCTGAGTCGCTGGGATAATAGGCGACACCGCGCTCAGCTGAGTTTCTTAATTTTAAAAGAAAACAAGAAAGTTGGTGTTCACTGATTTCAGCCTCAGTCTACACCTGAGAGACAGCAGAAGTCTAGGCCCAGAGACGATCATGGACTTTGCCGGAAATAAGACAATTAGCTAGAAACTGGAACTGCCAAATGCGCTTGCGCTGTGGGCCTTCAGCTCATTATCCGCGGAGCGCTAACGCGGTGCACATAGCTACCATAGGACCCTGGGTGTGAGACCCGGGACACGATGTCCCCATCTGCAAAATGACCATGCAGATTGAATACACCTCTCAGGGGGCGTTGGGAGATAATGCTTCACAGAAGCCCTCTGCAGCGTGCCTGTCAAACAGTAGGCGCTCAATGCAGGGTAGCTATTTATATTGTTTCGGAAGGGAGGCAAACTACCCTCAGGCTCTGCACCACTCTCTCTGAGAAGCAGACACATGGGAGGACTTGGCCCTCATTCTCTGACCATGAGTTGCCACCTGGTCCAGTCACCAGCACCCCCCACCTCGTGAGGGTTCCCTTCCCCCCAAGAGAAATTCCATTTAGAGGCAGTAGCAGCTGAGCCACCCCAGCGAGGAGGCAGCGCAGGGGGCTTAAAGGGAGATAGTGTGAATGAAATCATCACCCAGCGGGAGTCTTCCTGGCTCCAGGGATCAGTTGGCAATTGTTTTTTTAGATTGTGATAATGGCCCCTGAAGGGCAGAAGAGGGAACCGGTTTAGGGTAGTTCAAGAGCATCTGGTCTCCAGCCACACAGGTGCCCAGGCTTGGGCACAGCTGTCCAGCCCCTCTGACCCTGGGGTCCAGGGAGGAGAATCTCCCACCTAGGAGAAGATGCTCTTTGGTCAAATGCTGCTGGGGGTGGGCAGAGTGAGAAAGGCGAGACTTCTGGACTGGGCTGGGTTAGTTCATCAACCCTTGACCCCATCTGTAGTCATTTGCCTGATGGGTTGGGGTATCCCACAGTTCAAAGAGGCCCACAGCGCAAAGAGATGTCTGCTTACCATTTGCCACTCTGAATGCTTTTCCCCCTTTGAGGCATTTTCTCTGCTAAACCTTATATTCCTAGCCTTTCCCAGCTTTTCCTACCAAGACCAAGAGGTTTACAGTGGAAAGTGCAATAAATTTACCCTAGATTTGTGCTCCTCCCCCCTCTCCACAATGGAGTTCCTTTCTGGATAAGGAGAAAGCAATACTAGTTTTACTATTAAGGGTGGTGAGACTAACAGTTTATGTAATTTGTGCTTCCTTCCAGATTTACCTGTTAAAATCCCAGACTTGTGAGGTAGACAAAGGGGAATGAAGGGAAGAGGGGAGGATGGGATAGGGAAAGACAGTGGAATGAGTGTGATCTAACATTCCTAGTACATATGTGAGTATACCACAGTGAATCTCACCATCATGTACATCCACAAGACACTAATTAAAAAGAATGCTATAATAGCAGAAAGATCAGTAGAGTAGAGGGAAGGGAACAGGGGGTGGGAGGAAGGGAGGGGAGGGGACGAAATTAGAACAAATTATAATTATGTCAACATATGATTATACTTTTATAATCATGTCAAAATGAATTCCATTGTCATGTATAACTACAAAGAACCAATAAGAAATTTAAACAAACAAATAAATAAAATCCCCTGCATAGTCAACAATCCAAATTTCCAGCTCTCCAATTCAGTGGGAATCTGGGCAATATTCAGGCTGGTTAGAAGATGCTTTTGGGGAGGATTCACCCCATGGAAGGGGTGCCTGTTCCACTAAAGTCTCTGGTTGTTCCCAGGCTGCTTCCTGTCCTCCCTTTCACTTTTCCAGAGACTGATAAAGAGGTAAAGAAGGTGTTGGAGAATTCTAAGCCACAGGCTGTTTCATTTCAGGTGCCCTCCAAGTCTCAGGGCTAGTATAACACTGGTGATTCCCTGTCCTCCAGAAGCCCTGTAGCCTGGTGGTCCCTAAGCCTGCCTATGCTCAAAAACACCTGAGAAATTAAAAAACAAACAAATAAAAAACAAAAACAGATTTGCAGCCCTCATCTCAGCCCTGCTGAATAATAATCTATGAAGGAGGTCCCTGCAAGGTGATGCACACTATCCACGGAATCAGGAGGAGACCCTGCTTTTCATCCATGCCATGCGTGTCCATATACCATCCCAGACTTTGAGATGTTAGTTAACACTAAAGGTTATGAACAGAGGCCATCTGGTCAACCTGCTCTAGTATTTAAAAGGCCTCTTTTGCAGGGATAGCCCCCTACAATCCAGCCCCAGATCTGTTTGTTCACTTCCTGATCTTCAGTTTGTCCTCCAAAGGGCAGTAAAACAGCCCTCCATACACTCCCCATAAATAACTCTGGTATTACTTGAAGATTGCTCTGAGGTCTTCCTTTTTAGCTTCATTTCTGCTGTCAAAAGAACTCAGTTTCGACAACTTCAACAGGATGTTTAAACCCATATTTTAGAATAGGCCAAATCACGGGCTGAAAGTCCCAGGTGGGTTGGAGAGCAGAAATTTTGATTCATGTGCTACATGTTGGCTACTGTGCTGAAGTGTCAGCATGTAGCCTGCCAGAGACCATCTATGGTGGCAGAGAGAGGGGTGGGACCAGTGCCTGCCAAAGGGGTGCCACAGAGGGGATCCTTCTCTAGCTTGTAGGATCAAAGACCAGAGGACAGCAAACCTTGGAATAAAATTTCATCACAGTGCTGAAGATGGGAAATGGCCTCCATCTCCATGCTTCCTGTGGCAGTCTAGCTGGGATGTCATAGGGCAGCATTTGCAGGCTGAACTCTCACCTAGGCCTGCTTCTCTGGGCCTCTCTGGTTCAGGGAATCAGACCTTTCCATGAGCCTGGATGGCAGCTGTATACCAGAGTGCAGACTTCTCTGACCCAAGAACTCCCTGTGCTATGGTTTCTTTAAATGCAAAGGCCCTGGCAAATGGACCAGGAAAATCATAGTCTAAAGCAGACATCAATTAATTCTGAAGTTAACAAAGCAGGATATTCTAGGAGCCCTCACTTGCAAGGGCTCCTTTCATAGCCCCTTCTTTTCTCATTTTGGATAAAGAGTCACTTCATTTTGGATAAAGATAAAGATTCACTGTGCTGTATTTGTATTATTTCCTTCAATTGTGTGTCAGGCCTTATGCAACCTGGAGTTTCCCCTGGCCTGATGAACTCACCGTTGTGTACAATCTTCCTTTACTGTTCATGGCAACGAAGAGTGCACTTTTCACTCCAAAGAGACTCACCACACCTCGCTCCACTGTGGAAATTTCCAGCAGGCCTGACAAGGAAACGGGGGTTACATTACCTAAGGCTCATACAAATCAGAGTGGGGACTCAAGCCCCACCAGGGCATCCAGTCCATCCACCTCCTCCTAGATAGCCAGACCCTCTATGACCTCTGTCCTTGATCTCTCTAATTTTAGGAGATCCCACTGCTAGATTCATCATGTCGAGCCACTATCCTCTGAAATATCAGTTCTGCAAGAAAAGCTTCTACATCAGTGACCACCATGCATCTATTTAAGATTAGCTTTGAATCTGGACTTTCACTGAATCAATCCCTCCAGATCCTTGGCTTGGGTAAAGCCATGAGTTCTGATTATTATTATGATGATGATTATTTAATATAGGCTCACATGTTTTAACAAATCTCAAACCATCCTATCTAGGAAACATTGCAGCTACACAGAAGCTATTGGCTTGCATGGATCCTGCAGTCCCCATCCTGTCTCAGCTGGGAGACTATTCATGCATAATGTGTCAACTTGTAGTATAAGGACCCAGGGACAAAGGGAGCAGGTTGAAGTAAAGAGAAGAATGTGCTTCAGCTGGGAATTTTGCAAACCATTTGCCTTTCCTTCTCAGAGAGGGAAACTGAATAAAAATAAGTTCATGTCTAATTTGGTCCAAGAATTCTTAGTCAGTCTCCCCACTGCTGCCCCATGGTTTTCTAGGCTGATGGTCCCTAGGGGTCTTACAAGGCTTCAGATGGGCCAGTAATGCTGAAGTCATTAGTGCCACAGGGACTGCATAGGGTGATGGCAAAGGCCACCAAGATGCTCAGATCTCAGCATATTGAGTTTGTACCCAGGTAGGGTCCAACCAAGTCATCTAAGCAGTGCATATCATTTCTCCCCCTTTATAGTAGGGCTCCATCCACCAGAGCAAGACCCCTTCATCTCTTAGTTCTGCTGGAGCCCACATCCCCAAATGTCTCATCTGGCTGCAGTAGTCACTCACTGTAGGGGTTCTCCTCGTGGGTTCCACTGATTCTGCCGTCGGGGGACACCTGGAGGTGAAAGCCGATGCCCACGTTGCAGTAGAGTCTCCGCTGCCGCTTGATTCCCACCAAATAGCCGCTTTCCCAGTTCACCCCGGCGATCTCTCCAGCAAGCCCAGCTCGAGACCTGGATAGCAGGGTGCCCCAGCCTCTCGAGTCCAGCAGCGTACTGTTGGCGCGGGTGCCTGCAGGCGAGGGCACCACCATGCCCACTAGGACGCCTAGGAAGACGAGAGCCTGCAGCGTGCCCTGAAGACGTCCTGCTCCCCGGGACATAGTGATGAACAGCCTCTGTCCCAGGGCCATCCACCTTGCCTCTCAGGCACGTGGTCAGAATTAATGGCCCTAAAAATACCGCCCTTCTTGTTTTTCTCCCCTCAGCATGGCGGCAGGGGCTTATTTTTGGAAGGCAGATGAGGGCTGCTGACATGAAACCAAAGCCTGCTTCGGGCACTCGGGTTGAGAGCAGAGGGACCCAGGCTGAGCCGCGGCCGGTAGGGACCATGGCTTAGGGACGCTCTCTAGCTTGCCGCTTGCTCCGTCCCGAGGTGATACTATTTGATTTGACCTATCTTTATAGTTCAGCAGCCCGGCCCTCCCCTCCACCCATCATCCCCCTGACGTCAGCTGGCCTAGCTCACTTATCCAGGACTGTAACATTAACCTGCTCCTGGGCCTGGCTGCCTCCCCAGACCCCCATCACCCTCTCCACTCCCCAGGGATTCTGGGAGCCACTGTCATTCCAACTATGAGGCAGGAATGAAGTTAGCAGGGAGCATCTCTGGGGGAGGGGGGAGCTGGCTGGGAGCCCAGGGGAAGAGGGAGGCAGAAGCCACCCAGGACCCATATTGGGCAGCAGTTCTTGGCCTGGCAGTGCTGGCTTCCTTATTTAGAGGGCAAAGGGTAAAGACAGGGATGGGGAAAGGCTTGGTGGCGGGCTATGACAGTTACCTACAAGTTACTCTCAAGACTTCTTCATGGAAAGAGCTCATGGTAGAGGAGGGTGCTGAAAGGCCAAACCTTTGCAGCAAGGGATTGAGGAGGGAGGGAGGGTTTGGCCCCTGCTCACTACCGTGGCTGTGGCATTCACTCTGGGTGGAAATTGTGTCTGGCCCTTGCCTAGCCCTCTGTCTGTTCTCCTCATCCCTGGTGGCTGATGGATACTATTCCCATTTTGCAGATGAGAAAGCAAAGGCTTATAGATGTGAAGTGGCTTGCCTGGGTTACCACAGTCACCAGAGCTTATCAAGTGTACCTGAGTTCCAAGCCTATCCATGATTTTGCTTGTAAATAGAAGCAGGATTTCCAGGCTTGCCCCCTGAGTTTATTTTGCTATATGTACACTAAGAACACATCATGGAATTTTTTCAGTAGCACAAAATGATTCATCTGTTAAATAAATACTTACCAAGTATCTCTGATGTGCATGGGAATTTCTGCATTTGCAGCTAACTTTGGCTAAGCTGGTATTACAACTAGTAAAAATATTTCTGCTAAGAAGTTATTCTCACAGTCATTTTTCTCTTCTCCTTCTCCTTCTTCTTCTTCTTTTTGGTACAGGGGCTTGAACTCAGGGGCACTTGACCACTGAGTCATATCCCCAGCCGCTTTTTTGTATTTTATTTAGAGACACTGTTTCACTGAGTTGTTTAGTGCCTCACTTTTGCTGAGGCTGACTTTGAACTCAGGATCCTCCTGCCTCAGCTTCCTGAGCCGCTGAGATTACAGGCATGCGCAACCGTACCCAGCCTCACAGTATTTTTAAGTGTATTGCCTGTTTAATTGAAGTAAAGAAAATCTTTTTAAAAGCCTACAAAACCCCTCACAAATTGCTATGTAAATTTAAGAAAAAACTGCATCCCTGAAAATAAAATAAGTTGTTCACAGGGTCATGTGGGGAATGAACTCAAGTTTAAAATCTAGGTTTCTTGTCTTTCAATCCAGTCTTCATCTATCAGTGGAACATCAGCTCTGATTCTAAAGGAATTGGAAGGGGTGTGTATTGAGGAGGAAGTAGAGGTGGCAGTTTTAGTAGGGCTGGGTTTGAACATCCTGTGCAGGTACAAGCTGGTGTCAGGTTCCGCACTGGGCAGGAAGGGGCTGGTGATTCCCTTGGCTACACTCCACACCCACACTTCAGTTTGCAGGCAGCTTGGAAAAGCTCCCAGGGTGGGTTCTACTGCTTGGGAACTCTTCTGAGACATGACCACCTCCCTTCTAATTCTAAACCTCCTGCTCTGGCCTAGTCCCAGCCTCTGGTCTGTGAATTCTGCTTGCTGTGTGCCCCTCTAGCTGATTGATTTGGACTGATGCATTTCTGTTGATCTGCCTGCAGCTTTGATTTTGTCCTACATGTCCTCTCTCAGATCCCTTGAAGACTAAATATCTTTTGTCTTTTTTATTCTCTGCTGATAAACTGAAGTTGGAGTGATATATGTTAATACTGAGGTAGGAGGGACAACATGTACTACTGTCCTCACCATGGGGCCCCCCAGCTTCCCAACCATCTTTCCACTCCCCATCCTCCATTGCCTAATGTCCAACCTTATCATCACTAGCACCATTTCCCACAAGAAGGAAAAATCAGTGCCTGGTGGGCATGGAGTCAGTCTACTGTACAGGACTGAACTGAAATTTATTTTTTTGTTGTTTTGAAGGATGTTTAGAAGCATCCTCTGCAGAATTGGAGGGTCATGAATAAGCCAAAGATAAAACTATCAACAAAAATAATTTCACTTTGGATTTTCAACTTGATTTCATACATTTACATTTTCACAGGTATGAGAGCAGCAGGAACACATTTTTACTGATGTTTAATTTGAAATCTTGGGTCAACTATGCTTGTTGTTCTGACTTGGGAAGGGACAGCCTAGAAGCATGTTGGATGGTAAGGAGGATGCTACAGTTTGAATCCTGAATGTCCCCCCAAGTCCTATGTGTTGAAGGCTTGGTCTCCAAACTGTAGTGCTATCTTGAAGTGGTAGAACCTTTAAGAGGTGGGACTTAATGGAAGGAAGTTAGGTCCTTGGGAATGTGCTCTGAAGGGATGTGGGCATGTCATTCTCTTCCTTTCTCTTTACTTCCCAGCTGCCACATGGTCAAAAGGCCTCCTTCATCACATGTTCCCACTATGATATACTGCGCTACCACAGGCCCAAAGCAAACAGAGCCAAGTCACCATCCTAAAACTTCTGAAACTGTGAGCTAAACTAAATATTTCCTTTTTAAAAGTTGGTGTGGTCCCAGCGATTTTGTCACAGTAACAGAAAGACTAAGAGAGAAGTTAGTTATTCAGGAATTAACACTTACCATGGATGACTAGAGAAGTACTAGTTGGCAAAGGTCAGAATCTCTGTGGAATGTTTTATTGAAACCCATCCGTTTGGGGCCTACCCAAAGAGAGATTGAACTACAATAGGGTCCATGCTGTATACCAATAAAGTTGGTAAATCTCTTTAGATTCACCTCATCCCAGATTCCTGTCTGTGCAGAGGTTGTTTCTGGCTGATGTGCTATATAAAGCATGGGTTTCATAATGGGGACACCTGGATTTGAATCTCAACTATACTACTCATTAGCTGTGTGACCTTGGGAGAGTTGTGAACCTCTCTGAAGATTTTTTTCCATCTGAAAAATGAGATCATTACTTCATAGGGTTGTTATAGTGATTAACAATAATATATGCAAAGGTCATTGCATAGTACAATATTACTCTTCCCCAGACAGTTCTCTGAAACTCATTGAAAATCTCTCATGCAATTAAGGAAGGACAACTCTAAGTAAGAAGGACCATCTCTCATCTCCAGGGGTGGGAGACATACACGGGCTTCCAGTTCCTAACTGCCATTCACCAGAGCATATGTTGTGATGGTTGTTAACATATGCAGAAGCTGGAAGCCCAGATTCCTAAAATATTCTGAAAACCAGTAATAGCCCTGGTGTCGTCCACTGTTAAATATAAAACTTAAGTAATTCATTCTATTAAAAAGCCTGGGTCTTATTTTTATCGGGTGATGTGATGAGGCCCCATTCTAAATGTGCCTCCTGTGCCTATCTCTATAGCAACCCCACTGTGCTCATATATCCATATATTTTCCTGAAGGCTAATTAAGTTGACAACTGCTAGGGCTTCTTGGTTTACCAGATTTGCACTTGACCCTTCTCTTGGGGCTTAGGGACCCCTATGGATGTGAAGTGATAAAGAAAAGAGTAACAGGTGGAGGAGGCCTCTCCTGGACCCCTCTTTCAAATAGTTGCTCAACAGCCTTTGGGGGTTGTCAATCACTCTTGTTGGATGAGCCAAGACTTAGTAGAGGTGAGTGAGAAAATATGATAATGTGTCTTCTTCCACAACAGGGTCCTTTTCCCTGAGTGAGGCACCACAAAATTTAGATGGATCAAATTCGGCAGCTTAGCTACACTTACCTTTCGTATCAGCTGCATGGTGGAACTGCCTCTGTCACAAACAGGTGGGTTGCCCTCTATGGCTCCTGTTTATTACATAATAAAGATCAAACCCCCCCAGGAGTGACCATGAGGGAGAGCTCATGCAACTTAGAAGAGCCGGACATGTAGATAGCTTCCATCTACTTCTCACATTTGATTTTGAAAAAGTAACATTTGTCTTTTTTTGTAGATAAATTGGAAAATACAAAAGAGAATAGTGGTTTGTGTTTAGTATCTTTGTGTCTTTTGTCTTAAAGTCTGTCTATACTTTGGTACAACGTCCTTGATACCACCCTTCTTCTTTTCTCCTGTCTTGTTTAGATAAGTACCTCTGCACCTGGTACAGGTGGCTCACAGGACTTAAGAGCTTGAGATGGGCATGCATAGAGGAAGGGTCTAGGAAGGATCCTTACCTTAGATCTGATAAAATTTGAGCACTTAGGGCTCATGAAGGAGGGAGCCCCTGGTGCCCAGCTTTGTGATCTGGCTGCCTATATATTTGCAGTCCCCGGGGAGGCAGCCATCTCATGAAGGAGCCCTGAGTTATAAGGGAGAATTCAAGAGAAAAAAGTTTCATCCAGATCTGAGGTCTCCAGGTTGAGTTTCTGCAGGGAAGAATTGACTATTAACTTGCCAACTGTTCCATGTAAAACCTGCACTTTGTACTTTCCTAGTAGACTTCACATTTTCCTGGGCACTGCCCCTGGGAGTAAAAGCCCATTTAAAGTCATAATCCAAATTTCCCTGCTTCTTACCTCTCTACCAACTCATGTGGAATTTCATCCCATTATACATCATTCCCAAGATATTTCTGGAATTCCAGAGAATACCTCTTGGGACCAATGCAGGCCATGGACCACCTTGTCCCCCAGCCCTTCACCTCCTGCTGGGCCGTCAGTGGGTGTGATCTTTCTTACCACAGCTCCAACCTAAGCTGAAGGACCCAAAGCTCCTCTGTGTTCTTTTTCAAAGCAAACGAACATACTTTTGGCCCCTTCTTTATGTTATACCTGTGATAGGTTTACTTATTTTAATTTTATTTTCAGATTTCCTGCCTAGCAGAGAACTCAACCTGGTTATGGGCTGAGCTTAACAGGTTGGGTTCCCTTTTCTTTCAGGATACATTCTTTCTCAGGAGATTCCTCAATCCTCAAACAGTCTTCCGTGGGGCCAGCCCATCTGCTGAATCCCAGGGGAAGTTCAGATTGGAGATCCTGCTCCACTCCCTGCAATCCCTGTGCAGAGAAGGGAGGGAGCCCCCGATGCCCAGCTTTGTGATCTGGCTGCCCACATATTTGCAATCTTTGGGGAGCCAGCCATCTCCTCCACTCCACCCAGAAATTATCTGGATTCATGGGCTACACAGTCTATCCTTTCAATCTCAGCACCCCCACATCTTGCCATGTGTCTCAGTGTGACTTCCCTGATAGTCCCTTCCTTTTCTGACCTTCTCTTTCTGTTCTCTCTTGATCCCCTCCTGTCCTCAATTCCCCAGCCATATATTCACGCTAGAGGGTTCGCCAACTACCAAGGAGGCAGCACCTCAGCTTGGCTCACCATGGCCACAACTCTCAGCTGAATTTGCAAAGGGGCAGAGGAGTCAGATAACTTTTTGGAGCTTTAGAACGCAAGGGACTTTGGCTCTGCTCAGAGTTTTGCGGTTTCTCAGGTTTGACTTTCATGATCATCATCTAATAATACCTACTGCGTGCTGAGGCGGGCATGCCCCCTGCCAGCCGCCATGCAGAGTTATGTAAAGACTCGGCCCTCAGTGGCAGGTTCCCCAGTGTAGCACTAAAAGGCCACTATGTCCTGACCTCTCCAGCTCCATCGCCTGCCTCTCCCTCTCTGGGAATTTTTGCTTCTGCAATTTCAAATGGCCAGTTGCTCTCAGTCATGCTTTGTTCTTCATGTCTTTGCTCAAACTGTCCGATCTTTGTGTGGCAGATTTCTTCCCATCTTGAAAGACAGCTTGGATGTCACCTCTGGAAGCAATCCCTTAAAACCTTCTCCCTGTCTCTAAGCTAGACTGGGTGCCCTGCTTCCCCTTCCCCTCATCACACCTCATAAATGTTTTGCATATATCTCTATCATTGCCCTTATCTGATTTATAGTAATCAAAGGTGCTCACTTTGATATTGAAATCCTTCAGCCAGCAATGACATTCTCCTTATCTGGCCATGTTCAGATCTGAGAACCATGTCTGCCACACAGTAAAGCCTATGAAATGTTTGAGTAAGTGTTGATGAAGTAAAGACTTTGAATTCATGGATTTCATTAGATGAAGAAACAAGGGTCAAGCCCTCTGTGGAGAGGGGATTGGAACCTTGGTGGGGTGGGGCATATTAATTTGACAGAAGCACTTATCTATTTATTTATTTTCTATACTAGGGACAAATCCAGGGGCCCTCTATACTGAGTTACATTCCCAGCCATTAATTTTTTTTTTTAAATTTTGAGACAAGATCTTGCCAAATTACACAGGCTGAACTCAAACTTGTGAACTTCCTGCCTCAGCCTCCCTAGTAGTTGGAATTATAGGTGTGTGCAGCCATGCCTGGATATGAACTTTTTTTTTTTGCAGTTGTAGATGGGCAAAATGCTTTTATTTTGTTTATTTTTATAAACATTTAAAAAATTTTAGTTGTAATTGGACACAATACCTTTATTTTATTTATTTATTTTTATGTGGTGCTGAGGATCAAACCCAGCACCTCACATATGCTAGGCAAGCACTCTACTGCTGAGCCACAACCCTAGCCCTTATTTGTTCACTTATATGTGGTGCTAAGGATCGAACCCAGTGCCTCACACATGTTAGACAAGCACTCTGCCACTGAGTTACAGCCCCAGCCTCTGTACTTTCAATATTAGGATTAGCATTAAAATTAATTGCATTGAAGATTTCTGCTTCCACAGTGATAGAGCAACTTGTACTGAACTTCTGTTTCCATAATAAACAACATCCTGTTTCACCTAAGGCAGGAAAATTGAGAAGCAGAAAGTTCACATTTCAAAAGGAGCTGGAGGCATAGGCTCACCCAAAGACCTAATCATAGGACTATAGAAGGCTTTCCCTGCCCGCAAGCCTCACTACTATACTACTAAAGGCCTAGTTACTATTGTTCCTTTTACCCAGTATATCATGTCTAATCCCAACAAAAAATTAAAAAGCATGCTAAAAGGCAAAAGAAACAAAGCTTGAAGACACTTAAACAAGCATTGTAATCAGAGACAGATACAATAGGAATGTTGAAATGATCAGATAAGGATTTTTTTAAAAATATGATTAATAGAAAAAGTTGACATCTTTGAAGAACAGATGGATAACATAACAGAGAGATGGACATTCTAACACAGAATAAAAAACATGCTAGACATTAGAAACATTGTAACAGAAATAAATAATACCTTTGATGAGCTCATTAATAGAATGAATGTCTCTGAGGAAAGAATCTTTGAGCTTGAGGATAAGACAATTGAAATTCTCTGAATTTAAAAGTAAAGAGATTCTGGGTCTGGTGACACTCATCTGTAATCCCAGAGGCTTGGAGGCTGAGGCAGGAAGACCATGAGTTCAAAGCCAGCCTCAGCAACTGAGGTCCTAAGCAACTCAGAGAAACCCTGTCTCTAAATAAAATATAAAAAAGGGCTGGGGACATGGCTCAGCTGTCAAGTGCTCCTGAGTTCAATCCCTAGCAGCTCTCCCACCCCCCAAAAAAAGTAGAGATAAATATTGGAAAAAGAAAACCTTAACAAAAGAGAATATACAAGAAGTTTAGACCAACCACAGAAGATTTAACATGCATAGTGAGAATACTGATGGAGAAGAAAGAGGAAAGAGTTAAAGCAATACTTACATCAATAATGGCTGAGAATTTCTCCAATTAATTTCAGGTACCAAACCACAGATACAGGAAACTCAGAGAACATCAAGCAGGATAAGTGCCAAAAACCTAGATGCAGGCAATTATATTCAAACTTCAGAAGAATCAAAGACAAAGAAAAATTCTTGAAAAAAAGCCAGAAGGAGAAACTACCTTACTTAGAGAGGAGCTTAATTCCTACCTTACTTAGACAGGAATTATATCTAACTTACCCTCGGAAACTAAGCAAGCAAAAGGAGAGTAAATATTTAAAGTGTTGAGAGAAAAATATAACCTAGAATTCTGTGCCCTGAGAAGTGATCCTTCAAAAGTGAAGGAAAGAAAGACTTTCTCAAACAAAAATTGAGGAAATTTGTTTGACTGGCAAGAAATGTTAAAATAAGTTCTTCAGAGAGAATGAAAAATGATGTAGGTCAGAAATTTGGGTCTACATAAAGAAAGGCAGAATATCAGAGAAGGAATAAATGAAGGTAAAATAAATATTTTTTATTTTTTTGTTCTTATTGATTGATTTACCAGATAATAGTTCGTTCACAATAGTAACAGCAACGTATATATTTTATTCTACATAAATTATTTATAATAGCTTATGTATGCTTTCTTATAAATAAAATAATAAGCAATGATACCAAAAAAAGGGAGAGGGAAATGAGGACTATTTGCTAGTATAAGATACTTGCATTGTAAAGTGGTAGAGTATTATTTAAAAGTGGACTAGGATTAGTTGTCAATATATATTGCAAACTCTGGGGCAACCACAAAAAAAAAATTGAAGAAGAAAAATGGATAGGTAAATATGCTAAGAAAGAAGAGAAATAGGCTCATAAAAATACCCAATTTAAACTATAGATGGCAAAAAAGAGCAGAAACAAAGGAAAAGGGTGATGAATGGAAAATAGTTTAAATGGAGATATTAATCCAATTGTATCACTAATTATTTTAAACAACAATGGTATAAATATACTAACTAAAAGACACATTGCCAAAGTGGATCCAAATGTAAGACCCAACTATGTGTCATCTATTAGAAATTCACTTTGAATAAAAAGACCCATATAGCTGGGCGTGGTGGTACATACTTTTAATCCCAGTAGCTCTAGAAGCTGAGGCAGGAGGATTGCAAGTTCAATGCCAGCCTCAGCAAATTAGCAAGAACCTAAGTAACTTAGCAAGACCCTGTTTCAAAAAAAAAAAAAAAAAGAAAGGCTGGGAGGTGTAGCTCAGTGGTTTAATGTCCCTGACTTTAATCCCTGGTACAAAAAAAAAAGACCCATATAGGTTAAAAGTCCAGGAATAAAGGAAAATGTTAACACTAATCAAAATAATATAAATCAGTGCTCCAAGAAGACATACACATCCTTAATAAATGAATCCACTATTTGTAGTTGGAGACTTCAGCACCCCTCTAATGAGAAATAGATAGATCCTGCAGCAGGCAGAAAAATCATTAAGGGTATGGTGGAATCCACCATCAATCAATTAGATTAATTAACATCTATAGACAATGTCATCCAAAAACAGTAGTTCATATATTCTTCTCAATCTTACATGGAAAATTCACTAAAATAAACTACATTCTGGACCATAAAACAACTTAACATTTTTAAAGAATAGAAATTATACAATGACTGTTCTCAGACTATAATGGAATTACACTAGAGTCTAATGACAGAAATAAAGATGTAAAAAATCATCCAAATACTTGGGGACTAAATAACCCATTTCTAAATAAAACGTGTGTCAAAGGAAACATTTCAAGAGAAATTTGAACTAACTGAAAATGAAAATAAAATGTTTCAAAATTTGTGGGAGGCCTCAAAAGCAGCTTAAAGGGAAGTTTATAGTATGGAATGCATATATTAGAAAGAGAAAAAGATCCAAAATCAATAATCTAAGCACCCTCCTTAAGAAACTAGGAAAAGAAGAGCAAATTAAACTCAAAGCAAGCAAGTAAGCAGAAGAAAAGAAATTAAAAAAATTAAAGCAGGAATAAATGAAATTGAAAACAAGATATCAATAAAGATAATCAATGAAACCAAAGATGGATATTTTGAAAAAATTGATAAAATATATAACCTCTTGTCAGGGTAAGACAGAATTAAAGAGAAGACACACATTATGAATAATAGAAATGAAAGAGGGCACATCACTACAGGTTCCAAGGATATAAAAATGATAATAAAGGAATACAATGAACAACTCTATCTCCACAAATTTGACAACCTAGATTAAATCGATCAAGCCCTGACAGATTCAATCTTCCAAAACTCATGCAAGAAAAAATACAATTTACCAGATAAAGGTGTCTGGTAAATTCTGTGAAACAAAGAAAAAAATTATACCAATTTACTACAGTCTCTTCCAGAAAATAGAACCAGAGAAAATAGTTTCTTATTCATTCTATGAGGCCAGCATTACTTACTTTAATACCAAAACCAAAGAAAGATGTTACAGAAAACTATAGATCAGTATCTCTCAGGAAAATACATGCAAAAATTCTTAGTAAAATATTAACAAAGCCAAATACAACAGGGTATAAAAATTATAACAAGATGAAATTCATCTGATATATAAAAATCTGTTTCAGAATTTAACAAACACAAAAACCAGCCTGGCACTGTAGCATATGCCTACAACCCCAGAAACTTGGGAGGCTGAGGCAGGAGTATCACAAGTTCAAGGCCAGCCTCAGCAATTTATTGAGACTCTGTCTCAAAATAAAAAGGGCTGAGGATGTGGTTCAGTAGTTAAGCAACTCTGGGTTCAATTTCTGGTACCAATAAAAAAATCCCAATTAATGTAATCTATCACATCAAGAAAGCAGATGATGTGCTGCCTCGGGTTGAACCCAGAGCAATGCAGTCAGCTGACCACAGACTGAGACTTTTGAAATCCTGAATCCCAAATAAACTCTTCCTCTTCTAAGTTGTTCTTTTTGACTAAAATAAGTGATAGTTATAATATCAGTGAATTTTCATCAGTTGCAGTAAATGTACTTCTCTGGTGCAGGATGTAGATAGTGGGGAGGCTGCATTGGTGTTGGGGGATAAGCAGTATATAGGAACTTTGTACTTTTCAGTTGGTTTTGATGTGAACCTAAAATTAAAATTTTTAGCTGGAAGTGGTGGCACATACCTGTAATCCCAAGTGACTTAGGAGGCTGAGGCAGGAGAATCACAAGTTTGAGGTCATCCTAGGTGATTTAATGAGATCCTGTTTCAAAACTTAAAAAAAAAAAAAAAGGATTGGGATGTATCTCAGTGGTACAGTTCCCCTGGGTTCAATTCCCGGTAGCACAAATAAAATAAAATAAATAAGCAAAATAAGAAAGAAAGAATAACATTTATTATTTTTAAAAGTTTGAAAAAATGGACAGAACATCATTCAAGCAAACTAATATGTGTGCAACTGGAGTATCTAATAAAGGGTCAGAAAAAATATTTGAAGAAATAATTACTCAAATTTTCAAAATTTGAAGGACTATAAAGTCACAGATTTAAGAAGCTCAATAAACTCCAAACCGAAGAAACATAAACTACATGGTACATTGTAATTGAATTGATGAAAAAAGTAACAAATTAAAAAATCTTAAAGCAACCAAAGGAAAACATTTCTCTTATGTACAGGTAAGCAAAGATGAAGATGATAGATTTTTTGGTAGAATATATTGAAATTTTTTTGGGTACCAATTAATTGGCAGAAATTTGTCATATTGGATTTAAGAAAGCATGACCATGTGTGCTTCCTAGAAGAAAGTTACTGTAAATATAAAATAATAAATATTTCAAAAATAAATCAAGAGAAAGCTGGAGTGTCTATATTAATATCTATCAAAATAGTTTTCAGAGCAAAGAAGGAATAAAGAATGAAGAAGGTCATTTTATAATGGGAAAAGATCAAATAATCAAGAGGACATAATAATAATAACCATAAGTATTTATATAACTGAGAGTAGAATTTCAGGAAACATGAAGCAAAATCTGACACAACTACAAGTAGAAACAATTCTCCACAATTACAAACAAACTCCACAATTACAGTCAGAGATTTCAATAATTCCTCTCAAAATTCATCAGACATATCGAGTGATAATTGGAAAGGATAGAGAAAAACAGCACCAGCAACCAGCCTGACCTAATGGAAATTTATGGAACTCTTTATCCCATAATAGCAGCATACCTATTATTATTATTTTTTAAATATTTATTTTTTAGTTTTAGGTGGATACAATATCTTTTATTTTTATGTGGTGCTGAGAATCGAACCTAGTGCCCCACACATGCCAGGCGAGTGCGCCACCACTTGAGCCACATCCCCATCCCCAATTATTTTCAAGGGCACATGGAACATTTACCAAACTAGATCATGGCTTCACTGGCTTCAATTATATAAAATATTTAAGGAAGAAATACCATCGAGGGCTGGGGTCGTGGCTCAGTTGTAGAGTGCTTGCTTAGCATGTGTGAGGCACTGGGTTGGATCCTCAGCACCACATAAATAAAATAAAGTTATTATGTCCATCTACAATTAAAAATATTTATTAAAAAAAGAAATACTATCTATCCTGTACAAACTTGTTGTTTTAGTCAGCTTTTTCACTGAGGTGACTAAAAGACCTACCAGAACAGTTGTAGAGGAAGAAAAGTTTATTTGGGGGCTCATGGTTTCAGAGGTCTCAGTTCATAGACAGCTAGCTCCATTCCTCAGGGCTGGAGGAATCAATCAGAACATCATGGCAGAAGAGAGTGGCTTAGGGAAGCAGCTCACTTGATGATCAGGAAGCAGAGAGAGACTACACTGCCAGATACAAAATATATACCCCAAAGCCACACCCCCAATGCCCACCTCCTCCACTACACCCTACCTGCCTCAGTTACCATTCAGTTATTAATTCAATGATTGGGTTAAGGCTCTCATAACCCAATCATTTCTCCTCTAAACCTCCTTGTATTGTCTCACACATGAAATTTTGGAGGATACCTCATAACCAAATAATAACAAAACCCTTCAGGAAATCGATGGAGAGGAACCACTCTCAGTTTGTTCTATGTGGGCAGCATTATCATTTACTGAAACCAGAGAAAGACATTAGAATTTTAAAAATAATGACATCAATAACTGAAATTATAGATTAATATTCCTCATAATCATAGATGTTAACATTCTTAACAATATTTTAGCAACTTAATTACAATAATATAAAAGAAGCATAATGCATCATGATTGTGGGATTCTTCCTAGCAATGCAGTCTGAGTTTAACAGCCAAAAACCAATCAATAAAACCATTAAACATTATTCTGGAAGTTTCTGTGAGGGTGTTTTGAGATGAGATTAACATTTAAATGGGTAAACTTTGAGTAAAGTTCCCATCTCCATAACGTGGGTGGGCCTCAATCAGTTGAAGGCCAATCTGTCCTGAGCAAGATGGAATTCTGCAGCAAACAGGCTTCATATTTGAATGGTAACATTTGTTCCTTTCTGAGTTCCCATTCTGACAGCTATTAGACAGCAGCAGTAGCTCTTTTCTGGGTCTCCAGACACCCTCCAGATGTTGGAATTGCCAGTCTCCATAATTTCTCCTGCTGCCCACACTCTTTATAGTTTTTTAAAAATATTTTTTAAGTTGTCAATGGGCATTTATTTATTTATATGTGGTGCTGAGAACTGAACCCAGTGCCTTACACATGCTAGGCAAGTGCTCTACCACTGAGCTACAACCCCAGCTCCCCTCTATTGGTTTTGTTTCTCTAGAGAACTATGACCAATACAATATTCTTGTTCATTAATTATAAGACTCAATATTATTCTCCCCCAAATTAATTGATAATTCCTTTGAAAATTTCAGCTGTTCCACTCCAAATCCCCCCCCAAGAAAAGGACAATCTAAGATATATAGGGAAATGCAAAGGATTCAAAAAGCTAACATAATCTTAAAAAGATTAAAATCAGATGACATCTAATTTCAAAACTTACATCTTAATTGTAGTAGCTTTGTAGCAAGTTTTAAAATCCTTTGCATAAGGATAGACATACAGATCAATAAAACATAGTTGAAGGTCCAAAAATAAAGTCATATATTTATGGCCAATTGATTTTAGACAAAGGAACCAAAGAAATTCAATAAGGGAAAAGACAGTCTTTGCAACAAATGGTTTTAAGATGCTTGGAAGTCCACCTGCAAGCATTTGGATTTAGTCCCTTAATTCACACCATGCACCAAAATTAACTTTAAAATGTTGATAAATTGGACTTCATCACAAGTAAAACTTCTGTGTTTTAAAAGATATCATTAAGAAAGTAAAAGGAGTCACAGATTGGGAGAAAATGTTTGCAAATCATATAGTTAATGAAGGATTTATATTCAGAATATATAAAGAATTCTTACAACTCAATTATAAAAATTCCCAATTATAAAATGGACAAAAGACTTTATCAGATGTTTTACCAAAGGAGATATATGAATGACTAAAAAGGAAATGGAAGATGCTCAAAATCACTAGTTGTTAGAGAAATGAGAATTAAAACTACAGTGAGGTGCCCATTCACACCCATTAAGATGGCTCTTATAAGACAGTCACAAGTTTTTGTGAGATTATGGAAAAACTGGAACTCTCTTATACTGCTGGCGGGAATGTAAAATGCTACAGCCTTGAAAAATACTTTAGTTTTTTAATGGTTTCTTTAAAAAGTTAAAGATAAATTTACCATATGTCCCAGAAATATCACTCCTATATCTACCTAATAGAAATTAAGATAAATGTCCACACAAACACTTGTGTCTGAGGTGTTCATAGCAGCATCAGTGAGAGTGACCTAAAAGTAGAAATAATAATATGTCCATTAACTGGTAAATGGGTAAACAGAACATTGAATATTCTTATGATAGAATATTATTTGGCAATAAACTGTTACAAAGTATGGATACATATTGTATTATGAAAATAGTTCAAAAATATTATGCTAAAGGAAAGAAGCCATATCACTTCCCAAAATCATGTTATATGATTCTATTTACATGAAATATCCCTAAAAGACAAATCAATGGAGACAGAAAGTAGATAAGGGTTAGCTGATGACTTGAGGTAAGAAGGGGCAGTTACTGCAAATGGTTATGAAGAATCTTTTGGAGATGATAAAATGTTTTAAAATTGAACCCAGGGCTTCCCAAGTGCTAGGTAGCGCTCTACCACTGAGCCACAACCCCAGCTCTAGCTAAGACTCTTAAGTGAAATAAGTACTACTGTTTAAGCAATTTTAAGTTGAGTGTTCAACCAAATGCATTCTTTTTTTGTTTGTTTGTTCATTTGTTTTTTTGTGAGTACTGAGGACTGAAGGGTGCTTTACCACTGAGTTATACTTACCCAACCCTTTTTATTTTTTATTTTGAGACAGGGTCTTGCTAAATTGCTAAGGGTCTCACTAAATTGCTCTGGTTGCCCTTGAATTTGGGATCCTCCTGCCTCAACCTCCTGAGTTACTGGGATTTAGGCATATGCCACTGTGCTCAGCCAGCCAAAATTTTTCTAACACATTTCTCAGGCCATACTAATATAGTTTTGAAACAAGAATTACATATTTTAACACTCTTTATCATCAGAGTGATAAGCAGCTATCCTCTGAGCCACACCTTTACCTCTTTTTGTTATTATGGTAGTAGGCGGCCAGCTTTATACTATGGCTACCCCATCCCTCATTCAGATTCAGGGCTGGAGTTTGTGACCAGTAGAATATGGTGAAAATGATGATGTATGACTTCTAAGGGAAGTTCATGGAGGGTGCTGAAACTTCTACCTTGCTCTTGTGGATTACTTCTCTGGAGGAAGCCAGCAGCCATGTTATGGAGACAATGAAGCAGCTTGTACAGATGCCCACGTGGAGAGGCACCAGTAGCCACCAACAACTTGTCAGTTAGGTGACACAGATCCTCCAGGTCCAAGCCAGGACTCCTGACCAAGTCATTCTTCCTGACCCACAGCTATTAGAGATAAAAAACATTTATTTTTGTTTTAAGTCACTGAGTTTTGGCTTAATTTGTTACACAAAATAGAAAACTAATATAGGTAGCAGTTCTTTTTTTGTATTTGGACAAAAATTTTACTCATTTAGTACTTGATCACAACTACTTTTCTTCTGAATAATCAAGAGGTGTCCTAAATTCATGCTTGAGTTACCCAAACAGGATTCTTATTCCTTGTGAACTGGAGCCGTAGACCCAGATGTTCCAAGTTGTCCTTAGTCTGAAAATAACTATACTCCTTCTTCATCTCCTTCTTCTTCTCCTTCTTCTCTTTATTCTCCATCCTTTATTTTGCACTTACTCAAAAAGTCTCAAGATTTTTCAAATCTAGGTCCTCATTATATTACACCACTCATAGTAGGGGTCAGTAAACTCTGGCCTGCCAGCCAACTCCAACTTTCTAATTTTGTAAATAAAGTCTTATTGGAACATAGTCAAGTCTGTTTGTTTACAAATTGTCTACGTCTGCTTTTGCTATATAATGGCAGGGTTGAGTGGCAGAAATGAAAACGATAGGGATCACAAAACTTAAATATTTGGCCCTATTTGGCCCTTTATAGAAATATATTGTAATCCCAGACTTAGGGTTCCTAATATTCCATATTCTGCACTACTTACCCAGCGTTTCTACTGTGAAGCCCTAGATATATCCATGTGGCCTTATTCACCTTCAGAATCTAGGGAGTCTGTTATTTCAAGTTCTTATCTCCTGGCCTATGAGAACCATCAGTACATCACAGTACAACCCACTTCATTTTTTTTTTTTTTTCTGATTTGTTCACACTGAAGTTTTAAAATCACATCTGAAGTTGTAGGATGGGGAACATAGTTTTTTCTTTTTTCTTTTTTCTCTCCCTCCTTCATTTTTTCAAAAACAAAACAACAACAACAACAGAAGGTTGGTGAAATGACAAAACCATTTAAATTCATTCCTTGTGAGTTGCAAAAGAGATGGGAACGTTTTGGTTCTGGAAGCAGATACACATACACACTCATGTTTACAACACAAAACCAGAGCTAGGCAAGTTTGGCATGGAGATGTCACCCCCTGACACATAATCACAGAGTACTTCTCAGCTCTGGCCCTTCAAAGAGGAAGAGGAACAAGGGTAATTCCAGCTATTACAGGTTCTTGGGCACCAAATGAAACACTCTGCTGTAAATTGTATATAATTAGTGAGGAAGAATTTTATTTCTCTGTGGTTAAGAATGGGGCTTTTCCTTCCTCTTGTCTAGGAGGAAAAGAACTGGTTTAGATCAGTCTGGGGGAGTTTCATTTGGCTGAGATGACCAGAAGTCTCTCTGTATCCTAACAAGGCCCTTGTCCTATAATCAGGATCTGTGTAATGGAAATTCTATGTCTTTTTTCTTATAATAAAATCTCCAGTTTCCCTACCACACAACTTTTGTCCTTAAGACCATGCACATCAACTACAAGATGGTAGAAGTTTTCAGATGGTTGGTAATGATGAATACAGAATACAAACTCCTGTTCATTCTACAGCATTTTCACAACTCTCCCCCCATAGTCTCGGCCCTCTGGGAGTTTGTAATTTTTTAGGGGAGATCAATTATTTATAGAAAAATGCAGAATTAGGAGGGTCTGGACCCCAAAGAAGCACAGAGTGGGAGGGATCACCAGATATTGCATATATATATATATATATATATATATATATTTTTTTTTTTTTTTTTAATATTTTATTTTATTTTTTTAGTTTTCGGCGGACACAACATCTTTGTTTGTATGTGGTGCTGAGGATCAAACCTGGGCCTCATGCATGCCAGGCGAGCACGCTACCGCTTGAGCCACATCCCCAGCCCTATATATATATTTTTTTGTGCCAAAGCAAGTTGGACAAGTTCCCTCTAAGTTATACTTTTGGAAATGACAACCCTGAGAGTGATTGGTGGTGTCCTGCTGGGTGGTGACAATAGTAGTTGGAGATTGGAATGTTCCTGCTAGTCCAGTTTCTATGCCATATGTTTTTCAACACATTTTCTTAGTTCTGCACTGGGTGCGATACTAAGAATAAAGTAATAGACCCACTTTCACCAGGGACAGAGTCTTCTGAAATGGAGACAAGAATTTCACACACAAAACAATGAGAAAACCAGACAGAAGAAAATAGATTTCAAAACTGTTGGAACAGAGAACAGGGAGTTCCTAAGTGGAGGAAGAGAGAAACTTGGTCTGGAGGTCAGAGAAGACAGAGTTGAGGTGTGGGGAATAGTCTGGAAAGAGAGAAGGGGCAGGGCTAGTGTAGCAGTCCCCACACCCCCTTTCACCCCAACCAAGACTGAAACCCATTTATTCCATCTGTTAGTTAGTTTTCCACTGCAGTGATGGAGAAAATCGACTATGCCTTAGGAAATCAACTTGAAGGAGGAAAAGATTTATTTTGGCTTACGGTTTCAGAGGTTTTAGCATGTGGTCTGCTGGCTCCATCGCTTTTAACCCTGTGACAAAGCAGAACATAATGGCAGGGAGCACACGGTGGGAGAAAACCTGCTCAGTTAACCACAGCCAGGAAGGAGAGAGGGGGAGAGAAGAGACAAAAAGAGAGAGAAAGAGAGAGAGAAAGGAATTGGGGACAAGATATAGCCTTCCAGGGCATGCCCCCAGGTACCTACTTCCTCCAACTCAGCTCCTCCTAAGTTTATACTACTTCCCAATTGGCCACTGAATTATGGATCCATCAATAAATTATTCCACTGATGAGGTTAGAGTCCTCATGATCCAATCAGCCTCCAAAGGCTCCGCCTCTAAACACTACTGTCTTTGGGGACCAAGCCTCCAAGATGGGAACTTCTGTAGGACATTTCAGATCCAAATCATAATACCATCCCTCCTGACCTAGTTCTCATCACCTCACTACCTTTTGTCTTTCTTTTACGCTTTTTTCCCCATTTAGCATCTAATGCCAATTTTTTATATTTCATTCTGAGTTTATCATCTATCTCTATTAGTTGATCCCTCTCACATAATTCTATTAATTTGTCATTATATTTCTATCTCTATAATGTTTTCATTATGTGATCTAATTCTCAATCTCTTTTTACTATCTCTCCATCTGCCAATTTCCTAAAATCTATTTTGATCCCTATTTATCATCATTTATGTTTTTACTTCCCTTTTTATATCTACTCTTTTCTTCTTTTATGTCCAAATGATATTTACCTTAAATTTTCTCTGTTTGCAGATGACATGTTCTTATATAGGAAAACCTTAACGATTCTATCAAAAAATTGTTAGAACAAATGAATTCAGTAAAGTTGTAGGGTACAAAATCAATAATAAAAATCAGTAGCATTTCTATATACTCATTATGAACTATCCAATAAAAGTAATAAAGAAAATAATCCCACTAATAATAGCATAAAAATTAAATATTTAGGAATAAATTTATCCAAATAATTGAAAGATCTGAACACTAAAAACTATAAAACATTGAAAAGAACCTGAAGAACACAAATAAATGGAAGATATCCTGTGTTTATGAATTGTAAGAATATCATTAAAATGTTTGCACTACCCAAAGTGATCTACAGATCCAACAATTTCAATCCAATCCCTATTGAATTCCAATGGCATTTTCTACAGATAAAAACGAATTCTAAAATTCATTTGGAACTATAGAAATCCTAAATAGCCAAAGCCATTAAAGCTGGAGGTATCATAACTCTTGATCACAAAATCTAATATAAAGTCATAGTAATCAAAACAGCATGGTATTAACATTTACATGTGCAAATGCACACACACACACACACACACACATGTAGACATAAAAACCAATGGAATACAATAGCCCAGAAATAAATCCACATGTCTATTATGAATTGTTCTTCAACAGAGGTGCTATGAACATACAACAGGGAAAGGGCAGTCTTTTTAATAAACGGTGTTGGGAAAACGGGATGTTCATATGTGAAAGAATGAAATTGGACCCTTACCCCACCTAATATTCAAACATCAACTGAAAACAGATTAGAGACTTACATAAATGTAAGACCTGAAAGTAAAAATAATAGAAGAAAGCAAGGCAAAAGCTTTTTTTTTTTTTTTTTTTTGATGGTGGTGGTGGTGGTGGAGAACTTCTTAAAATTGGTTCGGGCAAAGATTTGTTTGGCTTTGACCCCACAGCAAAAATGACAAAAGCAAAAATAGAAATGTGATCATATCAAATTATAAAGCTTATGTATAGCATAGGAAACATCCTACAGAGTGAAGATGCAACCTAAAGAACAAGAGAACATATATGGAAACCATCTATCTGACAAGGGTAGGTTAATAACCCTGAAACATAAGGAACTCAACTCCATAGCAAGAAAACAAATAATCTGATTTAAAAATGCGCCAAGTAACTGAAGAGACATTTCTCAAAAAAAGACATACAAATGATCAACAAGTATATTTTAAAATGCTCAACATCATTAATAATTAGAGAAATGCAAATTAAAAACCACAATGAGCTGTTACCTCACACCTTTTAAAATGGCTATTATCAAATAAGGTGACTGATTCATATTTGGGTAGGGAGAAGGAGCATGGGAGGAATTGACGAAGTCTAGACAGGGCAGAGTGGGGGGAGGGAAAGGAATGGGGCAGGGGGTTAGCAATGATGGAGGAATGTGATGGACATCATTATCCAAAGTACATGTGTGAAGACATGAATTGATGTGAACATACTTTATATACAGAGTATGAGAAATTGTTCTATATGTGTAATAAGAATTGTGATGCATTCCACTGTCATGTATTTAAAAAATAAAACCCATAAAAATAAATAATAAAAAAATAAAATGGCTATTATCAGAAAGACAAATAAAAACAAGTGCTGGTGTAGATGCAGAGAAAAGACAACCCTTGCACATAGTGGGTGGACGTGTTAATTATTAAAGCCATATGGAAAATAAGATGGAGGTTCCTAAAAAAAAATAGAACTATCATATGACAATTCTGTTTCTGGGTATAGATCCAAATAATATCAGTATTGTGAAGAGATCTACACTCTTATGTTCATTGTAGCATTTTTCACAATAGCTGAAATGTGGAATCAACCTAAGTGTCCATCTATGATACATGGATATAAAAATATGATATGGATATACATATATATGCATATATACACACACATACACTGAGATATGTGTGTGTGTGTGTGTGTGTGTATGTATCTAAGAAAGAAGATATTCCTGTATTTTGCGTGTGAGTCTGGAAGGCATCAAAAAGTGAAATAAACTAGAAAGACAAATACTGCAAGATCCCATTTATATATATAATCTAAAAACATGTTGCAATCATAGAAATGGCAAAATGGTGGTTTTCAGGGTCTAAAGGTGAAGGAAGGATTAGGGAGATGTTGAAGAAAGGAGACAAATTTCGAGTTAGACAGAAGTAATAAGATCAGGAGATCTGATGATTATAATTAATAAAAATGCATTTTGGGGCTTGGGATGTAGCTCAATGGTAGAGCTCATACCTAGCATGCACAAGTCCGTGGCACAGTTTAAAAAAAAAAAAAAGAAAGCATTGTATACTTGAAATTTGCTTAGAAAGTAGATTTTAAATGTTCACATCACAAAAAAAGGAGAATATGTGAAGTAACAGATAAGTAAATTAGCCTGATTTAGTCTTTCCACGTGTATGCATATATCAAACCATCATGTTGTACACCTTAAATGTACAAAATTTTGTCAATAAAAACAATTTTTAAAGTTTTTCATCCTTAATATTCCCCGTTATTCTACTTTTTCTTCTTCATTCCTCTTATACCTTTTCTCACCCTTATTTCCATCCAATAATTGTCCTGCTTTTTAGAATGATACTCTAACACCCCAATTTAATGAATTATTTTCCCCTCTCTAATTAATAATAATAATAAGCAAGCATTTATATAGCCCTTTTGTGATGGCAGTGTTGTGTTTGTTTTGTTTTGTTTTTCTACACATGCTCATTAATTTAATCCTTGGAACAACACTAGGAGATAGTTGATTCTAATTATTTCCATTTGGAGAAAACTCAGGTACAGACAGGTTAAGTAACATGCCCAAGGACCTACAGCTAAGAAATAGTAGAGTCAAGGCTCAATTATAGGCAATCAGGAGCCAGAATCCATCTACTAACCATTAATGTTCAGTGACCTCTCAAGAAACACTTAATAGTTCAACTTCTTTAAATGTAACATTATGCCCCATTTTGCCCAGCTGGAGGTTTAATGTAATTGTATTATTATTGGGGCTCCTCACCCCCTAGGACAGGGCAAAACTCTCCAGGTTTCATTCTTAGGAGAGCCTCTTCTGATCTTCAGTCCACTTAGAATTAATATGTGCACTCTCCAATGCCTGCGCTTGTTTGGGACTATAAGAAGAATTTTCTGCCTTATGTGGATGCAAAAGTTCTATTTAAGGTTTAGAGGCTAGAGTTCTGGGGTCTAGGTTCAAGCCTCTGATGGGTAGCATGCTATCACTCCTTCTGAGGTCTCTGCTACTCTCCAAATCAGAAAGTACTGGTTCTTCAAAGTGTGGGCAAGTCTCCCTCTGCCCCGTCATCTGCTCTCTCAGCTTCAGTTCCTACTGCTCCCACATCTTCCCTTTTCTCCTATCCCCCAGTATAATTCCAGTGTTTAGTTCAGAATTCCTAAAACAGAAGTCAGGACTGTCCACAGGTGACTTGGTTTTAGCCAAGCTTCCAGTCTTGCTTAGGCTAGAGAACACAAATATCTGGCCATGTTCTCCGAATGGGGGAGGGAAAATCAAGGAGAAAAGATACAGATTATTATCTCAATAAGTTATTTCACTATAAATTCCACTGTTGTGGATGGAGGGGAGGATGATAGAAAGCAGATGGCACTGTAACCCATTGTGGTCCAGGTCTTCAAGCCTCTGAGACGGTTAGCTTGCCTCCATGTCCAATTCTTTGCCCCCATAATCATTCCAGTTCTTGTCACTTAAGGTAATCTGCTTGAAATACAACTTTATAATATGAATTCCCTGGTCAGCAATATTCAGAAGTATGTTATTTGTGCTGGAATTAAATTGTGGTGATGGTTACATAAGTTTGTGGATATATTAAAAATCACTGAATTCTTTAAAATTATAAGTTTTATTTTTGTGAATTATAGCTCAACTTGAAAAAAAGAGAAAAGATATTATCATCCTTCTTCTTGGAGTTAAATTCTGGATCCTCAAGGTCTTCCATAGTATGATCTTTCCTTATCTCTCCAGCCTATTTCCCACTACTCAGCTCTCCACCCTTCACACCTCCAGTCATGTCATCCTATAACTGAAATCTTTTTCTCCTTCCATTCATCTCTGTCCCATACTTGCCTCGAGGCAGTTCAAGCCTCCTACTCTGTGAAAACTCTAGCCTTTATCAGCTTCATCAGACTCTAAACCCTTTTTGCATTTATAATATTCCTAATTTGGTATAACTTGAGTAGACACAGTCCCTTGAATGAAAGGACCCTCTTTTTAATCTATGTAACTCAGCATCCTGTATAATGCCTGGCTCTGAATAGACCCTTAAATAAGAGAAAGAGTATCTGAATAAATTACAATTTTATTAACCTCTAAATAGTTCACATGTGCCTGTCTTGCTTTTTTCAACTAGATTGTAATGTCCTGAGGGAAGGGTCTAGGGCTTCAACTGAGGTTCAGCACTAGATCAGAAAAGGATGCATAGCTGATCCTTCAGCTGCTTGATTACCTAATGGCTTGGCCAAGAAAGTTGTCCCTTGTACCCTTGATTGGTGATGGGCTGGAAAGGGAAGATGCCAAACAGGAGGGAGAGTCCCCAGGATGCTCGGCTGAATGGTGGTTACTCCACCCTTAACCACAGCGGTTCAGTGTCCACCACTTTTGGCATTCACAACAGCATTTGGAAAAAGATATAGCAATTTCCCCCTTGGGGCTTATTTTTAAAGTTGGTGGCTGAGAGTGCTTGCCGGAAGTGGGGTCAGAGCTGAGCTGAGCTCTGTTGCTTGGTGGGTGAGATGGGTGCTACCCAAGAAGAGACACAGCAATTGGTCCTTAATTTGGACCTCTACTTCCTTGGGAGAAGAAGCCAGAGTGAAGGAAAGGGATGGGTCACTCAAAAAAAGATCACAGCTTCTGCTAGACAGTAGGGATTAAAGTATGACTATGACAATTTCTGCCCTTCAAAAGCTTACAAATGGGGGTGGGGGCGTGGAGAGACAGACAAGTAAAATAGGTAAATATATTAGTGTGGTAAGGACAACATTGATGATAGACCAGTAGGGAGCACAGGGAAAAAGCCCTTGAAGACTCAGCATCCAAACTGAGACCTGGTCACTAATTGAAGGTAGCCAGATAAAATGAGGCAGGCACTGCAGAGTAGATAGTGCAGTAAGTACTCAAGAGATGAGGAAAGAGGCCATGTTCGTATGTTTGTAGATAGGTCAGTTGTCTAAAGCACAGGTCACCAAATAATAAACTTTGAATTAAATCTAGCCAGCCACCTACTTTTGTAATTAAAATTTTATTTGAACACAGTTCCACCTATCCATTTTCAACGTTGTCTACAGCTGTTTTTGCACTAAGCTGCAGAACTGGGCAGTAGCAATGAGAACACTGGGACCTCAAAGCCTAAAATATTTACTACGCTGATGTACTGAATATAGTTTGGGAAGAGAGGTTGGAGAATGACAAGAAATAAGGCCAGGGAACTAAGCAGGAGATAGATTAGAAAAGACTTTGTAAAAATCTCACTTCATTTTAGAAGCAATAAAGGAATAATTGACATGTTTAAAGTAGGAACACAACATAAATTTAAATTTTTGATAATTAAGGTGAGATTAAGAAAGGAGAAGAGGCAAAACTGGAGTTGGAAAGACCAATTGGGAGAAAGGTATATAAGCAAGAAATTAGGGCCTTGATTAGGAAGCAGTAGCAGAAGGGAAAGAAATAGATGTAAAAGATACTGAGGAGGATTTGATGAATGTTGAGGTAATGGAGTTCGTGAGAGGGATGCTCATTTGAATTTTTCTAAGCTGAAGAAGCAGCAGTAGTGACCTAATAGTCCTTCGGTACTGACTTCTTTAATTTCCTTGAGTACACTAGAGTCTCTTCATTCCTGCAGGATATTTCCATTGAGTATACAATCCTGGTTGACAGTCTTTAGCATTTTTAAAATGTTTTTTTTTTTTCCCCTCTGGCTTCCATGGTTTCTGATGAGAAACCTGTGCTCATTCAAATTGGTGTTCTCCTATAAGCAATTCATTGGTTTTCTCTTGCTGTGCTTGAGATTTTTTCTTTGTCTTTAGCTTTCAACAATTTGATATGATGTTTATAGGTGTATCTGTCACTAAGTTTGTCTTGTTTAGGATCTGCTAAACTTAACTCTATAGGTTTATATCATTCACTAAATTTGGGAAGTTTTCAACTAGTATTTCTTCAAAAGGATTTTAGCACCATGTTTTCTGTCCTTTTAGGTCTCTAAGTGACATGAATTTAGATTTTTTGGTATTGTCCCACAGAAATCTGAGGCTTAAATCTTTTTTCCCCCCAACCTTTTTTCCCTCTGCTGTTCAGCATTGAAAATTTCTATAGATCCATCTTCAAGTTCATTGACCACTGACTCTTTTACCATCTTAATTCTGCTTCTGATCTCATGGAGTGAGTTTTTAAAAATTTTTTTATTTCAGGAATTCTGTTTTTTAGCTCTAATATTTTCATTAGGTCCTTTTTATCCATATTTATTTTTACTCATTTCAAATGTATTTGTACTTAAATAAATATTTTTGTAGTATCTGTTTTAAATCCTTGATTGTATAATTCCAACATCTCTGTCGTCTGAGAATTGGCATCTATTGGGGTTTTTTGTTGTTGTTGTTGTTTTGTTTTTGGTTTTTTTTGAGTTGAGATTTTTCTGGTTCTTTGTATGCAAGTGTTATGGTTTAGATATGAGGTGTCCACCTAAAGCTCATATGTGAGACAAAACAAGAAGGTTTAGAGGGGAAATGATTGGGTTATGAGAGCCTTAACCCAGTCAGTGAATTAATCTTCTGATAGGGATTGATTGAGTGGTAATCTAAAGCAAGTAGGGTGTGGCTGGAGGAAGTGGATTATTGGGGGTGTGCCTTTGGGGTATATATGTTGTCCTTGTTGAGTTTCTTTCTTTCTCTCTCTCTGCTTCCTGGTGTGATGTCTTGAAACACTTCCTCCACCACACCCTTCCACCATGATGTTCTACCTCACCTTGGCCCCTGAGGAATGGAGATGGTCATCTATGGACTGAGATCTCTGAAACTGTGAGCCCCAAAATAAACTTTTCCTCCATAATTGTTCTTATCAGGTCTTTTAGTCACAGCAGCGAAAAAGCTGACTAAAACAGCATTAGATTATATCTAGGACACTTTTACTATCATGTTATCAGACTTTAGTAATTTTGTTTCAATCCTATGGAGAATACAGGCAATCAACTTAGTTTATGTCAGGCCACACATGCAGATCACCCTTTGGGGGATTATTGTTTCAATGTTAGTTCCATTTTCAAAGACGTGCAGTGCTACATGAATTTTTCTCACCTAAGTGCCACTCAGTGGAGTAGGCAGTCTGGGTGATGGTCTGTCCCATAGTTTAATTCTCAAAGTCTTTGGCAGGGTTTAGGATCAGACCACCCTGGCACACTTCTGGGGTGAGCACAGGAGTTCATAAACAACTTTAGGGGACAGCTTTCAAGATTTCCCTTGCTGATTCCTCTTGCCACTTTCCTTGGGTCTCTATTTTAGTTTTCTAGCCAAAAATATGGATCTTCAGCTTCTCCCACTCATTCATGTACATCCTATGGTTGTTATTGGTTTTGGTTTTGTTTATTGTTTTTGTTTTATTTTGTTTCCTCAGCCTGGGAAAACATCTTCCTCTACTATTTGGCTAGTTACTACCAATTTTTCAGGTCTAAGATTAAATGTCATTCCTCCTAAATATTTTATTTTTATATCAGTTATATTCACTTGTTATTTTCCAATAGGACCCATCATAATTTATAACCACTTACTATCTTTTTGTTGATTTAATATATATCTCTCCTACTAAACAGAGGATGGGATCATATCTGTCAATGCTTTTAGTATCTGCTGCATTCATCATCACACAGTGTTTCTAGCATGGCACACAACAGATACTCAATGAATATTAATTTAATTCATAATATTATTCCTTCCTTCATCCATATATTTATTTATCCATGCCCTGTTTTAACCTCCCCCACCAAAATATGAATATTTTAGTACTCAACTACAATGTCATTCTCAAGAATCAAATTCAATCTTATCTTTTTGTAATATATTTATATTTTGTAAAACATTCTCACGTTTTCCTTGTGTGATTCTATGAAGCAGAGAGCGAAAAGAACATTAATCATACTTTATAGAAAAGTAAACTAAGATTCAAACAGTTAAATAATTTGTCCAAGGTCATAGTTAATGAATTGATGGGTAGAAATCAAGAGACTCTTCAGCTGGGTAAAAATATGTTCGGTTGACAGTTATTCTCCCTTAGCACTGACCTTTTTCTGTGTCTGTTGAGAAGAAATTGTTGCTTTTGAGACACCTATAGTCTTTGGAACTGTCATTCAAATCTCTTTCTTTGATCTAATAAAGAATTTTAGAAACTTTAAAGAATTTTTTGCTTTAGATTTTTTTGTAGTTTTATCATAAAGGATCTATGTGTAGCTTTATTTTTCCTTTTGCTCAGATCTCAACTTACCTCCTTTATTTGAAGATTCACGTTCATTGGTTCCAGAAAATTTTTATGTCTTATTGTTTTCTCCCTGTTTCTATATCCAGGTAAAATGGGAGCTACTTCACAATACACAAAAGTGAATACCAGATGGATTAAGTCTAAATAATAAAAAGAAAAACATTAAAACTCTTAGGAGAAAACAGATGAGTATATAGTTATAGCTATGATCCTGAGAGTAAGAAAGGATACTGAAATGAGATACAAAAAATTCAAACTATAAAGGAAAAGAGTAATAAATTATATTACATTAAAATCTCAAACCACTGTAAAAAATGAAATATAAGAAAAAGTGAAAAGATGGACTTAGAGGATAGTTCAGTGATAGTTTGTCTTGCATATGTGAGACCCTGGGTTTGATCCCCACCACAATATAGACAAAAAAACAAAAACAAAAACAAATGAAACACCCCAAAATATCAATTAAAAAGTCTAATTTAAAAAAAGAAAAATAAACCGTAAACTGTGAAAAAAATTGCAAGAAAAACTAGTAAAACTTTAATATTCAGAATTCAGAAAAAAATCTGCACAACCCATATGAAACAGAAACAACTTAAGGAAAAAAAAATGGACCAAGAATTTACACAGGAAGCTCACAAATAAGGAAATCTAAATGGCCTATAAACAAATGTTATGCTAGCTGGGTGTGGTGGTGCACACCTGTTCTCCCACTTTGTTCTTTGATAAGTGTCAAAAGGCTGGAGCAGGAGGATCACAAGTTCAAAGCCAGCCTCAGTAACTTAGTGAGGCCTTAAGCAACAAGAACCTGTCTCAAAATAAAAAATAAAAAGGGCTGGGTTCAGACAATACTGGAAAAAAAAAGAACAAAACTACACATTAGCTGCTTGACATCACCAGAACCCAGGGAAATGCAAAGCAATACCGATATACTGTAGAAGGGAAGTCTGGTATAACCACTTTGGGGCTACATTTAGAACATATCTATTAAATTTGAAGATGTCCATATTCCACAATCCAGAAAACCCAGTCATACACTCTAGAGAAGTTTGAACAAATGTGCACAGTAATACATGTATAAGAATGTGGCTATTGCAGCATGGGACCAAATGATACAAAGGTGGAAGCCACCTCATTGTCAATAAATAGAATGCATAAATAAACAATTTGGGCTATATGCATATAATACAGAGTATTAAAAAATAACATGCTACAACCAAGATTAATAAAATTGCTATAAGTCTATCAGTATGGTTAAATCCCCAAAGCATGGTATTGGATTTTATAAAAGGAAGTCATATAGAAAATAATTTTTTTGATATAATACTTTATATATTTCATAGTTACACTATATAGATATGCATTAAAACTATGAATAAACCCACAAAACGAATAACAACAACATCAAGATAATGATTACTGCTAAGGAGAGAAAGACAGACACATGGATGACATAAATATTCTCAATTCTTTTCTCTATCCTGTGCTCTTTGCAAAGTGACTCATGTAAGCACCTCTCATAAAAATGTGAAGTCTATTACCCTAACTCTTGATTCTTGGATGGTTTTCAGATTTGCTTTAATCAACAGAATGTGGTAAAAATGATGTTAATTCTCTCTTTTTCAACCTGACTACCATTATGTGAAAAATTATGGGCTAGCATCCTGGGGGATAAGGCCCAGTGAAGGAAAGTCCAATTGTCCCAGCTGAGGTCATCTATTACAGCCTGCAGCCAACCAATGCTCAAACATATGAGAGGATCTAGCCAAGATCACCAGAACTGCTTACCTGACCTTCAGCTGGCTGAAGACTCATGAGTAAGCCCAGGTGAAGAATTGTTGAGATGACCCATAGAATCATGAAGAATGAAGACTTATTTTCTCAGCCACTAAGTTTTGGAGTGGTTTGTTATTTGAAAAGCTCATACAAGGAAGAATAATAGATCTTGAGAGCATCAAAAGTGGAGCACTTCAACCTATAACTGTGATGTTTTATGTGTTAAAAATAAGAGACCCCTCAAGCAAATATGGCAAAATGTTAACAAATACAGGTAGCAAATATATGGAAATGTTACATATATAATTATCCTAACTTTTCTGTATATTTGAAATATTTCACAATAAAAGAAAATTCAGATAGGATAGAAAATGGCCTACACTAGTCACGACAGATGATTTTTTAAAAAGCAAAGAAAAGTATTGTTCCATTGCCCCACCCTGCTCGCCATCACCATGCACACAAAGTAGACTAAGTAGACTAGTCATTTCTGCATCCTAATCCTCTCCTCTCATCCAGGACATTTTCTCTATTTCTTCCTAGCATTTAATCTCTTGCTTCAGTTGGTCACCTGTAAGATAGGAAACATCTGATCAGCTCACTGACAAGAGAGTCATAAGAGGCGATACCAGGGAAGCACTATAGGGGCAACTGTAGGAGACCTTAAATCTTGTAACTACTTCATACTATTGTTATGTCTAAAATCTAGGCTCACCTGACAAAAATGTTAGTTCTTCCTGTCCCACTCAAATATAAAGTTAGTCACCTACCCTGTGACTTCCTCCTGACATTCTTAACCTGCCTAGTCCTTTGTATTTGAAGCTGTTTCCATTACTGGCACAGGTGGCATTCTTTCTGACTGCCAGGAGGATTTGTGCTTGACCCACTGAGAGTGACAAGGGCTCTTAGAGGATACCCACTCAATGCCAGAGAAAGGCAGGGCTAAGCAAGCTGCTCTCAATGGACTTAGCATCTCTTTTGTTCTCACACATTTCTGGTGTGTCTATTTTGACTTCTATAGCACTTTGCTTATGCTTTATTCTGCACTGATTGTCTACCCTTAGTATATGTTGGCTGGTATTGTGAGTTACCATGTGTTCTCTTACCAATTCAATTAGGCCATAAACTCCTTGAGGACATGATGTTTTCAGTGACTTAGTATCCCTACTATCTACTGAGAGGAAGGAAGAAAAGGAGAAAGGTCAGACAGGAAGGAAGAAAGGAAGGAAGGGGAGACAGGAAGGAATGAAGTAAGAAGGATAATAGCAGCAAATATTTATAGAATGACTATATGCCAGGTAGTGTGTACTTTCTTATTTAATCCTTCCAACTACCCAGTGAGGTAGATCCTATTATTAATTTTTCCTAGCTTACGAATCAAAAAACATGCTTAGGAGGGTTAGGTAATATGCCCGATGTAACAAGTCACAGTGAATAAATTGGAGAGCCAGCATGTAAACCAGGCTTGTTGAACTCTAGGGACTATGCTCCTGACTGTTGCTGCTATACTGTTGCTTAGAGGTGAGACATTTGAGCACAGATGAGCTGACAATAGGAAGCCAGGATTCAACACAAAGAAAGAAAAAAAGGAGAGAAAACTAGAAAGCAGGGAAGAGGGAGGGAGGGAGGGAGAGACCCACTACCACATTTCCTTCCTGTAAGCATCACACCTAACCTGTGACAGACAGCACAGTTTCTGTTTCATTCCTAATCATCTCCAGAAAGGATCTACTTGCTTTTTTGGGTAATGTGTTCCAGGTTCCAGTCTCCATGTGCTAAAGATATCCACAGACAGTTCTTATGCTCTCCTGCCTGTGAGAGAAGACACATACAGATGATTCTCATTTTTAATAGTAGTTATGTTCTAAAAAGTTGCTTTGAACACTGAATTAGTGAATTCTAAACTTCTGGGACAATACAGAGAGTTAGATTTCTGCAAGCCTCTGGCCGTATTTTCATTAGCTGGTGATCACATAACCTTATGCATGTTTCAAGACACCTTGTTTAATATATATTTTGATTCATTAACATTAAACTCTTAACTGACATCATTATATTGATATCCAGATGACATGTATTTCCTTCATAATGTACGTCAGACCCTTGTTGCACTTAGGAACAGTAAGATAGCACTTCAGCACTATGCTGGGGGGCGGGGCACTTTACATAGACAATACCAACAAAAAGTACAAAAATGCAAAAAACATGGCACTAAATAGACCATAGAAAGAACATTTGTTTAACATTATGAGAGCTGAAGCAAGATGGCATAAGTGTCACTTTTCCCCATATGAACTGGGAAAGTGTGTATTGAGCAATTCAAATTTTCTGCCACTGTATGAATATTCACTAATGATCCTGAAAATACTGTCGAAGGCCCTGCATTTCATTTCACTGATAATTTACAACACATATCTGACTTGGATTTGATGAAAATATTGCTTTTGTAAATGCCTCTATTAAATGGAGTTAAAAATAGATTGTAGAAAGCAGGTGAATTAGAAAATGTGGAATCTGTGATATAATGAGAATTGACTGTGTGGCAAGAAGTTCAGTCAAGTCTTAATTTTGATGTATCAGGAACCATTACCCTGTGAGAAAACAGGAAAAATGGATCTGCAGTATGTTGTAACAATCTTCACTGTTTATAGTTGAATAGGATGTCACAAGCACATGTTGGTCCTGCAGGGAATCTCAAAATTCATTCATTCATTCCCTAGTTTTAGGTGAGTTTTTGTCTTGATCATTAGATTGTCAGCATCACAGATGCTGCCTGACAAGTCTTCTTGCTTTACAAGTCCCATGGCTTTTGCATAACCCTCTAGAGGCCAACTCTTACTTAAGCATTGTGTTCTTCTACTTGGAAGATTCTATTTACATTTGCTATTGTTGAATGTTATCCTTAGGGTGAACCAGTTACTTATATTGTCTTTATCTCTGCCTTTGGGTTGTAATATACTCTCATGTACATACTTCTGTCTAAAGTTGTGATTCCCAACTTGGGGTTCCTGGAATTAGTGGTGCTTTAAGAGGTCATTGAGTTTTTAAACAATCTTTCAAAAAATACATGTCCCTTGGTTGAAATCCCACAGGTCAGAATCAATTGTCAAGCTTTTGTTTCCATTTTTGCAAATCTGCATGGAATTATACAATAATTCTATGTGATAACACTACGTATCACTTGCCAATCAGCTTACTCCACAGACTTGTCTTTAATTAACAAAGGCCAGATTGCTCAAATAATTTAAATTGCTTGCTAAGTTTTCAAAACACTTCAGAGAAATATGGGGAAGCTAATAAAAGATTTCTGGGTGGCAAAAGGACAAAAACACCACTAGTTTAAATGGTTCTGAAGACATGGTACTTTTTGTACAGATTGTAAAATAGTTTTATTATTTCAAATTTAGGATAATTATTTTTACACTGCTGTTAGTCCTGTTGAGCAAGGCAGTCCTATTTTATCTCAATGAGAAAATGAAGTCACAAAAAAACAACTATTTTCAACAAGAAACTGACACATATCTACAGTCTCTAAGCTTTGTCCATTCTTTCTACACAGCTCTGTAGATTCTCTTTAGGGTCTCTAAAATAGGAATGTGTCTGTGAATTCATCTTTCCTTAGTGAAACATTTTTTCTTCTTATGAGAATTTGCCAGGCTCCAACTGATATGAAATAAATAATGGCATATGCTGTGTCAAGAGATCTGCCAGTTCACAGGCAAGTAATTTCTTTTCGTTGAAATTCTTTTTCATGCACGTCTCCAATTTTGGTCACACATGTTGGTGCCATACTTCCAGATCGATGGTGAGGTTATAGTCTTACTTGGTCTGGTGCTTTGACAGAAGACACAGAGGAAGAAAGGAAAGAACAGTACAGAATGGGGGCCAGTGAATACTTTTAAGGCCTTGAGGACCACATTATCATCTGTCTTGGGAACAAGCAACTGTTTATACAAATGGAAAACTATGCTCATTGAGATACTTGTGCCTGCCCTGCCCCCCCACCCCTCAAAGACGCTTGAGGTCAGCTTCTCTCAATATACTGGCCATTGGTCATGGTTCTTATCTGTACCTATACCTAGAATGCTTGAAAGCTTTTTCTATTCTCAGCCTGCTAAGGTTCCTTCTTCAGATCTATCGATAGATCGTAAATGTCTTTCAAAGACCATGTGCTAAATGTCTGGCTTGTGGTGCTATAATAGGGAGGTGGTAGAATCCTCAGAAGGTGGGTCCTAGTAGAAGGAAGTAAGTCACTGGGGACATGCCCTTGAAGGATATATTGGGACTCCAGACCACTCATGTCTGCTTTCTTCCAACTATGAGGTGAAGAGGACTGTTTGACTACACATTCTTACCATGATGTCCTATGCTGCCACAAGCAACAAGGCCAACAACCATGGACTTAGATCTCTATATCCATGAGCCAAAATAAATCTTTCCTATTGTTGATTATTTCAGGTATTCTGTCATAGTGATAGAAAGAGGACTAGCACATCTTCACACAGTGCCTGAAACTACTTCCCTTTAAGAAGCCCTTCAGAACACTTAGAAAAAGATCATAATCTTACCCTTCTTGGCCTAAATACAAAATTCTAGCCTTAATTACTGTCTAATTAAATCCCCACAATTTAAATGCATATACTTAAATTATTTATTTATTTATTTATTTATTGTGGTGCTGAGGATCAAACCTAGTGCCTCACACATGCTAGGGAAATGCTCTACCACTGAGCCACAACCACAGCCCCTGGTATTTTAAATTATATATTTGCTAATAGCTTGGTGTTTCCATCAGTAGTATGTAATACCATAGGCATGATTTTCCCAAGCTTACTGCTTATGTATCTCATAATACAGTTCCAACTGAAAAATGGACTTAGAAAAAAATATCTTGATTTTATTAATAAAATAGTACTTTTAAACCTTCTTCAGTTGAAAGCCCCAGTTTAAAAGTAATTTAATAAAATATCCCAGAGGTGACAGAGTTGGTTAGCAACATTTACCAAATTTCCATGATTGAATCTTTCCTCCTGTACCTGGAAGTAACCTTCAAGCTGTTGGTTGTACCCTTAGATGACAGAATTCTGTGGAAAGATTATTAAGGTCTATTTTTCAATGTCTTTTATTGATCCCACTATAACCACTTCCATTTCAATTTAAGAACTAAAGTCTCTGACATTCATCTATTCACTTCTAGTTATAATGCTTCTTTTTCTTATATTCAAGATATAACACTTTCTGAGGACATCAAAGACCCTCCATTTCATTCGATTGGTCAGTTGCAACATTCACACAACTTGGGATGAAAACTATTGCTTTTGTAAATGTCTGCATGCTTTTGTTTAATGTAGTCATGGCAAAAATGTTATAGATGAGATAAATGACACACAGTGTGGAAAGGAGGAAAGGAAAGAACAGTACAGAATGGGGGCCAGTGAATACAATGGAAGAGGAGGGGAAACAGTAAGACAGAAATGGGGACACTGTTATCTGCAAAGAAAATAAGGGATAGAGGAATGGGTAAGAAAGCTGAGAATGTAGGAAGAAGAATAGAAAAATAAAAATGATCCTCATTCTCTGATTGTCACATCATTGTCACAATGTTGCTGAGCACTAAAATCGCACCAGGTGCTGGTTTGGACTAACTTTACATCAGGCTGGCAAAAAAGAACACTATTTTCTCAGCCCATGAAATGTTATTTATAGACAAGGGCAAGGTCACAGAGGGAAGATGAGACAGAAGTAAAGAATTCAAAGCCTTTTTTGACTCTTAACTTATACAAGCTTAGAAAGAGTAGATTAAAAGCAAGGCTTTGAAGGAAGAAACTTAAAAGAATAAGCACATATTTCTCATGTATTTGTATTTCTATAGAAAGATTTTCACAAGAAACCCATACTTGTAATGCATATTTCAGTGCTTTTTAATTTTGATTTGGCAAATAATTCTGTACCTGGTAAGTAATTCAAGCCTTTTGGGAAAGTCAAAAGTCACCACAAAAATGTACTCAAGAGATTCCTATAGCAAATGTGTGATAAAAAGGAAGTATTAACTTACTAACATTCACTTTAGGACATAAAAGTAGAAAAAGGGAGATATTCTTTTATAAAAAGACTTTAAGAATGAATGTTTCATTTAGGGGCTGATCACTAGTTTGTTCAGTATAGAAATTTTTGGAATGTTTCACAGACATATATCATGATTTCACTTGTGGCTTAGGTTGCAGGTTCTCTTTCTGAACATCTTTTGCTTGACAGGATTCCAGCATAGCTCAAGTTCCTGGAGAGTTTAACAATCCGCTTCTGCCAGTGTGTCCATCTATAAGGGTTTAGTGCTTGGATGTCAGAGTAAGTGTTGATGAGACTCGGAAGATCTGGGGGAGCATGTTACTAAGTTGATAAAACATTTCTTCAGAAATACTCTGTAAAAGGTAAAAAAAAAAAAAAAAGTTTGTGCTTGTTAAAGCATGGATAATTTAAATCTTTAGAAGTATTTTAAAATATGATCTCTTTCTAGATACGGACTGCAAAACAGAAAAATTATCTTTCCTGACTGATTTAACTATATGGACTGGGCTGGTTTTCTGACTGTTCTCTGAGAACCTGTGTTGTTTCTATCAAATAATAAGTCTGATCACCAGAAACCCCCTATGTAACACCAATATAATCCATAATAAAATGCCACTAATTTTGGTAAGTTCTATTCAGAATCATTCATTCTCTGTTCATGCCCTTTTTTACAAACATCGTCTGTATAACATAAATGTGGAAAAAAAAACAGAGGACAGATAAGTCAAGTTTGGTTTTAGGGGTAAATAAAAGATCTCTTGAGTGGTAGAGGTTGACATCTTTGACAATAAGTGCCTTTATGGCATCCAAACTCTTCTCCCCTTAAAAAATTGGAAACTGTTAGCATTTTATTATATTTAGGAGTTTAAGGCCACATATCATATGTGTGAGGAATATTATAAAAGAGATTAAACTGGAGTGAAATCTATTCAGATAACATACCTGTGGCACTAGAAATTGTACAGTCCTAGAAATTCCTCCATCCCATGAAGCCATTTCCATCATAAAACCTAAAATAGAACAACAGACTTTGCTGTGTTATGAGTTTTGGTCTTCCAGTCTCCCAGTCACTTATTGAGATAAACTGAATTTCACTGTGTGGTTCCTGTCTTGACTTTGTAGGTAGACACTTGCCTATGGGAAATGCTAAGCCTAAAAGATAAACTTCTGCTATCCCTAATTCTCCATGCCAGAGAGGTTTAACACAGTTTTGTTAACACACTTGGACTTATTTTTTCTCAAGTCCTAGTTGGCCTCCATACAAGGAAGCTAAAACAGACTATTAAAGGTTAAACATATGGCTCTATTTTTTTTTTTTTTAAGGCAGTAGAGAACAAGTTAGAATCGAAGCAAAATGTAAATAACATCCAAATGTCCTGTATTCCAGGAGGACTGGAGATTTTTTTTGTGACTGGAAAAAGATAAATTACAAGTCTCTTAAGAAATATTTGATTAACTACATAACAAAGTCATCAAAAAATAGAGGTAACTTTCATATCCTTTCTTCTGGGTTGCTCTGCTTTCAACATTTGTGAGGACATATGGTTGGTTGTTAAATGTGGGGTTCTGCTCACCTTTGACACACTTAAACACAAGTTCTGCTCTCCTTAAGCACCAGGGTATAGTCATTTCCTAAAAACAGAAACAAAACAAATCATTTGCTTTTAACAGAAGTTTGTAAAATAAAAAATACAGTCAGATCCTTATTTGTTTATAATGTTGAATGTCCATGTTGTGAATAAATTCAGACAATTATTTGCTAATCCCAACTGGATTTCTTTTATTTTTTAGGAATAGAGCTTCTAGTCGTTAGACAATACTTGAGAAAGGCAAATTAATTTAACAAGCCTAGCAAACATGATTTATAAAATGCGTAGATCCTTAACATATTCATGATAATTTTAAAGATAACTATGATGTGGAAATTCCACAACTACTGTCAATGTCTGCATGAATAGTTATTACTGATCAAATGAATAATTATTATTAAATTGTATATTTACATAAGCAATAAAATTAAAACATTTTTATTATATAACATTATATTATTGCAAAAATAATGGAATAAACAAAGAGTGTGTCCCGGCTACCTAATGAACCAAATCCATTCATTTTCTATTTTGCTTTCTAATTGCTGTCCAAATGTACATCTGAATCCCAGGTCTACAACCAATACATTTTACAATTTTTCACCATGTACTCAGTGAGCATGCCATTTTAAATTCCATTTTTTTTTACCAAAATTATTTTCTCATGTTGCAAGTCTTCATAACTACAAAACAAGTGTATTATTTAATTATGGTGATTCTAAAACTTTTTGGGTTTCAGGATCTTTAACACTCTGAAAAATACTAACTCCAATATGCCTTTGTTTATGTGGATTATTCATTGCATTAGAAATTAAAACTGATAAATATAAAAATATTTATTTAGTTTAAAAATAACAATGATAGGTCCATTTAATTAGCATAAATAACATTTTTAATGGAAAACCACTATATTTTCCAAAACAAAAAAGATTTAGTGAAAAAAGTAGTAACGTATTCTTTAGACACAATGACCAACTATTTCATGATCCAAGTCTCATAATTCCTATGCCTCAAGGCTTTATGTATCAGTTTTTATGTTTGGTTGTTTCTGCTGACTCTCACTCATAGTGTCTTATTTTCCTTAAGAGCCTACTTATGTTAAACATTTTATTCAAGAATTATACGTAGAAATAAATACTAAAATATAACCAAGTATTAGCATTACTTTAAAACATTACTCTAAAATATAATGTTTTGAAATACCATAGTAATAATCAGAATCAAGGAATTACTATTATTCATTTAGTTTTAATGACATATTCATTATATATATGAAACATATACATATATATATACACACACACATATAAAGCATTACTGACGGTAACTTGTCTTATAATTTACTATTAGTTTTTTGACACCTTTGAATTATTTCAATAATTACTTGATTAGGACTGGGGTTGTAGCCCAGTGTTAGAGCGCTCGCCTCAAACGTGGAAGGCACTGGGTTTGATACTCAGCACCACATAAAAATAAAGGTATCATGTCTATCTACAATTAAATTTTTTTTAAAATTACTTGATTAAGGCTAAGTCAAAGTACCACTACTCATATGAAGACAGTTAATGTGAATTTTAAACACAAAGCTTTGAAAACCAACATCTAAAATTGATATTATCCAAATGCAGAAACTCAGGACAATATAGTGATGAAAGATTGCAGCACAAATTAGAAAAGGGATGGTAGATTGAGAAGAAAATAACCAAGTCCTCATTTGTCCAAAGATCATCCAATTTTATCCATTAATAACATGCTTTCTTGTTTTCTATATTTATGTGATTAATAGCATGGTCTATAACAAATATCTATGAGATAAATAAAGAACTTTACACTCTTGAAATGATATGAATTAACTACAAAGTTTTATAAGCACTATTTGGAGAACAAGACAAAATACAATAATGGCAAGACACTAGAGTAGCTTTGAAGGGACAGATATAAGATCAATTTAATTTTCAGATGACATATGCCTTCATATGTGCTTTACTTTACTTTAATGCTGATTAGCAGTGTTAGGAATCTGAAGAAAATGCTATATGGCAGCATGTACATGCATGTGAAAACACATTCATTCACTTGAGTTGTTTTCAAATATTTCATATGCCTACAGAGACTCTACCCCAAGCTTAAGGTAGATGTTTGACTGTTTTTTTATCCTTTTTGTCTCTGATTAAAATCAGCACCTAAAAACAATGGCTTTGGATATCTGGAAAAGGCTAAATGGTAAGCTTTAGAAGACAATAAGATCAAGACAGGGCATGAATTATCGGATGTCATCATAGGATGTGGCCAGCAGTTTTATAAGGAGCTCACTTTTTGAAACAAAGCTTAGTATATATTGCACAGTAGGTACGATATGGAACCTGATGGATCAGCTAATGGCATATGAAGTTTTTGTTCATGCACTCTAGGTAATGGCAAAGTGACTAAATCTTGGTGACATGTCTGAGAGAATGCACTGTGAAAGAAATCTACGGAAGAAGCTGGGTGGGTAATGTGAAACACTTTGGAGTTTGGAACTAGGGCAGAAATTTGGTCCCAACAGTTATACTTTAGATGGCACATGGAAATTGCACATAGAATAAATTTTAAATCTGTGAAACAAATTAAAATCTCAATTCTTTTTTTTTTATTTAATAAAGTTTTATTATCTTCTGCACTATGCCCAACTTGCTTATTTTTTTTTTACTGGTTGTTCAAAACATTACAAAAAAGCTCTTGACATATAAAATCTCAATTCTAACCGAGACAATACCTTCTATCTATCTGAGGTTAATGGCCATATGTTGATTCTCAACTTGAATCCTTGGTTTAGGTAAGGCTGAACTGTGGAGTTAGTATGTATTTTAAGGTCTTCATTGTACATCTTGGAAGTCAGATATAAGAATTACTTTCTGAGTTTATTCTAATGGGAAAGATTCCAAGTTTTTCTTTCCTTCTCAGGTATATGCTTACGAGGTACCTGAAACACTTGTATTAATCAGCTTCATAGCCATTATCAAAAGGTGAAAGTCTGGCTTTATTTTTTATTTTCCACATTAAAAAAAAACACGAGTGTAGGTATACCACTTTAGAATAAACAATTTTGCTATTTCTATCAAAGAAAAACACATAGATAGCCTGAGAGTTAATAATTCCATAATTCCACCTTAAATGCCATTCCCAAGAGAAGTGTCAAAACATATGTACTAGATAGAATGTTTATAACAGTATCAGTCACAACAACCAAAATCTACAAATTACCCAAATGTTCATAAATATTAGAAGGGCTAATAATTTTGGTCTAGTCACACACTGTAATAATATATAACATCAAAAAAGAACAATCCATAATCATACATAATAATCTGGATATCTCATAAACATAATATTGAATGAAAGAAGTCAGATATAAGATAACCACAAAACAACTAACTCATCCATAATTTTTGGGGTGAAAATAGTGGTTGTCCTGTAGAGGGAGTGTTTTAAGTAACTGTAAGGGAACATGAGGGTGGTTTCTGGGTTGTGGTAATGTTCTGGGTATATGCTTGCTCAGTTTGTGAAAATTTGAGGTGAGCACTTATGTATTATAAGTATTCCAATAAAAACAAACAAAATCTTCATTGACAAAAAATTAACAAAACTAAAATCCTTAAACCCCAAATTATTTCACAATTTATTAGTATACCCAAAAAAGTCAGGAACTCAGGATTTCTGACTTGTAGACTCATTCCACATCTATTAGGTTACATTGATCTTAATACGACAGTATTTTCTGATTACAAATACTTATAGAGATGAAACTGGTTTGTTCTTCTTCTTTTTAAACTGCAAGTAATTTTTATTGCCACTTTATATATCATAGGACATGGACTATTTCAGACCTTATCATTACCTTGCACACACTAATATATAGTAACTGGGTGTCTAGCAGCTAATTTTGGGAAATAGCACCTGAAAATGCTTTGGGATCCTTGTACAAAAGCTAAAGTACACATTACTCCTATATCTTGTGAAGTGTTGTCTGAGTTTATAGGATAAACTTCTTGACCTTGAATGGATATTTAAATACAACAAATGAGAAGATCATGGCTCAATATACTTTGTGAATTAAATTGGACACTTTGGAAACAAACTTAATGTTCTGCAGCTGGCTGTCCCAATTTAAAACATGTAACTTTTGTGACATTGTGGGAGAGGGCATGCTAGCAGTATCAAATGTCTGGAAGTAAATCTGAACTTAGTGACTTTTGGAAACACTGTTTTTGAGGTTGTTTCCCACCTACATACAACCATTTTTATAAACTGGTTAACCAGGAGTCCAGCTGCAGGAATATTTGGTTGTTTCCTTGTGGCAGAAATTCATCATAAAGTTTGTTATTCCCCAAAGACCCTTTTATAGATGGGCTTGTTAGTGATGACAATTTAACAATAGCTAAAAAATCATGATGGAAGTAAAACTTTATAAAGCTACAGTGAAAACAGAAAAACATGTTTGTCCATCTCTCCTGATGCCATATTAGGTATGAGTGAGGCTACGGAAGTGGAATGAGAAGTGAGGAAGTCTACTGCAGCCTCCACAGGATGGTGCCAGTATCCTTTTCACCAAAAAGAAAAAAAAGTATATTGTGAAGATCTACCAGACTAGACTATAAATGGGAAATAATTCAAAACATCCTGTCCTAGATGGAACTGGTTATCTTTAAATTATATTAAATTACAGCAGTTAATATAGAATTTAAAATGAAGTAAATTCATGAATGTAATATAATGAGTCTAAGTGGGACCTTAAACTAAAATGTAAAAAATTACATCTTTTATACTATCTTCTAAAATATAGCATTTCCACATTATTTACTTACTAGTAACATTCAGCAATCAAGATCAAATTTCCTTCTTGAAATTCACAGTCTGCACTTAGTAGTCATCAATTTTGCTTTTAAAAAATCTCTTCTTAAAATAAGCAAGCACAGAGTTGCTGATATGAGCCTTTATCACCAGGTTGACAGCTGGCTTTCCTAGGACTCATAGCATCCTTTGGTCTTGAGGTTCCTTTCTTCCTCCAGACAATCTAAAGTTAAATTTTGGTCTTCACATTATTTTTAACTTAGCCCTCTAACTATTTTTTTTTTTTTAATGTGAGTAAAGGAAGAAGGCAGAAGAGAAACAGAATGAGAATTTTTAAAACAGAAAGAGATTTTTAAAATTAAAAATGTCTCCCAGTGCAGTGGTGCACACCTATAATCTGAGCTTGAGAGACTGAGGCAGGGGGACTACAAGTTCATCCTGGAGGAAATGTTAAACTGAGGCTGACTTCTTCCTGTCATCTAGCATCTCTTTCCATTACTTTTTAATGTCTTCTCAGAAAGTACAAACTCAATGTAATTCTGGCATAAGCCAAACATTAATATCTATTGCTAATTAAGACAAAAATGGAGGAGAAAGAGGAAATGAAGTAGGGGAAGAAAAGGAGAATAGGAAAATGTTATAATTTTCTGAACATAAATGGTGAAGTACTATTTACTGTTTTATATGGCAGTCAATTCTATTAACCTGATAGAAAATGTAAAGGTCTATTAGTTAAAAAAAAAAAAAAAAAAGGGGGAGGGGGCTTTTAAAATGTAGATTATTAAATAATATGAATATGTATCATATTCATTGAAAAGATTTTTCTATCTGCTTACCTCTGACATATCGTGAACCAGCAACAGAGGAATGCTTATTGTTGTGATGTCATGGGTGCAGCAAACCTTGAGTATATTTCTAAGTCCCATAATGGCAGGATCACGAGCAGTGATATTTCCTGATTTCACATTGTCATCCACACAAAGATGGAAAGCAACATGAATTTCTGAGAGATTAGAATGTCGTGTTATGTAAAATTCCCCTGTGAACAACAGATATAATCATGATTTTCAAATACATAAATCACATTCATCAATGGGCATCATAAATAATTGCAATGAGCAGTCAATATGTTGAGTTAGTTTGGATCAGGAATCTATGTGGGGCTCATGAAACTCCTTAATTCTTTTCTTCTTAGCAATGAAATTCTTTTATTTACATATATTATCATATATTATTTTTAAGAGACTATAGCTTATGGTCTATGACTATAGGATTTTGTCTACCTCATTTAATATTCTGTTTCTAGCACATAGATGGTCCTTAGTAAGTACTTGTTGAGTGAATCAATGAATGTTTCAGACTACATGCTGGAGCAGTAACATCTCTGCTCTCTACAATCATTTCTTTTCCTATGTATCCACAATAGCAAAACAAAACAACAACAACAACAACAGAAGAAAACCTCATCAGCTTTTATTTTCTATGCATTCTGTCATTATAAAAAAATAAAATATAAAACATAAAAATGAGTTTTTACAAATGTATGTACCTGGAAGTCCTGATATGTCCTTCACATTAACCCTTGACCTCACAAATTTCACTTGTGCTTGTACTAAAGTAATTATCCAAGGGTTTTACTTTTAAAGACATAGTATATTTATATTTAAAAGTACTTAATATACTTTGGCATTATGTTCAATATTACTAGTTACTAGCATATATAAGCTGTACTCATAGATGTCTTTCATAGTCCTCAGGCAAAGGTCTTTTTCTTTTTCTTTTAACTTGAACAAGATATTAGAACAAGAAAAAAGAAATTAAAGAAGGGAATTTTAGAGACACCAAAATAAAATGGACAAAGAGAAAGTAAAAAGGAAATTGGTGAGGAATAAAGTAGTTATGATTTCCCAGAAAGGCACTGAAAGACACGGTCTGCTTATCAGAAATCTGGTGGACTATATGAGACAATATTGTTCTGGGCCCAATGAAGTGTATAACCTCCTTAACTCTTACTATGAATTCAGATGATGGAAGTCACAGCATTAAATATGGGCTGTGGTCCAGCAGTGAGGTAGGATGACTTAGTGGACAAGTCAGGTGCTCCTAATCCCCAATCTGGCACTGCTTTATTCGACCTTAAATGACTTCCCTCTTGGTCTCATTTTACCCATTAATAAAATGGGGGCCAGTCCTAAAGCTGGCAATACTAACCAAATGAATATGATATAGGGGAAAAAACACTAGATTGGATGTTAATGAGATTTGTTTTTAAGGACTTTTTGGGTGAGTGATCTTGGGAAAATCAATTCAATTTATTGATTATCTTAAATCCTGTGTATGAAATATGAAAAGTAATGCCTTGCTGCTTTCCTTACAAGGTTGTTGTGAGAATTAATGATTTAAAATATAAAGACTTAGATCTTGATAAAGTAAGTAAGTTACTACTGACTTACAAATATATAAATACAACTGCTTTCCCTCACAATTTAAAAATCTTAAATGACTTGTGATTTAGCTCTTTTTTTTTTTTTTTTCCATCTGAAAATATCTTGGTTGTGTAGGCATCCTTTACCTCAACGGAAACTCCAGTGCTCCAGTGCTATTAGAACATCTAACTCAATAATTTAGTAGGATATTTTATATATATATATATATATATATATATATATATATATATATATATATATTAATAATTCGGAGGATATACCATAAATCTGAGTTATCCTTTTCTAAATCAGACTTATGGTATATCCTCTTAATTTGGCAATAATATACCAATAAAGAATTGAGTTTAAAAAGCTAGAGATACTGATACCTCTGAACTAGTAATAAAATTGATAATATTTTAAGAAAACCAGAGAATATGAATGATTTAAATTATTATCTATGAGAAGGAATATGATAAATCTTCACTGAAGGTTTTTTTCACCTGGAGAGAAGACTGGTTTCCTGTTCCACGAAGTGCAAGAAGCAGAATGTGGTGATTCTAACATTATCTACAGAGGTAGGATATCTGAAAGTGGAAGGAAACTCAGAGGCTGATAACCACAAACTGACTGGACCTGACAAGATGAATACACAAAATGGGTATATTTCCTTAAAATAAATGTAATGTGACCCACATGTCAAAGATCTGGGGAAGGAAATGTAGGAAATGTAATACTACCTTAAAGAAGAATAGAATACTATCGTGAGATGGCTATTTCTGAAACTGTAAAATTTATCACTTAGTTTAAAAGACTTTTTGCTTATAAAGTACACAAATAGGACTTCTTTATTACACCCTGTCTTAAAAATGCTATTAAGCATATCAGAGTGAACTCAATCAGAAAGAGGGGGAGAGACTGAATTCCTGTTGTTAAAAAAAAAAATTCAAGAACAACAAAGGAAACAAAAGAAGTGAAAAGCAGGAAAAGGTAAGGGGAAACGGAAATAAGATTCTACAGATGACCCATGTTCTCTCTATTAGCTCAACTATTTATATTTCTATGTATTATTATTTATACTTAACAGCAAAAATAATCTATTGGTTTATTTCTTAAGAAACAAAGACACCACATATAAATTTAAAATAGCAAATAATAATAAAATTATGGAACTTCTTGAACAATTTTTCTTGTACAAATTAAAAGTTATTACTAGTATAAAAAAGATTTACATTGGAGAACATCTGAGAAAGTATGTAATATAGATAAAATAACATTTTAAAGTGATATACTGGAAAATGCTTTATAATGTATACCATGAGAATTTATTCTTCAGATCTATAATTTTAATGTATATGATTATAAGAAAATAGTAATTTAACACAAAATTATACTTACCAGGTAAAATATTTAAATAATTTCTCTCAGTATTTTTATTCTTATCATCACTTCCTCCATTTTGGTTTCCAGAATCTATTCATAAGATGATGCAACATGAAAGAATATAATAACATATGAAACATGTTACCACCACTATTTTCACAAGCACAATAACAACAAAAATTTACTAAGCATCTCTATGTACCAGGCATTCTATTACAAGTTTTACATGGATGGCCTCATTTAATTCTCACAATATCCTTATAATCAGAAACCCTAAGATGGTGGTAAGATTACTATTTTCATTTCTTTCCTTTTGGTGCTGAGGATTGAACTCAGAGTCTTGTGAGTGCTAAGCATCTACCACTGTATTGAACTCCCGGATCAATCTTTATTCTATACCTGAGGAAATAGGCTTAGATTAAGTTAAGTACCTTAATCAAATATGCATAGATAAGAGGTAAAATTGGATCTTAAACCCCACCCCCCTGCATACTCATATCCTAAATCCTATAGTCTTAACCACATCAGACTTTCCAAAAGTTTATTTTTCATCTGGAAGGTTCAAGGCACTAGGTTAACTACACATAAAATAACTTCATTAGATAGCTGTGGAGTGGCCATCTGTATTTTTAGAACATGAGTCACTGTTGTTGGTATAACTTGTTCAGGACTACAAACAAATGGCTTGTAGCACCAGGAATCACTTTTACTCAGCCCATTCCTGAAATTTATTTTTATTTGACACTACACACAATTAACTTCAAAGAAATATGTGAGACTCTATTTCAAACAGAACTTCTTTTTTCAGACATTTAGTAGGTTTTTTGAAAGCCTGATACCAACAAAACTCCTATTAGGTAAATATGAAAACACTTCATACTCCAATCCCCTTTTCCTGTTTTAATGGGTAATACTTTGTTTAGTAATACTGAGAAGATGGCTATTTTTATTTTTTAAAATGCATATAAAATGTACATAAAAGAATTTTACCTATCATGGACTGTAGAATTATAAGGTTGATTATAATAACCACAGTAAGAAAAACAATGGAATGCCTTAGAATAAACAAGTATTTGTGTTATCAGGATGTAAACTTTTTTTTTCAATACTTCTTTTAATTGAGTTTAAAAAAAAATAAATGATAGCGGAATGCATTACAATTCTTATTACATGTATACAGCACAATTTTTCATATCTCTGGTTGTATATAAAGTATGTTGACACCAATTCGTGTCTTCATACATGTTCTTTGGATAATGATGTCTATTGCATTCCACCACAGGATATAGGTAGGCATGGTCAGAAGAGTCAGAGGAAGTATTTTCACAAAGCTCTTCTATAACATGCAGGTTCCTTTAAGAAAGTTGTCTTTTATAAACCTACTTGCTTCACTGACTCACTTAAACCACAAAGTAGTTGCTTGAACAAGAACAAAATAATACCATGATATACATGCACTGCCTTAACCATAGGTGGTTTAAAAACTTCCTGTCATTTACTGCATATTTTCTATCTCTCATACTTAGAATCTTCCTCCTTTTCCCATACCTATCATGATCTCAATCTTTATGTTTTTAGTTTTACTAAGAATAATATTAAAATGTTTCCGATCACATCATTTCTGATTTGAATGAGACGGAGGAAGAAGATGATAGAAGAACCAGAGGACATTTTCTGAAAGGTCCTGTTTTAGGATACACTTCTATACTGACTTCCTAATATTTAGCCTGGCTTTGACACATAAAACACATATTGCTACAGCAAAGCCACAGTTACCATTAGTGGGAATATAAACTGATAGAGTTGCTATGGGGATTGCCAATGCTGTAAAAATTATTATTATATGTGCACTTTAACTCAAAAATTTTTCTTTAGGTATCTATTCTATAGATGTGCTTACTGCTTATACACATCATAATGATTCATATGCACAGTTATTTGTGCATTACTACTTACAATTTAAGAAGCAGGAATAAATGAAATGTCTACCAATAAGGGACTGGTTAATAGGATATCCTGCAATGGAATACTATGAAATAGCAAAAAGACATGAGAATAATCTTTATGGACTAATATGAATGAGCTCCAAAATTATTTAATACAAAAAGCAAATAACAGTGTGTATATAAAGCTACCATTTGTGTAAAAGAGGAAATCATATAAATTACATAAAGTACACATACATGTGCTTATATATACATAAACATTAAGTCTGTATGTTACAAATAAGCTAGCCCTGGCTGCTTCTGGAGAGGGAAACTGGATGGCCGGGGGACAGAGTTAGGAAGACTTTCACTGCTCGCTCTCTCGCACAGTTTGAAATGTGAATCTTGTGAATGTTTATCTATTTAAAAAATGACTAAAACACTGCGTAAGTATATTGAATCGATAAGGAAACTATAGTGAATGCAGATCAAGTTAAGACTAGATGCCCTATTCTAGCTTTAGGAGAAAAGAAGGAATTCTACATTTATAGGAAAGAAACAAAGACACCAAGCAAAGGTATAATATACCTCTCTGCTTACTACAAAAATGCAAAATGTATCTACTTTAAGTATTGTAAGGGTTTCTTTTAAACACTTGAGGGACAAAAAAAAAATAATCAAAGTCTCAGCAGGAGATTTAAAGGTTTGAGCAACCCCAACTTTAAAACTTACCATATTTTATTTCCTGAGCACCAATAATGAATTTTTATAAGAGATAATAAAATGTTGTGCACGCAATAGAGTCAGAATGGAGTATGTGTTATAATTTTATGTGTGTGATATCATATGAAATGTCAGAGAAATAAGATAAACACACCTTACAAGTATTTTGAAATGACTATTACGTTAATATTCAGCTCCTAACAAAACAAACTTATGGCACCAATTTGTAAAAAAAACTACTTTTTAAATTTTAATATTTCAATCAAAGAACAGCTGAACTGCTTTAATACCACTATATGAATTAATTCTTTGTAACTTAAGAGTTTTTTCCTTCAAGTATAACTATAGTACTGAAATTTAAAAATGGTTTTCACTAAAGAAAATCATTTTTAAAAAAGAGAAAACTAAGAACAGAATTCAAACTTTTGAAGATCTTAAATTTGTTCTTAATTTTCTTCCTCCAACTTCTACCAATATCATTTTCTATATGATTTTACTGATAACCCCTGTGCCATTACAGTGACCAGTGACTAGGGACAAAGCACACTATGATCATTACTATCCAAAGTACATGTATGAAGACACACACACACACACACACACACACACAGTGAGTTCTAAAGATTTGAGTTCTACTGACCATGTGCTTCTTTCAACTTGCTCCTGCGCTGTGTTCTAGCATAAAGTGCCACCTGCTGGACAACTTCCAGTTGCTCTTCAATTCGGGGAAAATGGAAGTCGGTACACTCTTGGCAAACTGTGGCAAAATCTAAAGGACCCCAAACATTGACAAACTTCTAAATGTGAACTATTAAATATTTAATATTTACTTATAGACAATTAGATCTAAGAAAAATAGAAAATGAAATTGCTGAGTATGATTTTTTGTAATTTCTTATGATAACCATAAAGTTATGATATAGCAACTTTGTTTTAATCAGAAACTTAACCTCTCAGTCAAAAGAGTAAACAATTAGTAGATAAAGAAATTTTAATATAATTGGAAGTCTTCTTTAAATAACAGATATGTTGATCACAATCTACTCCAAAATGCTACAAAAATACAAGCAGGTTCTTCCATTTATGAACAATAAATTCTATTCAAGCCTCTTCCAAAAACAACTGTAAAATTCCATATATTTTATATATTCAAAAGTTTAGAAATAATTATAGAAGTGAGGTATACTACTAGGAAGAATTTCACATAGCACATTTAAGAGGTAGAATACTAAAAAAAGAAAGAAATGGATGAACTAAATTCCCTAAATATCTGCTTCTAAATTGAAAAATACATTTGTATCTTGCTTATTATTCTTGTTTTACCCTGAAATAAGAATCCTAAAAGAGTATCATATACAGTGTAATAGAACTGTAAGAAAGAATAAATGTCAGGAGGCATTCTACCAGTGCTAGGTATGAAACAAATCTAAAATAGTTATGACTAGCTATGTTTATTGTTTGGTCTATTTGATTGTTGGGATTATTAAAAAGATACAGTTTTTCCAAAATTCCTTTCTTTATAAGAATTGTATTTAATGAAATAAATATGAATAATGTCAACTTACCTCTCTTAATACCACTATATGAATTAATTCGATTATCTACTAGTAAAACCAGACCACAGAGAGATGTAGAATAAAGTGACAGTGCTGTTTGGAGCCGATGGAGTTTCACACCACTTCGATGGTTTCTTTTATGCTTACAGAAGTCCAGCATGTCTGCTCTCAACAATCTCAAATTATGCATGGTCTTCAACTGGGCTCCTGGGAGTAGGCAACAGTCTCAGAAAAGAAACTTAAATAACTACAGAAATCTAGTATAACAGGATGCAAATCTCTATGGCAAAAATAAGTCTTTGCTACAAATAATGATTAAAAATGGGCTTTGCAACTTCTCATTTTAATAACTACTGTAATTTAATCTATCTGAAAAAAATGTCTAAACTAAAACAAAAATCCTACAGCCAACAAACTATAGGCTTTCTTGGAGCAGGATACGATTTGGAATTGAAGATAACATAGGTACACTAAGGATTTTTCTTTTAGAGTATAAGTAAAATTCAGAAGTATCAATAAATAATAACTGCAACGAATTTAAAATACTTACCTAAGTGAATAGTAAAACTTTCCTCTAACTTTCTCTGTTCCTCATAAATCCTTCCAACTGCTTCCACAGATTCTCTGAATTGATTTGGCTGAACTTTAATTTCCTCACTGAAATTAATAAAATTATTGATTTTCTTTCTTTAGGTATTTGTCAAAAACTTTTCTTGAACTTTATGAGAGAAAAGTGAACTGCTGAAAGTAGTGCTTAATTATTTCTCAACCATCTTTAACCAATGATGACAAGTAAGACTCTAAGCACTAACTGGTTCTAAAATTTCCACTTGTTCTTTCATTTCCTTACAGTAAGTAATTTAGATAATTCTTATCAATCATTAAAATATCAATGAACATATTACCACTTAAAATTTCTTAAGTTATTAGCTTATTAACATTCAAATCACATTATGCCTATTTTAAAATCCATGATATAACTTATACCAAGGTTAACTGTAGGCAAAATTAGAAAACAGGTGAAAGCTGGTTACAGTGTGCACACCTGTAACCCCAGCTACTTTGGGAGACTGAGGCAGGAGGATCACAGGTTTGAGGTCAGCCTGGGAAACTTAGGGATATCCTGTCTCAAAATAAAATACAAAGGGCTGGGGATGTAGCTCAGTGGTAGTGCCCTGGGTTTAATATTCAGTACTGCTGAAAAAAAAAAAAAAAAAGGTGTTGGGAGGGGCAATGAAACATTGTGATGGCAATAAAAATTATAACACAGATAAGTAATAAAAAAGATGAATCTTATTTTAATGTATCTGCATCCTCTATTTTTTTAATCATTTCTTGTCTTTTTTAACCTCCAACATTTTATTCCCACAAAATGCTCTCTTTAGTCTGCTGTGTTCTTTATATTTCCTGAAAAGGTTTCCAAAAAGAAGTTAAACTTGTATAACTATTCAATTCAAATTTCAAGGGTAAATGTATACATGAGTCATCTACTCTACTGACTAAAATTTGGGGTTAATCCAAACTGCCTCATTAATCTTACTGACTGATTTCATTAATAAATACAGTAAAAACTAAGAAATAAATTTATATTAATAAATATTCCCCTCTTAGAAGGTAGAAAGTCATAAGAAAATATTATCCCCACTGTAATATCAACAAAAAGTCAGATAATTTATGAAGCTTATCAGAGATTGGAAGTAACAACACATCTAAGAAAACTTAATTCCAAAATGTGACATGCCCCTCCAAGGAGAGATGGGATACAGTTTCATCTTTGTCAGGACATGGTTGGAATAGGTTGCTGTCATACAAGGAAGTAAACAGAAATCAATAAAATTTTATAGCTTCTTAAAAGCCAAGCATGTTGATTTGTAATAGTTAGGAGCCACAGGCTTATGTATTTGCAAAAATTTTCCACCAAGTGCTTCCACAAAAAGACTTGCAGCAGGAGACAAGAGAACACTCCTGGGGGTAGAGTCAGAGTCATTAGAACATCCCATATCTAAGGCTGAGATATATATAATTTGCTCAAGACTAGAACTGGACAAAGATAACAGAATTGGTCAACAAATGGACAAAGTGACTGCCCCTGTCCCCAAATTATGAGCCCAGTGCCAAGTAACAAGCAAAAACAATACATTGCTGAGAGGAAGAGCAATGGTACATAGAAGGACTCCATTTTGTGGCACAGGCATGCAGACTGAGGATGGATCAGAATCACAGAAAAAATCTTCTAGAACTCCAACTTCCAATCCAAGCATAAAATAGCTTTAGACTATTACTATAGAAAAAGAAGCCCTTTGGGTATTAAAGGTACTGAGACACAATAAAAACCAAAATCTGTTCAACTGCTGATAAGATCTGTACAACCTTCATATTCATGGCCTGTTCATTTCTAAATGTAATACTATTTGCCTTGGTCTTACCCACATATCTAGCATTCAGAAAAAAAGGAAAAGGAAGAGAGAGTTAAGAAGAGGAGGAAGAAGATGTTGAAGAGGAGGAGGTGGAGTAGCAGGAGGAGGAAAGACACCCTGAAAAGCAAGGGGGAAAAAGAAACTCCCTGTCAAGAAATAAAGAAATCAACAGAAACAAATTTAGAGATAACACAGATATTGAGTTTAAAAGAAAGAGATTTTCAAATACCTATGATTAATATGTTAAAAGATCTAGTGGAAGAAGTAGATGAAATATAAGGACAGACAGGGTATTTTAGCAAAACGAGAAAACATGAAAATACTTGAAATAACATATTTGATTATCACAGATAACTCATTTTATAATTCCATCATTACTCTGAAAACAACGTCAAATGAAGATATTATAATAAAAAACTATAGACCAATATACATACATACAGATACATATATACTGGTGGATATATGTCATACATGTATATAACATATATAATGAAATAACGTATCATGACCTATATGTAAAACCTAAATCTACAAAACTGCTAGAAGAAAACATAGGAGAAAATCTTTGTGATCTTGGATTAGGCAAAAATATCTTAGATAAGACAAACTACTTAAAAACTGATAAATTGGCAGAGTACAAAAGATTCTGATACTGCCATGTGGCTTGAGGTCACTATACATTTGTCGAAATGCATTGAATATACAACAGGAATGTGCATTGTTTACAAATGTAAATGATGAACTTTGGTTGATTATGATATGTCAAAATAGGTTCTCAATTACAACAAGCATACCACTCTTCTGGGGAATATTGACATGAAGAAAGATACATATATGTGGATTGGGGATAAATCTCTGTGCCTTCCTCTTAATTTTGTTGTACCTTAGTATTACCCTGAAAAACTAAAGTGTTTAATTTAAAATAAAAGTGATAAACTGCACTGATAAACTGTAAAATGAAAAACGTTGGCTGAGGAAATGGCTCAGAAGCAGAGTGCTTGCTTAGCATGCAAAAGGCTCCAGATTTGATCCCCAGCACTGCAAAAAGACAAATAAATAAAAAATTTAAAAAACTTTTTTAAAAAATGTGCTCTTTGAAAAACACTATCAAGAAAATGAAAAAAAAAGACAAGCCATAGAATAGGAGAGAATATTTATAAAATATCTGTTTGAAGATAGACTTGTATCCAGAATATTTAAAGAACTCTTACAACTCAATAAGAAAACACAAAGGAGATAGAAAATTAATACATGAAAAAATGTTCAACAACATTAGCCATCAGGAATATGCAAGTAAAATTATACTGAGATACAACTACTAGAATGGCGAATAGTAATACCAAGTATTGACAAATATGTGGAGTATCTAGAATTCTCATTCATTAGTGGGAGGAATGCGCAACCACACAAACACTTTGTAAAACAGTCTGGCAGTTGTTTATGAAGATAAACAAACACCATATGACCTAGAAATCACACTCCTAGATAGTTATGTAAGGGAAATAAAAACATATGTGTATACAAAGACCTGTACACGACTGGTTTTAGTGGCTTTATTCTATAATTGCCCCAACCTATGCCCTAAATGTCTACCACAGAGTAAATAGATAAATAAATGAACAGAAGACTAAAAGATAATAAAAAGTAAAGAACTGGGCCTGGGGTTGTGGCTCAGAGGTAGAATGCTCACCTTGAATGTGTGAGGCACTAGGTTCGATCCTCAGCACCACATAAAAATAAAATAAAAGTATTTGTCTATCTACAACTAAAAATATATTTTAAAAAAGGAAAGAACCACTAATACCCAGAACGACATAAATGAATCCCAAAAATACTATGCCAAGTGAAAGAAGCAAGGTAAAAATGGCTACATACAGTTTGATTCCATTTATATGACATGCTGGAAAAAAAAAAAAACCTATAAGGGCAGAAATCAAACAGGTTGACAGGGGCTGGGATGAGGAAAGGGGGTTGACAATGAAGGTGTAAAAGAAAAATGAAGGTGCAAAAGCAACAGTTAGAGGCCAATACACAATGAAATTGATCCTATGCATTGAATTTCAGAAACTACAGTAGCTAAGTAAGGGATAACTTGTAGCAAGGGGCTTTTTTGGCTTCCTTAAATCAGGTGCTTTAACTTCTTTGTCTATAATATATTGTATAGGTTTTATATTTTAGCTCAATATATACATTCATTTACATAAAGTTTCATGCATATGCACTCTGGCATTTTTTCCTTTCTCAACTCTATTCTAGTCTATTTAATTGTTGTTTTTAAAAGGTTGGTTGGAGAGTGAGGATCTAGGATTGTTCCTAGAAGACTGCAACCAAGAGTTTGGGAAAAACAATAAAACAAATGAAAGATTATAACATAGTTTTAGTACGTAAGAAGTGATATAGGGACCAGGGAAGAGTTCATTGATAATCTATCCATCTGTCAATTTATACATTCCATAAATATCTACTGAGCATGTCCTATGTGCTAGTGCCAAAAGCTAAATACTTGGCAAGGAGTTGGTATATAGTGGTTTAACAAACAGTCAAACAAAACAGACATAATTCTTGCTTTCAAGCCAAGTGTTTTAGTTAGTTCCTGTTACCAAAGTACCTGACAAGAACAACTTACAGGAGGAAGTTAGTTTGGGGCTCAGGCTTTCAGAGGTCTGAGTCCATACATAGTCAACTCCATTGCTCTAGGTCCAAGTGAGGCAACATATCATGGGGGAAAGGCACACTGAAGGAAAGCTGCTCAGCTCATAGTAGTGTCAGGAAGCAGACTGGGGAAGAAGGGGGCCACAGGGAAGATGCACCCTTCCAGGGCACACACCCAATGACATACCTCTTCTAGCCATGCCCCACATTCCTAGAATTTCCATCCAGACAGTCCATTCAAATTAGGATACACTAATTAGTCTCAGATCTCACAATCCAATCATTTTACTTCTGAATATTCCCGCATTAACAGGAGCTTTCAGGTGACACTCATTACCAAACCATAACAGCAAAACTAGTGGAAGACTGACATCACATAAATAAAATGCTATTTTTAAATGTTTACAACATATACTAGCATGTTCTGTAAATAGGTTTATTGTATTTTTCTTAATGTATTTCTAGCTTAATGTACTTTAGGATTCAAAGAATAAAGAAATTTTCAAAAATACGTACATACAACTAGTAAGTAATTTAGGCATGGTTAAGTTCTAGGGCAATACGTGAAACAGTTTATTTAGGCCACATGTGATATACAAGATATAAATTATGAACCCCCCCCTAACATTTCTGTACCTTGTACGTGCTTCTATTTCTGCACATCTTAATCTACATGGTGTTGTTTAATTTACAGGTCAGTCTCTCTTTTTAGAATATAAGTGAAACATAGGCAAGCTAATTGCACTGAGCAAAACCAATTAAAAAAAATAAAAGATAGTAGTATTTAGGTATACACAATTAAAAGGTTTAGAAAGCTAAAGTTCTAGAGGTGAAATCACTATTTTAGACCAATTAGTTACCACTCACCTGGCTCCAAAATAATCTACATTTAGTGTCTATATAAAAGATGGAGAATAACAGCATAAAACTATCTTGAATGTGGTTAACTTAAAATATATACAAGTAACAAGGCTCAATTTTATAGTAAATATAAACTATTACTAACAATAGGCTTTTATATGAATAAGAACAACACATGACTAATACCTGAGTGAACTGTTGTTGGGGTTTTTTAGATCTTGATGAAGTTTTATTACCCATTCCTGATATTCTTGCTTTTGGATGGCTGTTGATTGTTTTAATTCATTTGACCATTTATTTTCTAAGTCCTAAAAGAGAAAATGTGCCAACTGGTTAATTTTTTTATGTAAAAAATAAATAGGGGGCAGGGGATAAGCAAGGATGGTGGAATGTGATGGCCATCATTATCCAAAGTACATGTATGAAGACAAGAATTGGGTGTTAATATACTTTATATACAAACAGAGATATGAAAAATTGTGGTATATATTTGTAATAAGAATTGTAATGCAAAAAAAAAAAAAGAATGGGAAGTTATACTCCATGTATGTATAATATTTCAAAATGCATTCTATTTTTATGTATAACTAAAAAGAACAAATAAAAAATTAAAAAAAAATTGCTATACTACAGTGACTAAATAAATAAATAAAAAGTAAGCTGGGCACAGTGATGCATGCCTGTAATCCTAGTGGCTTGGGAAGCTAAGGCAGGAGGATCATGAATTCAAAGCTGGCTATAGAAATTTAGCGAAGTGAAGTCAGCCAATCCCAAAAAACCAAATGCCCAATGTTTTCTTTGATATAAGGAGGCTGATCCATAGTGGGATAGGGAGCAGGAACATGGGAGGAATAGACAAACTCTAGATAGGGCCCAGGGGTTGGAGGGGAAGGGAGGGAGAATGGGATTAGAAATGATGGTGGAATGTGATGATCCTTATTATCCAAAGTACATGTATGAAGACACGAATTGGTGTGAATATACTTTGTATACAACCAGAGATATGAAAAATTGTGCTCTATATGTGTAATATGAATTGTAATGTATTCCACTGTCATATATAAATTAAAAAAAGAAAAAAAAATTTGTGGAAAAACCTTAACAAAGTAGGACATGAATATGAAAATTGCCTTTCTGTGCTAATAAAATAATTCAACTCTTAAAAAAATAAAATGTTAAAAAAAAAGAAATTTAGTGAGGCACTAAGCAATTCAGCAAAACCCTGTCTCTAAATAAAATATAAAAAAGGGCTGGAAATGTGATTAAATGGTTAAGCTCCTCTGGGTTCAATCCCTGGAAGGAAGGAAGGAAGGAAGGAAGGAAGGAAGGAAGGAAAACACAACTACATATCTAAAAGCTCTTATATTTCACTCACCTGCTGAGATTCAAAATGCTGAGCAGCCAGTGAATTTACATCCTGATCTGTCAGTGATTTTCCCAATTCCTGCATTACTTTTTCCATTTCAATACCTTGTCTAAAACATAAATTAGCAAATCAGGTAAGTATATTCATCAAATTTCAAGACCACTCCTGATTCACAAAGTGAAAATAAAACTTTTATTTCATAGGATTATGTCCAAGAATGGGAATTATAATACCTGAAAGTGCCCTGAATCCTTGGAAATTCTCAAAGAAATAGTATGCAATTCTAGCTTAAATAGATTTTCTTTTTATTTGTATATGAACTAAAATGACTTCAAGTTCTGAAAGTTTGCCTATATTATATCCAGAAACTGCCAACTAGGTTCTAAGAGTCAAACTGTTAAGTCACAAAATTACCTTTAAAAAGGCATGTAATATACTTATCTAATGATAATTTAAGAATGTAGAAATCAAGATTGATTTTTCTTAGAGGAAAAGTTAATCAATGGTTTAAGTAAATTGATTTAATTTAAATAAACTGTGATAAATTAAATTCATCCATATTATATATTTATAAAAAATATGTATTTCTATCTATTTCTATCTGACTCATATCACAATATATAGAATTATGAGGAGGTAGTCTGGAAAGCCATGATTTAAAATCAATAATACTAGCAGCTTTATACTCACTCTGAAGAAACAGTGGTCCATAAAGGCATCATTTCCTACTGTATTAAGTATCCCTATAGAATGGATTCAAATCTGACTAAAATTTCTTTGAATAATGTGAGTATTATTTTTTTCTTCTTAATGTAAATAAGGTTATGAAATGAAGTAAAAGACCATGCACTTAGATCAGGGCAATGAAGAGAAAGTTCTGACTAGGATACAAGGTACAGTGATTACTAGCTTTGGAGTTAAAGATTCCTTGGTTTAAAATTCTATCTGTCCTTGGACAAGCTACTTACTTTATTTAAGCCAAGATTTTTCTCATCTTTAACAGTAGGGTTGAGGTAAAGATAAAGGTTAAAAAAAAAAAAAAAAAGATAAAGGTAAAGACAGGGCACAGTGCTCAGAGTAAAGTAAGCCTTCACTAGCAAGCCTTCAATCTATTCCTCTTGTTACAAATAAGAATATGTAATGCCAGCACATTTTATTTATATAAATCACTTGAGAAGTTCTCTAAGTCTATAAGGACAGTTCCAGTTGAAATTACACATTTAAATATACAAGAAAATTGATTTCTTAATATTAAAGCATTTTTCTACTTTATCCTTTAATTTTATAAAATATGAAAACAAGTTGTTCTGTAGGTCATCATATATGACATTATAATATTCAAGAAATGTGAAATACCTTTCTCTTAATTTTTTCAGCTCCACATCTCTTTCACCAATCAGTTCTGAGATACTAACAAAGTAATTATGTTCCAGATTTAGAAGAGTTTCAGAAGCAGGAGAATGTATTAGATCATGATATACATCTGCAAAATCTTCATCCCAGCTGGGCTCTTCAGGTCTTGCATGCTCTAATGTACTCTATAAGATGATACACAGACATTCCTCAATCATAACGCAGAATTTTTATTTAACACAGTTCTACAAAAGTATGTATATTACAGCTCCATTTTTGTATATCAGACAAGAACAGAAAGACCCTCTATTTATATATGTGTAGATATATAAATAGAATGAGAACAGAAAGAACATGGAGAAATTTAAACTAAGTTGAGCTATCTGGGAACAGAAATGAGGCACTAAAAGGGAGGAAGGTACACAAATTTCCAAAATTAAAAAAAAAAAAAAAGTATGCTATAATTCCATTTCTATGAAATCACAAACACACACACACACACACACACACACACAAAGGGATGACCAACAAAATGATAATAGTGACTGTTTCAGGACAATGGGACTTTTGGTGACCTTTATTTTATTTTTTATGATATAATAATTTTCATGTACTAATCATATAGTGAGAAAAGCTTTTTATTATTAAAAAATGTGCTCTACAGGGCTGGGATTGTGGCTCAGTAGTAGAGCACTTGTCTCACACAGGTGAGACACTTAGTTTGATTCTCAGCACCACATATAAATAAATGAATAAAATAAAGGTCCATCAACAACTAAAAAATTTTTTTTTAAATGTGCTCTACAAAGTATTTATAGGTTGTATATTTAGAAAATGAAGTTACCTATGTAGTCAGCTGTGATACATTAACCTTTATTAACCTTCAATACCTAATTCACCCATGCCTATGTAAAGATAAAGGTCTTGTTTTGATCTTTTCATTTATGTTCATTTTAAAAACAGTAATATGCTTTCTTTTATATACTTAAAAAGATGCCCATCACAAAAAGACAGTCACCTCAATACATGCAAGACACAATGCAGAAGCTTATAGGTTGAGAAGTACCTTGTCAAATACCATACAATTTAATGGCAAAGTAAGAATAAAACAGTTTGGTGTTTTTTCCATCATTGATCTGTGCAAACAGATATCTGTTTTTAAAAAATCACAATTCTTCCCTTTTCTTATCAATGAATATACTAAAACTAAAATGTAAGATGACTGAGAGTCATAACTTAAAGCAAATGAATAAATCATAGAAACAGGTATCTTGAACTTTGCCAATTAATGGGTAAACTTTATCCTTTGTTCTCATTCACTTATCCCTCAGACAAAGGCCTCAGCAGACAGGAGGAGTTCAAGAGGACTAGCCGAACCTAGAACTCAGATTTCATCTCCTCTATGCCTCTTTCCACCAGGCTCTGCTCTAGGAATTATAACCAGCCCATGTGACTCATCCTCTGGTCAAAATTCACTTCAGGGTCAGGCTGAAACTGTACAGGAAGGAGCCAGTGAAAGATCATTGGGATCTGACTGGCCACACATAACACCAGATACTTGGTGATTCTATTAACCCAGTCATCTAACTACAAAAACCTGCAATACCTATTTTAAACCCGGCCTAGCACAAGCCTGAATCAGAATCTGCCTACACAGGAAACACTACACAGTCCTTCCTTGATCTAATTTATGCCCTTCCCTCAAGAGAGGTGATACCAGGAATTGGAATGTGATTGCTGAGAGGAATGAAGCACTGAGTACCTGCAGAAAGAAAACTATTCACTGCCAATCTCAACCTCCACCCTCAGGCACAAAACCTGGCTTCTTTGAGGTTTACACCATTCAGCACTGATTAACTTTCTTGGTCATTATTATAAAAACCATCCACCTGTCTCTTATTAATTTAAAGCTTTGGCACTAAGTTCATAGTCTTCCTCTCTGTCTCAAATCCTGTATCAACCTGGCCCACTCGGATGTCCTTATGGACAACCTATTCAATGTTCCATCTTCTTACACCCTGAACTCTTATCTTTCTTAAGTTCTCCACTCCATCTCAGCCACCCTTCAGTAACTGCTTTAGTTTGAATCTTGAGCATCCTCCAAAAGCCCACATGTTAAAGGCTTGACTCAAGGTGGTGCTATGGGAAGGGGATGGAACTTTTAATAGGTGGGCCCTAATGGGAGGTCCTGGGGTCATTTGGAGTATTCTTGAAGGGGACTGTGGAATACCTATCTCTTCCTCTTCCTTTTCTATTTTGCCTCTTCCTTTTCTTCCTTGCCATGAGGTGAGGAGATTTGCTCTGCCATATTCTCTTGCCTTGATATGCTGCTTCATCACAGACCCAAAGCAATGGGGCCAACAATCTTGGACTGAAACCTCTAAAACTGTGAGCACAAACAAACTTTTTCTCTTCATAAGTTGATCATCTCAGAAATTTGTTAATAGTAATGGAAAGCTGACTAACATAGTCTTCTCATCAATAACAGGTTAACTTTAAAAATTCAAACATTCAAGTCTCTGATTATATGCTCTGACCAAGATTTTTCACTCAATTATTCCCAAGTAATTGAGTATTAAACCTCATCAGGACCTTTACTCCATAAACTCTCCTACCAGCTCATTTTATCAGTCATCAGTTCTCATTTAGATTCTCTTCATTCTCTATATAGCTTACATTCTGTGCTCAGCATTTAACCACTGTCTTACCAATATCCTCAACTCTCTTCATTGATGTTGTCTTTCTTATCCATCTAATAAAACTCTAATCTTCTTCTTCTCTCTGCATGCAATAAGGCTTAGAAAGCCACAACAGAAAAATCATGAAACTCCAAAGTTCATGTTGGCAAACAGACTACTCTAACTTGCCCTTCAATTATTCTTGACAATCCCACCATTCCTTGGAGAATTCTGTCTCAAAAACCCAATTCTCTCATTACTCCCTACCTCATCTAAACAAATGATCTGTCTTTTCTATTTCTCAGATAAAGTTGAAGCAGTCAGAAGAGACTATCATCAACTTCCTACTACAATTAGTAAAATTTTCGGAATTTATATCTTTCCTGCTTCACATCTGCATTAATGAAAAATATATATTTCTTCTCAGTTAAGGTTAATTCTCCATTTGAGTTCTGGATTCTATTTTCTAGACTTCAACTCTACCATCTTAAAAACAAAACAAAAACAACAAACCTCTGACTCTGTATTCCCATTTAGCAAGTGTCTCAAATAGCCAAACTTCTAGAGTTATTGATTCCTATTCTTCCTTCTTTCTACTTCCTTATTCTTAAAGTCACTAAAATCTAGTTCCTGCTCTCACCAATTCACTGAAATGACCTTTCCATTGACAAGATTACTTGATAAATCTAATGTTATATTTGAGTCTTTTCTTTACATCATATTCAGTGGCATCTTGGCTTTTTATCATAGTTTAACTGATGGTGGTTTCTTTCTTAGTAAATAAAATAATGACGTGTGTGGCATCTTAGACTTTATGAAATGGTGTATGTTAATTAAATAGAAAAGCAATGGCATTATATAGCTACACAACAACAATAAAGTAAGAAGACAAAAGTAAATCAAAGTGAACCACTACTGGTTTAGAGTCAGATGAAAGCCAAGATATACAGTTAATTAACCCACTTGAATCAAATGTATGAAATATGATATGTCAAGAGCTATGTAATGTTTTGAACAACTAATAATAAAAATTAAAAAAAGGAAAAAAAAATTTAGAATTTAAGATAAAGGGTAAATCATTTTTCAGTATAAATATGTTCCATGTAATATTTGGGATAGTTATACTAAAATTATTCATTGATCTGAAATTCTGTCTTCAATAGGTATCTCATATCTTTAATTACTAAACCTGGTGACCCCACATTGGCTGGATATGGAAAAGTAGCTTCTATTTTACAAAAGTATTCTACAAAGCATATTTTTTTATGTGCTCATACTGATAAATGAAGGAGCACAAAAGCAGCAACATATACTGAATATTATTGATATACAGATCAAAAAGGATTCCACAAACTGTTTAAGTATTATGTTAGCAATTTAAAAATCCTCACTGAATCCCAGAATATCCTTGAAATATTCAATTTGACTTATTTTCTTACCTCAGCATAAGCTTTGGCCCATGTATTTGCCAGCTGATGTAAATCTACTTCACCTGATTTCACAGCCTCCAAGCATGCTTCAGCATCTCTATCATAATCCCTGAGGGATTCTTCCTCTATAAAGTGGCTCAGAGCTTCTTTTAAGTCTGAAAGAGGAACAATAAATGCCATCATCAGCAAAATCCATATACAGAAAGGGAATATTTTACTTGGCCAAGCATTCCAGTGCAAAATTTTTATTTTATCAAACATGCTTAATATCATCTTCAATTAAAATAAAATCAGTAGTAGAGTGCTTGTATCACAAGCACAAGGCCCTGGTTCAATCCCCAGCATAGGAAAAAAAAATTAGTTTAGGGAATCATTTCACAACAATTTTTTTATTATATTCTGTCCTCAAAAACCCAACTCTCTCATTACTCCCTACCTCATCTAAACAAATGATGTGTGTGGCTCTTAGACTTTGTTGCAGAAAAGTCAAAATTCTTAGTTTTTCTGTATCCTTGATACTAACTAAATAATGTTAATTTCTTTTTTTTTTTTAAGAGAGAGAGGGAGAATTTTTAAATATTTATTTTTTTAATTTTCGGCAGACACAACATCTTTATTTGTATGTGGTGCTGAGGATCGAACCCAGCGCCGTGCGCGTGACAGACGAGCGCGCTAACGCTTGAGCCACATCGCCAGCCCTAGATAATGTTAATTTCTTAAACCAATAATTCAGTTTGAAGCAGAACAGGTATATGCATATAAAGAAAGACCCACAGATTTTGAGAGTCTGAAGTTACTGTATATAAGTGAAAAACAGTTTCTTATATCAGTTTAAAGAGTATATTAGAGCTTTTGAATTTGCAAAAAGAAATTGATTATATTAAAACCAGTTTAATGCAGATACGCTAAGGTTTCAATTTGAGAAACACTATTTAGGGACTGCCATAATGGAAAGAGCAGTGGAATAGGAGTCAGAACACATGGATTCTGGCCTTGGTTTTGTCACTATGTTGGTGACTTTAGACCGGGTACACAATCTTGAATCCCTCGGAGGACTAGCTGAAACCAACTGCTTCAGGGCTACCCCTAGAGTTTCTGATTCAGCAGGAATAGCATAGAGCCAAGATTTTACATTTGTAACAAGTTCCCAGGTTGTTGCTGATTAGGTACCACACTTTGAGAATTACTGCCTGAGGTAAATAATTTATTTATTTATGTTGTTTTTTTATTTATATAATATGATTGTGCTAGAAAGTTTCTAGGTTGCCTTATAATTCTAGCATTCTGTGATTCAATATATTTTTAATTTGAAATTTTTTCCTAGTCTGTGAAATAGAAAAGAGAGACCTTTTAAAATAGCTTAATACAGATCACTTTATGAAACAAATTTAGGTAAAAGATTAGAAATTCTGTTCCATGGAATCTTAATAATTGATTATCAGATTGGTAAATTATCAATTTACCAATATAATTCTATAATTATAATATTGTAATTAGTGATGGATGAAATACCATATGAATCAACTCAACTAAATTTAAATGTGAAAGTTTTCATTAAGACCTTTTTTCATGATGTAATTTTTTAATTAAATTTCTTTATAACAGTTACACAGGTAATAGGGGAAACACTTAATAAAGCAAAGATCTGAGGAATCTTTTATTCTTGGAAGCAGTTAATTCATATTTTGTTTCCATTGCTTCTTAGGTTTATGCTTTCTAGCATGAAACTTCTAATGAGAGAGTCCATAAGAAAATAATTAAGTGGCATTACTTTAAAAAAATCAGTCCTTACCATTTTCTATAAAGCATGGCAAGCTGTGAAGCAGCATCAGACGTCCATGCAAATGACTGGCATTTTCCTGAACAGGAAATTTGAGGGGTACTCTCAATTCTAAGCACTCAGTTCCTACTTTGAATTTATACACAAACTCCCTTTCTTTGTTGCAGAATCTTTCTCGGTTTTTCTTCATATTCTTTGACAGGCTCTCTGTAGAATAACAACAAAAAAGCAACAAGTTATATTATAAAACTATGATGTTTCATTATTGCTGTAGCACTTCTAAATATATTCCATCACTCAAAAGATTTTATTTGTGTGACTCTGAGCCAACTATTCCAGTTTTTTTCCAAGTGTTTATCCCTGCCCATTTTTTGTTTTAATGATGAAAATGAAGTTCTTCCTCTATTTTTTAAAATGAAAACAGTTTCTTTTAAACTTCATACAAGGAAAAAATTATACTTATTTATACATTGTATTCTTAGACAGGGTTTTCAATACTAGGGAAAGGATTCTTAGGAAGGGATACCTAGATGTGTAGATGAAGAGCTAGTAAACAGTTGGTGAAAACAAAGTGAAACAGATCAGGGACCAAGTAGTGATCCAGGTGACCTTAGAGGTTGTAATTTTTGAGATCTGATAGGAGAAAGGGATAAGAAAGTGTTAGATCTCCATGTGGCAAGTCTATTGCTCTCTTGATAATATTCAAACCCTTTATTCCAGTTTACACCTCTAGACTCTTCTCTAGGATGCACCTACACCCTTACTCATCAATAAGCCAATTTGCAAATTTGTTTTCCTATCATTCTGAACTTCTGTTAATACCAAATTTCTCTTTCCACTCCTAAGCTTTCTGAATTAAGTTTTCCTGAGGGTAGTCTCACTAGTTTAAATTTTCTTGGATAACAACTACTCATTCTTTGGGTCGTAGTTCAGCTAGCCCCCAGAAGCCTAAACCAACTCCCCCAAAGTATACTGGGTCCCTATTACAAGTTCTCATACTACTAGTCTGTACTTATCTGACTCATGCTATTTTCTTATTCTCACTAGAATAGTTTACTTCAAGTGAGAGAAAATGTATTCCAAGTACCATGTAGAATGCTAGGAACATAATAGCAAGGCTAACAATTGTTAAATTATATGGTATTTTTATTTTATGGTGCTCTCTGCAAAAATAAAGAAGACAACAAATAGTTACTCATATTGTGCTTTAAAAAGAGGTCACCTGCTTGAAAGTAGAACCATTACTAGGGACTAGGAAGGATGCAAGGGACAAGGTCGGGGTGAGGGTGAAAGAAGGATGGTTGGATATGATCAACACATGCTATATGCATGTTTGGAAAACACTGTGATTCCATTAATATGCACAATTAGCAAGTTAATAAAAGACTCACTTGACATTTAAAAATAATTCAAAGGACTTTTTTGGTGTTTGTGTGTGGGTGTGCTGATGACTTGAATTATCCAGCCTATATTTTCAAATCTGTATGAAGGGTGTATATAAAAATTTCAGTCTATTTCATCCTAATGCAAAGAAAGAGGATACTGGGCTGGGGGTACAGCTCAGTGGTAGGGTGCTTGCCTAGAATGTGCAAGGTCCTGGATTTGATCCCAGCACTGCCAGAAAAGGAAAAGAGAGGGAGGGAGGGAGGGAGGGAGGAAGGGGGGGGGGAGAGAGAGAACAAAAACCTATGTTTTACTCATGGAATTGAATGACTAATATTCATTAAGTGTAAATTAATGTAAATTTGTACAACAGTTTTAGAAAACTGGCAATAATTACCAAAACTACAAAAAGGTCTGTTCTATGATGCAGAAATTCCATTCCTAAGAATATATTCAAATACACACACATACACACATGTATGCACATGCACATATATTCACTAAAATACATCCAGAAGACTTTGTGTATGGTATCATCATCTCTGGATAACTGATGGTTTCCTTGCCACCAATGGACCACCCCTTCTCACTCTTCTACATTTTAGGCTCCCTTCACTTAAACTTCCCACTACATCTTTCCAAAACTTTTTAGCATGGCATTCAAAGACCTTCATAATCTAAACTCTTATTTACATCTCCAACTTCACCTCTACTGTGAGTATCCTGAAGGTTGTATCTTATCTATAGTTGAATGATAGCTCCTAACATGACATACAGACCTTTCACCAATATTTGCATTAAGAAAGTGGTGCGGTAATAAGAGAATTCCCCCTTTGATTTTGTCACTCAAATGGTTCAAATTCTGGTTGTGCCATTTAATTGCTACCTGAACAATTGGGGATAGTGCCATTTAACAGTGAGTCATAAGGATTAATCAAAAATAAATATGAGGGCTGGAGTTGTGGCTCAGAAGTACAGGCCTCTCCTAGCACATGAGAGGCCCTGGGTTCGATCCCCAGCACCATATAAAATAAAGGTATTGTGTCCAACTACAACTAAAAAATAAATATTTTTTAAAAAATAAATATGAAACATCTGACAAACATAAGATGATCAATAAAAGGAAGCCAGAAATAAAATATATAAGAATATATCAACATAGAAATCATATGCTACTGAGAAGACACGATAAAATCAGAGGCAGTAAATGTGTTAACATCGTAGCAAGGAATTGAACGTTGCAGAAATACGAGTTACACGGTCTAATCGGTTTTAAATTATATGGTATTTTTATTTATTCCTTAATAAAATTATCAGCTCTGGTTTCAATCGGTTCAACATCTTAGATTTGTTTCAATACACTGATAATTTAGTTCCATTTCCCTCCACTGTTTTTTTGTTTTTAATAATAGATTTGCTTCAGTTTTAGTGTCTGTGAAATCAAACATGGGATGGGAAAAGGACTGGACTGAACTCACAGAACCAACAGCGGAGGCTCTGGGGCTCACATTAGGGAAAGGGCGGGGAACTGCGGGGCCAAGAAGCTCCAGCCGAGCGACAGGACCAACCCCTTCTTTAGGAGATTTCAATTTTAAGTGGTCTCCTTAAGTGGTTCAGAGCTCACCTCGCTTGGTCCCGAAGCAGCCAGCACTCTGGAAGCTGTCAAGGAGCCGGGGCACGGGGATTATCAGCTGACATGTCGGCTTGTTTTTACCGCCAGCAGATCCCCCATGGCAGATTCACCCACCTTTTCCTGTTTTCTGTCACTTCGTAGAAAACTATTTGGTTAAGATAACACCTTTTCAAGTATATATTAATCTCATAATTTAAAAAGCGCAACAAGGTGTGTTTCTAAGCAGTTATTAAGTATTTCAGAGACGAAGCTAGAACCTCTGTCGTGACGAAAGCGCGGCGAAAGAGCACAAACTGAGTTCTGGCCGACCGGATGCGGAAGGGCGTACCTTGAGAAGGGCGTCAGCAAGCCAGCTCTTAAAGCGCAGGCTCCGCCGCAGGCTGGCTGCTCATGATTGGAGGACCCGGAGGCAGCGGAGGCGGGGAGCGCGATGTCCGGTTTTTGGGCGGGAATTGAAACCGCCACTGCTACCAGCTGAAACTTGAGCGCTGCAATTTTCCAGCCTTAACCGCGAACATGGTGCGGCCTGTTAGGTAAGTAGTTCGTTGGATACGGCACTAGTGGGGATAAAGAGCAGGAGGACACTGTAGGCAACTTGTATACAGGATTGAGGGAAAAGAGCGTTTAAGACAGAGGACAACTGTGGGAGGGGTGGGATGAACAGTTACCGGGAAACATTCCAGTCAGCAATGAGAGACACCCGTCGCTAAGAGGTGTCCCAGCTTCTTAGCTCTCACCCACTCCTTACTTTGCTTCTCAGCTGTTGCCGTTTCTTTTACCCTCGGCTCCATTCAAGTAAGATCTTGTTGTATGTTGCATTTAAACGACGTTTTGCACTTCAGCGAGCACGTACTTATTTGTCGTTTTCGTTTGTTCACCGCTAATCCTTTGGTATATAAAGAGAAGGCATTCCTGTTTATGGATTTAAAACTTCTAGACATAAAAGCCGATTTTCTTGAGTCACTCAGCTAGAAAATCGCAGGACAATACTCACCCTAAGTCATTTGACTCTAGATCCTTTACTTTCCATTAATACCACCAGAAATTATTCCTCAACTTAATCACAGTTGAATACCATCATAAGCCTAGGATAAGTCATTCATATAGTACAGTCATCGAATATATTTATTTCTGTACTGTATTAGGTACTGGAGGATACATTCTAGTATAAGGTGAGTATAGGGTCCCAAAAATAAACATGCCAATGTCATACAGTAGAAAGGAAACCCTTAACTGTAAGGAAGGAAGGATGGACTTTTCTGATGTATGTCCGGAGATACGAATTATGAGAAGTTAGCCAGGCAAAAATATGGGGCAATCCAGGTAGCAGGAATAAGAGTCAAGGCCATCAGCTTGACCGTATTAAGGGATAGCTTGAAGCTGTAGCATTAGCAAGCAGTGGGGAGAATTGTTGGGGATTAGGTCAGATAAGTAGGGCCAAAGAAGGTAGGGCGTTTTAGGCCATCTAAAGGAATTTGGATTTTATTCTAAGTACAATGGGAAACCAATGGGAGAGTTTAAATATGGGAGAGAAATCTAATTTTGCTTTTATAAAGGTCACTAGTGGAGATCGAATGGGGGATGGTGCTATAATGGAAGCAGAAAAATCACTCTATTATATCATTGGGTAGTGGTTTGGAGTAGGATGTTATTAGGGGACATGGAATAGATCAGATGAATTTGGGATAGATATAGATATATTAGAGGTGTAGAAGTGGATGTGGAAGTAAGAGAAAAAGGGAATCAAGAATGACTAATATTTTTGATCTGAACTACTAAATGGACAATCTTGCATTAACTGGGATGAGGAAATCATCAGGAAGGCAGGGGGAAAGCATCACAAGAAAGCAGGGGAGCTAAAATGCCAAACTCCCTTGTGTTCTGACTAAAGAAAATTTAAAGTCAGACACCAAAAGTCATGCAAGAGCAATTTACTATAAGTGAAAGTAAAGTCAAAGCAAAGTGAGACTTAAGCAGAGAACATGACACACACACACACACACACAGAGAGGATATGATGGCATCTCCAAATTTATTGTCATTTGATGTTTACCAGGAGAACTGGGGACCTACACTCTTTGCCAAACAGGTGTTCAACTCCTCCTTCACTTTGGGCAATGGAGTATTTGATTTTAGTCTGTCCTCTTCGTAACTGTCATGGTGTCCATCCTATTTAGGGGCTTCATTTACAAGTCAATCCCATGTTCATGTGGGCCCTGGGGTCATAGCTGGTCAGCAGTTAACCTTAGTGCCCCTGTGCTGCTAAAGGAATCTTCCTTCCCAAACAGATGGAGACACCTATAGCCATAATTCCTAGCTTTACATCAACCTTCGTGGATCCTGTCAAAAGTTAGTCCCATTGATCCTTTTCTTTTGAGGTGTTTTCCAAATAGCTCCCTTGCTTTTGTTTATTTTCTATAGATTATCTGCCATCACTTGATTTTTCATCTACTCTGATGATAGTTTAAAGAAAACCCTAAAGTAATTTAAAGAACACTTGTGATCTTACCTTGCTTTTCACCACTCATTGCTAGCTACTTGCAAACATTGGGAAAGGAACTGGGGAGTCAAGATTTCTGTTTTCAACATGTTAAATTTGAAATGGATTTTAAACATCCAAGTAGTGAAGATGTAATCCGTTTGTTAGGAATAGCTCAAAGGATAGTCTGCAAACCTCTGGAGGGTTTCTAAAACCTTCTCAGGAGATCCATGAGGTCAGTACTGTTTTGATAATAATATTTACTATTATTATTTACTTTTTTCACTCCTTTGTCATTTGTACTACAGTGATGATTTGGCACAAATCAATGCAGTGGCACCAGACTTTTAGAAGTCATTGCATTCTTAACTGCTGTGTACTCAGTGAAAAACAAAATCCAAGTTTCACTTAAAAAAGTGCTTGAAATAAGACATATTTATTATAGCTGAACCCTTGGGTGTACTTCTCTTTTTAATAAGTCTTTTGGTTTTATTTTACTATTTTTCAACCTCAGAATTTTTAAAGAGCTTTCCATAATTTTATCAGCTCTCAAATTCTTTAACTCTGAAGGAGAGTAACATAAGTATTCTTCTTTTTAATATTATATGTGAGGATATGGGAAGTACACATAAAGTACTTTACATACTGAAGAATGTTGGTTTTCTCAAGGAATAGCACTTGTAAGATTATAAGATGAACTAACCTTTTTTTATTGAACTCTTTTTATTTTAAAGAAAACCAATTGGTTAACTAGATTTCCACACTTGGGCATTTGGCAGAAGACAAAGATCTGGAGACATTTCAGTTAGTACAAAGAGGAGGAAAGAAGGAAGTAACTTTTTTCCACTTTGAATATAATTTTCTTCTAATGCTTTCTGGAGTAGTATAAAGATTCATTTCAGATCACAGGAACAAAGTCACCATTTTTTTAAGAGTCCCTTGCATAAAAAATATTATAAGATATTTTATAAAGAATGACTTTTGGTGTTGTTTATAGTGTAATAAGGAAGATGTAATGCACATGAAAAACAATAAAACATCTACAAAAGGAATTTATAAATGCCCAGTAACAACTAAACAGTATATAAATTGAACTGTTAATTACATAGATTGTCTTTATTTTGTGAGCTATGTAGATTAATTTCTTTTCTATATCAGGTATAGTTTTAACTGTATCAGCTAAGTCCCTACTTTAAAGTGCAAATCATGTTTTAGATTTAAGTACTTCAAAAAAAATATAAACACAGTTTCCTTTATTCAAGACTATTAATAGCCTTTGTGAGTGAAGGTAAGAAATTAATATTTGTATTAATGAAAAATTTCTGTCTTGGCCATAGACATAAGAAGCCAGTCAATTACTCACAGTTTGAGGACTCTGATAGTGATGGTAAGTAGAATTTCTTATTTTTGCTTAAAAAATTTGGACATTTATTTCATCAGTATTATATAATACATATAGCTCAAATATTAAATATTCCCCAATTGTATTATGAGGTAGGTCTGAAAAAAATAAGGCCTTTAAGAAAGGTTAGGCTTGAACTCTGCTGTATTTATTATATGTTTACTTGTCTCTGCCTTAAGAGAACTTTGATTCAAAAGTTTGAGAAACATTAGAGTATAGTATACTTTGAAGTAGGCTTTGTCTCTTTTTCTTTTCATGGTGCTTGGTCTCAAACACAGGACCTCACAGATGCCAGGTAGGTGCTATACCACTGAGCTGTATCCCCAGTCTAGAATTAGATTTTATATTTCTTTCCCAAACCATCCAAGTTTTCTGTAAATATTTTAGTAATTCCAAGGTTTGATGGAAACTCTTTGGCTTTGGGCATAGCCTTCAGTGCTTACAACTTGAGAAAAAAATAGTATAGAATATAACTTTGAGATTTTTGTTATAGTCATTGGTCAGCAGATATTTATAAATTGCCAGTCGTGTTCTGCATACTGGGTGGGGTGGAGGTGCCGAAAGTTGTAAATTACTGTATTCCTATGTAGGGAAGCATAAACAAGACAGCATATGTTAATAATTGCTAAAGTATGTGATTAAGACTGCATGGACCCTGAAGGTATACATACATATGTTTAAAAGCCACAGTAGCAGTTTTATAAGTGTCAAGAGAAGAACAACAGTTGTGAGGTGTGACTGGACAGAAAAATCTGTGAGAAACAATATTGGATTGGAAAAGAACATTCCTTTTGTAGGAATTAAGAAGTTTCTTTGGTAGGCTCATAGGAAGCTTATTATGGTAATGGAAAGAAAACTAAACAAAACAAAAAACTGCTACTTCTAGAAAAATTCTCTTCCCTTGTGATACTTCTTACTTTCCTTAGCTTGGTTAATGTACTAGGAATAGGTAATGTGCCTTTGGAAAAGTATTTGCCTACCTTGTGAAGTTTCATTAAAAATCATTAATAATCCCAGCTACTTGGAAAACTGAGGCGGGGGATCACAAGTTTGAGTCCAGCCTGGACAACTTAGTGAGTCCTTGTCTCAAAATTAAATAAAAAAGCCTGAGGATATAATTTAGCATTGTGGTAGACTTCTTTCCTATCATGTGCAACGACCTGGGTTCAATCCTTAGTATGACATAAAAATACATTTCCACTTTTCAATGTGATAAAAATTTACAGTTTTTCTAATGGTCTTACAGGTTTTTAATTAATCATTTTTTCCTTGAAACCCTTTGCAATTTATTTATTTTTTAGTGAACTGTTTTTTATAGATTAATATTTTAAAAAATAAAGGCCACCTAAACAATAGGAGTTGGGTGAGAATAAAGACAAACAATACCAATGAAGATTTTTTTTTAAATTTTTATACCTTTATTTTTATGTGGTGTTGAGGATCGAACCCAAGGCCTTGCATGTGCTAGGTGAGTGTTCTACCACTGAGCCACAACCCTAGCCCCACCAATGAAGATTTTTAAACTATAGAAATTAAATAACTTGCTTACCTATAAAACTTGAATTCCAACTAAAAAATAATTTTATTTCTTTTCTTTTTCATTTACACATAAATAGATGATTTTGTTTCTGCAACTATACCTTTAAACAAGAAATCCAGAACAACATCAAATGAGTCAAAACAAGATAAACCAAAACCTATGAAGAATCCCCAGAAAGAAGACATTCAACTACAAGACAAGACCCCTAAAAAAAGGTGAGAGGTAAGACAGTAAATATATGACATTAGATGTGTTTATTTAAGAGACACAGTTTCAAATTCTCAGTTTAAATTAGAATTTGAGCAGAGTTATAGATCTTGTTTAGTGACTGTCGGAGGATAGGGACATTAAAGACTATTAAACTCTCTTCTTATTTTAAAAAGGAATTCATAAACATGTGTCCCATTAAATATTGAGACAATAATAATTATGGACCTGTGCCTGCGTCTGCAGTCCTCAAATCTTACAAGACTACTTTTTAAAAAGTTACACTTTTATAAAAAGTTGAAAAATTTTTAAACCATGTATTTTTCTGCAGATAAATGATACTTTTCCTTTCCTGTGACTTGTCCAACAGTGAAGAGATCCTGTAATTCCTAGACTAAATCTGGAATTCCATTAATTGGTATCAAGAGGGAAGGGAGAGTGATGGAAAGAAGTTCTGAGAGACCCAAAACTTGTCATATGGGGAGGAGATGGGGCAAAGAGAACTATTAACTGGCACTTGGGATATTTTACTGCTAGAAGTTTCTCTATCCCATGTCATGATCTACATTTTTCATTCTTTGTTTTTGAGTTTCTCGTATATTAAACATAGTGAAACAATAGCCCATAGATGGGAGAGAATATTTGCAAATGTATAACTTAGAGACACTTGCATCCAAAGTACATTAAGAACTCAAACTCAACAGTAAAAAAGCCAGTAACCCAATTAAAATGTGCAAAAAATTTGAATAAGCATTTCTCTAAGGAAGATACACAAATAACCAATAAACACATAAAAAGATGCTTAACATCATTAACTGTCAGGGAAATACAAATGAAAACCATAGTATGATACTACTTCATACCCTCTAAATAACACTATTATTCGTAATAGCCAATAAATGGAAGCAATCCAAATGACTATCAATTACTTAGTGGAGAAATAGGATATATCTAGACAATGTGTTATTTGGCCATAAAAATAAATAAACTATTGATATATGCTGCAACATGAATGAACCTTGAAAACATTATTATGAATGAAAAAAAAAACAGACACAAAAGATCACATATTATATGATTCCATTTATATGAAATGCCTAGAATAGGTAAATACATGGAAATAGAAAGTAGATTTGAGGTTGCCAGCGACTTGGGGAGGGATAAGTGGATATGGGGTTTCTTTTTCAGGTTCTGAAACTATTCTAAAATTAGGTAGTGATGATGGTTTCACAACTTTGATTATACTAAAATCTGCTGAATTGGAAACTTTACAAGTGTGAATTTTATGGTATGTGAATTATGTCTCAATAATATTTATTGTAAAAATAATAATCCTTCAAGGTAAACTTTAGTACTTCTTTCTTTTTATAATCTTTCCTCATCTATCTCTGATTTTTCTTCCTCTTATGCTTCATAGCACTTTTGACCAACTTGAATAGGAGACTTACTGCTTTATATGAGATAATAAGTTGTATGTCTTCTGTCCCCACCTTTCTCATTACCATTACAGACTCTTGAGGGTACTTTTAGTATTCTCGGTAGTGCAGTGTCTATTTAAGTCTAGATTGGGAGGAACATATGTAAAAACAATTTTTTTTTTTTTTTTTTAAATATAAGAACTGTAATGTCTATTAAAGGGGTGTGGATGAGGTCAAGTAAGCTATCTAAGTGGAAGTGACCTTGGAACTAAGTCTGTCTTAGGTTGCGCAGGTGCTTCCTGGATAGAGCTTATGTTAAAGAGAGACATTACAATTATAGGGAACAGTAAGTTCAAAGGCACACAATGTTCCTTCAAACCTGTTAGGATATATATATGTTTTATATATATATATATATATATATATATTTATATTTATATTTATACTTTGTTACATAATATAACATATATAACCTAACAGGTTTGAAGGAACTCTGTGTGTGTGTGTGTGTGTGTGTGCGCGCATAAAACATTTTAGAAGTCTTATCCTCCAAGGTCAATTGATGATGGTTATTACTTAAAAACATTTTTGTTAGGTTAGGAGCTCTTAAATAGTAATGTAAGAAAATCTCAAACTTTGCTCTTTTGTTGAGATTGATACTTTTAGAAACACTTTATTTGCTTGTCTATTTCAGGATGACCTTAGATGACAAGCTCTTCCAGAGAGGCTTAGAAGTGGCTCTAGCTTTGTCAGTGAAGGAACTTGCAACAGTCCCCAATGATGTACAGAAGTCTCAAAATAAAAGTAACTTTGTTTTTTGTATATTTATCATTAAAAGCTTATTGTTTTAATAATCATTACTTGGGGTGGGCCTTCATAGTTGAAAGAATAAAATTTGAATACTTTGAACTATAGATAGAACAAATTACAGAGGGTATAATTAGATTCATTTCTTGATTCAGCAGTGTCAATTTCATACAAATGTATACATCTCTGCCTAGAACCCAAGGTAAGATTGGAGACATACACTATGAACCTGGAAGGTCAATTACAACTTGATATACAATGAAAATTTAATTTCTTGATCAAATGACCTATATACTTCTAGTAGTCTACCCCTTTTTTTCTCCCAACCCCAATTTTTTTTTTCTGTGTTAAAATAGTTAAACATGACCTAATCATGGTCATTTTTTATTACTGCCAAAGGTTTAAAGGTACTAATTTGGTTTGCAGGTTCCATAGATTTAAGAGAATGACTTCTGAATCTCTCTGTGGGTTTTCTTCATTGATTTTTTTTTTTTTTTTCCTGGTAATAGTGACATTCTAGAGAGATGGAAAAGACACTTGAATTCCTAAAATGCTTTTTGGGTTAAATTGTTTTGGATTAAATTCTTTTATTTAGGGGGATAAGTGAAGTGTTTTTTAAATCAGTATTGCCTCTTATTTAAACAAAGCAGTTTGATTAGGGAGATTTTTAGGATTAGAAATCAAAAAACTTCAAAAGAGAATTGTTATGTATTATATCTAAAATGGAGAAAATGAAATTTATCTCTTAAAAGACATTATAGAATGCGTAGTAGGAGTTTCTTATAAGTACCACTTCCATTGAATGATACAATTCTTAGCATTGGTATTTAAAAGTACCTGTTATCATGACTTAAAAGCCTCTTAAAATGTTTCATTTAAAGGTTATTGTAATGATTAGAGAGAATGAAAGTTAGTAAAAGCATGTCTTTGCCTACACAGAAGTGATAGTTAATATTTATTGATTATTTCCTATGTGTTGTGCAACATAAATTTACATCTAATCTCCCATACTAATCCTATGATACACAATTTTTATCTTCCTGTTATCGATGAGGAAATTAAGTCTAAGGATAAGCCCATTTATGAGCATGAATTTGAACCTAAGTCTTTTTGATTTCAGACCCCAAACTCTTAACTATATGCTAGCCTCTCCAAGTAAAATCACTGTGCTAGTTTGGGTTTCAAATCATTTATCAGTATCTAGATGCTATTACATTTTAGCACTAATCTTCCTATAGATATCAGTTTATTAAGATGCATCTGAATTTTTTCTTATTCCTAATATTTAGGCATTGAAAAACATGGCAACAGTGAAATAGAAATAATGAACAAATCTCATATATCTAATTGCAGTGTAACCAGTGATTATTTAGGTAAGTTTTTGATGGTACATTTTTTTCATCCGCAATGCTATTTTTCTAACGTTTATTTAAATTCCTGAAACTGTGACTAGAATCAGATCTTTAAATGGTAAAGACTCTCTTCTCTCTTGACTTTTGTTTCTCTAAGTTTTAGTCTTGTCCTCTTAACTACTACATATCCACTTTCTTCTCTGTTGGAGTGTCATGACTACCCATGGCTTTTGGTCCTCAGCAGTTGACCACTGAAGATAGGGACTGTATCTTCTCAGTTCCATTTTGAAAATTCTTGGGGAAAGACTATTGAATTCATCTTTAAAACTGGAGTCTATTGCCAGCGTACTGATGTGCTGTGAGTGACCCAGCTAGGACAATGTAGTCTATTACTAGGAACAGGGGAGGGATGAACCTGAGCAAGTAAGACGGTTGTCATGTCTGCTTTGCTGTTCTTGAAATATTAGCTACAACAAAGTTTTCCATTGATGTTTATGCCTCTCCTGAAGATTTGGACAAGATCACAGAGGAAGATGATGCTCGTGGTGTTCAAGGGAAAAGAAAAGCAGCATCTAAAGCTGTGGCTCAGCAGAGGAAGATGCTTTTGGAAGGCAGTGATGGTGATAGTGCTGATGACACTGAGCCAGACATCGCAACAGGTAAGTTACACTTTGCTTCAAAATTAACTCTTCTGAAATTCAGTAAAAGTTCTTGGAGGCCATTAATGTGTGCAGAACACTGTGCTAAATATTTAGGGTATGCAAACTTGAGGAACAAATAGGACAGCTAAATGCAATTGTGGCATTTTGGGGAAAAGCTTTGGGTAAGAGATCATCTTTCAGCCATGCCTTGAAAAATGAGGATCTTTTAGATCAACTAAAGGGATAAAATTGTATTTCTGAATGATGAAAAAGCATGCAGAATGGAGTAGACAAGTGTACATACCAGAGTTTAGGCAGTGCTTTTTTTCTAGGACCACTACTGTACTTTCCATATTACATCACTGGCTTATATTATCTCATGCAGTACAGGAAAGAGCATGTGGGAAATGAGGGTTAATAAGATTGTTGTGGTATAGTCTCTTCTCTATTCCAGAATGTTGAAGCATATGTAATTAAGTGAAGGTATATTGTTACTTTCATAAATGTCATGATTTTCAAAAACTAGCTTTTATACTCTATCCTTCTTTTCAAAAATTATTGAGAATTGGATGGAAATGGTGGTGCATGCTGAGGCAGGAAGATTGTAAGTTTGAGGCAGCCTCAGTAACTTAGCAAGAACCTGTCTCCAAATAAATAATAAAAAGGGTTGAGAATGTGGCTCATCTCCTGGTCCAATCCCTAGGATCAAACAAACAAAAAGTTAGTGAGTTAAACTAGTAAAATCTGAAGTAAAAATTACTGATGGAAAATTATAGTGATAATGGTAATAGATAACAGTTGTGTTTGATATATGTCAGAAGTTGTTCTCATAAAATTGGCATAATGTCCCCATTTTCAAGAAGAGGAATCTGAAGCACTGTAAAGTTAGTAACCTGTCTGAGTCAGACAACATGTATAAGGGGTTGGGGGAAAATGATTCCAAGCCGCCTGTTTCTCAGTTTCAACACTGCAGTGTTCTGCTGCTGGAAATGGTAGAGCACAGCGGTGCCCAGGAATCTGATGCAAAAGCTGCAAATAAAGTGGATTCACCAGAAGCTTCATTGTTTTAGAACAAAGTATATATAATTTTGTTATATATTTTATATATATAATCTTCTGTTTTAGGTGATGATTCTGAGGAGGATTCTGATTTTGATGAGAGTGAAGATAATGATGAAGACTTTACTATGAGAAAAAGTAAAGTTAAAGAAATTAAAAAGAAAGAAGTGAAGGTAAAATCCCCAGTAGAAAAGAAAGAGAAGAAATCTAAATCCAAATGTAATACTTTGGGTAAGCTTGGTCCCAAATACTTAATTTTATAAAGGAAATGTATTGGGTTTGATTGCTGCAAATTTCTTGTCATTGCCTTTGCTCACCTTAATATTTTATTTTTAGTTAAAATATAAAAGAAAGCAGCATAAGAGGAGGTGGGAAAAAAGCAGATGATGATTCTGAGTCCCCCCTAACTGTGCTAGCACTAAATATGTATTTTCATGCTTTAGTACAGCCACCTGCTGTGAACTCCATCATCACCTGTATCTTATGATGAGAAGACTGAGGCTCAGAGGTTAAATATTCTTTGAAAGCCTTTTTTTTTTTTTTAAGAGAGAATTTTTTTAATATTTATTTTTCAGTTTTCGGTGGACACAACATCTTTATTTTATTTTATGTGGTGCTGAGGATCGAACCCAGTGCCTCGTGCATACCAGGAGAGCGAGCTACCGCTTGAGCCACATCCCCAGCCCCTCTTTGAAAGTCTTACATCTAATAAGTGAGGGGCTGGAATTTGAATGTAGTTTGTCAGTTCAGAAGATGAACTCTTATCTCCTAGATCACATTTTCTCTGGGCAATTAAACGGGGCAGCTTGAATGGTTCTAATTTCTTGCTTTTGTGCTTGGCCTACTCTTCTATTTGAGAGATCTTTGTCCAGATGTTTAGGGCACTTTTGATTTTTGTTTTCCCAAAACAAATCTAGTTAGAAACCATTTTTATAGTGAAACTTGGAATTTGTGATGACTTGAACATGGAATACCTGTTTCTTGTGTTAAAAAAGTTAGGATGTTTTTTAACTCATCATTTTATAATAATTATTGTAAAAGATAACATTCTTTAAGTAAATTTGTTTTATTATTGCTATCAACTTTTCTGTCTTAGTTTTTGTATGCATATGTATATTTATTATTTGAAACTACAGTTTCTACTGGTCAGATTTTAGGATTTGCTCTCACATTAAATAGCATGGTGCTAAGTACTTACTAAGAATTAAATAAAAGTTAAATACCAGTTGAGTCATATTCTTCCCTCTGTTCTATTTTGAATTAGTAACCTTTAGATTAGAATGTTTTTTAAATTGACAAATTCATCTGGTTTCCACATGTTAAAATTTAAATGTAGGAGCTTTTAGAGATAAAACTGTTAGTTTCCTAATACTGTTATAACAGATTACCCCAAACTTCACTTCAAACAACACAGTAATTATTTTACAGTTCAGAAGTCCAAAGTGTTCCTCAGAGGGCTAGAATCAAGCTGTCAGCAGGACTGTGTTCGTTTGTGGAACTCTAGGGGAGAATATACCTTTTGCCTTTTCCAGCTTCTGGAGGGTCTGTGATCCTTGGCTTGTAGCTCTGTTCCATCTGGACTTTCTCACATCATGTCAATCTAATGTTGACTCTCTTAAGGACCCTAGTGATTACACTGTCCAGATTCAAGATAATATCCTCCACAGGTCCTAACTTAATCACATGTGTACATAAGGTAGCATATTCACATGTTCTGGAACTTAGAATATAGTCATCTTTGAGGGGCCATTATTTTGTGTACTACTAGGTATAGTAAGAAAAAATGATTAGGTATTTGTGCTTTTTCACCAACCCACACTAAAAACTAAAATTTCAGTTTTCCTTGGGATTTACCATTTAAAGTCTTTTCTGTATATCTTGTAGCAAGTTACTTTGCAAGAGACATTAGTATATAATGTTGAAAATAAATTGTATTTGTTAAGTAAGAATGAGGAAAAGTGGATTATATTTCTAGTCCTATTAATGCATTGCTTAACTTTTGAGAAATTTTTATTGATTTTTTAAAAAAATGAATGACAGCGGAATGCATTACAATTCTTATGACATATACAGCATAATTTTTCATATCTCTGGTTTTACATAAAGTATGTTGACACCAATTTGTGTCTTCATACATGTACTTTGGATAATGATGTCTATCGAATTCCACCATCCTTGCTAATCCCCTGCCCCCTCCTTTTCCCTCCCACCCCTCTGCCCTATCTAGAATTCATATATTCTTCCCATGCTCCCCCTCCCTACCCCACTATGAGTCAGCCTCCTTATATCAGAGAAAACATTGGGCATTTGTTTTTTTGGGATTGGCTAACTTTACTTAGCATTATCTTCTCCAATGCCATCCATTTACTGCAAATGCCATGATTTTATTCTCTTTTATTGCTGAGTAAAATTCCATTTTGTATATATGCCACATTTTTTTTTTTTTAATCCAATTACCTATTGAAGGGCATCTAGGTTGGTTCCACAGTTTAGCTATTGTGAATTGTGCTGCTATAAACATTGATGTGGCTGTGTCCTGTAGTATGCTGTTTTTAAGTCTTTTGCGTATAGACCAAGGAGAGGGATAGCTAGGTCATATGGTGGTTCCATTCCCAGATTTCCATACTGCTTTCCATAATGGCTGCACCAATTTGCAGTCCCACCAGCAATGTATGAGTGTGCCTTTCTCCCCACATCCTCGCCAACACTTATTGTTGTTTGTCTTCATAATAGCTGCCATTCTGACTGGAGTGAGATGATATCTTAGAGTATTTTGATTTGCATTTCTCTAATTGCTAGAGATGATGAACATTTTTTCATATATTTGAACATATTCATATATTCTCTTCTGAGAAGTGCCTGTTCAGGTCCTTGGCCCATTTGTAGATTGGGTTATTTGGTTTTTTGGTGCTTAGCTTTTTGAGTTCTTTATATATGCTAGAGATTAGTGCTCTACTGATATGTGAGGGGTAAAAATTTGCTCCCAGGATGTAGGCTCTCTGTTCACCTCATATTGTTTCTTTTGCTGAGAAAAAGCTTTTTAGAAAATTTGATTCCATCCCATTTATTGATTCTTGGTTTTAATTCTTGTGCTATAGGAGTCTTATTAAGGAAGCTGGAACCTAATCCCACATGATGAAGATTAGGGCCTACTTTTTCTTCTGTTAGACGCAGAGTCTCTGGTTTAATTCCTAGCTCCTTGATCCACTTTGAGTTGAGTTTTGTGCATGGTGAGAGTAGGGGTTTAATTTTCATTTTATTGCATATGGATTTCCAGCACCATTTGTTGAAGATGCTATCTTTTCTCCAATACATGTTTTTGGCACCTTTGTCTAACATAAGTTAGCCACTAGCTACATGTAGGGTTATATTATATTTAAGTTAATTAAAATTAAATAACATTTGAAAGCCAGTTTCTCAGTTTTGCTAGCCACATTTCAAGTATTCAAAAATAGTATGTGGCTAGCAATTACCATCTCTGATAACACAAAATATAGAAAATTTCTACCATAGAAACTTATGCTGGACAGTCAGGGGTTATGGATGTAACATTGGGAAGAGTATGTAGTGAATGTGTTCATATTTGTATACATTTAGAAACCCCTTAGGTATCTTAAAACAAGCATTGTCTCAAAGTGAGATTCTGTTCTACCTCTCTTTTTGTCCTCCTTCCTCACCTCCCACCCCAGCAAAAAGAACACAAACCTGCTCCCATTCTTACATTCATTCTCAAAGTAAACAATGGCCTCAAAGCTGTTCCCCATGAGAGGAACTTGCAAGTTATAGATTATTCTTCATCTCCATCACCACCTCCCCACATCTAATTACTAAAACATGTTTAATTGCTACTATCCCCTCCCTTCTCCACCTTAGCTCAGGCTCTCATCACCTCTCCTGGATTACCATAATAGCTTTCTGAGTGGTCTATTTGCCTTACATTACCACCAGGAAGATGCTTTCAAAATGCAAGTTACTCCTCAGAAAATTTAATACATGATTGTGGATCAGACTCCTTTATATGGCTTGTAAAGCTCTTCATAAGTGATTGTACCCTGATTGTGTCTCTCACCTTTCCTATTCTTAAGATTCCTGCTCCAGACATACTGAACCAGTACTGGTCCTGGAACTTGTTATACTTTACAGCTTTGCATTATGCTGTACTCCCTCTGCCTAGAAAATTTCCCTCAATTCATCTTTACCCTTTAGCCTTTAGTTCAGCCCAGCCTCATCCCCCTCCTGTGACTTCTAAACACATACCAGGTTGTAAGTTCCCTTCCTACTGGGTATTCTTCTAGAGAGTGACATGTTCCTTCGCACACTGCGTTAGACACAGCTCTTTCCTGTCTTTCCTAGGCCAGTGACAGAACCACAAATTCCTTGGGAGTAGGATTCATGAGTTATATAAACTTTTTGTAATCCTAGAGCCTATTGACTCCCTGACACATACTGATGAGACACTATTGTGTAATGGTTACAAGAATGAATTTCTGGTTCAAACCTGGTTTCTAATCCCAATTCAGCATGTAGTAGGTGTCAAACTACAGGCAAATTGCTTAACCTCTGTTTCCTTTTCTGTATTATAGTTGCTGTAAAAACTGAAGGGTAGTGTGTGTGAGACCACATTGCCTGGCATAAAAATTTTCATAGAAGATGGCAGTCCTAACCAGGTGTGGTGGCTCACACCTGGCATCCCAGCAACTTGGGAAGCTGAAACAGGAGGATTGCAAGTTTGAGTTCAATCTCAGCAATTCAGCGAGGCCCTAAGCAAGTTAGCTAGACTATCTCAAAATAAAAAAGGCAAAGGCTGGGGATGTGGCTCAGTAGTAAAGTGCCTCTGGGTTTAATCCCCCGTACCAAAAAAAAAGAGAAGGCAATCTTGAAGCTTTCAGTAAAAATTTCTTGACTTGTTTTTCGAATTTGATATTGCCTTTTTAATTTTATATGGTTATGAAACTTATAATTTTTATGCATACATGCTAGACTTGAACTATCTTCCCAATGACAAGCTTCTTTGTGTGTATTTTTCAAATAAGTGACTTCAGTAGACTCTGCTGCAGCTGCTATCAAATCAGAATCTCAGACTTTACCCGAGGAGGCTTATCATTCTTTGGAGGTCACTAGGAAACCATTGCAAATACACAGTCCTTCAGCTGAAGTCAAGAGACCGAAGTGGGTCCCACCAGGTATGGTATATTTGCGATCAAGGGCAAGGGGTTTAGAAAATTACCAGTGGTAGATTCTTTTCTCCCTAGTTCTAAATGTTACATGTGAGCTTTTCCCCATATTACTGTATAGTCTTCAAAACCATTGTTTTTAATTACTGCATTTTTATATCTATTAGGCATCCAGGTCATATATGATTTTTTTTTCATTGTTATAAATAAGTTTGCCATAAGCACAGACATCCTTATTGTAGAAATCTGGCATATCGCTGATTATTTTCTTAGGGTAAAAGTACCACTAGTAGAATTATAGGGTCAGCAAGTGTAAACATTTGAGATTCCTGATATTTATATTTCTGATAACAAAAGTCTTTTGTGCTCAGTACCTGCTGACCTCTGCATTCTTATCAAAGCTTTGGGGTTTGTAAATGGGAATTCCAGCATTTAACAAATACCTTAGTAAACTCAGCCTCTGGCTCTTACAAATTTGACTTCTCTTTGTTTTCTTTTGCTACCCAGCCAAATCTTACTGATCCTTTAAGAATTTCCTGGACCTAGCTGGGTGTGGTGGTGCACGCCTGTGATCCCAGTGGCTCTGGAGGCTGAGGCAGGAGGATCACAATTTCAAAGCCAGTCTCAGCAAAAGTGAGGTGCTAAGCAACCCAGTGAGATCTGGTCGGTCTCTAAGTAAAATACAAAACAGGGCTGGGGATGTGACTCAGTGGTTGAGTGCCCCTGAGTTCAATCCCCAGTACAAAAAAAAAAAACAATTCCCTGGACTGGACTTCAGCTTCATCTAGGTCGAAAATATTGCTGCGGCCCAACCAGTCCTGTGTCCACTTTCATCCAATTACATGAACCGTCTACTTTAGTCAAATTGTCCATTTTCTATCCCTTAAACACATTGTATGTATTCTTCTACCCAGGTCTCTATCATATTTCTGTCCCCTCTCCCTTTTGGAGTCCTTCCAAACCTACTCAAGGTTCACTTCTTTTGAATGATCTTTTTTGATTGGCCCAAAATTAAATGCTGGTCTCTTCCTGAATGATGGCTAGGTATTAACATACAGAGTTAGGGCTCAACTGTGAGGCTACATGATTACTTGGTTTACCTGAGTCTTCATTTTATTATCAGAATTATGAAGACCTAATATAATGTTTAAAGTTCTTTCTGGTTAAGATTTTCAATGAGGACTTTAAAGTTTTTAGAGAAGGAAAGGTGGGAAAGTTAGTTACTGAAATAATGATACCATATCATTCAAAAAGTAATACTAAATATATTTTTTTCTGTAAATAATTAGTGATTCCTCAATGGAAGAAAAATTTTTTAAATGGTATGACTATATAAGTTAAAAAGTAGCATGATCAAAAAAATTAAAAGGAGATAGTGAAATGATGGGTAAAGAGTTAATATCATAAAGCACACAGTGCTGACAGATTGAGTATGTGATAGGGCAGACAAATGATAATGGGTGAACAGGACCCCTTGGACTTGAGAGCTTCTGCCCCTCTTGAAGGAAGCAGAGCTACTCAGCTCCATCAGATTGTTTGTATGCAGGGAGATAGGTTGGTACATACAGATCTGATATTTTCAAGAGAAGCCAGAAATTCAGATTTTAATATGAAATCTCCTCATTTTTAAATATGACCTTTTAAAAAACCATGTAGACCAAACAGCATTTTTTTTTTTTTTTTTGTACTGAGATTGAACCCAGGGGTGCTCAACCACTGAGCCACATCCCCAGCTCTTTTTGTTTTATTTAGAGACAGGGTCTCACTGAGTTGCTAAGTACCTCACTAGATTGCTAAGGCTGGCTTTGAACTCTTCAATCCTCCTGGCTCAGTCTTCCCGAAATAGCGTATCTGAAAGCTAGATTTGGCCCTAGGTTGCCAATTTGTTGCCTGTCTTATTCAATTTGAGAAAACCATCTAGAACCCAAAGGAAAAATGAACCAGGGATATAAAAATCCCAGTTCTTCCAAGAAATACAACAATGAAAAATGAAGAGTTTCACTCTCATTAGTAATTAAAGAAGATCTATTTGCCATTTAAAAACTTGTTTAATACTTGAAAAATAGATTCTTTTCAAGTAGTACTTATAAAAATTGTAAACTTTAAAAATACATGAGTTTTTTTTCATTACTTTAGAAATTATAGTTGTCTCTATTTCTTTATGCCTTTACAACCGAATTACTTTTCATTTCAGCTTTGGTTCATTACCTTGCCTTCTGGGGATAGTTGAAAATGGGCAATACATTGAATTTCTCTTATCCGAGGTGCTTGGGACCAGATTGTTTCAGATTTTGAAGTTTTTCAAAGTTTGGATTTTCACATTAGGGGTGCTCTCCCTATACTCTATTCTTTCTGTCATTTAGTACTTGCCATTATTTTGAATGTTTATTTTATTGCTTGATAGACTGTGGAAAACAGAACAGTGCTTAACTATTTTTTTAATTTTGTTTTGTTTTAAGAATTAATCTTTGTTAAGAGATTTCTGACATGATTTGTGTTACATCTTGTGTTTTCTTTTAGCTGCATCCGGAAGTAGCAGCAACAGCAGCAGTCCAATGGCAGGAGTTTCCATTAGGTCCCCAAATCAGAGTCTCCGCCTTGGCTTATCCAGATTAGCACGAGTTAAGCCTTTGCATCCGAATGCCACTAGTAGCCGAGTGTGGTAGCAAAGAAATGTTTGATAGAATAACAGTTTTAAAAGTGTATTTATATTTCACTTGTGTTTAAGATTAAGGAGGGTATTGTAATATAGAAGAATCCTTTAACATGTCACATAAATGATCTTAATCTGTTTTGTGATTATGTGCTCTAAAGAGCTCTTCAAGACTTCAAAAAGAGGTTTGTTCATAAGAAATACCTTCTCATGTCATTCCTTCTGAAGAGCTGTTCTGTTTTCTTATGTATCATAAGTCATTGTCTTTTTTAGTGGTTGTCAGTTTAATGTGGAGGAAGTCTGTATCATGCGCTGTACTTTTCTAGTCACATGATGTTCCTTTGTGACACTTAAACTATTCAGAGTGTATCTGACAAAGGGAAACATTCTCATTTCTTTCAGGAGATAGTTTGAAATCTTATAAGCTACTTACTTTATATTGTCAGTTTTACTGCAAGGATGTTTGGTATTTTAACCAAATCTTATTAATAGTAAGAATAAAGAATCATTTTACATATTACAATGGATACTATACTATGGCATAAGACTCCTACTTGGAATTTGATGATTATTATATAGCAAATATAATGACATTTTATGAACTCTTCATTGTCAAAACCTTAAATAAAAGTGAAAAAGTTTTGAAGTGCTCTTTTCTTGATACCATTGCATTTATCGATCTCTAATCTACATTTCTTAATAAAATAAAATAAAAATAAGCTCTGTTGAAAACACAAACAAGGGGAAGCTATTTCTTAATCACTTTATATGAAGCTAGTACTTTAAGGAGTAGCTGTCAAGTTCTTAGTCATCCCTAATTTGATATTAGAGCTTTTCAGGAAGCTTAGGTTTGAGTTTATTGTGAATAAAAATAGTGATGATGCGGGCTGGGGTTGTAGCTCAGTGGCAGAAAGTTTTCCTAGCATGTGTGAGGCACTGGGTTCAATTCTCAGCACCACATACAAATAAATAAATGAAATAAAGGTCCATAGACAACTAAAAATAATTTTTAAGAATAGTGATGATTATATTTATGGTGAGAATTTCAACCTACTCCTGTTCACTGTTTAATAATAATTTTCAATCATGTTAAACATTAAAAAATGTGTAATACCTATCAGTTCACATGGAACTTTCTATATTAACATGAAAAGTTAATTTTGAATTTATGATTAAAGTGAGCATTCGCCCTGTTGTACATTTTTTCTTACCTAGTATATTTTTTTTACTATCTATACTACCTCACCTACCCTATCCCACTTTTTAAACATTATTTTCCAGTTAACATAATATTGAGTTATTCTATAGTGCATGCACTTCAACAAAAACCATTAAGGGCCTGCTCTGGTTTAGGTATAGATATCATTGATTACTCATCGCCCCTAGCTTGAGAACTACTTTGTTTTGTTATTCATATTAATAGTTTCTATTTGAAATTTACCCTAAAGTATATTAAAACACTTGCCTGGCTGAAAACACTACTAACCTTTAGTTGCCAAACCCAATGTACATTTTTTCTCACCTTGTCTTATATACACTATCACACCCCAATCAAAATATTTTATGCCATTAGTTCATGTGACACCTTTCTTTTGTCATTTTCTCCCCACCTCCTGCTTACTCTTCATTATTTTGTAGCTTTCTAATCCTTTGTGTCACCTATACCATCTCTCACCACACTATCATGTTCTGTGCAGTTCCACTATACCCTCCCTGCTCTTCAAGTTTAGATGTTTTCAGACTCCAGTGATCACTACTTGTGACAGTGACTTCCAAATTACGATCATTATTCTACATCTTGATCTTGACACCAGACCTGCTGCTTGATGTTTGGCAACTGGATGTGAGTCAATCTGGATCCATCCCTCAACAACTTCCTTCCTGTAGAATTTTCTGTTGATACATGACACCACTATCAAGGCTGTCTAAGGTGTAATCCTGGGATTCAGTCTTTTATATTTTGCATCTGGCTACCAAGCTTTATTTCATTTTCTAAATTTCTTGAAACTGCTTTTCCATTTGCTCTTACCCTGAAATAAAATCACATATTAATTCTAAGCAGCATCCTTGCCTTGATTTTTTTGGGGGGGCTGGGGGTGGACACTGAGGATTGAACTCAAGGGTGCTTTAACACTGTTACATCCCCAGCCCCCACCCTACCCTTTTTATTTTAAAATTTAATACAGGGTCTAAGTTGCTTAGGGGGTCTGGCCACGTGGCTGAGGCTGAGGCCTGGAACTCTAGATCCCCCTGCTGTGGTCTCCAGAGTCGCTGGGATTACAGCATGCCCCATCGCACTCAGCATCTTGATTCTCAATCTACTTTCCCTAACTTCCATAATGTGACTGGGGAATTTCCTAAAATCTGAACATGCACCTTTCTGCTTTACAGTCCTCACACTCCTTAGCCCACCTAATTCCAAGCCACTTCATATATGACTGGTCGCCATCTGCCTTTTCAATCTTGTCTCATTTGCCCCTGTATACCTTTGACCCTGCCTCACAAAACTGAGTGCTGGTACCCAGAACCAAGCTTCCACATGGGTTTGGACCTTCAGACTTGTGGGGACTTACTTGCCTTCTTTACAGGGCTATATAATATTTGTTCTTAAAGCTCAAGTTCAACTTAGCTTTCATTTGCATGTCTATTTTCTCCATGCATCAGACATTGTACTCCAGCATAAACTTCTGTCATTTAACTATAACTTTCCTTTTCATGCGTTCCTAAAACCTGGTGCAGATTAAATGCTCAAGAAAGTGTTCATTTAATGAGTACATAGAACTTTTGCTATGTACTTCCACATGCTTTTTTTGAAGAAGGAGAGGGAAGGGTTACTTTCACGTGTCTGGTGTGCTTAACCTACTTTAATCTCTCTACCCTGGATTTTGTTCAAATGTTGCCTGGTCCGTTAAAAAAAAAAAAAAAAAAACTGGGGCAAAAGAAGGGGGAGGAGGGGAAAGATGTGTTCTTTAGGTTGATGTAAAAGGTGATTTGGGACTGGACCAGAGAGCCTAAGCTCATTCAGCTGGAGTCACAAAAAGGGCAGATGTCGTTCCTATAGCGACGGAAGGAGGGTGTGGTCCTCCCCTTCACTCTGCAGGCCACTCACCCGATCCTCTGCAGCCCCCAGGGCAGTCTGCGCCAGCCGGATGCAGCTCCTCCCACCTCTTAACCTCACCCAGACCAAGAAAGGGCCGAGGAGGCAGAAAGGCGCGAGCCTGAGCCCCCTAGGGTCGGCTAAGTCTTTCCTGGGAAGAAGATCCGCGGCAGGAGCGGGTGGACGAAAGGTGTACCGAATGCAAAAAAGTAGACCGGCAAGTGTGGTCCGAGGAGACAGTGGGGCGGGTGTGGGTGTGCGGAGAAGGAAAATGCCTTTTTAGACCTTGCTCCCGGCAGCCTTGTCCTCAGGACGCTACTTCTGTATATTTTGCTGTTAATAGAACTTTGCAACACCAACTCCAGTGGAGTGCGGGAGATTCTAGGGAATTTATAAGACCTACCCTGAAACTGCTTCCAGCACTCACCCCAACAACTGGGCATTGAAATTTTCTTCCTCCTTTTCTGCCTCTTCACTGCAGTTTCGCTCGGAAGTAATTAGGAGTCTGCAACCACACGCCTTGCATTGATGAGGCTGTGGCTGGCATTAGCATATTCCAGCCCGCCCCTTATTCCTGGTCGCCCCTGTGCTCAGCTGGAACTCAACCCCTTGACACTAGAGTGTGTTATTGTACACTGGAGTGTGTTATTCATACATCTGAAGCAAGCTTTGCTTCTGAGTGGTGCTTGCTTCGGCTCTTAGGAGGTCCCCAATATTAGCAAGTTTTTCCTTTAAAAAGATGATGAACAATGCAAACAGAATTTCAAAGTCTAGTTATTTTGTGACATTTTCTGTTTGAAATATCCACAAGCCCGTCAGGGCTTGAGAAACTGACCCCTCTAACATGTTTTAAATAACTGCCAGCATCATTAATCATAATTCAAATTTCACTGTTCAGCTTATATTGATATAGAAAAATTCAAACCGCCTTAGAAACAACTAATATAAATGTCTTTTGTCTTGTTTGAGTGATTTCATCACCTGCATGTGGTAGGTGTGTAAATCTAGGGGTTCTAAGAAATTCTTCAAACACGGATGATACCTAATTGGTTCAGAGATTTAAACCTTCTCTGCTTTAGTCCTTATTCATGGGGGAAAAGCTAAACCTGAAGGGGATCTCTAGAAGTGCCAGCCACTGAACTTGGCCCTCTCCAACTCCATGTTGCTGCCTACAACTTGGCTAGAATGCGTGCTTCTCAAACTTGTGGAGGACCAGGAGCTGAGAGTTGTGGCTTTAGGTGACTCCAACCCCCATGTGAGTGTGGCGTGACAGCTACATTAATAAAAATACAACAACCACATCAAGGGATGCAATGGTTTCCCTTCCTGATTTAGTAATGACTAGAACACAGGTTAGGCTCCAGAAAACTGTAGCCACTTTAAGAGATCATAAAAAAATAGAAAATAGAGGGGGAACAATCACAATGCAGGCTCTGTCAGGCTTAGATCATGCTCTATCATAGGAAAAGGCATTTAAGACAACCCCCCACAATGCCAGGAGATGGGTAAGTGCACAAGAGAGTAATAATAATAATAATAATAATAATAATAATAATAATATTTTTCTATTTAAGGTTTGAACACTTGAGAACTCTTGAGTAGGAAGAAAGGCAGATTTGTTCTTTGTTGCTTCACAGAGAATAGCAAAGGATCAGTAGAAGATATTTTGCTCAATATCAATTATTCTTCCCACAGATTTTTATTGAGCCAACCATATGTAAATTAACAGCTAAGTGTGAAATGAGTTTCCTGGAAAAACAGTGGGCTGTGTCTGAGGAATGTTCCAGCACAGACACGTGATTGTCAAGGAAACCATAGAGAGGATTCCTGCCCAGGCAGGGAAAATGGACAAGATGTTTTTTAAAGTCTGTTACACCTCTTAAGAGCCTGGGGTCACTGAACCATGAAGAATTTCAAGGACAATGCAGAGGGGCAGAAGTGGGTGTCACTTAAATACATTAAACACATTGTTTCCATTTCAAAGAGATGCAAAGGGGCAGGGTCACTCCTACCCCTTCACTGCCACAATTTATTTTTCTTTTTTTTTCCCAGTTTTTGGGAGTAGTCAGGTTTTTTAAAATTATAATTATTGGCAAATATTGTACAAATTGAAGGATTCACTGCAATATTTCCATGCCTATATACATGGTGCATTATTTATGTCCAGCCGCCCTTCTTCCATTCAAGCCCCCCTCCCTTACCCCTTCCTTTTAGCACCCTTCCCAGTACCTAAAAGTCCCTCTTAATTCCTCAGTGTTCCCACTCCCTGTTGTCCTTCCCCATCTCTAGTGACCACTGTTCTGTTCTGTACTTCTACAAGGCTGAATTTTTGGTCTCCTTAAATGAATGAGAACATGTGGTATTTATCTTTTCAGTGTCTGGGTTATTTCACTCCAAAATAATGTTATCCAGATGCATCCATTTTACTACAAATAACAGGAATTTCATTTTGTGTGTGTGTGTGTGTGTGTGTGTGTGTGTGTCTGAGTAGTAATCCAATATGTAAATATACCATATTTTCTTTATCCATTCATCTGCTAAGGGCATCTGGGTTGATCCCATATTTTGGCTATTGTGAATGGTGCTGCAACAAACATGGGGTGAAAGTATCTTTGGTACCAAGATTTCAACTCCTCTGGGTATATGCCCAGTCGTGGCATTGCTGGGTCCTATAGTAATTTTATTTTTAGTTTTTTGAAGCATCTCTCATTGTGTTCCACAATGACTGTATTAATTTACATTCCCACAAGCACACTGCCACATTTTTTGCTCCAGGGAATAAAGATTAAGCCACTAACAATGGCTATGGAAATACTGAAATCATAAATCATAACAGGTAAATCTCAGAAGACATTTTCTTTGTGGACACTGAAATACTCTACACAGAGATAATACATATGTATAAGATACTGTGCAATGATGCTGGTACCGTTGTTTGTGGGGCAGTTTTGCTCTACAGACTCCCAAATCCTTGAAAACAAGGATTCTGTTTTCTTTATCTTTAATTCCCCATGCTTAACATAGTTGCTGGCCCACAGTTGATGCTCTGAACATTTTTGATGAATTATCTAAACTATTTCAAATTTCTATTCTTCCAGAAAATTGGCACTAAGAATTTTCAATGACAAGCCACTGATCTTGCTTGTTCTTATGAGGAATTAAAGTAAATAAAAACAAGCTCATCATCCATGCCCCCAAGAGGCACACAATGGAGATGAGATAAAAAATATATACATCTAAGATAATTAAGTAGTAACATTAAAGCTATTGATCAGGTGACAAAATGAGAAAAAAAAAATACTGTTGAATTCCAGAAGAAAGAGAGTGGTGTGGAGAGGTAGGGAAATTCCGATCTACATATAAGAAAATAACAATTTTTTTTGATTCATTTTTTAGATTCGTTTCTCAAAAGAACTTTCACTCAAAGCCAGGTGCTGTGGCGCAAGCCTATAATCCCAGTGGTTTGGGAGGCAGGAGGACCATGAGTTCAAAGCCAGCCTCAGCAATTTAGTGAGGCCCTAAGCAACTCAGTGAGACCCTGTCTCTAAATAAATGCAACAGGGGCTGGGGATATGGCTCAGTGGTTAGGTGCCCCTGGGTTCAATACCTGGTTCCAAAAAAAAAAGGAACATTTGTTTACTCTAGCTCTGAACTAAGTAAGTTTATTTTCTTCAATCCTTCATGCAACAAGATACAAACAAATATAGACATTTTAATTCTTTTTCTTCATCATTTGCCATATATTTTGAGGATTAAAAAGTGGCTTTTCAAAGTTTTGAGTAGGGAGCAAGTGTTATTTTTGGAAGTCAGATTGAATGCATAGAAAGGCACAGAATAGTCTGTGATAACTACAGAATCATGAAAGGGAGGTAAATAATGGAATAAGTCATAAAAGTGTGTGTCAGGAAGGGGCAAAATTGTGACGTATGCAGTCAAGGGGAGAAATAAAAAAATGTCCACGCATTTCTGCCCCTTTCAATACTTTATTCACACAAATTAATCAATACAGTTTCACTCTATAGGTTCTTAATCAAGAAAACAACAATCCTTAATGCTAGGCTCTGCAATAGACATAATCAATTCATAGCAAACGATTCTAGATTAATTGATTCACAGCACACAATTCTAGATGAATTCTAAGCACTGCAAAACACATTTAATCATGATAGGCTAATGACAGACATTTCCTCTGCAGGCTAAGTTCAAAAGTCTGAAGCCTTAGGCTTTATGTCCAGCAGATGCATACTCACTCAGACCGCGGTGATCAGGTCCGGAACCAAGGAAGACTTCCTGGCGTGGAGTGGACGACGGGTTGAGGAGTGGGGAGGAGGGAGAAGTTGTGGCTCTCACCAAGGTCCTGACGAGGTAGTAGAGTTTGAGAGCGGTGAGGATCACACAGAGGATCAGGAAACGATGACAAGTGATGGGATGTCCGGTCCTCATCCGGCTCTCCAGCTAGAGTGCATCCTTGTTTCGGCTGGCTGAATCCCTGTTCATTTGCTCCGTCTTTTATACTAAATTTTGAGGCTTTTAATCCCCCTTTCAATCCTTATCAGCTACCACCGGATTTCTCAGTGACATTATTTACCTTGGGGTCAGAAACATCTAGTCTGGTGGTCTCCACCCTGATCTTCTCGCCTTTTCCTTTATCAGGGGAGGACAGCCTGCCAGGGGCTTCACTCTGTTTATCAGGGTGAGGGGAAGGAACTTGATTGTGACCATACTGGAGGGCTCTGTGGTGTGCGCAGTGAGACTGCAGGTTTCAAACTGGAGTTTTTAAAATGGAGTTGCTTAAGTTTAGGACTAAGGCCATCCTAACTGTGTGTGTGTGTGTGTGTGTGTGAGAGAGAGAGAGAGAGAGAGAGAGAGAGAGAGAGTCTGACAGTGTTTTTATATAATTAGAATTTTAGGAGGTTATCTGGTTCATCTGGTCATCTTGTTTCCTTGTTTTAGACAAGGAAAGTTAAAATCTAGAGAAGACATAGGGCTCATTCAGAATCAAGGCAGCATCAAGGCTAGACTCCAAGTCCCCACGTTGTCTTCAGGGCTTTCTTCTCTTTATGTACAGAGCTGCCACAGCTGGACAGAGAAAAGAGCTTCAGTTGTTTGGAAAGATGAACATTTACTTCCACAGTCTCCATTCCCCTGGGAAGTAGATGAAGGGAAGACTGATGAAGAGCCTTAGCAATGAAAAAGTGTTGTATTCGTTTTTCTCCAGTGTTGGGACTTTACGAATCCTATGTCCAGGTGAAGGTGAAAATTGACCTGTTCAGTCTCCCAAATCATCCCCAAGATCATACTTGTTCTCTGTCCTCTCCATCACTGCTTTGGCCAAGGCCCTCATGATTTCTCACCTGTGCACCCCAAATGGCTAACTGAGCTCCTCGGAATCATGCTCCACGCTATTGCCAGAGAGATGTTTCCAAAACACAAATCTGATCTTGTCAGCTCAGATTTAGCACAATCACATAGCCCTCAAGATTTTAACTTGGACTATATGATGCGTATGACACTATATGACAATCTAACCCTCTTTTCTGACCCTCTGCCAGCGATGTCTGATTCCTGTAATTGCAGTTTCTAGAAATTCCACATTTTATTCTCTGTGCAGTCTAATCCATCTTACCTTGGCTCTGTGCCCATCCTGCCCTTCCTTCAAGAACAGGCTGCTTTTCTCAGGTGTGAGGGTTAACACAACTCTCCCAGCAGGGTCAGCCAGAATCTCAAAGTGTGCTCCATGCACTCTTTAGATGTCTGTTAGTGTGTTGATCACATGCTCTGTAACGGTCTGCTTCCATGGGTCTCCTCTCCTGGAGAGCAAATTCTCCTTTAGAGCACAGTCTGTATCTGGTGGAATTGACTCAACAAACGTTTGCAGAAAGAGAGGAAGGAAGGAAGGGAAGGAAGAAGTTAAACTGATCATCAGTAGAGAAGAGACTAACACTTTTTTGTTTACTTTTCAAAGATTTTTTTTTTCGTGTGTGTGTGTGTGTGTGTGTGTGTGTGTGCGAAAATAAATGTTCCCCTAGCCAGGTATGGTGATACCAGCCTTGGGAGGCTGAAGTGGGAGGACCACTTGGGCCTAGAAGTTCAAGGCCAGCCTGGGCAACATGACAAGATCCTATATCTTAAAAAAACAAAAACAACTTGATTTTCTTACCTTCCCCAGTCCTACTCCTCAGAAGTAATTTTTTTATAGTTCCTTTCTTCCAAATCCTTCATTATACCTGTATAAAAAGGTATGCAAACATCTTTTAAAAAATAAATATAGAATCATATTATATACGTTCTTTTACTGGTTTTGCTCAATATGTTACAAGCATACATAAAGATCAACCACTTTTTTTTTAAATCCAATCATAGCCATTTTTTTCAGGTTTCTTTTCTTTATTTTTAAAAATATTCAATCCTAGGTATATACAGATAAAAAAGACAAGATATGAATTCAAATTTTCCTTAGTAATATTCACTCATACCAACAGTTCCTCAGGGGTGATTCTTTTCCCCAACATTGAGTTGCTATTGATTACTAACTGGTTATAGATTAAATAAACAATATCAAATAAACCTATCATATTCTTTGAGTCTCACTTTTCCTTAAGCTATGCCATATCATTTTTTTTTAAAGAGAGAGAGAGAGAGAGAGAGAGAGAGAGAGAGAGAGAGAGAGAGAGAATTTTAATATTTATTTTTTAGTTTTCTGTGGAAACAATTGTTTGTATGTGGTGCTGAGGATCGAACCCGGGCCGCACTCATGCCAGGCAAGCACACTACCGCTTGAGCCATGTCCCCAGCCCTGCCATATCATTTTGATTAACGTTTACTTTAAGATAGCTATAAAGTGATTCTTCTATTTTTATTTTAAAAAGTTTTTTTGTACTTTTTAATTATTTTTTTTAATTATAATGCCAGTAGGATGTATTTTGACATATCATACCTCCATGGAGTGTAACTTCCCATTCTTGTGGTTGAACATGATGTGGAGTTTCACTGGTCATGTGTTCATATATGAACAGAGGAAAGTTAAGTCTGATTCATTCTACTGTCTTTCCTATTCCCGTCCCCTACCCTTCCCTTCATTCCCCTTTGTCTATTCTTCCCTTCCCTTCCTCCTTATCGTGTGTTAGCATTACTTATCAGCGAAAACATTGTGCCTTTGGTTTTGGGGGGCTGGCTTATTTGATCTACCTCATTTTAAAAATTGATTGCATCACATCCCATAAAATATATGTGTGCCATATTTTAAATTTCCCATCATTTAGAGACAAGTTCTAATTTTTAAATATTTGTGCTGCAATAAATATCCTGATTTGTCTTTAGTCTTTGATAATTTCAAAATGGTGACACCACCATGTTGATTATAGTGTCTGCAAGAGCTTCCCAGTGTGGAGTGAGTGATGTGCAGAAGCCGGGATGACGTTTGCATTGGTCCCTGTTCTGCCCCTATTTCTTATATATTTTATTCCCTTAGCTCTTGATAGAGTTAGAGACTGTAAAGGGACTTCCAAGGGACACAGAGTGGAGATTCCACAATGTTTTGCTAATGTATAAGTGTCCCAGGAAACTTCGAAGGCTCACCATCCGGTTATATGAATCACTACTCTAATTAGATTCCATGGTATTATACAAGTTTTTCTATCTGTTTCTTTCTGTGACATTTTTATTGGTGCCTTATAGTTTTACATAATGATGGGATCTGTTGTACATATTTATACGTGCACACAATATAACTCTATAATTTGGCCAATATCACTCCCCTAGCACTTCCCTCATCCTGCCCCCATTGCCAAGTCTTTCCATCTTGCAGTCAGTTAATTAGTCATAGAATTGTGCTCTGAATGAAGAAGGTACAAAATGGCTGAATAAGATCCAGAAAAAAAGATTCTACCAAACTTCCCCCTTTCTTTTTCTGTAGGCATTAATCTAACCCAGTAGCCCACTAGTCTATGCATATTGTAGGGGGGAATATTGTATTTGTGGCAATAGAATGGGGTTTCTTTTGCAGTTAACTAGGGGAAATGGTGTTTGCTGGGGGCTTAAACTGCTAACCACGTGCTTTACTCGTCCTCCTTCCCTGGCTCCTGCCTCTCCCTCTGCCCTCCAAACCCTATCAGACCACTAGAAGGGAGGCAAGAGGAAAAGCAGAGTCCAGTCCGCCCTTGCTTTTGTGTCTGCCCCCTTCTTTCCTTCAGGCCCGCCCTTCTTTCTTCTCTCTGGAGTGTGTGGACCATTACTTATATTTTATTCCTACTGCCAATTAATTTTTTCTGCTCTCCTTCCTGCAAGACTCAGATGGACGATAAAAAGCCAAGGAAACCGAGTTTGACTTCCTTCCCAATTTTGAAAGCAAAAAAGAAGCAAAATTTCACCTCTGTGAAGGTAAGGATTCATGAATTTCAACTAGTGACAAGAGATATCATTGTGAAATATTGGGACCTGGCAGTTGTTAAGCCCAAGCACCTTTGAGGATAGTATAAGGGGAAGATATGAAGGCCCCAGCTGATTGGTGGAGGTCTGGGTGGGCTTAGAGGGAAAAGCAGCCAGACAGGGAAGATTTCATATAACAGGCAGCTTGCATTTGGGAGCCTCTGGATTAGTGACTTATCCACAGTACCTTTTATTCTCTTCCTCATACCTGCAACCATACCAGCAATGTCCTGCAATAATTCTGAACAAGTATTCAAGAACATTTCCAGAAAATGTGTTTCCCCTAACACAGAGACCATCTCTTTTTACTCTGCCTCAACTAACTGAAGGCAGAGCACTGAAGGTAAGACCCTATGATGTAGAGAGTGTGATTACAGTCTATGAGATCAACGTCTATATTATATGTATTTTTTAATCTCACTCAGTCTGAATTCCTCAGGGTATTAAAAAGCTCCTTTTGACTAGGATCTTTGTTCAGAATGTTTTGCAGCAAACTTTAGCCCAAAGCATCCAGCCTGCATTACTAACTGGGAGAGTCAGCCTTCAGCTGCCTACTGGGGCCTTCCCTAGATCCTCTCACAGATCACAGACCATCTCCTTGAAATTATAACCCAAGGTCACTTTCTCCAGGTAGTGTTCCTGATTTAGTCGTAGCTTTCTGTGCCTCAGAATTACAACTCCCAAGAATGGATCAATGCCAAGCCTATCATTCTATACCCTACCTCTGCCTTTACCACATGCAATAGCAAGAGTTTATTTTGCAATTTGTAGGTACAAATATTATTAGTATCTAACACATTTATTTTGATGAAAATTACCTTAAAATATTTGACACAGTTAATCTAAAGCAAAACATGATAATATAATAAATACAACATTCTGTTAAATTTTAGAGTTTTACAACCTCGGAATGAAGAAGTCATGATTTTACTTTAGCAAAATTTTCATGAGTTTTGCAACTTGCAAAACTTTTTCATTTTTCATTTTCTTCTTCTTTTGTCTTAAAATCTGCTTGAACTCATTTATTGAATGGTCAAATGACTCTCACTGAACCCTTAGAGACAGGTGCTTTTATTCTAATTTTGCAGGTGGGGAAACTGAGCAAGGCTAACTAGATCACTAAGTCTGGGGGACAGAATTCAAATCCATATATGTACCCACTCTATTCTGTGCCTCTGATGAGTAGTACCAACTCTGCTAAATGTTGTTCTAAAAAGTTCTTTATGCATTTAAGTTAATTTTAAGGAAAAGAAATTTTCTGTAGCTATATGACAGGAATAAAAATTAAAAATACCACATGCACATCAACTCATTTATTTGTATTTTACAATAACTATCAGCAAGTTCATAGTATCTTTTTTTTTCTTTTTGGTACTAGGGATTGAACCCAGGAGGGCTCAACCACTGAACCACACCCCCAGCCCTTTATTTATTTATGAGACAAAAGTTCTCACTAAATTGCTTAGGGCCTCACTAAATAAATTGCTGAGGCTGGCTTTTAACTTGTGATCCTCCTGCCCCAGCCTCCTAAACCACTGGGATTACAGGCATATGCCACCATGCCCAGCTCACAGTATCATTTTTAACTAGTATTTAAACTTGTAACTATGGTCTTTACATTGCTAAATATTCTGGTGGGATTTAAATAATTATCTTTTCACCATCAATTGGCATTCCCCAACGGATTTGTTATCCCTTTGAATTTAATAGGATTGAGTAAGGAAGTGCAAACACATCAATAACTGTCCTCTGCATGTGAAATTTTAAGTTTCAGTGGACACATATGACATTAATTGGTGGATAAAAGTGAATCATATGAATTATAATCCCTTGACTTATGATAACACTGGAAATGAAGGGCTGTGAATCTTAGCATATCAATTGCCCTAACCACGTGTTAAAAAAGTATTTTGAATATTTAAGCACATTAACCATAATTTCCATTTTCAGTGTTTAATAGTATATATTATAAACAAAAATCATATTAATAATAAAATATTTAATTATTATTATTTTTTGCTATGCTAGGGGTTGAACCCAGGACCTTGTTCTGGGTGAGTACTGTACACTGAGCTACATCCCAGATTAAAATATTTTAAATATGTAACTTGGTAATAATTTAGCCAAGGGATTTAAAAAAAAAATTTTGATTTCATTTGTCCTGAAGACAATGGTGCAGTCCTCCATCTAGTTATAAGGGATTCGTTTCACAGTGCCCCCATTCGTTTGACTGAAATGTGTAACATGACCACTAGAGAGCCATCTTCCCTTTGGCTTCAACGCTGGTAGAGATTCTCCATCTTTTCTGCTTAGCTGATGAGGATCAAAGAACTCTCATAGTGGTCCTCAATGCACTTTAGGATATGCTCTGTGTTATGGTTTATCCTAACTTCTGGGAGAAGCAGCAGATACTCCCTCTGGACCTCGGGCATCTCAGCTAGTAAGCTGGAGGACACTGACTTTCCTGCTTCTCTCTTCAAAGAAAACAACATTGGCTTGCAGCTGATTTCTGGGATTTGAGGAGCTGTCAGGACTCCAAATATCAGGTTGGGTCATGCCAGGAGGAGAACCTGGGAGAAGGCCATGGGGAAGAGAGTGCTGTTAATTTAGGATATGACTCTTCAGCAGCCCTGACAATTAAATAGGTGCGACAAAGTACATCCAGAAATGTGCTAAAGACACAATTTCTCTTTCTGCATTGTGAGTGCAGGTACCTACTAAAGTACCTACTTTATTTCTTATTTTTCTTAAATCCTTTAAATCATTCAATTGCTGTCTTCACTTCTTTACACAGGCTTTCCTTTCCTACCCTTTTCAGTTACATGTTTATTGCTTGTCTCACCCTCCACAATAGGACTGCCCAACATGGTAGGCACTGGCCATATGAGGCTATGGAGCCCTTGGTGTGTGGCGGGTCCAGATGGAGATGTTTTGTGAATGTGAAATATACAGCAGATCTCGAAGACTTGGATGAGTGTAAAATAACTTATTAAATGTTATTTAAGAATTGGGTGAATTTTATAACATATCAATTAATACCTTAAGGAATTTGTAAAAATAATTTTGGATCAATTCATATTAAACTAGTATCCTGAATATGTTAAGTAAAATATATTGTTAATTGCACCTGTCTCTTTTTACTTTTTAACGTGGCTATTAGAAAAGTTGTGTTAGGTAGCCTGCATTATATTTATGGTGGAACACATGCTGTAAAAGGGACATTCCGTAACCGCAAAGGTATCCTTAGACTGGATCAGTACTGAATCCCCATAACTAGGATAGTACTGGCACAGACTAGCACTTGAAGTGTCCTTGTGGAATAAAACCCAGGAGTGTTTATTTATTTGCCCCTTTAAATACTTAGTGTCTACTTGTTTCAGACACTGTTTTAGGTGTTGGAGATACAGTCCAAAAGAAAACAGGTTAACAAATTATTATGGGGCTTAAAATTGAGATTCTTCGTAGGAAGGCCAGATATTTTGGTGAAAATGTTGAGAATGGTAATGACTAGCTCTCATTTTCCTTCGTGGTTAGGGTTGCAATTGACAGTGTTTTTTTTTCCACCTTGGTTATATATTTAGAATCTCCCAATCAAGTTTTAAAGACTACTGAAATCAGAATTTCTAGGGATTATAGACATTTGTTAGTTATTTTCTATCATGTGTGGACAGATGTTCATTTTAATTCTAGCTGTGAGATCTCGATTAGGTCATTAAGTCTCTGACCATTTGTGAAACTGGAATAATTAGTCTTATATTCCCCGACTGGAGTGGTATTAATGAGGTAAGAGAACATGAACTCTCTGGCTGGCAGATTTTAGAATATGCTTTCACTTTTCCTTCTCTCGCCATTTAACAGAATGGGGTTTTATGAGACAGGCTCCTAACTGAGTCTCACACAGTAGAAGAAGGTATCTGAGGGTCCTTCCCTCTGTCTCATTTCTGTCTCTTATCAGCAGTCCTTTTACAAAAAGCAGAACCAAAATGAAACAAAGAAACCCAGTCCAACCATTTGGTATTACTAAGGAAAGAATGGAAATTACACTCAAAACTGAAGAACACATTCCAGTTGCCAGACATGTTTAGGTCTTTTTTTTTGGGGGGGGGGAGCACACTTAGCACACTATTATCTATGGTAATGAATTCACCTTTCATTGCAAATGAAAGGTTCAGACTAGAAGAACTTGTAATGCTCATAAACTAAATCGTCAAACCATTTAAACTATAACCACTTACAACCAATCTAGAGTTGGCATCTCAATGAAAGTTAGGCATGTACTATTATGTAATGTAATTTGGAATGGATTTGGAGCCTTGAAGGAGCACAATTATGCAATTTCTTTCCATTCTCTCCCAGGGTCCCACTTTTCCTCCTGAGATCTACGCGGTAAGTACCAGTTTCTTTGTTTTGCATTCCCATTGCTGCTCTAATTTGGAGAGAGAAGAGAACAAATATTGGAGATTGCATTTCTTATTGTGGAAAGGATGCTTAAGTGAGCGGCTTAGGAGGGAGTTTCTGACTGATAAAATGAATCAGAAAAAATAGCTACTTTTCACTCTAGAGTCCGTGAAAAATGGAGTATCTGTCCAACATGGGTGTTTAAGGAGATACTAGAAGAAAATCCCCACCCTACCCATATGGGTTTAGTTTTGTATATTTGCTCCTTTCAAAAATCTTGAGGTAGTTATCACCCCCGTTTTACAGAGAAAAGCAAGACCTCAAAGTCATCCTGGTAATAAAACCTGAAATCAGGATTCAGGTTTTCTTTTGTAATTCATGAATGCTTTTAAAAAATTGCTTCTCATTATTAATATATATAAAAGGACATTTAAGAAATATATGTAAGTTATAAAGAATAATAATACCATGGACACCCTTGTGTGTGCCCAACATGGAGTTGAAGAAGTCCCCTGAGTGTTCTTCCCCATTGAATCTCATCCTGATCCCTCTGAGCTAACCTCTATCTTGAATTTTACAGCTATTATTCCTTGCTTTCCTGTGATATTTCCAAGCCTTGCACAGCATATGTTGGTTAATTTTGCATGTTCTCATTTTTGATATACAGGAATCATACTGTTAAGTGTTCTGCTATGTGATTTTCACACTCAGTCCTACACCAGCCTACCTGCCACTGCATGTGACTGTCCTTGGATTGTCCAGGGCTCTATTGAGATGGATCATTACCTGTGCTTTGAATCTCAGATATTGTGAATAAATATCACCTTTGTTCTTGGGAACCTGATTATCTATCAGTTTAACTGCTCTGCCCTATTGCTTGGGCATGCTTATCTCATCAGTCATTGGACATTCTGTTTCTTCTTGTGTTTCTATTATTAAAAATAATTCTGCCATGAAAGTTCTTGTGCATGTCTGCTAGTGCAAATGGGTAGCCATTTCTGGGTATTTACCTAGGCAGGGACTTGCTAGGTAATGAATATGTGAATGCTTGACTTTACCAGGTAATGCCAAACTGTTTTCCAAAGCACTGGCACCAGTGCACTTTGTCACCAGCAGGGCACACAAGTTTCAGTTGTTCCACATCCATTTTATCACTCGTCATTATGTGACTTTTTATCTTGCCAATTTTGTAGGTAAGTAACAATTTTTTATTGTATCTTTACTTGCATTTGGATGATTGTTATTAATGAGACTAAACCCCCTTTCATATATTAACAGACCATTTATATTTCCTCTTCTTTAAACTCCCTGTTTTTGTCTTTATTGTGTAAATATTTTTTCTATGGTGTTGTCTTTTTCCTATTAATCTGTAGAATATTTAATATATTCTGTCTATTAATCCTTACCAATATCATACGCTGCAAATACCTTCATCTGATTTATTAGCTTGTCAGTTTTTATGTTCTTAATTTTTTAGAGTAGTTTTGGATTTATAGAAAAATTGAATAGAAGAGAGGAGAGTTCCCAGATACTTCATCACCTTCCTTATTTTATCTTATTATTGACATCTTGCATTACTGGAAAGTTGTTACAACTTATCAACCTATATTGATGCATTATTAACTAATAATGATTGTTATGATTTGGATGTGAGGTGTTCCTCAAAAGCTCATGTGTGAGACAGTGCAAGAAGGCTCAAAGGAGAAATGATTGGGTTGTGAGACTCTTCACCCAATCAGTGATTTAATCTGCTGATAGGGATTAACTGGGTGGTAACTGAAGTGGTAGGGTGTGACTAAAGGAGGCGGGGAATTAGGGTGTGGCCTTGGTTTATATATTTGTACATGGAAGTGGAGTCTGTGCTTCTTGATCACCATGATGTGAGCTGCTTCCCTCTACCACACACTCTGCCATGATGTTCAGCCTCACCTCAAGCCCAGAGAAATGGAGCCAGCCTTCTATGGACTAAGACTTCTGAAATCATGAGCCCTCAAATAAATTCTTCCTCTTCTATAATTGTACTGGTTGGGTCCTTTAGTCACAGCCGTGAAAAAGCTGACTAAAACGATTTTACTTTTGGTTGCATCCTTTGTGTTGCACATTCTATGGGTTTTGAAAAATATATATTATTAGGTACAAACCATCACAGCATGATACAGGATAATTTTACTAACCTAAAAATACCACATTCTCCACCTAGTCAATCCTGACCCCACCTCCCACCAAAACCCTAGCAATCTCTCTTTTTGCTAACTCTATGATTTTGCTTTTCCAGAATATTCTGTAGTTGAAATCATACAGTACTGCACCTTTTCAGATTGGCTTCTTTCATTTGGCAATATGTCAGTAAGGCTCCTCAATGTCTTTTTTTTTTCACTTTAATTTTTTTTATTATTAGTTGTTCAAAACATTACAAAGCTCTTGACATATCATATTTCATACATTTGATTCAAGTGGATTATGAACTCTCATTTTTACCCCATATACAGATTGCAGAATCACATTGGTTACACATCCACTTTTTTACATACTGCCAACCTAGTGTATGTTGTATTCTGCTGCCCTTCCTATCCTCTACTATCCCCCCTCCCCTCCCCTCCCATCTTCTCTCTCTACCCCATCTACTGTAATTCATTTCTCTCTCTTGTTTTTTTCCCTTTCCCTTCACTTCCTCTTATATGTAATTTTGTATAACAATGAGGGTCTCCTTCCATTTTCATGCAATTTCCCTTCTCTCTCCCTTTCCCTCCCCCCTCTCGTCCCTATTTAATGGTGATCTTCTTCTCATGCTCCTCCTCCCTGTTCTGTTCTTTGTTGCTCTCCTTATATCAAAGAAGACATTTGGCATTTGTTTTTTAGGGATTGGCTGGCTTCACTTAGCATAATCTGCTCTAATGCTATCCATTTCCCTGCAAATGCCATGATTTTGTCATTTTTTAGTGCTGAGTAATACTCCATTGTGTATAAATGCCACATTTTTTTTATCCATTCATCTATTGAGGGGCATCTGGGTTGGTTCCACAGTCTAGCTATTGTGAATTGTACTGCTACGAACATCAATGTGGCAGTATCCCTGTAGTATGCTCTTTTAAGGTCTTCAGGGAATAGTCCGAGAAGGGCAATAGCTGGGTCAAATGGTGGTTCCATTCCCAGCTTTCCCTGGAATCTCCATACTGCTTTCCAAATTGGCCTCACCAATTTGCAGTTCCACCAGCAATGTACAGAGTACCCTTTTCCCCACATCCTCGCCAGCACTTGTTGTTGTTTGACTTCATAATGGCTGCCAATCTTACTGGAGTGAGATGGTATCTTAGGGTGGTTTTGATTTGCATTTCTCTGACTGCTAGGGATGGTGAGCATTTTTTCATGTGCTTGTTGATTGATTGTATGTCCTCCTCTGAGAAGTGTCTGTTCAGGTCCTTGGCCCATTTGTTGATTGGGTTGTTTGTTTTCTTATTGTTTAATTTTTTGAGTTCGTTGTATACTCTGGATATTAGGGCTCTATCTGAAGTGTGAGGAGTAAAAATTTGTTCCCAGAATGTAGGCTCCCTATTTACCTCTCTTATTGTTTCTCTTGCTGAGAAAAAACTTTTTAGTTTGAGTAAGTTCCATTTGTTGATTCTTGTTTTTAACTCTTGTGCTATGGGTGTCCTATTAAGGAATTTGGAGCCTGACCCCACAATATATAGATTAGAGGTTTGATAGCTCATTTCCTTTTTTCAGTGAATAATACAGCATTGCATTGGTATACCTGTTTATCCATTTACCTGTTAAAGAACATTATGGTTGCTTCCTATTTAGGGGGAAGTTATGAATAAAGTCGCTATGAACATTCAAGTGCAGGTTTTTATGTGAACAAGTTTTCAATTCATTTGGGCAAATATCAAGGAGCATGGTTGCTGGATCACGTACTAAGATATGTTTGGCTTTGTAAGAAACTGTCAGACTGTCTTCCAAAATGACTGTACCATTTTTCCATCCCACCATCAGTGAATGAGAATTGCTCTTACACCTTCTTGCCAGCATTTGGTATTGTCAATGTTTTGGATTTCCAATATTGTTGTAGTTTGATTCTGAAATGTACTCCAGTGCCATCTGCATCCAGCACAGCCGGCTAACTCAAGGTCACTCAGGGGAAATTCCCAAGGCATTAGAAATAAAACACAGACACACAATTTACCTTTAAACCAAGCTCCAGGACGGGAGAGCAAGGGACTATAGGAGAGGCTGGCGAGAGAGCAAGCACGCTTTTATTAGGGAAATCTAAATTCTTAGGAAATCCTATCCAATGAAAGTCAAGGGGGGCAGGGTTACAAGGACAGGTGAGGTGATTGGATCCCTGGATATGTGGAGAGACATGCCCCTGCAGGAAGACAGTCTCTAGAACCCTAGAAGACCCAGGCTAACCAGCAGCGTGACCGCCACCGGATGCCACACCTCTCAGCAAGGGAGTCAGACCTAGTCATGTGCTAGATTGGTCTCCCACACCCCAGAAGTTTGCGTGTTGAAGGCTTGGTCCCCAGCTGGTGGCGCAGCTGGGAGGTGGTGGAGACTTGGGGAGGTGGAGCCTAGATGGAGGAGGTGGATCTCTGGGGCATATCCTTGACCAGTATATCTTGTCCCAGTCCCCACCCCACCCCCTCCTTCCTGGCTGCTAAGAAGTAAGTGGCTTTGCTCTGCCACATCCTCCCCACCAGCCACGATATTCTATCTTATCACAGGCTCAGAAACAATGGAGTTGCTCAAAGAAGCTGTGAGCTAGGGGCACTTTGAGCAGAAAAAAATAACACCTGCATAGGATGGAATGAATCTCAATGAATGGAAACAGCCTCAGAAATCATCCTCTTCTTCTTCTTCTTCTTCTTCTTCTTCTTCTTCTTTAGCCAGAGAGAGAGAGAGAATTTTTTAATATTTATTTTTTAGTTTTTGGTGGACACAACATCTTTATTTATGGTTTTATTTTTTTTAATTTTATGTGATGCTGGGGATGGAACCCAGCGACCCACCCATGCTAGGCAAGCGCGCTACCGCTTGAGCCACATCCCCAGCCCCAGAAATCATCTTCTTTAACCTGCCTGTGAATGCACAAATCTACTTTATATTATAGGAAATTTAGTGTCTAATTTGTAGAAAAATGCTTCTTTCTAAGTGTTTCTGTTGTATTCTATATTCAGGTACTACTGGAATAAAAGCATGAACTTATTTTAATTTGAGATCTTTGGAGTGGAAGTAGTTTACAATCTCTTGTCCCCATGTTTCATGGTAGAATACAAAAGAGATCAGAAAAGATCACTGGATGGCAGTATGACACAGTAAAAAGACACTTGAGGACTTAGGCCGTACATAGACTTAGGTTTGCTACCATTAGTTGTGTTATCTTGGACAAGTCATTTGGTTGACTTTAGCCTCTCTTTCTCCATCTGTAAAATGAGGTCATCATATTATATATTCCAAAAGTTTGCTACCAGAATCATGGTTTTTCAAGTTCCATTAGTGGACTCCTGAATCAGCAGGTTGCACTAAGTGCATTCGAAAATGACTCCTGGTTTCTGGATTTCCAGGCTTGTCTCATGCCCATCACTCAAGGATAGCCAGAGTCTCCTCCTTCCATCTCTACCAGGGTCAGAGGCTGGTAGGTGGGCCTCCCAGAGGATATGGCATCAGTGAGATGAGAATCTGGTCCTCCCAAGTGGCAAGTCATGTTCACTGTGCTAATGGGTCTCCAGAGTCCAGCCTTGGCTGTGGGTGTAATCAGGAGGGAGCGCCTTCCTGTCTAGGCATCCTGGGCTTCCTTGTGCACCACAAAGGGGCTTTAAGGGTAGACTCTTGGCTAGAAGTAGCAGAGAGGGAGAAACTGTGATTTGCCGAAGGTCTGTGTTGGTGGTAACAGTTAAATCCCTTGGCTGGAGATTTTCTTCTCCAGCTCTTTGCAAGGTCTGCTGGGCTAATCCTCTAACCTGTTTGCTCTGTAGAGAATCCCTAAAGGTTTTCTCTCCTGATCACCTGCCTCTCTCTGTTGATACATTTGTTTTGAACAATACATTTGAATACATTTGTTCTGACCTCTAGGAAAGGATTACAGAGGCTGTAAGGAGGAAGCTGTGAGTTAATATCAGTGAACTTGAGCTTCACCTGTCCGTCTAGCCACAACCAGGTACTAGGGATTTTTTTTTTCTTTCTTTTAAATGAAGAGGAGGAAGAAACAAGGAGGAGCCAACTGAAAAAATAACCAGAAAAATAGCTTGTGAGGTTCGACTGAGGCTGGATTCTTTGATGGAGGTGTGCCTTTCTGAAAAGGCTGGGTGGTCTAGGGACAGGGGACCAGAGTGGCCTGATGCCTGCTAAGTATTCCTCTGCTTTCTCCCCCGAACTTTGCAGATGAGGACATCCAGGTCTCTGTCTAAGGTAATAAGATGAGGCAGTGAATCTTGAAATTCTGCTCTAACTAGCCCTAAATGGGGGACTAGATCTGGTCATATTTAGCTTTCAAAGTGAACAGGCAGGTTGTACCCTGGAGCATGTGCATGTTGGGGTCCGGCCTACTGCAATGAGAATGCAAATCAGGGAAGGGGGAAAGCAGAATGCCCAGGCAGAGGACATGGATGTGGGACAGGCAGTTGGAGATTCCACCCTTCTGTGTTCCTCTTTCCTTCACCCTGATGTAGAGGTTACATGATCAGGTCAGTGTGACCCATAATGGGAATGTGCTCCTGCCTGGCTGGGTTCATGAACCATCTCTTTACTTCCCCAGCACCTAAAATATCATCCTTGAGTAGAGATTCATTTATTTGGACAGATACTTCCTTTTCCTGGAGCATGTGCATGTTGGGGTCCGGCCTACTGCAATGAGAATGCAAATCAGGGAAGGGGGAAAGCAGAATGCCCAGGCAGAGGACATGGATGTGGGACAGGCAGTTGGAGATTCCACCCTTCTGTGTTCCTCTTTCCTTCACCCTGATGTAGAGGTTACATGATCAGGTCAGTGTGACCCATAATGGGAATGTGCTCCTGCCTGGCTGGGTTCATGAACCATCTCTTTACTTCCCCAGCACCTAAAATATCATCCTTGAGTAGAGATTCATTTATTTGGACAGATACTTCCTTTTCCTGGCATTCTTTTTGAAAACTTAGTGGCGTTTGAGATGGGATTCTTGTGTGTGAATTAAGCAATTAGGAAGCTTTCCTTCCGAAAATAAGTGCCAGGGAGCAGGAGAGCTCTAGTGGGAATGACAGCCACTAGGAGACTGAATGAAGCCACACTGGGAAACAGTGAGTGACCAACCAGAGAGAGTGGAAGTCAAAGCTCCGTTGACTCCTAGACTCCTTCGAGTTGTCTCAAGACTTTCAGGACAAATACTAGGATGTCCGGCTCCTCCTCCTCTTTCTTTCCTTCTCCCCTTCTTTCTTTCCTTCAGGAAATATTTAAGTGCCTATAAGCATGAGATACTGTGTTAGGCTTTGAGATCCTAAGCTGAGACCCAGGTCTTTTAGTAAAGAGTCTGACAGTCCAGCAGAAGAAGAGCTCAAGTGTGGCTAAATTCACCAAGTGAATGAAGGTGGCATGAAGTGGAGGAAGCTCTGCTCCATTCCCAGTAGAAATGGAGCAGGCGCAAATGTGTTGAGATGTGAAACAGCATGACGTTTGGAAACTGCAGACATTTCCAATGATGGGTGCTGAAAGGGTAGGGCGAGGTCATGACAAGGGATGAGGCTGGGAAGATTTTGTTTCAGGACTTCTGCACCCTGAGAAGTCACAGGGAAATGTAGGTGAGGTAGTAACGTGGCCAATGCTCACATTTATTCCTAAGGCCACTCTGGCCGCTGCATAGAGGAAGAGCAGGAAAGGAGACCATGGAACTAGGGCACTGGTGGATACTAAGTCTGGAAGTGGTATCTTTATTCTCACACAATTATTCTATTCATAGCAAGAGAATCATAAGTGATAATTACAAGTTTGATGGAGCATTCTCACGCTTGTTCCTGCAAGGGAGAGGCTCATGATTATTGCAGTCAGCTTATGTTGATTAATGTGGATTTGCTGTGGAGGCCCTTCCCTGTGATATCTTACAAAGAGGCAGTCTACAGCAGACCCTGCTCCCCAAGCAAGGAATATGATACATAAAAATCCTACCCCGAAAGGCACCGTGATGCATGCCTGAAATCCCAGAGGCTGGGAAGGCTGAGATAGGAGGATTGTGAGTTCAAAGCCATTCTCAGCAATGGCAAGGTGCTAAAGTGACTCAGTGAGTCTTCTCTCTAAATAAAATACAAAATAGGTCTGGGATGTGGCTCAGTGGTTGAGTGCCCCTGAATTCAATCACTGGTACCAAAAAAAAAAAAAAAAAAAAAAAAAGACCCTACCCCCATTGTGAGATGCTCAGCAAATCCAAATTGGTCTGAGAGGAGGCCTCAGCTCAATCCTGGCTTTTGTCATGATGATATGGATACTGACACACAAGGTGACACCTGGGGGACCCTCATGTGAGCCATCCAGAGGGACTGACTGCTTTTGATGTTCCAGGATTGGCACATCATGTAGGGCCTAATGTTCATTGCCATAGAATCTTGTGGGAGGAGATAAAAATAATTCATAAAAAGAATGGCAGCTATTATGAATACAAACCACAATAAGTGTTGGTGAGGATGTGGGGGAAAAGGTACACTCATACATTGCTGGTGGGACTGCAAATTGGTGCAGCCATTATGGAAAGCAGTATGGAGATTTCTTAGAAAGTTGGGAATGGAACCACCATTTGACCTTGCTACCCTCCTCCTTGGTCTATACCCAAAGGACTTAAAAACAGCATATTACAGGGACACAGCCACATCAATGTTTATAGCAGAACAATTCACAATAGCTAAACTGTGGAACCAACCTAGATGCCCTTCAATAGATTAATGGATAAAAAGTGGCATACATACACAATGGAATATTACTCAGCAATAAAAGAGAATAAAATCATGGCATTTGCAAGTAAATGGATGGAGTTAGAGAAGATAATGCTAAGTGAAGTAAGCCAATCCCCCAAAACCAAATACTGAATGTTTTCTCTGATATAAGGAGGCTGATTCATAGTGGGGTAGGGAGGGGGAACATGGGAGGAATAGACAAACTCTAGATAGGGCAGAGGGGTGGGAGGACAAGGGAGTGGGCATGGGGTTAGAAATGATGGTGGAATGTGATGGATATTATCCAAAGTACATGTACAAAGACACAAATTGGTGTGAACAAACTTTGTGTACAACCAGAGATATGAAAAATTGTGATCTATATGTGTAATAAGAATTGTACTGCATTCTACTGTCATATAAATTTAAAAAATCAAAAAATAATTAGAAAGGCTACATAAACATCAATGGCATAACAGAAAACAAAGGGAATTCCATTAGAATGTCCTTCCCAAATCTGGCTGCATAGAACTCACTTGGGGAGCCTCTGGTCTCCACCACTAGGGAGTCAGGTCCATGTAATTTCTGTGCTTAACCTAGTGACTGACTGGCACATGGGCGAGCTCAGTGAGTATGTTGAGAATGAATGCATCCCCAAGGTCCATCCTAACCCTGAGATTCCATGCATCCTTCGGGCTCAGAGAGGTAGAAGGGAGGTGTTGCTGGAAAAATCCTTGAGGTAGGAAGAAGGACTCTTGATCACAGGAGCTGGTAACTAGATCAGTTTGGCAACTTTGCAGCTATTTTACATAAATGACTGGTGAGGGGTGGGGGTGGGGAAGCTGGTTTCAATTTCCCACCTTTCTCCTAATTAGCTTTTAAATTGAACGCAGCTTCTATTTGAGAAAGGTGAGCTGGCTTTTATAAAGCAGCAGATAGAATCTGCCACCTGCCACGGTTTAAGGTTTTGGCTGAGAAAACAAAATAAGTGTGAGAACCTAAGTGCCTGGCCTAGTGAGAACTAGCCAGCTAGCTCAGAAGACAGACAGGAGAGAGGTGAGGAGGAGCCCTGGGTCAGGACAAGAAACTCCAGGCTCGGATCAGCCCCTTACTTGCATTTTCGTGTGGTGTCCAGTCCCTGTGGGTCCATGACCTGGCTATGGGAAGCACAGATAGAGACAACAGAGGAGCCCTCAAATTTAAATGAGGGCCCCTAGTGGGGAGAATCTTAACAGCCCCAGCCAGCATCTCCTGTTCTATCCTCCCAGGTTCTCCCAGCCCAGGTCCTCACTGTCCTCTTCTATAAACTAATCCACTCTATCTAGGCTCTCAGTTGCCCAGAGTACCTCCTGCCCCGTCATTGATTAGAACTTTTGATAATTACCTGTTGTAATACCTTTTGTTTTTATTTTTATTTTTCGATACTGGGGATTGAACTCAGAGGAGTTTTATCACTGAGCCACATGACCCAGTCATTTTTTTTTAATCTTTTATTTTGAAACAAGATCTTGCTGTATTGCTGGGGTTGGCCTTGAACTTGGGATCCTCCTGCCTCAGCCTCCAGAGTCCTGTGCCACCATATTTGGCCCTTTTGTTTTTAAATAATAGGATTTTTAAATTATAAAAGCAGTGCATATTTATATAAAAGGTTTGGGAAATCAAGGGGCTTTACAGTTGACTTCTGGCTGTTTTGGAAGCTTCTAAGAACAGCAATGCATACAGAGAAGTGGAAAAGGCTCTATCAGCTCCCTATGCCCTTTCTTATTTCCCAGAATCCAGCCACAGTTCATGGACTGCACTGGAAACCCCAGCTTTGCCATGTGACCCTGTGAATAAAGTCTTTTTTACACAGGAGAGTTCAAATGTAGATACAGGGACTATTAAAGAGACTCCTGTTGCATTGACTTAGAAATCAGTGTAGGGCCAAAGGACAATGACACCAAAATTCACTGTCTGAAAGAAAGGTGGCATTTTACTATGAATATGGGAGATCACACCCTCTTCTTCCTGCCATGGTAGAATGTAGTGTTGTGATGGGACATTGTGTGCCTCTTGGAGAAACTGCAGGAAACAAAGCCACCAAGCTCATAATCTTGTACAACAACATATTGTTATCTGAGTATGGGAGATGGGGTACAGAGATGTAGAAGCCACCCATCCTGGGGGTGACTTGGTTACACCTGGGGCAGCTGGAACCCCTGGCTGTGAGTTGCCTCCTGTCTTGACCCTCGTTGCTGTACAAGTATTAAATTTTTTTCTGTATGTGTCATGATGTGACAAAGGTTGGGAAGCATGGCTCTGTTCAATAGATTGCAGCTTTGGTTCTACAAGAGGAAAGATAAAGTTTGTGTTGGCAAGTTTTCTGTTATTATGACAAAACACCTGAGATAATCATATAAAGAGGAAAAGATTGATTTTGACCTCAGAATTTTAGAGGATTTCAGTCCACGGTAGCTTGTCCCTCTTGCTTTGGGCCTGTGGCAAGGCAGAACATCATAGCGGGGAGCATGTGTTAGGACAAAGCTTCTTGTCTCATGGCAGCTGGAACATTAAAGAGAGAAACAGAAGGAGGCCAGGTTCTGAAAGGTTCCAACTCCCAGGAGTGCCTTAGGCTAGAGACTAAACCTTCAACACATGCCCTCCCTTTGGAGGACACTGAAAATCCAAACCGAAGAAAGCTCTTAAGACACACATCCGGAAGTCACTTGAATAAGTCTTAACAAACTGATAGGACTTTGTAGATTACATCTTGCCCAGCCTCCCATTCCATGCACATTTTGCACAGATGATCATCAGGTGGATTCCACCTGATGGGAAAGTCAATGCTCCAGAGAGACTCCTACCTTTTATGTGCAACTCTAAATTTTATAAAATTCTTCATTTTATTGAACCAGACATTTCTCCAATTATAGTTCATTATAACATGATGGTAGTATTGATTTGACTTTTCTGATCCATAAATTTCCATTTACTTCCCTATAATTCCCACACTTTGACCTGATTCTGTCCTTTGAACCACATAGAAGAAATTTGTACTATATCATAAGTGGCAGCCCTTCTGACATTGCCCTTCCTATAGGAGTTTTGTTTTAATAAAAGACTAATTTTTAGAATAGTCTTAGACTTACCAAAAAAAAAAAAAGAGAGAGATATAAAAGTTTCCACACACTACTCCCCACCATGTACCCAGTTTCCTTTATTATTTATATCTCATAGTGCATTTGTTATAAATAATGAACCAATATTGATATGTTATCATTAACCAAACTCTATACTTCATGCAGGTTTCCTTAATTTTTACCTAATGTCCTTTGTCTGTTCCAGGATCCCGTATTACATTTAGTTGACATGTCTCTTTAGTCTCCTCTTGGCTCTGACAGTTTCTTAAACTTTTCTTGACAGGGCTTTATCCCAAGCCACCTGGACATGTGCACACACATGCACACATATACATAAATATTTCTACGTGTAGCCATATGTATCTATATTAACTTAAACATGAGCTATATCTCCAATTATGGTCCATTATAACATGATGGTAATATTGATTAGACTTTTCTGATCCATAAATTTCCATTCCAACAAAGAGAAACCTGGTTTCTACCATCTGCCTTCGACTTTTTGGGGGGTGGCCACCAGGGATTGAACTCAGGGGCACTCAGCCACTGAGCCACACCCCCAGCTCTGTTTTATATTTTATTTAGAGACAGGGTCTCACTGAGTTGCTTGGTGCCTTGATATTGCTGAGGCTGGCTTTGAACTCGAGATTCTCCTGCCTCAGCCTCCTGAGCTCCTGGGATTACAGGCATTTGCCACCGCGCCCAGCTGCTGTCTACTTCTTAATTGTTCATTTCCAATATATGTATATGACAGTTACCATAATGTTAGTCTATGAGAATTTCTCTTTTGTTTTATTCTTTTCTCAAGTTAAGCATCATAGCTCCTTTAGCCATCTTGTTCATCCTCCGTCAATTTCATGTGAAATGAGCACAGATCACTTTCGGCATTTTGCAAATGAGGAAAATTGAACTCTATAACTCTTAACACATTCGAGGCACTAGTTGAAGTGTTGTGCACACATTAAGTCATTCTTCCTCACAACAACCTTATGAGCTTGTTAATGATAATGTCCTCGCGTAATAGGAGGAGAAGTTAATGACTCGCCCAAATTCAAATAATTAATGAGTAGTGGAACTGGATTCAAAATGAAAGAGTGTGACTTCCAAGTTCATGCCCTTGAGTATTGTCATGCCACACAGCTGCTGAAGGAATCTTTCTGAAGTACGGCTTTGCTTTGCACATACCGTATACAAACCTTCAGTGGTTCACATTTGCCCATAGGATAAGACCAAGTTTCTTAGCCTAGCTTTCAATGCTTCTGCAACCCACAGCCAACCATGTGCTCCAGCTTATCCTCTCTGAGCAGTGGAGACCCCTGGACCATGCCTGGATACTGTTGCTTCAGCTAATGAGCATGTTGTCTTCCCTTCCTCTCAGTCCAGACCAAGCCCCATGCATTCCAGAAGTCCCTTTCCCCTCCTCCTGGGCTCATTGCATTTATGATGGTATTTTCCTTTTTTTTTTTTTCAATCGACACTTGACACCACTCACTGATGTCCTTTGTCTGATATTTAGTCTGGGCTGTATTTTGTTGATGTACTTTCCATTCACTGGTTGGTCTCTCCATTGCATCCTCAATGCCAGCTTGTTGTTACTGCTGATACCTCCGAGTTTTAATATTCATAAACCTACTTAATGAGAAGTGGATTCACAATTGCAATATTTCCTCAGATATCATCACAGTCTATTCATAGATAACCACATCTGCATGTAGTGCACATTAGCAAATCAACCAACGTGGTCTGAGACCATGGCCTATGCTCTGTGAAATCTTCTCTCCCTCAGATTACCTTCATATTCCAGGAGGTCAAGACTGAATATTCTAAATGCCCCCATCAGTACTGCTCTGTGGAGGACTCAGCTGTGCTAAAGGACAATAAATGTTGTACCTCAGTTGCCAAATTTAAAAGGGTCTGGCCCCCTGTATCTCAGCTTTAGATGTGCTTCCTTCAGGTCTCTAGGGAAGGTCTGGAAGAAAGAGAATTCTAAGTTTTGTTTCAAAGAACAGAACTTGTGTTCAAACTGAAGGCTGTTTGCTAAACTTTAGTCATTTCAGTGCTGCCTTCATAATTTTTGCCATATATCATGCTCCCTTTAATTTTTTTACTTAAATTTTGATTTCATCCTAAGTAATAATAACTGCAAAATCACATGCTTAAAGTGCTTCTTATAGTTTTTCAAATGGATAGCAAAATAAATGCATAGCCATTAGGTATTGTCTATCTGCATCCTGCATGGAATTATGTCACCTACCCCTGTGGTATGCTTACTACCTTGGAAAAAATTGTTCTAAGATTGTGGTCTTTTCCTCTCCACCCCTTTCTAGATGTGAAGCCTTTCTGATGAGAGCACTGGTGTTCAGGCTGGGCATCTGTATCCTGGCAGGTTCCACTAAGGCATCTTTGGGCATTTTGAGTTCTGGGCAAGACTAAGAGCATTTTCTTTTCTAAAGAGCAAGATAACATTAGCTCCACTTCTATTCCTTACCATCTACAAGGATGCTGGTTAAGACTGTGTTGGAAGAAAGCATATATTGATTTTTTAAGGTGTGAAAATCATAAGACAAGTGGATCCATCATTAGCACTTCTGGGAAGATTATTTGTGGGTAGTAATTCATTTCATGCATTGAGTACTTCTTTGAGCTTCTTTGAACTCTTTCTAGCTTGGGATCAGGAAAGCTGGCTTCAAGTATACCTTGCTTATTGTAAGGAAATGAAATAAAGGTCCAGGTGGCTTGGAATGAAGCCCTGTCAAGCCTTATTACACTTTTCTTCTACTTGACTCAGGTTGAAAATAAGCCTTTGGCTCAAGTCCAGAAGCCACCCTCCAAGATCAAGAACCTCAAAATGACCCGACTTTTGCATAAGGTAGGAAGTGTTGGTTAGTGACTTTAGGAAAGGATGAGGGCAGTGGATGGAAGAAATAGCTTTTTACAGGCACTTTTGGCCAACTCAGCATGACAATGAGAGCCCTATATCCATATCACCATGCTTCTCTCCACACAGTTTTAAACATGGCTATTTGTTGATAGTTAGATTATCTCTTTCCCAATCAGTTAATCAATCAATGTAGGAGGGCAGTGATCCAAGTAAGAAGGTCAAGTCTATAAAGTAGCCGTAGAGGAAATGGGAGTTTATGTTGCATTAAGAAAGATTTGCATTGTATAGCAGAAAGGCCTTCTCCATGTTTGGAAGGTAAGATATTGGAATGAGAATAATAATGGCTATCACTTATGGAATACTCTGCATAGTTTCACAAAAGCTATGAGGTAGGTCCTATTTTTGAGAGTGATGAAGTAATTAAGGCTGAATCAATGTGACCCATTCAGTGTCTACAGCTAGTGAGTGGTGGAATGGGGAGTCAACCCCAGATCCTGTCTGCTAGATTACTCTGCTCCCTGGAATCTTCTTTTTTTCCCTGCAAGAATCTGGGTTTAGGCTCATCCTTGTTGTGGGGAGGAGTCTAGAAGAAATGACCTCTGGAGAATTTTCTTATCTGAGGTTTCTATACCTTATCCAATTTCTCCTCCTATAGGGTACAAACACCAACATTACTTCACTCCCTTTTATGGATACCAAGGAGAAGAAGAATGTGATCAACCTCCCACACATCAGCAACAAAATTCTGCTGAAGCCTGGTGTGCTGTCCCGGGTGAGTACAGGGCAGTGGACATGCTCCTGAGCAGACAGGTGAAAGACCTAGCTTCAGTTCAGAACCACATCTAGAAAAGTCCAAGAAGGAGGGGGAAAGGAGTAGCAGCTAAAGAGTTGGGTTCAAGTCCTTTTCTCACTCTTTGTACTGAATATGTACTTGGGTAAATATGCCTTTTACTTTCTCTTACCTACAAAGTGGGCCTTTATGGAGTTGTCGTCAGGGGTGATTCATTGAGGAAATGAAAAATGAAGTTGTGGTGTATAAATGATAGAAGAAAACAAAATCTTGTTTTCCTTCCATGTCATCTACCATTTTTGTAAAAGGACCCAATAAGATACCATGTAGGAAAGTCGTAAGAGGTGTTGTTATATAAATTCAAGTTTACATGTCCTTAAGCAAATTACTTTATCTAGTTAGGAACTGGCCTCCTCAAGAGCAATGATAAAAACTGTTCTCATCTCTTTCTACAGTGACACACCCCTGGGGTTGTCAACTGTATGCTCTAATGTGCATGTCTCCTGGGGCATGAGATGAGAATTAGATACTTCCTTTGGGAGAAAGGTGGAGAAAACCTACTGTCTCTTAACTACTGTTTTCTCCCTGGAAAGGTAGGACAAATCCTGTCTGGATGTGAGTGTTTTGGGGCATATAAATAGTTTACATCCCCCAGAAGAAGTTGAAGTAGTTCTTTATTACCAATTTCTTTCCTTGGACAGGAAATTCAAACGCACAGTCGTAAGCTGGCCTCTGAGTACAAGGCTTTAGAAGCACCTTTCCACCCTAGCATGAAGACTCATGAACACAAGGTAGAAGAGAAACCACCAAAGAAGCACAAGGTGCCTCTGACGGCAGCAGGTATGACACTGGTGGGGTGGGCAGTAGCAGCATAGGCGGTGGTTGGGGGGGGGGTCAGTGTTAAGAGCTGAGCTGACCTGGAGAGGGCTTAGCTGCCATATGTTGGAGTAGTCAACTAAGGCTACAAATCAAAATGAAAGAAGTTAAGCCTTTACCCTCTTACTGAAACAGTATAAACAAGAGGCTGGGTAAGAGGAAGTACCAGCATCACACTGTTCTATTACCTACCTTGGAACTATTCCAGGTAAGCGTCAGATGCTTTAGTGCAGACAGAGGGCACTGTCTTACTGCCTGGGGAGCCCCAACAAAAGACTTCTGTCATTTTATGGACTTAGGAACAGAGGAAAGTGAGTGGGGAGGAGCTAGGAGTGGACAAGTCCAGAATACTGAAAGTAAAGTGTCCTGAAAGTTCTGCCTTTCTCTTGACAAGGGGGTCTTGGCAGAGGTGCTTGAGGCAGGCCTCAGCTGGGTCTCCAATAGAGGGCTCTGAGTGGGGGTTTCTGGGTTAGACAGGCTCATATGCCTTAGAGAGTCAGTCGCCTGCCAGGATAATTTGATCCTCAGCTGCAGCTCTGGTCAGAGACTACAAGCTCGGGCTGTGGACCAAGTCTGGTGTGGGAAGACAGCTGCCCCTGTGGAGCCTGCCAGATTAAGCCTGGGTAATTGTCTATTGTGAGGTCTGAAAGATCACACACAGTCTTTTGGCAGGAGCCACGCTCCTCACAAGGTTCAGAGATTTCATGACCTCTTAGGATTCAAAGGAAGAGAACCAAAGTCCACTTAGCACTTACCATATGTCAACACTGTCCACTGCTCACAGCTCTTCTGCCACAGTGCTGAAATTGAGATTGTTGTCTTTCTTAAATGATCTCAGGAGTGACCCTCCTGCCAGGAGATGATTTCAGTTCTGAGTTCATTCTGCGTTTACAGAGATGGTATCTGCCTCCTTCTATCTTGGGTCCTGATTCTGTCCTTTGGGCAAGGAACATACCTTATTTAGCTTTGACATGACTGCTCTTCGGGTATATGAAGACAGTGGTCTTGTGCTCTATGTCTTTTTTTATTTCTTTCTCCTCACAGTTCAACTTTTCAGCAATTTGTCAAATAACATGGTGCCTCCTACCCTGATCCTGGCTTCCTGTCTCTGAGTACTCTTCATTTTATTCAAGTGTGAATCTCACTCCCCACCTCGCCCCGCTTGCCCTAACACAAACGCTCATGTGATCTGTCTCATGTAGCTTAGAGAGGCACTAACAAGCATTCCCTCTGTGGTTTGAAGTATTAGCTGGCTCCCCTGCAGGCGGGAGTGGGAGTAACCACAGGACTTTTTTTCTTTTTTTTTAGTTTTATTGATTTTATTTTTTTTAAATACACGATAGAGAAGTGCATTACATATAGAGCACAATGTTTTGTATCTTTGTATATAGAGTATGTTCATGCCAATTCATGTTTTTATACATGTACTTTTTTGCGTTACAATTCTTATATACCACAATTTTTCATATCTGTTTATATATAAAGTATATTAACACCCAATTTGAGTCTTCATACATGTACTTTGGATAATGATGTCCATCATGTTCCACCACCTTGCTAATCACCTGCCCCCTCCCTTTCCCTCCCACCCCTCTCCCCTATCTAGAATTCATCTAATCCTCCCATGCTCCCCCTCCTTACCCCACTATGAGTCAGCCTCCTTATATCAGAGAAAACATTCAGCATTTTTTTTGGGGGGGATTTGCTAACTTCACTTAGCATTATCTTCTCCAACGCCATCCATTTACCTGCAAATGCCATGATTTTATTCTCCTTTAATGCTGAGTAAAATTCCATTGTGTATATATGCCACATTTTTTTTATCCATTCATCCACTGAAGAGCATCTAGGTTGACTCCACAGTTTAGCTATTGTGAATTGTGCTGCTATAAACATTGATGTGGCTGTGTTCCTAAAGTTTGCTGTTTTTTAAAAAAGGTACACTCCTACATTGCTGGTGGGACTGCAAATTGGTACAGCCAATTTAGAAAGCAGTATGGAGATTCCTTGGAAATCTGGGACTAGAACCACTGTTAGTTTGACCCAGCTATCCTTCTCCTTGGACTATACCACTGGACTTTTAAAGTTGCTTTTATGTCACCTGCCTGGTCCAGAAAACTTGTAGTTTTTAAAACTTCTCAAAATAAACTATTTGTCTGACCTGATTCCACATGAACTTGGACAAATTCACCTTAATGGTACACTATTGTTGTTATGGGCTTTACTTCTGGACTTATTATTTTAAATATGTATAATAATAATAATAATTCCTATTTTGCAGCAACCCATAGCTCTTGGGGCACTAAATTCTCTTTTCCCTTATGTTTGTGTTGTCATATTGAATTTTTTGAAATAGTTCCAAAACCTTGGCATTTATCCTTGTTATATTTCCTCGTGGGAATATTCTCCATGCATGATCTTTAAGAAACCACCTATTTGAGGAAAAGGCTCATGAACTAGAAAAGACATCACATCATCTGCACTTTCGGTAAATACCCTTGTTGCCTCAACTTAACTAACAATTATCCTGTTTTTTTCACATAGAAGCCCTAAAGAATTTTAAGAGTAAGCTGTCTCCTTATGAGCAAAGTGAAATCCTGGGCTACACAGAGCTATGGTTCCTGGGGCTTGATGCTGAGAAACTCAATGTGGCTCCAGAGAAATTCAGCAAGACAAGTTTTGATGATGAACATGGCTCCTATCTGAAGGTGATGAGGGAGGAGGTCATGGTGACCTCAGGTGGCTTGGGTGCAATAGAGAGTATGGAAAGGAAAGCAAAAGGGGATATTTTATAATGTTTTGTGTTGATATGACAGGAACTAGACATTCCAACAGATGCTAATAGGTGCTAAACCAAATAAACACCTTATTTAAACCTGAAATTTAGTATGCAAAATCTTCTAACAGAATGGTGATTTTCTTCAAGGGTATTTGGGATAACAAGTTTGCATCCTGAGTGAACTCTCACAGGCTATTCTCTTGCACCATCCTGGATACCCTTGGAAAAGATCAGACTGGAGTAAGATACACTTGCCCCTCAATCTCCCTTTTCGTCTCCTCCACACAAGCCCATTCATGGCCCCTTTTGTGTTTTATAGCAGATGTCATTCCCTCCACAGACAAGAATAGTTTTTGTCACTGTAGTGTCCCTGGTGCACAGTGCTTCACTTCATTCCATTTTTCAAAAATTGATTGCAGAGACTCCTCCTTTTCTGACTGTACCTCTGGGGATCCCAGGGTAATGCCTCTTTCTAGCCTGAGGATGAAATCTGGACAGTGATCCCCTCTTCTGAGGATGCCTGCATGAGTGACACTTAGTTCCAGACAGGCTGTGAGCTGTCTGCACTTTCCTACTTCTGGAAATTTCATCACAACTTGGTTTTAGGATATGAATCTTTGAGGGCTTCATAGAAGAGATAAATTTTCTTAACATCATGTTTCTCAAGTTTGACTATGCACACAAATCACTTTAGGTTCCTGTTCAAGTGCAGATTTGTGTTTAGCAGGTCTGGGGTGGGACCTGAGATTTTGCATTTCTGAAAAGCATCTTGGTGAAGCCTATACCACAGGTCCTTAGGTAACACTTTTAAGAAGCAAGGATGTGATTTTATCACTCACTCTTCATCTAGAACCCTGGTTTTTAACAATTTTAGGTCAAGGATCCCTTTGAGTATCCTCATCCCAGAAACATTAAGCTGTGCGTGTGCAATGCTTTGGGGCATTAATGGGTCCTTGGTTAAGAATCTTCAATATAAACATTTTCTCCAATTCAACCACATGTCCACAACCCCTCACTCCTTGCTCCTTCCTTTGCTTTGCCCTACCTGAGTCTAGAGTCTCTAAGAAATCACCTGGGGTTCAGTACTATCTTTATGGGAATTCACTGGAACTCAGTTCTTCAGTCTCAAATCTTAGAGAAGTATGATTTTCATGGGGAGAGAGGGATAATGTGCATTCTCTGTAAGCTCCAATTTTTATTCCTATTTTATTCCAGCATATACACAAATATATAATTCCTAAACAAATGACAGCTACATTCTCACAACAAATGTTCATTGTAAAATTATTTACTGAGCACCTGTCATAAGCTTGGCATCTATTAGACTCTGAAAATACAAAGGGAACTATCATGAGTCAAGTAAGCACAACCAAAGTCCAAGTTGACGTGTAAGCCAATAATTATGAGGCAACCAAACTGATGACATGAAGAAGATAAATGTAAATGCTTGAAAAATATATGCCAAATTTGTGCAGATTCTGTCCCATTTTCATGAAAGACCTTTAGTCTAGACTAACCCTCTCTGATGTATCAGTAAAAAGTTTTACATGCTCAAATTTATGGTGTTGATTCTTCTTTGTGAATAATCCTTTATCCTCAAACACACAGTCACAAACCAACCTGAAAACTTGTACACGCTTATCCCTCACCTCTTTCAAATTCATGTGTAATTGTAGAAAGCTGAGATCAAGAGCCTGATGACCTTAGAAATCATCTTATCCAGATTCTCATCTTCATCTTCACAGATGAAGTCACTCTAGCTCAGAGTACATAAGTGACTTATTTGAAGACACCTAGCTCAAGTCTTTAATGGAAAATTTCCTGTGGTTTTAACTAAACACCTGGTTTCTTGCACAAGGATAGTCATGGGTGATTCTGGCTCTTAGAAAATATTACTCTCACCAAGAAAGTCTGTATTAACTTCAGAAGGGGACTAAATATGAATAAGACTAGGAGAGGACCAAATCTGGTCAGGAAGGAACAGAACAGGCATAAAGACTTCTCTGATTGATAGAGGGACATCAAAGGTCAGAGATAGAACTCCCCCAAAAGGGAGCTGATGTTGAACTTGAAGAATCATGAAATTCCTGAAATAGAAAGGACTTTCAGTTTTGCCAAGCCCCCTTACTTTTTAGGTCCTAAGAAAGACATGCAGGAAACCAAAGGGCTGGGACTAGCACCCAACATTTCCAAAGACTAATTAATGTTCTTTTCACTGCTTGACATGGGTGGAGCCTGTGGAACTAACTGTCCCTGGCACTACATGGGTGGTCTTGGATCCGGGAGATCACCTAACCACTACAGTAACAGAGAGAAGGGTGGGAGTTCAGAACCACTCCCTCCAAGGAGTGACCCATGATCTAGGGATGGGGATCCAAGGGCCCTAGGGTCTGGCTCTTTTCCTCACCTCTGGCCTGGCTTCTGCAGGTCCTGCATGACCACATTGCCTACCGCTACGAGGTTCTGGAGATGATTGGAAAAGGGTCCTTTGGACAGGTGGCCAAGTGCTTGGATCACAAAAACAATGAGTTGGTGGCCCTGAAAATCATCAGGAACAAAAAGAGGTGTGGCTCCATGGATGACATAGGCCATAGAAGATGGATTGCCTGGCTTCTAGCTGCCTCAGGACTCCAAACCTTTCTGACTCTGCCTCTTCCTCTTATATTTCTCTTTATTCTCCCTTTCCTATTTCTCTCTCTTCATGTCTGAGTCCATGAAGGGGCAAAGCGGAAGTAAGAGTGTGGAGTTATTAGTGCTTTCTGCGGTGTTAGACATTTCTGTTGGGGTTGTGGTAGGGTCTGAGAAAATGGGCTAACTGCTGCACTATGACATGATACCTGTGTTTTCTGTCCTCATTCCCCACCCTCCCTGCCACTCCCCAATCACCTCAGATTTCACCACCAGGCCCTGGTGGAGCTGAGGATCCTGGAAGCCCTCAGAAGGAAAGATAAAGACAACAAGTACAATGTGGTACACATGAAGGACTTTTTCTACTTCCGGAATCACCTCTGCATCACCTTTGAACTTTTGGGGTAAGTCTTTTTGATTCACTTTCTTTTGAAAAGTTGCTTAAGGGAACTTGAAGAAAAACTTTGAAGACATAAAACTAGATTTTTCTGGGCGTGAATATCTAGTGACTAGTGTAGGCATAGCAGACGCACAGTTATCTAGAAGGTCCAGAAGTGAGGAGAATGAGACCCCAAACTGAGATCTCACCCCATTCCTCAGCAAACCTGTTATCTGCCAGCATACTCATGTTGTGCTTCCCTGGTGCTGAGGACTAAGTACTGAGTAAGTGGAAAATCTAAAACAAGGCCTCTGCCCTCAAGAGCTAAATTAACACATGTTTAAAAGGACTTTCTTTGCTATCATGTTCCCCACACACTGGCTTCCCATCTCTATGGTACAGAGGTTGAAACCTAAAAGAACAGGAAGCTGGATTATCAGAGTGGGAAAAGGACTTCAATTCTGAGTAAAGAAGGAGAAGGGCAGATATTTTGGGTAAGAGAGCAGAGTCTTGATTTAAACAGATTGGAATCATTTGGGTGAATATTGGAACTGAAAAAGCATTCCAAATGGGAAATAATCAAATGCTAATTTGATTATTCTTCTCTCTGAGAAGTCAATATGATGCAATTTAAACAAGCCCAGAAGACATTTAGCAAAGGAGAAAAATCAGGGTGAACCCTTAGAAGACGTATGTTTCTGGATTCCCTGAGTTAGTACTTGGTGCTCCCGCGACACCATCACTGATGGTGAGGTTCTAGGAACAGGCTATATTTGAGAGGGAGCATGGGCACTCCCCTCACCTTCTCTGATAATTACAAAATGTGTTCTATCCTACCATATGCAACAGTGGATCGTCTTCTGTGGAGCAAAACAGACAGTCCAGGCTGCCTTTCTTGCCCATTAATCACAATGCCCGGTTAGGACATCACTGTACTTTAAAAGGGCTCTGTGAGGTCAAGAGAGGCCAGTGTGTAGAAGGAGAATCCTAAGCCCAGTAAGGTGGAGGTACCCAGGGTCACAGGTCAGGATGGCATTTCTCTGTTGTACCTCTCAAGAATGAATGGCTTGCCAGGCACAATGGTGCACACCTGTAATCCCAGCAGCTCAAGAGACTGAGAAAGGAGGATGGCAAATTCAAAGCCAGCCTCAGCCATTAGCAAGGCACTAAGCAACTTATTGAGACCCTATCTCTAAATAAAATATAAAAAAAGTGTTGGGGATGTGGCTCAGTGGTTAAGTGTCCCTAGGTTCAATTCTTGGTACAAAAAATATGGCTTTCTAAATACCACCAAGGCTAGAGAATCTTAGAAATGGAAGATCAGGAAGAGCCTGCAGAGTCATTTCTAGGTCCTTCTCTTTCCTTCCTATCTTTGTCTCACAGTTTGCACAGAGATCACAAACTGGCAATTTACAAACAAGTTTTTCTTTTTAAAATGCTTGGAATTAGTTTCCAAGACTTGTAAGTTAGCAGATTTCATATAATTGAATATGCTTTTATATAACATTTCAGGATTCTGCCTCTCTAGAGAACTGAGGATTATCTGGCAAGAGCCAGCCTTCATTATAGCAAAGCCACAGTTAGATGGGACCAAGCAGCCACACTTGTCTTTAATAGAGTAGGAGTCCCTCATTTACCTTAGCTCTCTCATCAGCACACTCCCTTTCTCCTTTACCTACAATATTTAGATAATCTTGTTAGGTCAGGGTAGGAATGACTTGGTTGAGTGACTAGTGGGCTTCCGGGCCCTTCCAAGGGCCTGAGAACTATGACTACTATAGAAATTTGATCCAATCTCTGAACCCACTCATGTAAATAAAGTACTTAAGTGGCTTTGTCATGTAAGAAATCAGGGTACATTGGAGAATCCAGCATGGTTGAGTGCCAATCTAGGTCTACCCTGAGTCACTGAGAAGGCTCAGTTTATCAGAAAGAAAAACCTTGCCTACTGATTTGAGATTTACTTGCTTCTAGAAGGGAATCCAGATAACACAGGATTGTTTGTAGGTTCAAACTTGGATACTTTTTATACTCATCACTTTTTCTGTCTTTCCCAGAATCAACTTGTACGAGTTGATGAAGAGTAATAGCTTTCAAGGTTTCAGTCTGTCGGTAGTTCGGCGCTTCACCCTCTCTGTCTTGAAGTGCTTGCAAATGCTTTATGTAGAGAAAATCATCCACTGTGATCTCAAGCCTGTGAGTATAACCTCTGTCCTGCCAGGAGAGCAGGTTCTCACCACTCTTTAGTGGCAGTTAGGGCAGCCAGAATGGCTAGGGCTTCCAGAGTGGCAGCCCTAAAGTCCCTGCTTATAGGCTAAGTGAGATGCAATGAAGCCTGAGGCACACATATTGGAAGGACTAAGAGAGATGTAGTGTACTTGAGGCAGCTAAGAACCAGAGGGGTTTCCTACAGAAGTGGTAGGGGTGGGTGGTGGCTGTCTTGAGCATCAAGATGTTTTACAAGTAGTTTTGGGGGTCTGGGTTTACCCACTTTTGCCCTTTCAATCATAATAGTTCTTAAGAATTCTTGCTGGATTCTAGAGTTTTCCCTTATCTGTTCTGCAGAGGCTTGTGCCATTCACGTAGATGGATCATTCTACTACTCTGCTAAGTCCTTACTAGATCCACTGTACTCTGAATTGCTCCTCAGGTATGGCACACCTCAGTCCACTTCCTCTCCTTCAGTGGCTGTGCCCTTCTTACTTGTCATGCTAGTATTGTATTCTTAGCTCATTCTGTGTCTCCCACTGGACTGCAAGCTCTCCCAAGGTCAGACTGTTATGTCCCCAGGACCTAACATGGTGCCTGTGAGAATAATGGAAGGCAATAAATAAATGCTTGTTAAATGAGCCAATAATTGCAAATGTGAAGAAGTAATACCGTGTAGGTAGCTAAGGACAAAATGTGAGGAACACTCGTTCAAAAAATAATCTGATCTTCACAAGGTGAATATCCCTTAAGTTCCTTACTCCCTTCTCTGCACCCCCAAACATGATTTAATTTGTTTAAACTGTTACTCATAAATAAAATTGAGGATATTTTTTGTAACTTAATATTGTAAAGATATGGGAGGACATTGCTTTGTTCTCCATTTCCAAATTCCTGACCTTTAGCTTTGCGGTTCCAAAAATTCACAATGCAAATGGTTCTTGGGCTTAGGGAAGTGACTTTCACCAAGGAAATCTGTAAGACACTTAATGGCTAAAATATAAAGTAACAGATTTCCTTGACAAAGTAGATCAAGTAGACTAAATATGTGCATCCCTTTGGAAAACATACACATTACCAGCAGGGTATTTTGTGAGTATTTATTAAAGAATCAGGGAATTATTCTTATGGACTTCATGGTTAGTATGGGTGAGCTATGATAGCTCATTGCATTTGTCCCTTCCCTGGACTTCTTTCTACCAAAAAGATGGGAGATGAGAGGGTATGGTAGTCAGCTTTTGTTCCCTGTGACAAAATACCTGAGATAAACTACTTACAAAGAGGAAAGATTTGTTTTGGATCACAGTTTCAGAGGTTTCACTCCATGGTTGAATGGCTTCAACCATGTGATGAGGCAGAACATGGCATTAGGAGTTCATGGCAGAGCAAAGCTGTTACCTCATGCAGTTGGGAACCAAAGAAAGAGACAGGGTCCCAATATCCCCTTCAAAGGCACAACCTCAGTGACCTAACTTCCTCCAACTAGTCCCAGCTCTTAAAGGACCTACCACCTCTCCACAATGCCATAGGCTGATGACTAAGCCTTCCACACAGCAAACTTTGGGCTTTTATCATAACAAAGGGCCAGCCCCATCTAGTGAAGGGGTCTTCTTTCCATTGGGCTAGAGACACACTAGAAATTCTTTTAAGATTTCTGCTAATTATCCTCCTTGCATTAACACAAAGATTCTTTAGAAAAGATACCGTGGAGTAAATTTGGATTTTTAGTTTTGGCACCAGAGGCTTCAGAAGAGGCCTGCTATGTCATATGTGCCATGTTATGTACTCAGCAAGCAATCACATGATCCATTCATCTGACAGTGAGATCCATGAGGCACAAGTAGGACTTTAATCTTCCGACCTCAGCCAGTGCTGAAAGGAGAGCCCAGAAGCTACACCTTGTCATTTCATGGTTTCCCCAAAGTCACTGTGAGACACACAAACCCCAATTCTAACTTATTTAGTTACTTATTTATTTATTTGTTTGTTTGTTTATTTATGTTCTTTATTGTCATAGTGGTAGGTCTACAGGGGCAGTAAACCAATTCAGTGACATTTGTAAGGCAAGTGAGGCACAGAACTGGGTGTGGAAGAAGATCTTAATAAACCCACCATCTTCAGGAGTTACATAATCAATATGGGGAAAGGTACATGCAAAACAGTGAATAATTAATCCAAAGAAGATGTAGACTACAAGTCAATGGGAAATAAGAGCAGGAGAGCACAATGGAATGTGGAGAAGATGCCAGAGGAGGAGTTTGAAGGTGGTGAGATTTGAACTAGGCCCTGTAGGGGTGAGCATTTAAGTAAGTGGGGCACCTTGGGCAACATTGATTTTTATAAACTTGACCTGTCTTTTTTCTCTTTGTGCTAGGAAAATATAGTGCTATACCAAAAGGGCCAAATCGCAGTTAAAGTTATTGACTTTGGGTCCAGTTGTTATGAGCACCAGAAAGGTAGGTTCCCCACTGTCTGAGTTCTCCCATTGCAATTTCTCTCCATTTACACACAAGACTACCTGGGTTCCAGTCTAGGATCAGCCATCCAGGGTTACAAAAAGTATGATTTTGAACAAGGTGTTTCACTTCTCTGAGCCTAAGTTTCCTCATCTATAAAATGAGAAATTAGATTCAAATACCATAGAGGCTCTTTAAAGATCTTATATTCTGTGGACATGAAGTTACAAATAAACATTGGGTCACAAAACTATATGTGTATCAGAAACACCTTGGGGCTTTGAAAAATTATAGTTTCCAAGGCCTCACCCTACTAAATTTCTGGAGAGTGCACAGGAGTTTGCACTTTAGAAAACAGCCATTCTAATGTTTGGGATTTACTGTCCTGGATTCTCTAGGCTTTGTACTTTTTTTCCAAACTAGAATGCAGGAAGTAGCCCCGGAGCACATTTGCATCAACCTTGATTGGATTTGATTTAAGTTCAATTAACTTGGCTTCTGTCAAGACTGATGTAGAAAACATGTACCATTCAACAAATGTCTATTTTCTGGTATTCATCATTTGCTGGTTTGGGTACCAAAACCAAAACATGAAATATTACCGTCCTGGGTTGTTATGTATAATGTAAGAGACAGAAAGATTTAAAAAAAGTAAAATAAAATAGGTAGAATGATTGGGAAGATACACAGGCTCTATTAAGGGCACACACACAAAAAGACTTTGGGACCAGCCTTCCTGGTGTCAGAATGTGTCAGAGGGAGCCCTCTGAGGCCGCAGAAAGGACTACTGGATAGGTATTCCCAAATAGTCTGCAGAATCACTTTGGAGGACCTATCTCCTTAATATATTTTTCCATATGGATCCTATAAGAATTCCATCCAGAAAACAATGCTCCTCATAAAAAACTTGTATGTTTACTCTTTTTAGATATTGGCAACTGTATTAACCTATTAGTTACTATTTATCTTGGGCTGCCAGGATGCTCAGAACTGAGTTTGCAATTACTGTATACTTGCTTTCTGACAGTAACTTCCTCCTTTATATTTCTCCTGACTTTCCTTTTATCTTTAACTATGAGGCAGTATGGAGTATGGATACTGGAATTGGACTTCCTGGTTTCAATTCCTAGCTCTGTTCACTGGAAGCTGAATGACCTGAATGACTGGAAGCTCATTTAACCTCAGTTTTCTTAACTTTAAAATTGAGACAAAAATAGTACCTGCTTCATAGGGCTTTTGTAAGGATTGAAAGAATTCATCTACATAAAGCACTTGGGATAGTGCCTGGCACATGCTAAGCACCTCACAGGTGCCATTAAATTCATGTTTTAAAGTACCCTATATATATGAACTTGGCATAGTACTCAAATTCATTTTGGAAAAGGCATGGTATAAAAGTTGTTTTTAATCAAACATTTATTTTAAGTTACAGAATTATTACATTCTTATAACCAATCTAAACATTAAAGAAGTGATTACGGCCCCTCCCAATCCAGGAAATCACAACACAGAAAAAATCAAAATGTTCCATTTCCCCGGGTTTCCTTATCTATAAAATTATAGATTTCCTTATCTATAAAATTATAGATTCCTTATCTATAAAATTTAGGCCCCCTACAATATAATCTTCTTTCTATCTTTATTTGCTGAGATTTTTGTTGAGCTTTTCTTTTAGTACTTCATTATACAATAAATATATATAATATATTGAATAGACATTGAATTTAAATTTTGCATTTTGTACACTTCCAATTCTGATATGCTTCCCCCAGTGCCAAATCACAATACTGTCAGAAATTATCTTTCCAAAGTTCACCTGACAGTATGAAAACTTAGTTTATATTAGTTTTATGATTTGCTTCTTTAAAAACTTGTCTGACATAAAATGTTTTAAAGTACCCTGCTTTAACTTGCTCAGAACAATGCCTACTTTGGAGTTCCTTATCAATAAAGTGGGGATAATAGCACCTTCATTTATCATCAGGTTGTTGTGAGGATTTGATGATGTTTTGTTTTTGATGTTACTTTCATCTTGCAGAGCTCAATAGGGTAAGAAGGTGGGGATAGGGGATTCTAAATTATCTGCCATCTTCAATTGCCAAAGTATCCTGGAGAGGGGGCCCTGGAGAGAAAGCCAGCTTTCCCACATCAGATTTCTCTTTTTGCTCTAATAGTATACACCTATATCCAAAGCCGGTTCTACCGATCCCCTGAGGTGATTCTGGGTCACCCCTACAATATGGCCATTGATATGTGGAGCCTGGGCTGCATCTTGGCAGAGCTGTACACGGGTTACCCTCTGTTCCCGGGGGAGAATGAGGTGGAGCAGCTGGCCTGCATCATGGAGGTGAGGAGGAAGGCCTGCTTGGTTGGTGTCCTTGGATGGCTTCAGTCCTGACATTGGGCTACATCAGACTCATCAAGGGCAGTGGCCTGCATACTATTTTTTTTTTTCCTTTGGTCGAAGTTTCCCTAAAAGTGTTTTTGAAGTTACATACTTCTTGTACATTTTTGAGAACTAACATTTTTATTATAAATTTACATAGTTTCAAAGGATGCTATTTCCCCCTTAATGTAAATTGTGACATTTTAAAATAAAACTGTTAAAGCAATCTTTCAAATATATCCAAAAGAATTAAAAAAAGAGTGACCTAATACCCACCAAAATCTACCTTTAAAAGGACATGAATAAGTTCTTTAACAGTTGTACCTTTCTTTAACTCTTTTTCCTCCTTGAATGAACTTTTTAAAATTCTAACTCATGTATAGAATTTTATTCTAATTTAACATAGCTTTATTTTTAAATATATCAATCACTATAACTTCAAATTTTTATTATCATAAGCTCCATGTGTAGAATTTTTTTCTCAAGAGATCACTAAAATAGAACTAGTGCAAAAATTAGGATAATTAGTAGGCATAAAATGTGAAATTTTACTTCACATTGTATACACCTCTTAGAAGAATAAATGGAGCTGAGTTTTCTCTTTTTCCCATTAATTTTTATACCTGTAAGTGAACACTACTTCTTTTAATTTTTTTTAGTTGATGATAGACCTATATTTTATTTATTTATATGTGGTGCTAAGAATTGAACCCAGTGCCTCACACATGCTAGGCAAGTGCTCTACCACTGAGCTACAATCCCAGCCCCAACATTACTTCTTGCTACAATGAACAGGCTCAGGACCAGGCCGTTACAATACATTGATTCCAAAGATGTGAGCCCAAGAAGGAAACCTGTTCTAGTTATGTTGCCTCATTCTGTGACTTTTTTTTAAAATTCTGTGTAACAATTGAATAATGATATATCATCAGAAATTATTTTTATCAACCTATCAGCTGAAACAAATAATTGGAAATTATCTGACAAAAAATAGGCAGCATTCAGTAATGACTTTTGCTCTTTTAACCTGGGAGGACTATTTCCCAGTAAAAAGGCTTTACTAAGACTCATCACAGGATTATTAATCACATCTCATTTTTTTCAATGAAGTTTTCTTGTAGAGCTAAATTAGACAAAATGGAGAAAATAACTAAAAATTTGAAAAATTCAAATTTTAGGATTTTCCTAGTAAACTGATAAAAGTTTGACTGTGAATCTCTCTAAATCAAAAGCTAAATTGCTGTTTTCTAGATTGTCTCAAAGTTAATCAGTGACACATGCCTTTGAGAAGTATTAAATATAGATGATTTCATTTGTTGTTTGAAACTAATAATAAAATATTAAAATAATTTAGATGAAAATATCTAGAAATGGTAACTATGGTGGAATCAACACTGGCCTGGGAGTTAGTAAATTTGGGGGCTAGCCCTTGTTCTGACTTTTTGGCAAGTCATTTCCCACTCTGGACTGGAAAATGAGAGGGTCAGACCAGATGACTTCTAAGACTAGTAATGATTTTATGAAATATCCCTGAACCATTCCTGCTTCTAATACCAAGGTGAATGTGGCATCTGGCTTGAGCTTCCCACTGCCCCAGCACTGACTCAGTTTCCCCTTGATATCTGTAGGGTTGAGGAGCAGGAAGGCAGGATTGTGCATGGATTATGGCCAGAAACCTAGGGCTGAGAGCAACCCATAAATTTCTTTATCTGAACATCCCTATAAGATTCAGTAGAGAAAAGTGAATAAGTAGGCCTATACTTTTCTTTCCAAGAAGGAATTTATTTTACAAGAAATGCCTTCTCTGGTGATTTGTATCTCCTTTCCCTCCCTTCTCTTCCCAGTGTTCCATGCTGGGGTGTGTCATTCCTAATTCAATGTGATCAGCATGTACTGACATTGAGATCTGGCTGCTATCGAGGTGGCTTGCCTTTGTTGGTGCTGATGTCTGTTTAGAATAGCATGTGAATCTTAAGATACTGAGACAGCCCTGGAGACATGAGCTCTGGGTCTGCCATGCTACTGACTTGATGTCATCACTTAATATCCTCAAGTTCTTATCTGTAAAAGGCAAAACGTGGCCAAAGTCCCACCTAGTTCTTAACAGTCTTTGAATCTGTGACTTCACCAAGAGTGAACCAACTACACTGTGCTTGTTGAAGGTGCTGGGTCTGCCGCCAGCCCGCTTCATTCAGATGGCCTCCAGGAGACAGACGTTCTTTGGTAAGTCCCCAGGTCTAATCTCTTTATCTCATTGTGTCTAATGAGGTGTCACAGGTCTTGAAGGTACTTCCCATACCCTAAATCTCATATTTTGCTTTTCTCCTGTCCCCATACCAAAGGGCAGGATGTGGTTTAGGAGCTTACAGGCAATGAAAAGTGGTCCCAGATGGCATGCTGGAGATGAGATGGGTGAAATCACAAGGGGAATGGGTTCTTGGCAATACAAATGCATTGGAGCAGGAGAATGATCAGGTTCCCACTCAGAAGACCTATCAGCAAGTGTTAGAACCTCAGAAGATAATGATCTCCACTCCTAGTTCTCCCTACCTTCCCAAGCAATTTGCTCTCTCAAGCCATGCACTGTGCAGAAATATTGGAGCAGACTTCTTTTAGAGAGTAGTGGGGAATTTCATTGCTATGTTTTATCATTAATGGAACATTATTTTTTATTGCCCCAAATCTTCTAATCCCCAAGACCCTTACTGCCCCAGGTTCACTGTTACTCTGTCATAAAATGGGTAATTAAGGCCTGTCAGAACAATTTCGGTGTAGATGTGTTGTTGCTGGTCAATTATGATTGGGTCATGTGTCTGAGTTTTGGGATTCAGTGTTATCTGCAGCCCTGTGCTGCCCCTCTCATCACAATTCCCAGGCCCTGAATTCTATGATGCTCTGTCTTTCTATGTGAGTGGTGCTGTACACGTTGAACAGATGGATACCAACTGAGGTAGGGCTTCCAGGACACTGACAAGATAAAGTAAATTCCAGATCTAAATTCTCTCTGAAGAACCACAAAAAGCTTAAGGGGTTCTGAGGCAGAAAAAGTCATCTTGGGGTTGTGGCTCAGTGGTAGAGAGCTTGCCTCTCACACATGAGGCACTGGGTTTGATCCCCAGCACCACATTTAAGAAAAAAAAAAAAACTAAATAAAGGCATTGTTTCCATTTACAACTAAATATTTTTAAAAAGTCATATTGGCCTTAATGTTATCAACATGGAGCAAAATCAGACATGAGGGAGAGAAGACTCTACAGACAGGGCCTTCCTGCCATCTGGAATGACATTTTTTTAAAATATAAATAATATTTTATTGATTTAATTTTTTAAAATACATGACAGTAGAATTCATTACAATTTTTATTACACTTAGAGCACAAGTTTTCATATCTTTTTATATAAAGTATGTTTATGCCAATTCATGTCTTTATACATGTACTTTTTGTTTGTTTGATTTTTGTTTTGTTTTGTTTTGATTTTTTTGCATGACAATTCTTTTTTTTCTTTTTTCTTTAGCATTTTCTTTTTTTATTTGTTTAATTAGTTACACATGACAGTACAATGATCTTGACATATCATACATTTGAATCAGATGGGGTATAATTTCTCATTTTTTCTGAGTGTACAGGTTGCAGAATCACATTGGTCATGCAGTCATGTATATACCCATAGCAATAATAATGTCTATTTTATTCTCTTGTCCTTCCATTCCCGCCTTCCCCTCCCATCACTTCTCTCTACCCAATCTAATGTGACATACTTCTTTTTTTTCCCCCCTCACATCATCATACATGTATTCTGTATAACAAAGAGGGTCTCTTTCTGGAATGACATTTTTGACAAGCTATTGTTGTCAGGTTAGTTCATAGGCTCACACAGGCTATGCCATCCCAGTCTTCCTAGCCCTCCCACTCTCATTTTCAACTGAAAGTGGCCTTAGAATGGGTATGTAAGTCACACAATTTCACTTCACAACTTGCCCCATCAATAGGAGAGTCAAAATATTCTCATGGGGGGGGGCCACTGAGACAAAATGGTTTCATTTATGCTGTCCAGTGTGTACTGGTTCAGTATGTGGGGATTATACTGTAGTCTCCTTCTATACCATTTGGTAAAACATCACAGGCCTGAGCCCTATATAGGATTCCTGACCCTTTTTCTTGTTCTCCATGGACTCCCCATGATCCCCAAACTGAAAGCTGAAGGCTTAGCAAGCAGAGATGTTCCATGATCCTTCTTTGTTCAGTGGTGAGGTATCATCCATTCTTAGTTGGTCCCATGCCATTCCAGTGATTAAATCTCTTAAAATATCATCTTTCAATTGTGGGTAGAGCTTTGAAGACCTTGCCTCTCTGATCAAGAGCGTGTCCTGGTTGCCACAAAATGGTGTCCACATACTCACCTTTCTTCAGAGCTGTTAGATGGTAGGCAGAAGCTCTAGCTGACTTACTGATATACATTAAGCAATAAGACTGGTCTTTTGACCCTATATACTTTCCCCATCCACCACTTACATTATTCAGTCTTTTGGATTTTTGAAGGATTTGGAGGAAGAAAAGTGGGGATATTAATGTTTCTTCCTGCTAGACAAAGTCGTTGGAGAAGAGTCACATCCTAAGCCTTAACACTGACCTCACTGAGATAGCATCATGGTGGTGACTAGAAGGAAGGGACCACAGGGCATCTTGGTGGGGAGATACCAAAGACATATGCATGTCCACTTCACAGACTACTTGATCTCTACCATCAGCACTAGGCTATAGGATGGCAATAGGGTTTTGGTAGCAACATTCACACAGTTTCACTTCCTGTGCAAGAAGAGTCTTTACTCTCCAGTGTTTCCCAAACTTTTCAAATTACAAGAATCATTTGGGCACTTGGCAAAAATGCTAATTCCCATGATCATTCTCAATGATCTATGAGATAGCAAGTTTGAAGCAGGATCCAAGATTCTGTTTTTGACAACAGCTCCTTATGAGTCTTCTGACAAGGTGCCTATGGTAAATGCTGTGTTCATGTTGGTTCTTGATTTTCCTTTTCTTAGGTTTGGACTGCCAACAGTTTCTCAGCTCCTAGCCACTCCTAGTTAATCTCCTCATAAGCAGTGAAGTGATGTTGCCTCAAGGATAGCGAGACACTTAGGTGCCCGAGGCAGCAGCAGGAAGAAGATGGAGAGAATGATTAGATATTGGGGAGGCCCAGAGGTGTGAGGAAGACTTTGATGAGAAAAACAATTACTTAAATGTTACTTTAGGAGCTAAGTTGTTTAGAGAACTGGGAGCACAATTCTTCTTTGGTGAACATAATTCTTTAGTCAACAAAAAAGAGCAACATAATTCCCCCAGTCACTTTTATGCATATCAATACAGAGATATCTGTGTGTGTATGTACACACACGCTCATGTACACATTTATGGGAGTTTCCTAGGAATTCAGTAAGAGTGGTTGTATTTTGGAGGACCTGAAAATTACACTGGTTACAAAAGTAGTAGAACTTTATTATTTACCCTCTAGAATGTGCATAACATGAACTCCACTGAGTTCTGTGAGAATTCAATAGTGTAAACTGTGTGTGCATATACAAATTTACCACTTAGGTGCAGACTTACAGGGTATAAGCAATAAGTGGTCAACTTTTCTAAGCATACACACAAGGATCTGAATGTCAAGGTGAATGATCTTACCTTCAAAGCATTGCACAAAATATCCTTGGAAACCTTTGGAGCTATTTTGGGGTCTTCTTTTCAGGGATGACAAACCATACATTGGTGGTTTGTCTCCATTCTAAACTGTGTCTTCAGCAACCAACCAAGTTGGAATATTCCAATTATGGTCAAAATTTTGATATAAGTGTAAAGGTGTAATGAGGATGATTTGCTTGTATGGTTTGAAAATGAGCCCTGAGAGCATTCTCCTAAAATAGCTTTCTTTGTTGTACCTGTGGATGTCCCAAATTTTCACATACTTGGGCTAGTGGGGAAGAAGTGAGGACACAGATAGTTTAGAAAGGGACTATATCCTTTTTGTTCAAAGCCATTTTTGACACTTCAGATTATCATTGCCATCACCATTATCATTCATCATCATTATTATCTTGCCTTTGTTTATATTCAACTAAACTATCATTTGATTTGGGGAGAAGTTGTGTGTGAGAGGCTCAGAACCTACTGAATAGTAGGCAAAATTGTTTTTAATGTTAATTGCATTCATGGAATAATCGACCTGGGTTATTTCAAAGTGACTGAGACTGTGTGTGTGTGTGTGTGTGTGTGTGTGTATGGGGATGGGTGGGCTAGGGTGTGTGTTAAGACAGAAAGTAGAAGAGCTGCAAAGATGACTTCAGGAAGCAGTGTGGTTGAGTGGACAGCTGTGATGTGACCAGTGAGTATTTACACCTGGAACTAAATACAGAATATTGTATCTCTAAAGATTCCAAAGGTTTTCCTAAAACTATAACCAACAACAGGGGGAAAAAAAGATACCCGGATTCCAAGGATCTCACGATGGTGCTGAAAACCTATGACACCAGCTTCCTGGACTTTCTCAGAAGGTGTTTGGTGTGAGTTTGTTGGGGTGTCTCTTAAGTACTGGGTTTCCTCTTAAGTACTTGTACTTTTGCATGTGTTTGCTGGTGAAAGTCTAAGACTGGGAGATGGTTATAAAAACATCAATGGTAGAGTTTTGCAGTCTCCAAATTGCTTTCATGTCTGCCTCATGAAACAGTGCTCTCCCCCTACTGTGTGATGATCAGGGCAGATATCTGCTGTATTTTGCAGATATGCAGCTGGATTCCAAGAGAGATTTGGTGTAGATTACAGTGTGTGTTAGGATTTGTCATCTTCTTGACCTGAAGCTGCATGCCAGTGAGATTGTAAGCAAATCCTAATGTCTTCTGTTTCTTGAATGGAAGGCAACCTCTTCAGTGAGCCTATTATAACCAGTATATACTAGGTTCAGAGCCCCTCTCTATTCCCCTAGGATTCAGTGCCCAAATCCTCTTGCATTAGGGAACTAGAGGACAGGTGAGTTGTAAAACATTTATTATGTACAACTTTTACAATCTATATGCATATTTTGAATCTTAAAAATTAGGTTTTGTACTTTGATCAAATCACAATGAAAAAGGAGTTACCACACGAAGCACCCAACACAGTGTACAGTTTGTAAGGTTCTTGGAAAATGTTGGCTATTGCTTCTATTTTACTATTAAAGAAGTTTCTCAAGTCCATCTCCACTGAGTGCAAGTATCAGCTGAGTGCTATTCGACAAGTTATCATTTCTCTCTGGGCCTCAGTTTCCTTTTCTATAAAGTGGGGGCATTCCTAAAGTACCTTCCATCTCTATCAGTTCTACAGTTGTTTAGTTTTAGAAGACCATATCTTTATTATTCTCTCATTATTCCAGTGGAGTAATTTTAGCAAAATACTTCTTTGGCATTTGTGCATTCTGTAATTTAGGTTCTAGCTTAGAGGGAAAACCATCAGATACCACTGAAAATATTTTCATCTATGGGAGTTATACTATTTACTTCTCTGAATAATTGAGATAAGGATTCTGTACCCCATTTTACCAACATATCCCCCAGCTCCATGCTCAGTGCCTTAATAAGTGCCAGAAACTGCCCAGTGAGACAGGTGAGTTGTCTAGAAACCCAGCCATCCTGAACACAGCTTAGCACAAGAAAAATATTATTTTCTTTTTTAGTGTAAAACATCAATTGCTCACGACTTTTAAGAGATGATTCAAGTTGATGGGGGTCTACTCCCTAATCTATATATTGCTAATCAGCAATTTATGGAGTGAGAGACTAAATTTTTTTAGCTAAAGTCAATAGGATTAGTAAACACCTAGCTTTATGTGCAGGTTTTATTGGCAGGCTCCAGAAGTCCAGAAGAGGGGAGATGAAGTTTAAGAAGCAGTTCATTTGACAAAAAACTGGGAGCTTGAATTGCTCATGCCTTTGAGTCTGGACTAGTAATACCATCTCCCTGCAGTTGGCAGCTATTCATTCCCAGCATGATGGACAATAGCTAGAATTTCCTACCTTGGAAGGTGGTTAGATGGTGGAAACTACTAACTATGACTAATAGTAGTGATGTCTTTTCTGGTAGTTGAGGGACTCTGACATGTAAGATTATTTTATTCTGTAAAATGCTAATGGGTAGAATTAGGACCTGGGTAAAATTCACTGAAAAGTGAGCCAATTTTGGTCCAATAAAAATCAAGAACTTTTAAAGAATCAGAGTTTTTAAAAATTGGAATAGGAGGATCTGTGACTTTACTGCCAAGTTACTGATATTACTTGAGAATGGCTAGGTAATTCTATGTTGGGAATTCCGTCAAATGCATTTTATTACTTTGTTAGAAGTTTGCCTGTATCATATCCAAGTCACCTTATAAATCTTAATATTCTAAAATTCTATAATTTCCTTTATGATATATATGGAGGTCCAAATCCCACATCTTGGGAATTGAAATTAAATATCTGTTTCTAATCTTTTTAGCTTATGAAATCCTAATTCCAAATAGGTAAGGTTTTTAAATAATACTTCTTGTAAGAAAATTTCTAGAAATCTAGAAAATTTGAAATTTAATAAATTCCCCAGCTCCCATACAATTTTTTTAAAAAATTTGTTTCTAGTAGTTGTTCTCAGATACTTTTAAATTATTTGATATAATCTTTGTTCTGTGATAATATATTTGAGATTAGGACATAGCTCAATGAAAATATCTTTATTGGGTTCTTAAAATTATTTTAATATTAAGAGAAAATAAAAGAGTAATCCATGCCAGGCTTTGTTGATGTGCAGATGGGAACCTTCTCTTCGTATGACCCCTGATCAGGCCCTCAAGCATGCTTGGATTCATGAGCCACGGAACCTCAAACCACGGCCCAGGCCCCAGTCCCTGAGGAAACCCAATGTCTCTCTTCCTTCTGAGATAAGCAAGAACAAGGTTCAAGAGTGTCATCACTCAACCAAAACAGGTATAGCCCTCAGCCAGACAGTCCTCTTCCCATAGTTCAGGGAGTCAGGTTCTTCTAGAGGAAGGTCAATTTCTTTGAACTTTGTCTTGGATAATTTATTTCTGGCTATGACATTATTAGTCTGCCCTTTCTTATTTTGAGAATTTTTCTTTTTCAAGAAACTTGGCTTTTAGCCATAGCCACCCACCCGCCTTATGAGGGATTTTCCATTTTTCTCCCATATTCAATCCCTTTTCTATTCCTTCCCTTTTCTTTCACTGTGTCTGCCTCTTTATGCCCTATAATTACCTTTTGAATTTTTATCAGTGACAAATTCTAGGATTATGCAAATCTTTTACATGTAATATAGCTTAGTGGTTAAGCATAGGCCACTGGTATCAAAGTACTTGGGATGAAATTCTGGCTCTATCACTTACCAGGTGTGGGCTCCTGGATAATTTACTTAACCATGATGCAGATCCATTTGCCTATTTTTGAGAATGAGAATAATGCTTATTCTGTAGTGCTGCTGAAAAGATCAAATGAATCAGTAAATGTGAAGTGCTTAGAATGATGCCTGGAACATTAGAATGTGCTTTACAAATGAACTATTTTTATTATATCATTATAACCACAATTTTCCCAAAATGATTTACAACCTAACAAAGTTAGAATATGCAGTCATTCATATTTGAACATCATTCCGTCTTTTCCCTCCTTTGGCAGATGAGACCACCAAAGAGACTGCAGACAAAATAAAAGATGGTGCCACTAAGAATGTTCAGAATTCAGCTGATCAGCAGGACTCTGTCCAGCACACTACTGAGACTGTCCAGCTGCCTCCTCTAGTAGAAGCTCCCAGAACGCCAGAGGCTGTTACTGAACCAGAGGTGGCCAAACCCTCCACAGAACAAAGTGGCCCAAGCTCCTCCTCTAGTAATACAAACATTTTACTACGTATTGTATGACCCTTGCTGAAGGGTCCTGTGTCCCGTTCCTTTCCAGTGATTTGTATTCAAGACAGCACTTATATTGTACAATACTTCAGATTGTTGTTTTTCAATGCATAAAGGTTTGTTTTTAAAAAATCAACTCTCTCTTCACATAGACAATTGGCCTGATTCCTCTTATGAATGATGTGGGTGGATGTCCTTATACCTGAACTCACTCTTTAGCTACGTGTGTGTGTGTGTGTGTGTGTGTGAGTGTGTGTGTGTGTGTGTGTGTGTGTTTTGGGGGGTAGATTTAGTATCATTAATGGTACTTTAAATAAATTTTTTTTCTTTTTGCCCATGATTGTCAATCTATATCTATCAGAATTTTTGTTTGGAAATAACAAAAACTAAGTTCAAATTAGTTTAAGTAATAAGGGACATTTGTTTTCTTATGTCACTGGGGAATCAGGTGGGGTAGATGCAGTTTCAGGCACAGCTGTATCTAGGAATTCAAATAAGGTCATCAGAGCTCAGATTAACCTTGCTACTTTTTCCTCTTCTTTCTCTTTCCTTCTTCCTGTTCTTTTTCTCTTCTGCCTTGATTTTCCTATATTTAGCTTCATCCTGATGACTGAAGACTCATCCCAGAAGTTAAGATGACTACCAACATCCAGTCAAAAGATAGTCTTCCTTGCTGGCAGGGAAGTCTCAAAAATGACTGTATCTCAACTGTATCTGAGAGACTGTGGTCCTCTGTGGTTCTCACCTGGATTATAAGCCCACCTTGTAGTTGTGTTGAAAATGCCATGACTGTTGCTTCTCTAGGAAGGAGTAGGGGATAAAGTGCTTCCCGAAGGAGGGAAGTTGATTTCATAAGCAGGATATTTTCATTCATCCACCACTCCTCAAATCCAATAAAGTCCACTTATTTCCCTTCTCAGTTCTATCTACATAAACCACAATTTCTATATGGTTGTATCACAGGACAAACAAAATATGACATGAAACTTAAGATCATAAACAACATGGAAAATATATCTGGCTTCATAGTTTCCTTTAAAAATACTACATAATATTCTAAAAATGGTGATATCAAGTAGTCGAAGCCATGGATTTGGAAGAGATCACCTAGGGAAGAGGACACAGGATAGCAAAGAGTCAAGAGAAAGTCCGGGTAGGATAAAATTACAACATGACAGAGTAGAGCCCCTAAGAGACCTAGAGAAATAGGAGGAAAATTAGAAGACAAAGAGGAAAAAGTTTCTAGGAGGGGAAAAAAGATCAAAAACATTTCTAGGGAGGTGGGTAAGAATGGAAAATGTTTTAAGTGGGGTGTCACGAGCATTTAGTCAGAGCAGTACTATAACTTGTCCTCGGTTCTATAGCCAGAAGGTCACAGAACTGGCCAGAGAACTCAGGTCTTGGGAACATTTTTTTCCCCGTGTTGGAGACTGAACCTAGGCCTCTCTTTCATGTGCAACAAGTACTAAGCTATACCCTCAGCCTTGAGGAACCTCTTTGGACACCATCTTCAATCATGGATAAAGTTGGAGGTTGACTGGGGTTCTGCCGCTCAGCAGACCCACAACAAAAAGTAAAGTCTAGAACATATAACTAGACTGATTTTGTTTGGATATTAGAAACTTTTTTTCTCATTTTCATGATTATAAAAGGTAAAAATGAATTCTTGACAAATTGTGGCTTATTTTAAGGCAAGATTTAAAATGAGGGGAGTTGTAAATTGAGGCACACAGACAGGAGATATATAGCAAACAGCAACCTTTGTTGGTGTCTCTCGGTTCAGCATAATTCTGCTTGCCTCTGCCATTTGTCTCTTTTTTTCACTCCTAAGATTTCTGGACCTTATTGAATCTTTACCCTTCAGATGCCAAGAAAACCAAATACACGGAGCTCTTTAATTTTTTTTAATTTTATGTCCTTGCTCGCATGGACAGGAAAATGTGCAAAATCCAGTGACTAGCATTAGATGACATGTCTTTCATGTGAGTGGTATGAAGATAACGTTAGGGCTCTGTGAGGATAAGGACAAGGGAGCTGTGGGAATGAGGGGAGAGTGGGTGGGGCAAGGGCTGGGCCCACTGCTGGAAGAGGGGATGCAGAGAGTGGGCATGATCACAGGTTCACCATCAGCCAGTCCAGCAGCTGCAGCCGTGTGATATTTCCCACCGCCTCATCCAGCTGTCGCTGCTTCTCATAGCGCAGCACCGACTGCAGAACCTCCCCTACGCTGCGTCCCTTGTCTACAGCAGCAGCCGAGAGCTGAAGTAGCTGTGGAAAGCAGAGAAAACAGCAGTGGAGGGGCCAAGGGTCCCCAGGCAGTCCAGAAACAACATGATACAGTTAGAACCAGGAGGCCAGGTTGACTTTGGGAAAATACAGCAGCAGGGACACAAGTTAGATGTTGAGAAGACTTCCTTAAGAGCAGTTTGTCAGTCTGTTTGGCAGAAGGAAGTTGGTGTTATCACTCTTAATTCAAAGAAAGATGTTAATATCCACTGTCCATGACATATAAAATGTGATTTCTCATTAAGACAAAAATTTTCCCTTTATTCCCCTCTGAATAAATGCTTACACTGAATGTTCATTAATAGTGTTCTGCCCTCTAGGAATTCTAAAGTTTTAAACCCTAATAACATAAAATAGTCTCTATTATCATCCTAAGACCAACAAGAGTGAGAGAAACATATCCAACAGACAAACGTGGATACTGCTTTCCATGCCTCATAGACCAGAGAACTCTATAATGGTATTTCAGGAAAGCACCTCCGAGATCAATTTGACCTCAGCAAGATGTGACTGAGAGAGGGAAGAGACTTATCAGAGTGACACTGCTAGCACTTCACAGAACCAAAATTCACACTTAAACCTTAAGTTTATTACTCTTTCTGAACACAAATTGAGGAAACCTAGTTGAGACAAGCATTCTAATATGAACACAGTAAAGGCAACAAATTATTTCAAGTAGTAGGATTTTTGTGCATTCTGCTCCTGGTTCTTTATAAGACATGCCTGTAATCCCAGCTACTCAAGAGGCTGAGACAAGAGGGTCACAAGTTCGAGGCCAGCCTGGGTAACTTAGCAAGACCTTGAATCAAAATAAAAAGGGCTGGGGATGTAGCTCAGTATAGAGCAACTTGCCTAATACAAGTGAAGCTCTGAGTTCAGTTCCCAAATTCCCTTCCTCCCTTTAAAAAAAACAAGGAAAAGGAAGAATAAGTCTAAGGTTAAAATACATGGGGCAAATATCATGAGCACTTTCAGGAGGAGATATTTTTATGTGAGAAACTAATGTGGATATTCTGGAAATAAGTGGAAACAGTCATAACAAAGAAATAAAAGATATGAAAAAGAGCTGAATGAAATTTAAAACAAAAACATTCAAAAAATGTATTAGATGAGCTAAATGGCAAAACAAAGATGACAGAGTAAAATCAATTAACTTGAATGTAGATCAAGAAAAATTACCCCTGCTGAAAGACATAAAAAATTGAAGACTGAAAAAATAAGCAGTGCTTCAGGGCCTGCAGACATTTATATCATTAGCATCCCAAAGAAGAGGAGAAAAAGGATGATGCAGAAAAAATATTTAAAGAAATGTGGAAAGCTTTCAAGTTCACCAAAAGAACTGAGCTTGTAAAGAAGTTTAGTATACCTAAAATAAAACAAACACAAGGAAATTCACTATAACATCTATAATAATCAAATTGCTGAAAGCTAAAGAAAAAGAAAAAAAAGTCTTCAAAACAGCCTGAGAAATCAGAGGAGGAACACACAATTCAAATGACAGCAGATTTCTCCTCTGGAACTATGGAGGTCATAAAAAAGTGGCACATTTTGAACCGCTAACAGAAAAACTTCCAAACTCGAATTCTATATCCAGAAGAAAATCAGAAATGAAGGGTTAATAAAGACATTTTTGAATTAAAGAAACTAAATATAAATTATTTCCAGAAAATGTGTTCTAAAAGAATTCCTTAAGGAAGTTCATTAGAGAGTGGGACAGTGATATCAGAAGGAAATTAGGAATACCAGGAATGCATAAAGAGCAATAGAAATAGTAAAATTCTCAGTATAAATAAGAGATTGTCCCTTTAGTTCTTTAAAATGTGTTTTATGGTTGAAAGCAAGAGTAACATCATCTTAGGATTTTTCAATGTATTTAATAGATTAAACACAGAAGACAACTGGAATATAAAGAGTAAGGAAAAGGATCCCCCATAATAGTAATATTTCTACATTTGAGTCTAAGTGGCAAACTACTGATTCTTCCTAGACTCTAAAAAGTTAAAAAAAAAAAAAAAAAAATATATATATATATATATATATATATATATATATATATATATATATATATATATATAATAATCCATAGAGAATCACTAAAAATCTACACAAAGATAAAGTAAAAAACACAAAAGATAAGATGGGATATTAAAAATGTTCAAACAATGGATGGCAAAGGAAATAGAGAGAAAAGAAACAGACATAAATAATAAACTAGTATACTTAAATCTAAACATAAGAAATTAGTGAACCTACATTTGGACATGTTTTTGTCTACATGAACATGAACAGGACCCAACTGCATGCTCCTACCAAAAAAAAAAAACAGCACTTCAAATATAATGATGTGAGAAGGTTAAAAGTAAAATCATAGAAAAAATGTGCCATGCAAACATTAATTACAATAAATTTGAATTTAATGTTTATGGTCATTTGAGTTTTTGAAAAGGGGATGGATAATTCAGAGGAGTCAGAAAAGCCATTGGGATCATTTCAACAAATTGTGCCAAGACACCAGTATAGCCTCATGCAAGAGAATAAATTTGGACCCCTCCTTTACATCATACACAAAAATTAAATCAAAGTAGATCAATAGAAATAAGAGATAAAAATTAACAAACATTTAGAAGAAAACAAAGAGAAAATCTTTGTGACTTTGGGATAGAGGTCAGGGTTTTTAATTGTTGGTGCTATTGACCTTACAGGTCAGATAATTCTATTGAAGAGCTGTTTTGTGCAATGTAAGATGTTTAATAATATTCTTGGCCTTGCTATCCATTAGACTCCACTAGCAACCCTCTTTCGTGTTGTGACAGCCATATATGTCTCCAGATACTGCCAAATGTCCCCTGGGGGTCAAAATTTTCCCTAGTCATGAACAACTGGTTAGGCAAGGATTTATTAGATTCTATACCAAAAGCACACAGCAATAAAAGCCAAGAATGATAAATTAGTATTTATCATTAAAAATTTTTCTCTTTGAAAGACTTCCATTAAGTAAAAACACAAACCACAGTTGAGAGAAAACACTTGCAAATCATATATCAGAAAAAGATCTTGTTTCCAGAATATATAAAGATATCTTGCAACTTGAAACAAGAAGTAAACAACCCAATCAAAGTATGGGCTAAGGGTTTGTATAGATATTTTCCCTAAGAACAGATATTAATGGATAATGAGTACATAAAATATGCAGAATATCCTTATAATCATTCTAATTTTCATATGCCTGATTAGTCCATCATGAGACACCACTATAATGGCTATAATAAATGAAAGATTACTTTTAACATAAATGTGGAGAAACTGAAACCCACATAAATGGTTGGTGAGAAGGAAAAATGATACAACCACTTTAGAAAACAGTTTGACAATTTCTTAAGAAATTACACTTACGAGTTTGTAGCAATCCCTTTCCTCAGTATCCACTCAAGGGAAATGAAAACCTATATCCCTGCAAAGACTTTCATGTAAGTGCTCATAGTAGCATTATTCATAATAACAAAACCCAGAAATAATCCAAATTCCATTAACTGATGAATGAACACAAAAATGTATATCCATAAAGTAAAATATTATTCACTAATAAAAATTGAACTACTGATAACATGCAACATGGATGAGCCTCAAAGACATGGTAAGTATAAAAAGTCAAATATAAAAGACACTTATTTTATGGCTCCATTAGATTAAATGTCAAAGAAAGGCAAAACTAAAATATAGATAACAGATCAGTGGTTGCCTGTAGAAGGAGTGGAAACTTGGAAATGAAAACAGGTAAGAACCTAGAAAATTGGCATAGTTAAGGAGTTCCAGTCCTATCAGTTATTGTAAAATGTTGTAGAATTACAGTGAATAAAATAGTATGTGATGGGTCCAAGAAGAGACAGATAATTTAATAGAACAATAGAAAATTCAGAAAAAAGAATCAAAGACAGGTAGCCAGTTTGCATTCCTATTTCATCTCTTATATAAAAAAGTATTAAAAATGGATTAAAATCTTAAATAAAAGCATCAAAAGAAAACAGAAAAGTTTGTTAATATGGCATAGCAAAGAATGCTTTACAAAAATCAGACAAAACCCAGCAAATATAAAAGAAAAACTATCTTAGATTTGACTAAATTCTGTATGGCAACACCAACCTAAAACAGAAAACATCAATAAAAAGACCAATGGCAAAGGAAAGATTAGTATTTAATATCACAATGGCTGATTCCTTATAACATATAAAATTCTTAAAAATCAAGAAAGAGACCTGCAACCCAGTGAAAAATTGGCAGAGGTTATGAACAAAAAATTCATCCCCCAAGTAGGAAATTCAAATGATTTTTAAACATATACAATGATATTCACCCTAATTTCTAGTAAAACAAATGTAAAGTAAAGCAACACTTGGCAAAGATCCAAAGTTTAGTGCACTCTTTTGGTTCAAACATGGGGAAATAGGCACTCTCAAATTATTTTAATAGAAGTGAAAATTGGTCAAGCCCTATGGAAGGCAACATGGTAATATATGTCAAATACACATAATCATACACAAAGTAACCTTAAAATTCCTTTCCTAGGTATTTAGCACATATGGGTACATTTGAACCTGTGCAAAATTATATATAGTCAAGGCTTTATTTCCATTGATTATAGTAGCAAGATATTGTCAATTGAAATATCTAAACATAGGGGAGAGTTAAGTTACAAAACCCTCAAACTATGAAGTAATATAAAGCTATTAAAATGTGGCAGCTCTATATGTTGCAGAAGGTATATCCATATATTGATGAATCTTACATCATATATATGTGAGTATATATATCTATATATACAATTGTGACTATTTAGAAAATAATATGTACATTTACTTGTGCATGAATATGCACTTCTGTTAATGAACAAGAAATTGATCAGAAAAGTTTTTTTCTTCAGGGAGCGTACTAGGATGTAGAAACACCCTTAATTTTCACTGTGCATCCTTTTGTGTTTTTGGATTCTGCATTATGCAAACACAATATCTATTTAAAAATAAATACAAATTTATTTAAGGGAACGGTGTTCATATGCACCCCATTTTTATTAGATTCCATCACCTGGATCAACATGAGAATATTTGCATAACTAATCACTTAGCAAAAAAATATCACCTTTAGGTAATTTCTTTGGTGTATTTGTCATCCAACTGTTATTAAAATATGCTAATGTTTAATGCAAATCTCATTAGTTGAAGTTTGCATTGCTGTCCATTCTTTTACTCTTTTCTTTTAAGAATAGATGAATGTATATTTAGAGTGGACAAAAGTGTGTGTGTGTGTGTGTGTGTGCGCGCGCGCGCACGCGTGTAAGGAGGGACCACAAGTCTGTTGTTCCTATTTTAGATGAATATATTACAGACATTATGATTCAGTATTATCTAAAACTGGAATGTGTTGTGTATAAGTTCAACTTAAAAGCTGGCTATAGCTGGGCATGGTGGCACATGTCTGTAATCCCAGCAGCTCAGGAGGCCGAGGCAGGAGGATTGCAAGTTCAAAGCCACCGTCAGAGGATTACAAAACAAATGCCTTTTTCACACACTGTACACTATGTTTGTTTTTAGATTTTTTTCTTCAGTCTAAAGTTTTTGCCTGAATACAGCCTCATCTTCTCTCTTCCCACTCCTGCACAGCTAATTGCCATGTACCAAAATAGTTGTCTTATGTACACTGAAAATCCTATAAGGAGACAGAGCTTGCCAAGAAGCCTTAGGGATATATCTAGTATTGGAACTTCATATTCTGTCCTCTAACCCAAACATGAACCATACACACAAATCACCTGGGTATTTGCCAAAATGAAGCTTTCAATCCAGTAGATCTAGAGTAAAGCTTGAGATTTTGCACTTCTAACAATTTCTCAAAGGATGCCAATGTTGGTAGTCCACAGATAATACTTGGAATAAGAAACACAGTCTGGCTAAGAGTAAAAGTGTTGCTAAGGCTGAAGTTAAGATCATACAATTTCTTGTATAGGCTTGATGTAGCCTAATCTGGGTGCTATCTAATCTTGTCTTCCCAAGTTATCCAATGAACCCAGTAACCTAGTTACAAGAGTTACTAACATTACTTACAAAAAAAAAAAGAAAGAAAGAAAGAAAGAAAGAAAGAAAGAAAGAAAGAAAGAAAGAAAGAAAGAAAGACTCTTTCTCTACATCTTAAGGTTTCTCTTAGGATATTCTTTTCTTTTACCTTCTTTCTTTTCTTTTTCCTACTTTCTTTCCTTTCCTTTTTCCCCCCTGGTGCCGTGGATTGAACCCAGGGCCTTGTGCATGCTTGGCAAGTGCTCTACTGAGCTACATGCCCAGCCCTGAAGATAAATTGTTCTAAAAAACCCTAGCATCTTGTGCCACCCCTTAGTACTTGACTGATAACAGCCATTGTTCCACTTTTCTCAATCAAGAGATAATCCAAAGGGGAGAGAGGCTGAGAGGGAGAGAAAGAGAAAAAGTGGTAGTTGTAGGGATGGTCTCTCAGTTCCCTCACTCCAGGATACAGCAGCAACATGTAAAGTATGCGTATTCTCCAGACTCAAACTGTCCCTTAGGTAAGCAGTTCCAAGGCTCATTGGAAGACTGGTGAAGGAGCAAGAGCTTGGAAGAACACTTTCTTATCTTTATCAGTAATAACAATGATAGATGGATTTTCCATAATCCTTATTGTTTAGTCTTACTTCTCAACTGATTCAGGACTCAGGGTGAAGAGCCATTATTTATTGAATCCATCCAGATTCCCAATACTACTAGACAACAAGCTAAGATTAGTGACAAATTTGAAAAGGTCAAATATCCAAGCCCTCTGTCTCCATCCTCAACATATCCCAGGGATGCTTTCCAAAAGTTCTGCCTTATTCTTTGGTAATTCTGTCCTATCTGAAAGTCAGCCTCAGGCCCAGACTTTGATCTGACTCCTTCATTAAGTCTTTAGAGGTTCTTCATCTGTGTACTCCCATCAATAAATGCAGAAAACAGAGAAAAATATCATTTATATTTCCCTACTTTTAGATGCCTCTGATTGGGCAAAATTTAATTTTACTTCATTCATTATCTCCGCCGAGAGGCACATTCTTAAAATTCTTACTGTTTCCATTCTACCCCTCCTGTGGCTATATTTCCATTCAGAAAGCAAAAAAGAACCTAAAACTCCAATTAACCCGTAGTGTATCTTCCCCAAATCCTCTGACCTTTCTTCCTTACCTTCTCTTGGATCCCTTCATCATCACCAGCAAAGTACAAAATCGGGACATTGAGCTCAGAAGCAGCTACCCATTGAAGAACAGCTTGGAGTTGCTTGTTCTGAACTGTGTCAGATAGGTTGTGATTACTGACAATCACTTTGGGTGCTGTACATCCTTCAGGGGGCTGTCCTGATGCACATCTCAGTTCATTATGGATGGCTTGATAGGCATTTTGTAGGAGAGCCTCTGCTGTTCCTGTGCCTTTGACTGGTAAACACTCATACAAACTCTCTGGGAAGGCTGAATTTGGCCGGCTGGCATCCCCACTTTTCTCATCTCCCAGCTCTGCCAAGGGAGAGTCACAGGACTTGGCAATAATGAGACACAACTTCATCACTGAGTCCACCAGATGATCTACCATTTGCCCATTCATGTTGCCATCCAGCTGGTTGGCAACCATCTTGGTCAGCCCAGAAAAGGCACCAGCCTCATCACCTTCAGATAATTTGGGGGAAGTGGTCGCAGGTCTTTCACCCTGGTTGCAATCTTTTTCCTTATCTGACTTTTCTGGAGCCTTGGATTCACAGCTATTGTCACCCTTGAAAATAGTTTCACCAAGTAAGTTCCGGATAAAATTGAAGAAAACACTCATTAGATCCTTCTTTTCTGATTGTTCTTGGTCACATACCACGTGAGGGGTCTTAAGGCTGGATTCATCTAAAACTACAGGGGTCTTGGTGATGGGAAAGTTGGAGGAGCCAGCAGCTTCAAGGAAGCTCTGTGCATCCATCCTTCCTCCCTGAGCCAGGTGGTACTGAATCAGAAGCAGGGCAGACACAATCAGGTCCTTGGCCCAGGAGTCTGAATCACACATAAAATTCTCTGGTATCTCTGGGAAATGCAGAGAAGGGCTGAAACTGCAAGGATCCAGACACTCAAAGGGAATGTCTGGTGCAGGACTTTTCTGTTTGTTGATAGCTGCAGGTTCGAAATCTGGAGATTTACACTCTTTCTTTTGAGTTTTATGCCACATAGTCAACCCCTCTTTGATAATATGCTCACCCAGGGTTTCAGCGCAAGTCTTCTCCTTCTCTGGTTTGCCTGACGAATATGTCTTTTCTTTCACTTTAGCTTCAGATTTCATTGTAAAGTTCATATTTCGGTCTATTCCTTTCATGGAGAGGAGGGAATAACTCTCTGACTTATCCTTGGTTTTCCGGAGATTATCAGGGAATTTTTTGGCAAACATCACAGTGTATAGTTTACCTAGCATGGCGTCCATGATATCTGTAGCCTTTTGGCTTCCTTGAGAGAAGAGACTTCTTTTCACAGCTGAGATAAAGTCTGTATCAGTCATAAGGGTCCCGGTGACATTGTGGAGATTCTTCATGAAGGAATCAATGAGATCTGAGACGACTTCTTTTGCATGTTTGATCAGTACCTTCTTTAGTAAGATGGTGGCAATAGTTGTGTCCTTCACTTGGATCCTCAGTGTCTTCATGATGGAGACCATCATATCCGATACCACACTATTGGCATAGGTCATGATCCCTTGACTAACGGAAGCTGTAAAGTCACTAGGCCTTTCCTGCCCACTGAACATCTTTTTCTCCCCAGGTAGGGACTTTCCACCCTCTTTGGCATCACCTGCATTCCGAGATTCAAACACTTCCTTATAGAAGAAAGACTTCTTAGAAGCGGACTTGTCATCTGGACACTTGCTTTTCTTGGTACACTCCTTGATTTTCAAAGTGCTCTTGTACTTCAAATTTGGGGGACTCTGTGATAATCCGGAGGCTCTGTCTCCAGAGCCAGGAGCCTTGTCTGGGGAAGTTGTATTGGCACATGCAGAGACAGTTTCATTCACCAACTCTGATGCTACTGTACTCAGGCTCTTTTTGGGTACAGGTTCATCCCCTACATACAATGATTGATGGACACATTTGTTTTCAGAGCCGTCGATCTTCTCATTGATCTCCTTGCGGGCCATAGCTATGACTAGATTTGTGAGGCGGTTAGCATAGAAGGAAACTTCATCGACTGAACTCCCTTTACCAGCTTGAGGACAGGGGTCCTGGGAGGGAGTCTCTTTGTGAGTTACCTCAAAATGCAATCTCCCTGGACTGCCCTTCTGGGGGTTGTTGAAATAGTCTACACAGAAACCTCTGTTTCCTGGGTTGGCAGTTTCCTCACCAAATGACGATTCTCCAGGCTTGAATCTAATATCTTGGAATTCTGCTGTACTTTTTTCCAGGTCTCTGCGGAGCCAGCTGAGCACTCTGACAGGATCTGTTGACGCTTCCTTAAAAACAGACAAGGTTTCATCCGACTATAACAAAGTAAAGATATGGGATATTCAGGAAAACCTCAAAGGCCAGTTACAAAAAGTGTCACCCCTCAAGCCAGCTCAGTCATCACAAAAAAACAACATATATTAAGTGCTTACAATGTATCAGGCACTCGTCCAAATATTTTAAGACTATTATTTCACTTAGAATTATCCTCATATTAAATCCAAATGTTAGCTCTTATTATCTTAATTTTACAGAGGAGAAAATGGAAGAAAGAGAGGTTAGGTTAGTTACTCATTTGAAGTTATATAGTTAATTGTTGATAGAGGAGGGATTGCAACACAGGCAGTCTGGTTCCAGAGCCCATGCCCTCAGCTAAATACATTCTGTTGCTTCTAAGAACATATGTCCGAAAGATCTGATAGTCACAAGCCCTATAGAAGAGTTAGTTAGCATCTGAAGTGAATCAGATTTTCTTTCTTATATTGATATTAACTGCTATTGTCTGTGGCTTACACATTTCTATTTAGGTCTCATTGTAAGTACAGTTTTTAAAAAAATTGAGAAAATTCAAGGAAAATTGTGCATGTTGAATCACTATGCCAGGCTCCATAAGCACAATGTGGATATGCTTAATGGCTTTCCAGTGGTCTAGCCGATACCAATTAAGTTAATAGTCTGATTCAAAATTGAGGAGTTTTTACCTTGGGCAGTTTATTAGTTCTGTGTGAATACAGATTGATGGACACTAGCTATGATAATTAAATGCATATAGTGTATGTAATCTGTATAATGAAAAGCTCTTCACTTGAATATAGAATAAAATAATGTTTGTGGAAGTGGCTTATGTATTATCAAATGTAAAGGATCCTTGTAGTTTATATGCTTATCTAGAATAACCACATGTATGGTTCATCTTTAAAGAATAAATTAGTATTTTTATTACTGAATTACTAGTATTTCACTAAATTAACAGTTTATTACTAAATTAAAAGTTACTAGCTACCATTTGTTAAATACTTGTAGTGTCTGCCAGGGACTGTGCTAAATGGTTTTATATATTATTTAATCCTCATACTCACCCTATAACAATGTTTCACTCTTCCAGCTTCACAGGTAAGGGAACAGAGACAGAGAAGCTGAATGATTTGGCTAGCATCTCACATAGAATACCTGATGGGGCTCTTGTTCAAATCTAGTTCTTCCTCTAAAACTGGACTCTTCCCCCAGGGCTCCTTATTGTGTCGTGGAAAGGAGAGGAGCAGTTGCACTAACCCTCTGCTGAGCTGCTTTAAGCTTCCTGTTTTCATGTTTGGGCTAATAGCTAATAGTTAATAGCTTGGTTCAAAAATCTTCCCAATGGTTCTCTTGAATAGGATAGGAAATATGTTGTGCTTCAGTGGAAAACTGTACATTATCTACAGTACATCCTTCCACATTATCTGACTCTTATTTTCTTGGAGCTATTTTATAACACTGTAAACTGTACATAACTGACAGCAAGAAAATATAATTCTTGCTATAGACAAGGAGAGGTTTGACTGATTGTTTTCCTCTTCACAGTTTTGCCTCCCCTACATAGAATTTAATTTTTCTTATCTACATGTATTTCTTGAACCTTATCAGTTTCTTTTTTAAAAAATCTTTAACATCTGTTCATATATATATATATATATATATATATATATATATGCCATTATTTTACCCTTCTCAAAAAATTATTGTTTGGTGATTTTGGGTCTCCCACCAACATACCCAGTAGATTCAATTAATGGATTTAATGTATTCTAATATACCTATGCTAGAGGGAAAAAGTATTTTTATAGAGCCTAACCTCAGAAACATTTTAGGAACTCAAGTTCACATAAGTTAGGTAAACCTTTGGCAAATGAGAAAGGGTTAAAAATTTTGGTTTAATAAAAGCATCTTTGTCTTTTCTGATTTATCACTATTAAGCAAAATACAAGTCCACATTTTTATTTTACTTCACTTGTTCTTTATAAATTCATACAAAGTTATACATATCCAATAATCTAGCATTACTTCTATTTAATATTTAAGCTGATGAAAATTTGTGTTTCACTTCACCAGTTACTGTGTTTTACAGTGTGTTGGCTTGGTGATAGCTTTCCAATCAATATCTTACATAATACTGAATTATAATTCCAATACTGAAGCACTTAAGGCTAAGCATAAAGTTTATATGCTTTTTTCTTACTATAGTGAGGTTATATCTTTGGGTTTGTTAATAAATATGTTCATTTTTATCACTTAGAGATGTTGCAGCAGGGATGTGTGGCTGTAGAAAGCTGACTTCACATGTGTCCCTGAGTTCTGCTCATCTGCACTTCAGTTGGTGGGAGGGTTCAGTTATATACTTCTACCCCTCACTCATTCTCTTTGTGAAGTATAAAGAATACAAAGTACTCTGGTTAAAAGTTCTGATTAAAACAAGTGGTAGAGACTATCAGAAACAATAGTTTTAGAGAAAGCAAACTGTGCACAGGTCTGTTTTTCTAAGATTGCAGATGAAACCGGGTGGAGTCTGTTTTCTTGGGCTTGATTTTCTGTTCTCACCATAGAAAAAAAACAGATGCTTTAAAAAAATCCAATTTCTCCTGAAAACTTCCAGAAAAACAAACTTAAGGTGGTCAACCTAGTTGACTACTGCATCTATGCAATCAGACCAAATCTGATGAGAACAGCCTTATTTTGTGATTAAGAAAAATCTTACATTGCAATTATTTTTATCAAGATGGAGGAGAGACTTGGGGAAAAAATTGTGCTTCAATAGAAAACTAGGTATCATCTATAGATTACTATCCATAGACCAAGCTTTGTCTCCAGCCTTACACATTATCTGATTCTGATTCAGTGGGAGCTATTTTACACTCTGTAAGCTCTAAATAATGAAAAACAATGCAAAAATAATTTTTGTCTGTAGACATGCAAATTCTGCCCAATGGAGGTTCAGCTGACCCCCCCTTTCTCATAGTGGAAGAGGCCAGTTTTGCCTCTGTTCATTCATTTCAATATTTCTGATATATAAATATCTTTTCCAATTCTCCTTTGAACTGATTATAATACCTCACCAATATCCTCACTAATGAGCTAAATAAAATCTTTAATGTATATTCATTTTCATATCTGTATGAGGGTGTTGATTTTGGCCCTTGGTAGAAAATTACCTTTTAATATTACTTAGTTATTTACTTTAGGACACATACACAAATAGGCATGTTTCCACAATTAGGCTGAACTATTTACAGTGAAGCTCTATAATGCAGATGTGGGGTTTATTCTTTAATTCTTGTCAATTTTTTTTTTCACAGAACACTAAACCACAATAAACCTACAGCCTAGAGCTTTACAATGGTGTGCATAGAATTGTGTCAGCTTGCTGTGTTTATAGGTTTTCATTTTCTGTTTGTTAAAATCTAAAATGTGTACAACCTATATCAATTATTTCACCAAATTCATGAGAAATTTGCAAAAGTGGTTGATAAAGCCAAAGTGACTGAGTGGAAAACTAAGTACTCACATTTCCTTTTCTGTAAATACATCTACCACCCATCCTTCAGTCTCCTTTGGCTTCCTGCAGCCATCCCCCTCTTACATAATAGTATTCTGGGAAGGAGGATGCCAAATCTTTTCAGTCTTTCTTAAGGCCAAGCAAAATTTCATGTCCATGAAGGAGAATAGAGAAAAGAGTTGATGGGTTTAATTTTCTCTGCTCAGCCATCTTCTGCTTCAGCAACTTAGTTTAAGCCAACTGTAAACTTCCCTGTCCTGTTTTTCTTCTCCATATCTAAATCAATCAAATATACCCCCATACAATTTTCTCTGGCCAACTCTCATTTTGAAATGATCCATTCTTAAAACACCTAGAGTAATTACTGTCTAGAAAATCCACATGGCAAAAATCACGAACTGTCTTTTATTAATATGCAGTAGTTATTTAGAGCCTTTAAATTACATTTACATTTTCACATGTGAATGGAAAAGCTCATAGGGACAGAAATTGTTCTGTTCTTTTTTGCATTCCTCAGAGTGCTTCATGAAAACATCAAGGAATCTTGGTTCACTTGATTTAACACTGAAACTGATCTGCCTTTTAATTCTCTACATAGAAAGGCAGGGGTCAATAAAAGATTAAACAGAAGCATTTTGGGGTTGACCCATATACTGTCGAAATTCAGTATTTATTGTCCATAAGTTTTAAAGCCTTTTGTAGATTTGTTAATGTTTTCTTTTTTAGGTTCTTATGGATGAGAAAATAGATTTGGGACAAATAGAAGATGGATCATATAATATTATATGCAAAAAAAGTGTCTGATAGGGGCTGAGGTTGTGGCTCAGAGGTAGAGCGCTCGCCTACTATGAGCGAGGCACCGGGTTCAATCCCCAGCATCACATAAAAATAAAGATATTGTGTCTACCTATAACTAAAAAATAAATATAAAAAAGTGTATGCTAAATGTTAATGCCAAAGGCAAAGATTGCAATAGTGATTGCATTAGATTTACAAGATCCTTAAAGACAGAGAATTCTAATTTATTTTTGTCTCTGACCCTAACATCCCACAGTGTCTATGCCAGTTATTTATTGTCTCTAACTCCATATCCACCCCACTTTGCCTTGCTTTGTGATGCTTGGGCTGGGTCCTTCAAAAATTTCTCTTTTGGCAGCTGTCTTTATGAATGAGGCACTGCATGGTCATGGCAGAAGGAAAGGGCTACCCTTCTGGCCCCTCTGCAGCCTCTGCCAAGCTTCCTGTGGTAGCCTCACTCCCTTCACCTGAAGCAGCCTTGGTTGAGAGGGAGGGAGTTTGTTGAGTTCTTAGTTTCCTCCTTATTCACTCTTTCTCAGCCTGTGGGTAGTACCTGCTTTCTGCATTTGTTATTTCTCAGTTCCTAAACTTCTCTTTTATGTGTTTTAGCAGTTAATTATCTTTTACTAGTAAACACTTTTTAAATATTAAATTTCTAGCGTGGTTTCTTTTTTTGCGAGGGAGGGATATGGGGATTGAACTCAGGGGCACTTGACCATTGAGCCACATCTCCAGCCCTAGTTTATATTTTATTTAGAGACAGGGTTTCACTGAGTTGCTAAGTTCCTTGCTTTTTGTTGAGGCTGGCTTTGAACTTGAAATCCTCCTGTCTCCGCCTCCGGAGCCTCCTGCACCCAGCCTACTGGTGTTCTATTCTCTGATTGGATCCTGACTAATACAGTGCCTGATAGTAAGTAAACATTTAAAAAATGTTTGTTGAATAGTAAAGGTAGACTGAAAGTGCTCCTGAGATGAAAGTTTAAAGTTCTCAGAATTTTAAGGCATCCCACACATTTCAGAAAACATTTTCTACAAGACCTGAAGAAACTTCCAATCTTTGTCTGTCTGAAAACTAAACAAATTTCCACATGTAATACATTCCTTTTTTTCTATTAGTTATAGCATATATAACTAATGGAAAAGCTATATGATGGATAATTTTTCCAATACAAAACTACAGAATTTGTTGGGAAAAATTGGGAAATTTTTATTCCAAAAGAGCTCATTTTTTTCTTAAGAATCAAGCCATAGTGACTGACTGGAAAACTAAGTACCCACATTTCTTCTGTCAATACAGTCTACATCCATCCCTTCAAACTCCAAAAATAGAAAGAGGTGGGTGGTGGTGGTGGTAGAACGAATAAGGCTACTCTTGATGAGCCCACATATCTCTAGTGTTCATTAAGAGGTTGATGCTTACCATTTTCCAGTCCTGGGGTTGGCTGTCTCCAGGAGAATAGACATCGACTTTGCATACTCCATTTTGGCTTTGTAACCAGTCAACCCTTTCTGACATCTCGAAGTAGAAAGAAATGAAAATAGTCGTCAAAAGGAAAGGTTATATCAAAATAAGGAGAAGAAAAGTGAATGGCTGGACCACCCACAGAGCAGGCCCAGCGGCCTGCTGAGGGGCAGAGCCGCCCCCCCCCCCTGCGCCTGCCAGGTAGGTGGAACTGTGACCACCGACAGAAAAGGCCCAGTGGCCCGCGGCGGGACAGAGCTTCCAATCACTCCTGCAAGGTAGGTGGGCCTGTGACCCACTGGCAGAAGAGGAGCAGCGGCCTGCTGAGAGGCAGAACCGCCCCCTCCCCCTGCGCCGGCAAGGTAGACGGAACTCTGACCACCCACAGAGCAGGCCCAGCGGCCTGCTGAGGGGCAGAGCCGCCCCCCGCCCGCGCCTGCCAGGTAGGTGGAACTGTGACCACAAACAGAAAAGGCCCAGTGGCCCGCGGCGGGACAGAGCTTCCAATCACTCCTGCAAGGTAGGCGGGCCTGCGACCCACCGGCAGAAGAGGAGCAGCGGCCTGCTGAGAGGCAGAGCCGCCCCCTCCCCCTGCGCCGGCAAGGTAGATGGAACTCTGACCACCCACAGAGCAGGCCCAGCGGCCTACTGAGGGGCAGAGCCGCCCCCCACCCCCCGCGCCTGCCAGGTAGGCGGAACTGTGACCACCGACAGAAAAGGCCCAGTGGCCCGCGGCGGGACAGAGCTTCCAATCACTCCTGCAAGGTAGGCGGACCTGCGACCCACCGGCAGAAGAGGAGCAGCGGCCTGCTGAGAGGCAGAGCCGCCCCCTTCCCCCGCGCCTGCAAGGTAGACGGAACTGTGACCACCATCAGAACAGGCCAGACCTGCAACTGACAGACAGAACAGGCCCAGTGGCCTGAGGAAGGGTAGAGCCGCGCCCCCCCCCCCCCCGCGCCTGCAAGGTAGGCGGACCTGCGACCCACTGGCAGAACAGCCCCAGAGGCCTGCAGAGGGGCAGTGCCGCTGCCTGCGCCTGCAAAGTAGGCAGAACTGCGAACACCAACAGAACAAGCCTAGCGGCCCGCAGACGGACAGAGCCGCTGCCCGTGCCTGCAAGGTAGGCGGACCTGCTACCGACCGGCAGAGCAGGCCCAGCGGCCTGCCGGCGTGGTAGGCACATTGCCCCAATTGGAGAAGGGGCAGAGCCGCCGCCCGAGCCTGTGAGGGAGAATTTGCAACTATACAAGACCAATATAAATATATAGGGGGAAAATTCAATAGCACAACAGTTTCACCAAGTAGAAAGGAACGCGAACAGTATGAAGAGACAAGGAAAGAAAGGACCACAAGCAATGCAGGTCAACACAACGTTAGAAGAGGTAATATGTGCAGCAGATGGAATGTCAGATAAAGAATTCAGGATATACATGCTTCAGATAATCTGGAGTCTCAAGGAAGACATCAGACAGCAAAATCAGACAATGAAAGATCACTTCAACAATGAATTACATAAACAAATCCAAGAAGCAATAGATCAACTATACAGGGAGATAGAGGTTATAAAAAACAAACAAACAGAAATCCTAGAAATGCAGGAAGCAATAAACCAACTTAAAAACTCAATGGAGAATACTACCAGCAGAGTAGAACACTTAGAAGATAGAACATCAGACAATGAAGATAAAGTATTTCAACTTGAAAAGAACATAGACAGCTCAGCAAGACTGTTAAGAAACCATGAGAAGAACATCCAAGAAATATGGGATAACATCAAGAGACCAAATTTAAGAGTCATTGGGATACAGGAAGGGACAGACTTTCAAACCAAAGGAATGAGCAATCTATTCAATGAAATAATACGAGAAAACTTCCCAGACTTGAAGAATGAGACAGAATCCCAAATCCTAGAAGCCTACAGGACGCCAAATGTGCAAAATCATAAGAGACCCACACTTAGACACATTATAATGAAGATGCCCAACATACAGAATAAGGAGAGAATTTTAAAAGCTACAAGAGAAAGGAAGCAGATCACATTTAGGGGTAAGCCAATCAGGATAAAAGCTGATCTTTCAACACAGACTCTGAAAGCTAGAAGATCCTGGAATAACATATTTCAAACACTGAAAGAAAATGGGTTCCAACCAAGAATTGTGTATCCAGCGAAATTAAGCTTCAGGATGGAAGATGAAATTAAAACCTTCCACGATAAACAAAAGTTAAAAGAATTTGCAGCTAGAAAACCATCTCTTCAAAACATCCTCGGCAAAACATTACAGGAAGAGGAAATGGAAAATAACAATGAAAACCAACAGTGGGAGATAGGACAGTAAAGGGGGAAAAATAATCAAAGAGGAAAACAAACCATGTTTAGTAACATAAATAAACAAATATGGCTGGAAGAACAACCCATATCTCAATAATAACCCTAAATGTTAATGGCTTAAACTCACCAATTAAGAGACACAGGCTAGTAGAATGGATCACAAAACAAGACCCAACAATATGCTGCCTACAGGAGACGCATTTGATAGGAAAAGACATACATAGACTGAAGGTGAAAGGTTGGGAAAAATCATATCACTCATATGGACTTCGGAAACAAGCAGGAGTGTCCATACTCATATCAAATAAAATAGATTTCAAGCCAAAGTTAATCAAAAGGGATAAAGAGGGACACTACATACTGCTCAAGGGAACCATACACCAACAAGACATAACAATCATAAATATATATGCCCCAAACAATGGTGCAGCTATGTTCATCAAACAAACTCTTCTCAAGTTCAAGAGTCTAATAGACCACCATACCATAATCATGGGAGACTTCAACACACCTCTCTCGCCACTGGACAGATCTTCCAAACAAAAGTTGAATAAGGAAACTATAGAACTCAATAACACAATTAATAACCTAGACTTAATTGACATATATAGAATATACCACCCAACATCAAGCAGTTACACTTTTTTCTCAGCAGCACATGGATCCTTCTCAAAAATAGATCATATATTATGTCACAGGGCAACTCTTAGACAGTATAAAGGAGTAGAGATAATACCATGCACCTTATCTGATCATAATGGAATGAAACTGAAAATCAACGATAAAAAAAGGAAGGAAAAATCATGCATCACTTGGAGAATGAACAATAGGTTACTGAATGATCAATGGGTTATAGAAGACATCAAGGAGGAAATTAAAAAATTCTTAGAGATAAATGAAAACACAGACACAACATATCGGAATCTATGGGACACATTGAAAGCAGTTCTAAGAGGAAAATTCATTGCTTGGAGTTCATTCCTTAAAAAAAGAAAAAACCAACAAATAAATGATCTCATACTTCATCTCAAAATCCTAGAAAAAGAAGAGCAAAACAACAGCAAAGAGGTAGAAGGCAAGAAATAATTAAAATCAGAGCTGAAATTAATGAAATCGAAACAAAAGAAACAATTGAAAAAATTGACAAAACTAAAAGTTGGTTCTATGAAAAAATAAATAAAATCGACAGAACCTTAGCCATGCTAGTGAAGAGAAGAAGAGAGAGAACTCAAATTACTAGCATACGGGATGAAAAAGGCAATATCACAACAGACACTTCAGAAATACAGAAGATAATCAGAAATTATTTTGAATCCTTATACTCCAATAAAATAGAAGATAGTGAAGGCATCGATAAATTTCTTAAGTCATATGATCTGCCCAGATTGAGTCAGGAGGATATAGACAACCTAAACAGACCAATATCAATTGAGGAAATAGAAGAAACCATCAAAAGACTACCAACTAAGAAAAGCCCAGGACCGGATGGGTATACAGCAGAGTTTTACAAAACCTTTAAAGAGGAACTAATACCAATACTTTTCAAGCTATTTCAGGAAATAGAAAAAGAGGGAGAACTTCCAAATTCATTCTACGAGGCCAACATCACCCTGATTCCTAAACCAGACAAAGACACTTCAAAGAAAGAAAACCACAGATCAATATCTCTAATGAACCTAGATGCAAAAATCCTCAATAAAATTCTGGCGAATCAGATACAAAAACATATCAAAAAAATTGTGCACCATGATCAAGTAGGATTCATCCCTGGGATGCAAGGCTGGTTCAATATACGGAAATCAATAAATGTTATTCACCACATCAATAGACTTAAAAACAAGAACCATATGATCATCTCAATAGATGCGGAAAAAGCGTTCGACAAAGTACAGCATCCCTTTATGTTCAAAACTCTAGAAAAACTAGGGATAACAGGAACATGCCTCAATATTGTAAAAGCAATCTATGCTAAGCCTCAGGCTAGCATCATTCTGAATGGAGACAAATTGAAGGCATTCCCTCTAAAATCTGGAACAAGACAGGGATGCCCTCTCTCACCACTTCTGTTCAACATAGTTCTCGAAACACTGGCCAGAGCAATTAGACAGACGAAAGAAATTAAAGGCATAAAAATAGGAAAAGAAGATCTTAAATTATCACTATTTGCAGATAACATGATTCTATACCTAGCAGACCCAAAAGGGTCTACAAAGAAACTATTAGAGCGAATAAATGAATTCAGCAAAGTGGCAGGATATAAAATCAACACACATAAATCAAAGGCATTCCTGTATATCAGCGACAAATCCTCTGAAGTGGAAATGAGGACAACCACTCCATTCGCAATATCCTCAAAAAAAAAAATAAAATACTTGGGAATCAACCTAACAAAAGCGGTGAAAGACTTATACAATGAAAACTACAGAACCCTAAAGAGAGAAATAGAAGAAGATCTTAGAAGATGGAAAAATATACCCTGTTCATGGATAGGTAGAACTAACATCATCAAAATGGCGATATTACCAAAAGTTCTCTATAGGTTTAATGCAATGCCAATCAAAATCCCAACGGCATTTCTTGTAGAAATAGAGAAAGCAATCATGAAATTCATATGGAAAAATAAACGACCCAGAATAGCAAAAACAATGCTAAGCAGGAAGTGTGAATCAGGCGGTATAGCGATACCAGACTTCAAACTATACTACAGAGCAATAGTAACAAAAACAGCATGGTACTGGTACCAAAACAGGCGGGTGGACCAATGGTACAGAATAGAGGACACAGAAACCAATCCACAAAACTACAACTACCTTATATTTGATAAAGGGGCTAAAAGCATGCAATGGAGGAAGGATAGCATCTTCAACAAATGGTGCTGGGAAAACTGGAAATCCATATGCAACAAAATGAAACTGAATCCCTTTCTCTCGCCATGCACAAAAGTGAATTCAAAATGGATCAAGGAGCTTGATATCAAATCAGAGACACGCCGTCTGATAGAAGAAAAAGTTGGCTACGATCTACATACTGTGGGGTCGGGCTCCAAATTCCTCAATAGGACACCCATAGCACAAAAGTTAATAACTAGAATCAACAAATGGGACTTACTCAAACTTAAAAGTTTTTTCTCAGCAAAAGAAACAATAAGAGAGGTAAATAGAGAGCCTACATCCTGGGAACAAATCTTTACTCCTCACACTTCAGATAGAGCCCTAATATCCAGAGTATACAAAGAACTCCAAAAATTAGACAATAAGAGAACAAACAACCCAGTCAACAAATGGGCCAAGGACCTGAACAGACACTTCTCAGAGGAGGAAATACAATCAATCAACAAGTACATGAAAAAATGCTCACCATCTCTAGCAGTCAGAGAAATGCAAATCAAAACCACCCTAAGATACCATCTCACTCCAGTTAGATTGGCAGCCATTATGAAGTCAAACAACAACAAGTGCTGGCGAGGATGTGGGGAAAAGGGTACACTTGTACATTGCTGGTGGAACTGCAAATTGGTGCAGCCAATTTGGAAAGCAGTATGGAGATTTCTTGGAAAGCTGGGAATGGAGCCACCATTTGACCCAGCTATTCCCCTTCTCGGTCTATTCCCTAAAGACCTAAAAAGAGCATGCTACAGGGACACTGCTACATCGATGTTCATAGCAGCACAATTCACAATAGCAAGACTGTGGAACCAACCTAGATGCCCTTCAATAGATGAATGGATAAAAAAAATGTGGCATTTATACACAATGGAGTATTACTCTGCATTAAAAAATGACAAAATCATAGAATTTACAGGGAAATGGATGGCATTAGAGCAGATTATGCTAAGTGAAGCTAGCCAATCCTTAAAAAACAAATGCCAAATGTCTTCTTTGATATAAGGAGAGTAACTAAGAACAGAGTAGGGTCGAAGAGCATGAGAAGAAGATTAACATTAAACAGGGATGAGAGGTGGGAGGGAAAGGGAGAGAGAAGGGAAATTGCATGGAAATGGAAGGAGACCCTCAGAGTTATACAAAAGTACATACAAGAGGAAGTGAGGGGAAAGGGAAAAATAATACAAGGGGGACAAATGAATGTCAGTAGAGGGGGCAGAGAGAGAAGAGGGGAGGGGAGGGGAGGGGAGGGGGGATAGTAGAGGATAGGAAAGGCAGCAGAACACAACAGACACTAGTATGGCAATATGTAAATCAATGGATGTGTAACTGATGTGATTCTGCAATCTGTATATGGGGTAAAAATGGGAGCTCATAACCCACTTGAATCAAAGTGTGAAATATGATATATCAAGAGCTATGTAATGTTTTGAACAGCCAACAATAAAAAATTAAAAAAAAAAAGAAAGGTGAATGGCTGAGGTATAAAAAATAGGAGCAATGATTTCAATAAAGACCAATCTCAAGGGCTGCTTCAGACCCACCTTACTCTGGGTATCTTCATCCCTGGTTCTCAACTGCAGAAAGAGTTCTTAATCTCTCTAGTGATGAGGCTGATGCCTGATATACACTATAGGTGCTTAACACATATTTGTTAAATGAATGAACCTGTCCTGTTCCTTAAGTCTTTAACTTGTCTGTTCTTATTTTTAAGTAAAAGATGCTCTACTTCTATTAATTTCTAGAGCACTATCTTACTTATACTAGCAGTAAGTTTAGTAGCTCTTAAAACTAGTCTCCCCCTCCAATTTGATAAGGATCCTGGGCTAAAGCAGAGATATCATATGCACCAGCCAGTGTCCATGGATGCAGCAATATCCTTGCTAATGACAATTCGTTCACAGGCCTCATAACACTTTGCTCTATTTTCCAATCTAAGTAATAACTCAGTCATCTTTCTGGTCTTTTGAGCCAGAAAGCTGAGATTCATTTGAGTTGTCTTCTTCTACCCTAAGCCTCCCTCTAGCTACTACATTTATGGTCTTCAATTTGTAGTTATTTTTCTTAAATCACTTATACTTGCTGCTTTCAACACCTCACCTCACAAGTGAGCACCACAGTCCTTATTCCATATACTCTTTTCACCTTTGTCTTTAGTCTTTTCTACTCGCCACAACATTTCAACTTGACAGTTTTTGAAAACATGGCCAGCTATCATGATGACTTGCTCTACAAACTGATAATCTAAAACTTCTCTTTGCCCTCATTTTCCGTCAGACTTTCACTTCTAGGCATCTGCACTGAAATTTCCCTCTTTTTATTATCAGTGAGTGAGATGGAATACAACAACCACTATTTTCCTTCCTAATGTCTTTACCATCTTCATGAAACAGACATACACTTTTACATGAGTTTAGAAATCTGTTACAATGAAGCCCAACACGTATTCTAATTTCTTAAAGCATTTTTATACCTTTATTTAATTTATTTATTTATTTTTATATGGTGCTGAGAATCTAACCCAGGGCCTCACATATGTGAGGCAAGTGTTCTACCACTGAGCCACAACCCCAGCCCCCATATTCTAATTTTTAATAGTGAAATTGTTTTATAAAGAATTGCTTGAAATAAGTGAAACATTATTAGGGAGTGTTTATCTGGTTAGCTAGAAATATTTGTTTTAAAAGATTTTGGACTGTGGTGGGATAGACATCGTCCCTCATTATAAAGTCAAAAAGATAGGCAGACTACACACATGGTTAAGCACACCTGCCAATATATTACTTTTGTTATAGAGAATATTACAGATAATTATTGTAAAGAAAATATAAGATCATCTAGAGTTATTATTCTTTGTCCCCAAAAGGCTTTGTACCCGTTTCACAGCTCAGTCATGGATTCAGATTATTTGGCTAGCAAGACAGCTTTTCATTACTCTGATTAACCTTTAGAATCACTCAAAGAACCATGTAAATATTGAATCTGATTTACCACTTCCAAAAAATTTATTACAATGGTTTTGGTTTGGGGAAACTTAACATTGAATTTCTTAAAAGCTCTCTGGGTGATTCTAATGTGTATACAGAATTAATTCCTGGGCTAGAGCTTCCCTGGAGAGACCCTCTCTGAAAAAGACTGATCAGCTTCATAAAGATAATTATTTGCATTTTTTCCTTAATTTTTTTCCTGAGATAGACTTCCCAACCATCTTTAGTGTCCTCTTTTAATGTTTTGTTACATTAACAAGGAAATTGTTAATGTTTATGAAATAAACCCTGTATTGATATTAGCAGCTCACTACTATATAAATATTCTTATGCTTACATCATGACCATGAAGAAAGGAATTAATGGCACTAATATTTGGCCAAAGAATGGGGTGGCCTGAAAGCAGATTGCCCTAGATCATTAACAGTGCAAGTGAGAGCCAAGAATGTGTCTCTTAATTTCCCTCTTACATTTCATCCTAATGAGTTGTTTCTAATAGAAAACAAAATCAATAGGATCTACTGACTTATTTAAGCAATCGACTGCAATTTAAAAAGAAGAAAATTAAGAAATCATGTGATTACTTACTTTTCCTGAGAACAGATTCTGATATAAGAGGAAAGCTCTTGATTAATTTGTTGTCTTCTCTATCCCTAAGTTTACCCACCCCTCCTGCCATGTAATATATAAGGAATCTGCAATGGAAAGACAAAGATAAAAATGACTAATTTCACGTATGAGCCAATTGCTCTTATTAACAAATAACTTGGATTTGTTCAATTTTTTCACATGTGCACATAAGTGATGGGTACAAAATCACATTGAAATCTCATAGAAAGAATCCACATCTTATTCCTGGCACATTTCGAGAGTTCCCAGATGACAAAAAAGGTTCCATTCCCTGACCAATAGTTTTTTAATGACTGTTGTTGTTCTCCACCTGCAATCACTGGTATATAGGCTTATTTAACAATGAGGACACTACAAATTTTTCAGCTTCATTTACAATCTGCTTGAATAGAAAGTTGAGAAATAGATGAGATGGTGAATAATAAGTGCCCTGAATTCATGGGTTTCAAAATAGAAAGTATTCCTTTAAAGACTTGAAATATACATCCTCATAGTATACACGGAGGTCACAGGTAATGTCTTTCAATTCAATCAACTTCCTTCTAGTATCTCTATCAAGACATTACAACAGAAGGCACTGTGCTTTCTCCTTGGAATATCCACTCAGCATCCTCTCAGCCCAATAATGTCTCTCTAAACCCCAGGACAAAAGATTCTCTATCCATGAAATATTTCTTAAATGCCTAATTGAATATGATGATCACTGCTTCATTGAAGTTTCCATCTTATTTTGTTTCAACCTTTGCATCTTATCTAATACTTTAATTGCTCACATATATTTTATCTCCTTTATTAGATGGCTCCATGGGGACAGAGGCACTCATCTCAGTGTCCCTAATAATAGCTAGTACCTTAAAGTTGGTGCTTAATAATTACTGCTGAAAGAATGAATATACAAATTCTTCCCATTTCTAATTCCAGATAGCTCATTTTCTTTATTTCTCAAATTGGAGAATCTGAGAACAAAAAAGAAATGGTTTGCTGAAACTTGTGATCGTGGTAAATTATATATTTCAGTCTTCTTAAAGTTGACTCCTTTTGGGAATAAGTTCTCCCCAAAGGCTTACCCAGTGATTTCCTAACAGATCTTACAATTCCAAATCAAATACGTCAACATCCCCAAAGGGCTCTTATCTTTTTACAGAAAGTACACTTACTAATAAAATATACTCAGCACTTAATCCACATATTTTTATGCTATTTCTTTTGTCTTTTGTGTGTTTATCTGCATCCATGAAACTTGCTACTGACTTGTCCTGGATGATAGCACATATAAAGAGGTACTTAAATTCTTTTTGACAAGACCTTCAGATTTCCAAATCAATGCATACATTTCCAAAAATGAAGTGGAAATGAAGAAGAGTTTAAGAGCTAAGTGGATTCAATGAGTGAATTCATAAAGTTCTTTATAAGTTCAAAACTTGGTAATACTATCCTGGAAATAATATCCCTATGGTGGGAAATAGAAGAGCAAATGATACTTCAATTTATCTATTAAAGGAGAGAAAATCACCTATATACAAAATTTCAGGTGTTTACCTTTAACTAATCTTAGAAACCATTTATTCTTATGCCCCCTGTCTTAAAATTTAGGAAACTGATGCCCAGAAAGGGAATATTAGAACCAGTGGATATATCCCTTAGATATTCTAACTCTGCAGTTCAAAATCACAGGAGCTAAGATATATTCTTACGTCCAATAGGGGGATTTTTATGGCCACAGAGGGACTGACCTAAAACTTTCCTTGAAAACATCAGTAAGATTATTACAACTTGAAAAATGCAAATCATGAATGGCAGTGGGGAAGACATAACCCAGTGCAGGAGTGTGCTTATGGTTGTTGTATCCTAGATCACAGCTCCTTCTCAAGACATTTTTCTCCAGTGTCAATCTTAAAATCCTCTCACGGTTCCTAAACTCATGAAAAAACTAAATTATAGGCAGCAAAATGGAACTCTTATAAGGTTGCTACATACCTGATTAAGTTTTGAGGTTTATGCAACCAGGTTTTATGACTAGTTTTAAGGATGAATATATTTATTATGTCCTTTCTCTTTTTCTTCCTCCCTCTCTGTAAGTGCCTGGTACATTATAGAAGCTGAATAAATTTGGTTGTTGCTGAAATGAAAGGTTCAATAGATTTTGTTTAAAGATTAGAAGAGAGAGTGTGCGTCTGACCATTAATAATGATTAAATTTTCTTATAGAACTTTTATTTTTGCTTTTCCTCACTAAAAGCATCTTTCTCTAGAGCCTTGTTAGTACAGATATTCTCTCTCTCTCATCCACAGTACAGGTATATATATCCTGCCCATTCTCAGTACTCTGTAGTATAACTAAGGCTTCAGAAATAACAATGAGAAGATTCAAATGTTTGAGAATGGGACTCAGAACTATACTGATGTTACTCTCAGAGGACTGGAAAGAACTTCTGAAATACCCAGAAAAAGAAGAGGAAAAGTCAATAGGTAATAAACTTCCACTATCAGTGTCACATTGAGAAGCAGGGAATAAGAACCCTCATGGTCCCAGGGGAATGGCCAGGAATATCTGATCAAATCTGTAATAAAGCCAAAATGTTAGCAGTAAAGATGATGAGTGTAATGCTGTTGAAGGAGGAACTCATTTATTTTCAGAAGATTCAAAGGAAAATTAAAACTGGCTGGGCAGAACAAGACTGGGTTGAATATAATAGTTGCCCATCATTTGTCACTGAATTCTCCCTTCTAACCAGAAAGGATCAAAATGAGCCATTTTACCAATCCAGTGGGATTTCCTACCTCTGTAGCTCTGGAATAGTGAACCACAGAAGACGCCAGAATATACTTTAAAAGTCAATGAAGATGCTGGGATGTTCTTGCTCAGCTCAAGATCTTGTTTTCTCCCCCAGATTTCCATGTACCTCCCCCTTGTTGGGACTAGGGAGTGACATCAGAATCACAACTGGTGATATCACCATCTCTATAGCAACAGTGTGAAGCTGCTAGACATTGAATAGTGCAAAGGATGAGAGGAGTGGTGAATACATATTCTAAGGCTCCATGTTTCCTTTGATAGGACTAGGAGTGTTTTCTTCTGATTATTTCTCTCCTTTAAGCATTTAATTGGGGGTGTATGGGAAGGATAATTTTTGTCAATGGATTCCATTTAAAACAGGAGAATAAGTATTATTTATTAAATCCAGATGGCTGCAGAAGAGTAATAACAGAATTCTGAGTCAACTATTTTTCTTATGCAAAGCCAAGGAATCACCTCATTTTGTAAGATTCAGGCTGGACTCTTTATACCTGACCATTTCCGGGTTATAATTTTCTTAGATGAGCAAAGGTAGTACTAATTCATCCTTTATAAAGTGACCTGAGGAGGTGTACTGGGATAAATCAGATCAAGAGATATGTGGATGGTGATCCCTACTAGACTTGATGAAGACTTCACAGTATATTTTCTTTTGAAAATGTTACCATAGATAGTGTGTATTTAATGTGTATAACATATATAGTTTTCATGACAAAGAATTTTCAATCAAGGTTATTAAATGAGATTCAAACTGTAGATTGGTTTATTATAGGCTTCCTTCTACAAAGGTATTTATCTATTGATTATCTTTTATATTAGGTCTGTTTCTTTATCTTTCAAATAAAGTACCTGAGCTCTTTTAGGTTCTTTCCAGCTCTAGCTTCTATGATTTGGATATTTCAGTATATTTGAATAGAACTACAATGTCCCTGAACATAGTACTTTGCAGTTGATAAAGCTGCTTCATATCCATGTCATCTGATCCTCATCCTCACAATTTTTGAGGTTAACATAGCAGGTATTATTTTCTATGTCAGATAGGCATAGAAGCTTGTTCAGGTCACAACTAATAACTGATAGAACTAGGATTGGATCTATATATTGGATGTTAAAATTAGTGCTCTTTCAATAATATCATGATATCTTGGAACTAGAATTGAGAACATGAGGAAATATTCGAGTTAGAGGTGTTAAAAAGCATACTTGTTACACGGGGGTGGGGGTGGTGTATGTAACTACTGATGGTAGTAGGGGGGGTCTCTCAATATATCAGAACTAGAAAAGTATGTTAACATTCATATTGATCCCTGAATCAAGTATGTTTTAGCAAATTGTAAATGCAAAGTGAACATAGGATAAAGCTAACAAATAAAAGAAGCTGTAATATTGCTAAGCTTCTCATATGAAATTCAAGGATTTCTTTCTATTTCCTATTCGATGTGGCAGGTGACACTTCAGTAAACGGTAGGGATGACATAGAGTGGAAATAACCACCTTAATAGCCTAGCAAAAGTCAACCCTACTCACTGTTGGCTTATTGTTTATCCCAGCAACAGTCTTTCTTCCTGAAAAATCCAAGCACTAAAAGGGTAGAAAGATCCTCCCAAACTAGGCTGTTTTCTGATAAGCCTGAAGTATGTTCCCAGGATCACTGGTTATCTTCTACTCAGGGATCTCCAGAGGTTACCACAATAAAGTATTTTAAAATACAAATGGTTCATCTTTCTGGATTTCCTTCAGCACCAAGTGGTTCTTTCTAGAACTATGCAGATTTTCTAAGGGATCCATACTTAAAAAAAAATTACAAACCATCGTTTTAAAGAGAGCCATCCGCTGTTTCTCTGTAGAAAAATGGTTAGATGGCATTTTTTGATAGATTTTCTTAGGTTTGCTCACGAATTTCCCTCCAAGATAAAGATTTTGGATTCACAAGTTAGGTGGTAAGTGCTTTGATAAAGAAAACCAAAACCCAAACAAAACAGGATAGGTGGAATGATCACCACCTTGGATCCGAGGGCGGTAACAGTCTCCGAAGGGGTCACCTATGAGCAGAGACTTGAACTGGTTACAGTCATTGCTGTGAGCGTTCCAAAAGTGGGCACAGTAAGCAAAAAGGCCAGGAGGAGAAAACGTGCTTGGACGACTCGAGGTGTATTTATTCACTGGAGGCCCATCCTCATTTCTATTTTTCTTCCCGACTTGTCCTTTCCAGGGCGCCCCAAGATCCCGCTTTAACATCCTTTCTCTTTCCTGGGTCCAGGAACTTCGAGAGCGCGGAGCCACGCCTCCTCCTCACCCCAGCCTCAACAGGGTTGCCCCTTCATTTCGGGGAACAGTGAACTCAAGAGTTGAGCGCCTCTACCTCGGTTCTGCCATTTTGTATGCCCTTGGGTCAGTCCCTGGTTGGCTCTGAACTTCAGGATCCTAGCAATGAGATTATCTTTACGGTCCATTCTGGATCTGAGGTCCCCCACTATTTTTTTCCTTTTTTCCCCCTTGTCTTCACCCTTTTTCATTTCTGAGCTTCTCTCTTTTTCCCGCACCCTTCTCAACCGCACTGTATTGCAACCTGCGACCCGCCCGGTCCATTTCCGGTTAGCGCCTGCGCAGACAGAAGAGGAAGAGAAAGCTTGAGCCAGATCAGCAGCCGTAGTCGGTCGGAGCGCCGGCCGTGGGGGATTGTGGGAGAAGATGGCGGCCGCCGTACACCCCCGGTTCGTCCGGGCTCTGCCAATGTCACGTAAGTGTCACTGGGAACTGCTGTCCGTGATCGGGTCCCGAAGCCGGGATTTAAGGTGAAGGGAGTGGAGCCGTGCCGAGGACTCCTTCGGCACCCTCGTTTGTCTAGGTTCTGAGCTGCCTGTGTTCAGTTTCTCCTTTCCTTTTTCTCCTCCGCTTACATATTAAATCGTGCACTTGGGAAGGCAAACAGAGAACTGAGCAGAGGGGAAGGGAAAAGGAAAAAATAGGGGCACTAAAGAATCGAGATAATCAGAGTTCGGATAGAGTTGTAAGGGTTTGGGGTTGTGAGAAACACTTGAATGGAGTGGGGGGAGGAATCTGAAAAGGAGAGGAAACGAGGGTACTGGAGAGATTTCTTATGGATTGGCTTTATGACCTTGTGCAAACCCTTCATCAGTCTTAACTTCAGATTCTTCATGTCACAATGTAATGGATAATCACACAACGTCAGGGAGTCTCTGAGAAAGATTAAATGAAGTAATATTTATAAAAGTGTCTTCCTAACCAAAAGTGCCTCTGTAAACGTTAGGTCAAGGTTGTGTGGTTTGTGGGTAGAGAGGGATGTTGGTGGAGAAATAATAAGGAGATTGATGGAAAGAAGTGTGAAGAATGAAGGATATTAGGCTTTGTCACCGTTGTTTATTTTCTCTTCTATTTTCATTGGATCTGTTTTCAGTTCTCAAATTGAAAACATACTTTTGCTCTTCCAGTCATTACAAGGCAAGAAAGCAAAGACATTAGGAATTCAGTTACACTCCATTATCACTCTTTCACTCTGCACTCCCCCATAAACATGCCAATCACCCAAAGTTATATTTTTTCCACCATGTATTTTAGTTATTACAGAAAGTCACTTTTTCTCAAAATTGCCTCGTGTCAGAATTACTATTGGAGTTTTATGAAGAATATAATTGGGGGCTCCTTGTAGAGCTGTCAAATCAGAATTTTCGAGATTAGCTCCTTGCACCTCAAAATTTTAAAAGCATTGCAGGTAGTTTTAATGTTCACCTGAGGTAAGAATCTGGAGTGTTCAGGATTTTTTTGTCTTGTTTCCATCTTGGTTAGAATTCCTGTGTACTGCTGGAATGTGGCTTTGCACATCAATTACAGTGTATGGTTTTTTAAACATGACTTCTTTGCAAAGGCATTAAATTATATTAGTGAGATGTAATGAAGACTGTGAATGAGAACTGATTTATATTGAGTACTTGCTGTCTGCTTAACAAAGTTCTAGATATTTTCTGGATTTAATTTTTTTTTAGTATTTATTTTTTAGTTGTAGTTGAACACAATACCTTTATTTTATTTATTTATTTTTATGCGGTTCTGAGGATTGAACCCAGGGCCTCAAATGTGCTAGGTGAGTGTTCTGCTGAGCCACAACCCCCGCCCCTGGATTTTTTGTTTTTTCTTTAGCTGACTTTTCCTTAGTAGACATTGTAGCTTATGCTCTTAACTACGCTGCTTTATCGTCTCTGGTAATGTGAGTGAGTAAACGCTGAAGAGGCAAGTTTAGTATGTGGTATAATCCAAACATTGTAGAACAGTACTATGTAAAACAGTTGTATATACTTATACATGGAAGACTAGTAAATAAAATATCAAATCAAAAAGGGAAAGATTAATATCATTTGAGGTAGCCAGGGTACATTTGCACACCAGTGGAGAATTGTAGCCCCTCTACCAAACAGTCATTTCCTCCTTCTACTGGGTCATTTTCCTCAGCATATAAATATAATACTTCATATTATAAAAAACAACAATCTTTCCTGGTCCTCATGTCTTCTAGTCTCATTACTCTTTCCCCCTTACATTTCTTCCCAGAATTATCTGTATTTCTCTTACTACCACTTGTCTCACATTCTCTTTCTTGTTTGCTCTATTCTTCCTTGCATTCCCACTAATAGAACAGAATTGCTTGTTAAGGTCTGTGATCTTCCGGTATTTCTTCACTTTTCAGCAGCATTTGATAGAGCTAATTGTTCTCTCATTGAAACACTTTATTTGGTTTCTGGATACCATTTCCTTTTATTTTTTCTCGTATCTCACTGGTCTGTTTTTCAGTCTCTTAATGGCTTTTGGGCTGGTCACTAACCTCTTTGAACCTTAGTTTCCTCATCTATAAAGTGGTGATAAAGATAACATTTAATAAGATAATATCTGTTAAGCACTTAGAATGATGCTGGACACCTGGTAAGATTTCTATAAGTTTAGCTGTTGTTATGTTATTATTATGGGTCTGATCTGTGTTTGATTTTAATTTCTGTGGTTTCAACTATTGTTCTGAAAACCAGGCTATTTCTCTAATTTCATACTTTGATTTCTGATTTTGTTTTTATTTTTTCGCAACATGGCAGCTGTGAAGCCTTGCTATGTTGCCCAGGCTGGCCTTGCACTCCTGGGATCGAGGGATCCTGCTTGTGCCTCCTGAGTAACTAGAACTACAAGTATGCACCATCATGCCAGGCCTCAATTCCATACTTTTTGATAGGGAAAAACAGTTTTGTGCAGAGTGCCACTGGGAAGTTATTCCCAGAAAACAAACACAAATTTTCTAAAGAAATTACCATTTATGTCTTTCATTTTCTTCCAAGCATACACAGTGCCAGTGCTAAACTCCAAAATTTGATGACAGGAATGGAAGCTCTTCAGCATTTTAAACATTTTTACTTATTTCTACTTAGGTGAAAGTTGGGTAACTTGCTCTAAAATTCTCCTTTAAGAAGTTATAAGGGACTGAGAAATTGGAACATATCCAAAGGGAATTTACATTTCTGCCATAGGAGGGGAAGTTGATGGAAGTGGAGATGTTTAACCTGCAGAAGAGAATATTTAGTGGGAATATAATTGCTACAGTTAGATGTGAAGAGGAATTAGACTTGTTCTTTGTTATTCCAGAGAAAGATGAGGAATAAAAGTACTAAGAATCACTCTCATGATTAGAATGACTCAAATCAGAATGGGCTACTATAGGAAATAGTGGATTTCCCAACCCTGCAGATGCACCTGCCAAGGCCAGATGGTCTCTTTGCACACATACTACACGGAGCTGTAAGTACTGATGCACTGATTTTGAGGATTTCTTCTAGTACCAAGAAACCAAGTCCATAAAAGAGAAATTGTGGGAGGTATGACAAATCACTTGCTGTTAACCTTTCTAAAAATCAGAAAATGTTTTTGCAAGTACTTTGCTCACTAAGTCATCATTTTGATGTTTTCCAGTGGTTTTATATTAAGTCTGAATTGCATCTTTTTTTCCCCTAATGCTCTGTACTAACAATTCTCTGCCTTCAGTCCATATCATCAACTTTATTTTTCACTAGTCATCATTTTAGAATGTGTTCCAGATAGGTCTTTTAATGTTAACTTGTGCTAGTATTATTCTTTCTGACCTCTACATTGTTGTATGTGATGTGTTTCTCTTGGAGTTCTATTTTTTCTGCTATTCCACTTTAAGACCTTTCTTAATACATTTTATTCAGGAGTTCTTCCTCATGGCAGTATGACTTAATGTGATTTATCTTCCTGGGTATATTATATCCTGTGGGGCAAGGAGCTTACTTCTTGATTTTTCTGTATTTCCTCATGTCCTAGGGATTTTGTATTGCAATAATTTGCTGTTTATTATTACTATTGCTAATTTATTACTAAATTACTGAGGTGTTGATTACAAAATAATGTTTCCAGGGAAAGAAGCTTTGTGTATTCACAGATAATTTTATATTATCATATGGTGTTTTATATATCATGTTTTTTTTTCCCACAAAGGTTCTGCTATTTCTGCAGTAGCCACATCTGTGGTTTATGGTCTACCCTGTCGCCAGCTTCATCATGCTCTCATTCCTCATGGAAAAGGTGGGCGTTCTTCTGTCAGTGGGGTCGTGGCTACTGTGTTTGGAGCAACAGGCTTCCTGGGCCGATATGTTGTCAACCATCTTGGTAAGTAAAGTTCCTTGAGTTCAGACTGCTCCCTTGCCATTGGTTAGGATTGCCCAATGAGAGGCCATCAGTTATGTTTCTTTTCGTTTAACAGTATCCAAGTTCCTTCTATGTTGGGATATATGTAATTTTTATTTACTGTACATTAAGAGTATAGTCATGCTTCCTACTTAAGACATTAAGATGGGAATAATGAACTGAAAAGTTATAACATCGTTAGCATGACAAAATATGCTTTTTATCAATTCACATATCATACTAGAATTTATATATTTATATATACAAATCATTGTATAACGTGTATATTATATCGATGTTGATCCTTGTTTCAATTCATTTTTTAGGACGGATGGGGTCACAGGTGATCATACCCTATCGGTGTGATCCTTATGACGTTATGCATCTTCGGCCCATGGGTGATCTGGGTCAGATTATCTTTCTGGTAAGACCTATATGACTAATAATTGGAGTTGATGAATGTAAATTAAAAGAAAGGTCATTTTTAAGAGAAAGAGGAAGGATAATTTTATCCCAGAATGGACCAGGAGTATCCTTTATTTGTAAGTTCCTTCAGTTAGGTTCCTGTATCTCTTGTTTTGTTATGCAAGTGTTACAGCAGTAGATGGCAGGGGTTTTATGTGAGGGCTAGATAATAAATATTTCAGACTTTTTAGGCCGGCCATCAGTAGGTGGCTGTTTTCCATTAAAACTTTGTTTATAACATCAGGCTGCAGGCCAGATTTGGCCTATGGATTATAGTTTGCTAATTCCTACTCCAGGCCTGTTCTGTCCAATGTGATAGCCACCAGCCACATGGTGGCTCTCAAGCACTTGAAATGTAAGATGTGCTGTAAGTATAAAATGCAAATTTCAACAACTTAGTATGGAAAAAATAATATTCAATGTATCAGTGATTTTTGTAGTTATTACACATTGAAATAGTGAACCGATATATCAGGTTAAATAAAGTATATACTAAAATGAGTTTCTTTTATTTTACTCTTTTAAATGTGGCTATTAGAAAATTTAGAAAGTAGAAAATTCAGAAAGTAGTAAATTCAGAATTACATATATACTTCATTTATATTTCTATGGAATGGTACTTTTATAATAAGAAAACTATCTCCAATGGGATATTTTATAACTTAGTTCACTTAGCATGGATTTAACTTAGAACACCTTCCCAAACATTCCCTGTTGACATTCTTTTTTTGGGGTGGGGAGTACTAGGGATTGAACTCAGAGACACTTAACCACTGAGCCACATCTCCAACCCTTTTTTGTATTTATTTAGAGACAGGGTCTCACTGAGTTGCTTAGTGCCTCTGCTGTTGCTGAGGCTGGCTTTGAACTCGTGATCCTCCTGTCTCAGCCTCCCAAGCCGATGGGATTACTGTGTTCACCACCACGCTCGGCCCTGTTGTTGTTCTTTAATCTATAGGGTCTTCCTTTAGGCCAGAGTTGCCAATGGGGCAAGGCAAGGAGGATGGGAAGAACCTTGAAGGGAGTGATTAAAAATGCCTAAGTTGTACAGTAATTATAGAGCCGTACTGGCTTATCAGATAGAGACTAAGGATGCTCAGTATCCTACAGTGCTCAGAATAGTTCTTTTCCATAAAGAATTATACTGCCCAGAATGCCTGTAGCTGTCTTATTGATTGCTGCTCATTCTGGGCCTTGATGTTTGGCTTAAATATGCTTTTAGCCAACTTTCTACTTTTGTCATACTCTATGAAAACTGAGCTCTTCCATTTATACTCTTTGCCTTTAAAAATTACTGGTAAATATCTTAACATCTCTGACATGATATTCATACAGATGATTTGAAATCCCCTTAAATTTTGACTTTTTTTTTTAACTTGTTTGTAATGACATTTTCATTTGTTTCTTCTTAAATACTCAAGCTAAGTATAATAGTTATGTTGGACATTTCTTGTTTCTCAAATATTTTTCTTTTCCAATAGTTTATTATCAAATATCTTCTTAACATTATAAGTGCAGAAGCTTAGCTTTTCACCAATTTGTCTTTTTTCTTCTCCCTTACACTAGGGATTCTACTACTGAGCTACATCCCTAGACCTTTTTATTTTTTATTTTCATATAAGGTCTCCTTAAATTGTGGAGGCTGATCTCCAACTTGTGATTTGCCTATCTCATTGAAAATACAGGTGTGTGCCACTGCACCCAACTTTCTCTAGTTCTTTGTAACTTAATTTTATTGATCACTTTGTTAGTGCCTCTGAATTAAAGTATTTCACCACAGATCGGTGAGACCTTTGACTAGCTTGCAAACATGGAATCACTAGAATTGAGCCATATGACATTTACTTTATTCTTCCTACAGGAAGTAATTTACTCAGTAACTAGTATTGAGCTGTGCTTTAAGCATGTCTTAATGAGTAAGACTTAAGGCAACTGAGAATCCAGTGTGTTGAGTGTTTTTTTAATGTGCTTATTTTTGAGACAGGCCATTTTGAGTAGGGGGTATGATTTCCTCACTTTAATCCATTTGAAAGTGTTATATAAATGGCTACTTGGTTTACCAGCCTCCTTATGCCTCTTGGGCCTTATCCTTGAGAATTTGGTTTCCTTTTGATTTCTTCTATGCTGTTAGTTCACACAGTTATGCCTCAAGCTCTTCTACTCTGAGTCATCTGGCATACTTTTCTAATCCTTGGCATCTTTTCTGATAACACCTTTTTTTATCTTTATGTACAGAGCTAGTTTTTTGTTAAGTATATCATTCATTGTGCAGAATATTTGATGTATATGTAGTCTTCAGAGAGCACCCTCACGAGGTAGACTGTATTTTTTCCCTCCCTGCCTCTCTCTCTCTTTCTTTTGCTGGGGATTGAGCCCAGAGGTACTCTATTACTGAGCTATACCCCCAGCTCATTTTATTTTTTATTTTGAAATGGGTCTTACTATGTTGCCTAGGCTGACCTTGAACTTGCATTTCCCCCTGCCTCAGCCTCCCTAATAACTGGAATTAAAGGTATGGGCCATTGCACCAAATTTTAATATTTTCTAATTTTACCTGGGGTTTGGAGAAATAACTTATTCAAAGTTAGTAAATGGCAAACTGGGTCTGCATGCCTCTGTTTGACTCCAACACTACCATTTTATACTGTTTGCCCCACACTCCATCATCAGTTCCAACTGGTTTTTGCTGGGGCTTCATATTTTTGTTCTTGATTTTGATTTTCCTTTTTTTTCTAGTACATTTAAGTCCATTCTCTTTCTCTCCCACTGCTCCCCACCCCCTGTTTTTCCCTCTCCCTGTGTCATTGCACTGACATACACACACACACTCTCTCTCTCTCTCTCTCTCTCTCTCTCTCTCTCTCTCTCTCTTAGTATTTGGGCCTAGAATTATTACATATCTTTCATTGAAGTGCTTACAGAGTTCAATTTTCATTTTAATATAGGAAATTTTTTTTTTGGGTTATTTAATTCTCAGACATTATTTTGGACAAATTCATCATCGACTTAAGTCCTAAATGACTAATAAACTGTTCAAAAGTGTAGTTTTATGCCAAAACCTGAGGTTTTAGTCAGTTCATTTCTTTAGTTTTCGTGTCTTTAAGGTAGAAATTATTAGATCTGAAATTATAAAAAGGGAAGAAATTACAAAGAAATAAAGAAATAGTCATGAATGTCCCCCACCCCATTTAGCTAGACTTTAAAAGCCCTTCTTTTATCTTCAGTCTGTAAGTGGTGGATAAACAGGGGATGTGTCTTTATCTCCCAAATGACCCTTTGTTCTTTGGCTGTTTCAGGAAGGGAAATTTGATTACTGAATTCCTTTATAAACTTGGGTAGTTGGGTGGACAAAAATTAATATCTAAAATATGAACTGCCTCTTAGGTTCTGTTATTTGATTGCCTGAGTAAAATATTTTTTTAACCTGTTTGTCCCAGAAGAGTCAAGAGAATCAGCATTGAGCCTGAGACCTCCGTCTCATTTCCATTGTAATCAATGGAACCTGTTTAAATGCCACCATATTGAGACTAGAGTATATGGTCCATTTTAAAACTTGCCTAGGAGGCTATGGAAGCATTAGGTGCCAGGGTGGGCCCCTTATGTTTTCATCTGATTGGCTCTTACTGCTATAGGAATGGAATGGGAGAGACAAAGATTCTATCCGAAGAGCGGTGGAGCACAGCAATGTGGTCATTAATCTTGTTGGACGAGACTGGGAAACCAGGTAATCTCAGTCTCTTATTTCTTTCTTGTGTAAGTCTAAGGATTCAGTAGACTTTTATTGGACACCTTCTATATGCCAGGCATGGTAGTAACATTTTCACTTAGCCCATCAATAAGAATTGATTAAATGATCCACATGTATATGTCTAGTGACACTCATTAGATTCACTTGGGAGTATGTCTGGTGTAAGTCAGCAGTGTGATATGATGCCCTTAAAATCCAATGTGTGGTGTGTCAGTGTGATTGATGATATCAACTAGACAGTGAATGATGTTGGGTCTGTGCTTGTGTGAACAACGTTCTAGACTGCTTCTCTGTATTTTTAATTGAAGATGGCATAAGTACTGCCATGAATAGTTCTGTTTGGCTTTTGTATAAGTTATCAAAAAGTAGTGTTTTAATCTTATAGTTCTATAATAATACTTTATTCACATCCTTTTCTTTAAGTGTTTACTAAAGTTGGACTTGGATTTCTTTGTATATGTCTGTTTCATCAAATATTTTAAGTTCTTTGATTATTTCCAGGGTCATACTCAACTTTATGACTCTCATAACAACCAACATAGTGATTTGTACCAAGCAAGCATTTAGTTAATGTTGTACATTGAATTGGTGACTGAGGTTTTTTTTAAAAAATATTTATTTTTTAGTTTTAGGTGGACACAATATCTTTATTTTCCATTTATGTGGTGCTGAGGATCGAACCTAGTGCTTCATGGGTGCTAGGCGAGCACTCTACCATTGAACCACAATCCCAGCCCCAGTGACTGAGTTTTTAGTTTCTTTTTTTTCCCTTGAGAGAAACAAAGTCCCAGAAATAAAAACAAAGTTCCTTTCAAGCCCCTACACTTTCCTCCACCCACTGACCAGAATAGTCAGGTTTTCTTATAGGGCCACAACCTTGTGATTCTTTGAGAACACAGAATATTTTTTTGGATTTGCAACTCAGAATAAGTCTCAACTGTATAGTAATGACAGCAGTCAGGCCTATAAGCTCTATAAAAGCATTAATCTTGGCTTATAGTTAAATCATTACTGTTTTAAAGTTTAACTTCTGTGAAAACCAGCTTATCACAAAAAGCTTTGAAATCCTGTCTGAGTTCTGAACTAATCCCTTTTGTTTTCTTCTAGAAACTTTGATTTTGAGGATGTCTTTGTGAAGATTCCCCAAACAATAGCTCAAATTTCTAAGGAAGCTGGAGTTGAAAAATTCATCCATGTTTCCCATCTGAATGCAAATATTAGAAGCTCTTCTAGATATCTGAGAAATAAGGTAAGTAACAAGTTGATTTGGGGCTTCACAGAGCTAGAGTTTCTTAGTTCCTTTGAAACATGATGTAAATGAGAATGATTTCTCATCAATGTTTTGAGAATTAAAAGGGTTTCTAGTTCTCTGTATCCAGAATTAGATGTGCATGTGTGTTGTGTATTGATATTTTGATTGAGTGCCTTCTGTTTGAATGCTAAGGGGTTTCAAAGAGTGTATTATTACCTGCTCTTTGATGCTTTAAAGTTTCTTTGATTACACAGAAAAGATCAGAAAAGGTAGAGTATGATTTTTGCTAAAGGAGGCATACCTGTGTTACCTACTGTGGGAAAGAATCATCTGTTTCCCTCAAATATCTTGCATAGTCATGGGTTTGTGCCATTCTTTCATGGGTGATATGAAGGTTGAGAATGACAAGGACAAACACTTGCCAGGGAAAAGGGCTCTTCACATAGGGCTTAGTCTTCTTTTATTCCCAGAAACTACATGTAGTCCAGATGATACTGAGCTTGATTACTCTGGTTTGAAGTCAGACTATAACCTGAAATGTCTTCATTATCAGGGACTTATAAGGGATGTTGCTGTCCGATTGCTCTTAGCATTTGGTTTTTACCATAATGATTCTGTCTTGAGTCATACTGTTGAGGGAAACAAGCCTTGACACTGGCTCTAAATTTTTGACCCATGGCATTTACTTATTGAATAAATTGTTTACTAATCACTGACTGCGTGCCACATGTTGTTAGGCACTCTGCATACAGTATTGAATAAGAGGCAGGGTCCTTATTTTGCAAAGTAGCAAAATGTACTTCAGGAATGTATAATGGGGAGAAAGTGCACATATTAGTTAGGAGCATTTAATTACTAGCATTAGAAAATCTAGTGTAAACTGGGTTAACCACAAAGACAATTTATAGGCTCATGTATCTGAAAAATCCAGCAATAGAGAACCCTCACTACAGATTGTTGCCAAGGATTTTTTGGCCTCCAGCTTTGCTTCTCTGCTTCTCTTTGACTTTCCTTGTGTGAGCTTTGTCTTTCACAGTCACAAAACTGGCTCACAGCACATCCAGGCCTTACACTTGTATGCTCTGCTGAAGAAAGAAGAAATGAGCATGAAGGCACTTGTGCTTACCTCTGCCCTACTGTTCCTGAAATGATTCGCATATCACAGTTGTTTGAGAGGGGATGGGAGTGTTGGTGGTAAGAAAGAGAAGAGTCAAAACCTTGTAGCCCTCTGGATTAGCCACTGGGATGATGGTGGCACTGTTGAATAAGAAATACTTGAGAGTTACTAGGATTTCCGGCAGTGCTTCTTCACCCTGGTTGCACATTAGAATCCACTGAGAGAGCTCTTAAAATTCTCAATGTCCAGGTTGCACTACAGTCACAAATAAAAACAGAATCTACAGGGATTGTGGAATGTGCAGCAAAGATTGAGAGGCACTGTTTACTTGAGAGAATGGAAGGTGATTCGGTTTTGGACTTGGGTTTCAGTTGTGTTCTACATATGTCTCAGTCATTCAGGTAACATTGGTAAAAGGACTTTATGAAAAGTTCAGAAGAAAGGTTTGTTTTGTAGATAGAAATTGGGAGTCACCAGCATTTGTCATTAATTAGGGTAGTGAGAGGGCATAAGATGGCCTAGTGAATAAATGTAGGTTCAGAAGAGAATTTTGAACAGAGACTAGAGGAAAACTAGTGATTAGTGATCTGAGAGAGGAATAGGTACCTGCAAAAATCAAATCAAAACTAACAAAAAGACTGAAGAGATGAGGACAAGGTAAGGTAGAAGGGAAACAGGAGAGTACAATGTTATGAAAGCCAAGAGAATTCAGTGGAGGAAGAAGGGTTACTTATGAGTGCCATTGATGAGAACTGTAATGTCTTGAATTGTGGACATAGAAGTCATTTTAGGAAAAATTGTTTCAGTGCAGGGTGAGTTGCCAGAGGAGAAAATGGTTGTTTGTGGTGAGACCTTGAGGTGTTTTCTTTTGCTCTTATGTTTTCTCTTCAATTTAGAAGATGAAGTTATTTGGAAAGAAGAGGAAAGAAAGGGGAGTCTGAGATTTGAATAGAAAAAGCTTGAAATGCTCAAAGGGAAAAGTCAGTTAATTAGAAGAAAACACTATTGTTGGGAAATGTGAGGGCCCACTTAAGTTGATGGCATAGATTTATAATGGTTCTAATTTATGATTTTTATTTATTTTACTTTTAGCTGCTAAAGGCAGCAGGAGTACATGACTCAAAGGATGCTAATGGCATTCCTCCATAAGGATTTTGCCTGGTGGATGGAGTAAAGGACACAGGGACAAAGTTTTTACAAAAATGATAAGAGAGTGATTGAAAAGATGAGCCTTGGAATCTAATATGTGATGGGTGGCCAGGAAAGGTAGGCAGGGTTGATATAGGGGAAACAGAATTAGTGGACTAGAGTCTCTGAGAAGGTTGAGGAACAGGTGTTCCAGCAGTAGATGAACCAAGAATAAACAGGCTGGATGTGTAGGAGATTCTCATCTAAGCATAGCATATCTTCATTTAATGTTTCAGAAGAAGGTCACTTTCCAACATTGATTAAGCCTGTGATGTAACTAAGTTGAGAGTGATAGAAGTGGAGTGAAGAGATTGTAAGACTGGAGAAACTCAAGAATCTGAGAGGTTCAATTCCACATGGGCGTTGATGTCATCCACATTGGTGCTATAGGTTGAAAAGGAAGATCTAGGGGCCAGTGCATTCATGGAACAAAAGAGCTTGAGTAGGAGGTTAGTAGTGGGTAACAAGTAGTTGAGATTAGGAAGGTTAAGGACCTTCTGTGGATATAGGTATGCACTGCTACCACTTCCTTTACTTTGGCCCACTGCCACCATGCTCTTCTTTCTCTGTCAGACTGCTAGGTTGTTGACACAAACCACAGAATTTTGAAGTAAGAGGAAAAATGGAGTCTGAAAAATTCTACTCTGGCTTTTCTCCTTTCTTTTTTCAATGCCAGTTCCTACAGTATGAAAATGTGAAAAAAACCCAAAAGAATGTTAGAAGAGGCAGAGTGTGTGTGTGTGTGTGTTTACCATTCTGTGTGATTGAGTTTTGTGAATAATGTTATTCCTTCACCTCAAGGGAAATATGACCTTTGAAATACAAGTAGTGTCCTGATAATGAAAAGAATAGAAGCTTTGTTCACCCGTCTCAGAATTTAGAACAATTTTGTTTCTGGCTGTTTGTTTAGGCTGTTGGAGAGAATGAAGTGAGAAATGCATTTCCAGAAGCTACAATCATAAAACCTTCAGACATCTTTGGAAGAGAAGATAGATTTCTCAACCATTTTGCAAGTATGTATTCTTTCTTAATAGTAGAAGAGAGGGATATAGGTTAACCAAGTTCAAGAAGAGCATAAGTAACAGTGTTCTCTGGCTTGACAGACTAGGTTGTATTTTTCTTCCCCAGTTGTCTTTTTTTTTCTTTTTAATATTTGTTTTTTAGTTGTAGTTGGACACATATTTATTTTTATGTGGTGCTGAGGACTGAACCCAGGTCCTTGAACGTGCTAGGCGAGTGCTTTACCTCTGAGCCATAACCCCCAGCCTCCCCAGTTGTCTTTTTATCTCCTAAAGTTAAATTTTTATTGTTAATAAGGTCCTTCCTATTTCTGGGAAATGTTGAAGGCTCAGTTAAAATTGGGGGTGCCAATGGAATTATAGTGGTACCAATTTATTTTCCATCAGTTGTTGAGGCAGTAGGCAAGTATGGCCCAAGGAGCAATGTAGATGAGTAGAAAGAGCATGGACTTTGGAGTCAGAGGCTTGAGTTTAAATCTTGGCCTTACTAGCTCTGTGACCTTGGCAGGATACTAGAGTATCACACAGAATAATTTCACTGCCTTAATATCCCTTGGGTTCTATATATGTATCCCAACCCCCAATTCCCACCCCCAGACACCTGGCAACCAGTGATCTTTTTACTGTCTTCGTAATTTTGCCAGTTTTAAAAATTTATATAGTTGGAATCATACAACATGTAGCTTTTTCAAATTGGCTTCTTTTACTTAGCAGTGTGGATTTAAGGCCTCTCCATGTTTGTTTGTTTGTTTTAAGTATGTGTATGTGTCTGTCCATGGCTCGATACCTTATTTCTTTGTTTAGCTGGATAGTATTCTCTTTATGGATGTATCTGTTCCTTTGTCAAGTTTTTATGTTTTTGTCATGTGTTTTCTCCTGATTGTTTATGTCTTCTGACATTCTGTATTCATTTCCAGTTTGTTTTTAGGATTGTGGTACAATATACATAGTATAAAATTTACTACGCACTATAAATTTAAATTATGTCCCCCCTAAATTTCATATGTTGGTTGAAGCCTCAACTCCTGATGTGACTTTATTTGGAGTTAGGGCTTTGGGGGATCATTAAGGTTAAATGAGGTTACAAGGGTCCTAATTTGATAGGATTGGTGGTTTTATAAGAGGAAAAGAGAGCAATCTCTCCTTACATGCACACACTGAAGAAAGGCCATATGAGGACACAGTGAGAAATTAGCCCCACAAGTCAGGAAGAGGGCCCTCACCAGGAATCAAATTGTCCTGACATCTTGGTTTTAGACTTTCCGGCTTCAGACCTGTGAAAAAATAAACTTCTGTTGTTTAAACGAGCCAGTCTCTGGTATTTTATTATGACAGCCTGACCAGGCAAAGACAGATTTTGGCACTGAGAAGCAAAGCACTGATATAATAAATACCTAAAAACATAACATGCCTTTCAAACAGAATAATAGGTATGGACTAGAAGAGTTTTGAGGTACATACTAGAAATGTGGGTGGTAAGGGAAATTTTCATTAGCTCTCAGGTAGAAATGGAGAACATGTTTTTTGGAAAATAGAGGCAATATCATCCATGTTATGAAGTAAATTTGATCTGTGTTCGAATGTTTGGTGGGAGAACTTGGAAGTGATGAATTTGGTTATGTAGGTGAGAAGATCTCTAAGCTAAATGTCAAAATTGTGCCTTGGTTCTTCCTAATTACTTATAGTAAAATGTAAAAGGAAAGACATGATTTGAGGAAGTAATTGTAAGCATAAAGGAACTAGAACCTGAAGATTTGAAAAACTCTCAGCTGATTTTATTGCAGAAAATAAGAAAGATTGTTTTGAAAGGAACACAAAGGATGTGGTTGTACAGCCATTTGCTAAAGAAGTCATGGGTGTGACACCTTAGCAGAAGCCAGGAACAGAGATGGGATTATATCAACTAAGCCACTGCCAGTTTGAACTGGAGGAGACAAAGAAATTGGGGATAGAACCAGGAAAGGCTGCCAAACTTCTTAGAACCTGTAGGACTGGATCCTAGAGCTATTCTTCAAAAAAAAAAAAAAAGGGAAGAATGGCCCCTAAAGATATTCTAGAAATGTTCAGGGCTGCTCTCAGTTTCTAAGGGTGGGGCCATTGCCATAATTTTTTTCTTTCTTTCTTTTTTTTTTTTTTTTTTTTTTTTAGAGAGAGAGAGAGAACTTTTAATATTTTTTAGTTTTCGGCAGACACATCTTTGTTTTTTTTTTGTATGTGGTGCTAAGGATTGAAACCGGGCCGCACGCATGTCAGGCGAGCGCGCTACCGCTTGAGCCACATCCCCAGCCCCCATTGCCATAATTTCAAGGAGTCAGATGACTTCTGCCAGAGGCCTTGGGGGGTAGGGCCACCTAGAATCTTGGAGGTGAGGATGCCTAGAACTTTTGAGGGCAGGCCCCTCTGGAGCCTTTGGATCTAGCAGGGTAGGTTGCTGACCCAGTAGGTCGTAAGGATGAGACCACCATCACAGTGAGGCTGGAAGGCAGGACACTGAGGCAAAAAGGATTATTCTTGAGATTTCAGATCTAATACAATTTACCTTGTTAAGTTTTGGATTTGCTTGGGTCTGGTCACCTTTTATTCTGTGCTATTTCTCCTGTTTGGAGTAGGAATATCTTTCCTAAGGTAGCAAATAATTTTGTTTTGGAAGCACATGATATATATGGTTTCACAGCTGGGCAGGTATTTTGCCTCAGGATGACTCATACTTTTGAGTCTTGCCCACATCTGAGTTAGATGATATTTGGATGAGACTTTGGACATTGGAGTTCATGCTGGAGTTAAGACTTCTAGGGCTTAAGACTAAGACATCTTCTTAACCATTTCTGAGTATGGTTCAGGAGTACTACTCTAGTCTATTTTCTGTTGCTAATAGCACTCTACCACAGACTGGGTAAGTGATAAAGAAAGAGGTTTATTTTGACTCATGGTTTTGGTCCAAGGGCAAGGGGTCTTGGTGATGTTTCTTGCTGGCAGGGTCCCCAGGCTGTGCAGAGCACTACATAATAAGAAACCAGAACGGCCACTGAGAGACCTAGCCAAACCATCTCCTACAGAAGATCCACTCTTTATCTTTTTAAAATTTTTATTTGTTCATTTTAGTTATACATGACAATAGAATCTATTTTGATATATTTTTATAAGCATGGAATAAATCTTATTCTAATTAGGATCCCAGTCTTGTGGTCTTGTGGATATACACAATGTGTACATATATGTGGTGTATTCATATATGTACATAGGAAAGTTATGTCAGATTCGTTCCACTGTATTTCCTATTCCTATGCACCCTGCTTCCCTTCATTCCCCTTTGTCTACTCCACTGAACTTCTTCTATCCCCCTCGACTGTGCTGCATTGTGAGTTAGTATCCACATGTCAGAGAACATTCGACCTTTGGTTTTTTGGGATTGGCTAATTTCACTTAGCGTGAGAGTCTCCAGATCCATCCATTCACAAAAGTTATTTTCCTTATCCATTCTTTTGTTAATGGGCATCTAGGTTGGTTCCATAGCTTGATTATTGTGAATTTTGCTGCTATAAACATTGTTGTAGCTGCATTACTGTAGTATGCTGATTTTAATTCCTTTGGATATATACCAAGGGGTGGGATAACTGGGTCAAATGGTGGTTTTATTCCTAGTGTTTTGAGAAATCTCCATACTGCTTTCCAGAGTGATGGTAATTTGCAGTCCCACCAACAATATATGAGTATCCTGTTCCTCACATCCTTGCCAACATTTATTGTTACTTGTATTCTTGATAATTGCCATTCTGGGTAGAGTGAGGTGAAATCTCAGTGTAGTTTTAATTTGCATTTCTCTTATTGCTAGAGATGTTGAACATTTTTTCATACATTTATTGACTGTGTTACTTTTGAGAAGTGACTGTGTAGTTCCTTTGCCATTTATTGATAGGGTTATTTTTTTGTGTGTGTGTGTTAAGCTTTTTGTGTTCTTTCTGTATTCTGGAAATAACACTTTATCTGAGGTGCGGATGGCAAAGCTTTTCTCCCATTTTGTAGGCACTCTTTTTACGCTCTTGATTGTTTCCTTTGCTGTGCAGAAGCTTTTTAGTTTGTTATCATCCCATTGATTGATTTTATGTTTTACTTCTTGTGCTTTAGGAGTCTTCTTAAGGAAGTCACTTCCTAAACTGACACATTGGAGTTTTGAACTATATTTTAGAACATACACTTATGAGATAACTCATTAATTACATGAGTGGATTAATTCATTTATGAGGGCAGAACCCTAGTCAATTCTTTAAAGTATTATTTGTTCCTACCTTTTTTGGGGTGGAGGGGATGGGAGATGGTTACTGGATCTTTAACCCAGCGGGGCTTTACCACTAAGCTACCTCCCCCATCCCTTTTTTAGTTTTTATTTTGAGACAGGGTCTCACTGAGTTGCTTAGGGCCTCACCAAATTGCTGACACTGGCCTTGAACTTGTGATCTTTCTGTCTCAGCCTCCTGAGTTGCTGGGAATACAGGCAAGCACCACTGTGTCCAGTGGTACTTCCTTTTAATATGCCATTTTGGGTATTAAATCTCAATATGAATTTTGGAAGGGTCAAAGCATACCCAAATCACAGCACTCATATAAGTACAACCAATAGAGTATTAGTCCTTTTGTGACTGACTTATTTTACTTCACCTAATGTCCTCAAAGTTCATCCTTGGTGTACTAAGTGATACGCTTTCCTTTCATTGAATATATATATATATATACACACTACATTTTGTTTCATGATCTAACCATTAGTGGATACTTGGGTTGCTTCTACTTTTTGACTATTGTGAATAAGGTTGCTATTAACATGGCTGTACAAATATTTCTTTGAGGCCCAGCTTTCAGATCTTTTGGGTATATATTGAGAAGTAGAATTCTGGGCCATATGTTATTCTATTTTTATTTTCTTGACAAGCCGTTGTAATGTTTTTCATAGTGGCTGCACCATTTTACGTTCCTACCATCAGTGCACAAGGGTTCTAATTGTTCCATATTGTTGCCAACACTTTTATTTGTTTATTTATTTATTTTAATAGTAGCCATCCTCATGGGTATGAAGTAGTATCTCATTGTAATTTTGATTTACATTTGCTTGATTAGGGATGTTGGTTAGTGATGCTGAACATTTTTTTCATGTGATTGTTGGTCACTTGAATGTCTGATTTGGAGAAATCTCTGTTCATGTTCTTTGCCCATTTTTAAAATTGGATTGTTTATTTTTTTTTCTTGAGTATAGTACTTTACGTGTTTTGGATATTAAACTCTTTATCAGATATGATTTGCAAAGATTTTCTTTTATTCTGTGGGTTGCTTCTTCATTCTGTTAACTATGTCCTTTGAGGAACAGAAGATCTTAATTTTGATGTAGTCCAGTTTATCCATTTTTCTTTTGCTGTCTGTGCTTTTGGTATCATGTCCAAGAAATCATTACCAAGTCCGGTATCATGAAGCTTTTTCATTATGTTTTCTACCAAGAGTTTTATGATTTTGGCAGTTAGGTTTGGATTTTGATCCATTTTGAGTTAACTTTAATATATGGCATAAGGTGTGGTCCAACTTGATTCTTTTGCATATGAATAGCCAGTTTTCTCAGTGTTGTTGAAAAGACTGTCCTTTCTTCTTTAAGTGGTCTTGTCACCCTTGTTCAAATCATTAAACTGTGTATACAAGTTTTATTTTTCTGTATTCTATTCCATTGACATATGTGTCTGTTTTCATGCCACTGTTTTGATAATTGTACACTCTTGATTATTGTGGCTTTTAATGAGTTTCAAATCAGGAAGTGTAAAACCTTCAGCTTTGTTCATTTTTAAGACGAATTTGGCTATTCAGGGTCCTATGAGATTCTATATGAATTTCAGGATGGATTTTTCTATATTTCTGCAAAAACCATCCTTGTAGTTTTGATAGGGATTGCATTAAGTCAGAAGATTCTTTGGATAGTTTTGATATCTGTCTGTTTTGAACTGCTACAGCAAAATACCTGAGGTAATTTCTTAAAAAAAAGAAATTATATTTCTAATTTCTGGAAGCTGGTAAGTCTGAGATTGAGGTGTCCAGCATCTGGTGATGCGGTATCATCACATGATGGAAGGAGGAATAGAAAAAGAGACCACACATATGACAGAAGGGCATGCCAGCTGAATGCTGTGTAAAGACCATTTTATAAAGACCTTAATCCTATTTATGAGAGAGGAACCTCCTTGATCTTCCCCTCTTAAACCCTCCTACCTCATTAATATCACATTGGCAATACCTGAATTTTGGAGGGGACACATTCAAATCGTAGTTGTATCTTAACAACTTTAAGTCTTCTCTGAACTTTAGATGTCTTTCCATTTGCTTGTTTCTTTTATTTCTTATTAATATTTTATAGTTTTCAGCATGAAAATCTTTTGCCTCCTTGGCTAAATTTATTTCTAAGTATTTTGATATTATTGTAAGTAATTTCTACTTTTAAATGTTTTAAAAACTATTTTTTACCTTTACATTTAATTCATTTGGGATTTTAGTTTATAGTGAGAAGTATACATTATCTTAAAAATTGTTTTTTCAAATAGAACAATTGCCTCAGTACCATATATTCATTAACATTTTCATTTCCCACAGATTTGTGATACTATATTCATCATATTACATTTTCCTTTTCTAAGTTACCTATACTGTATCACTCATCTGTTGATTCCTGTGTTTCTCCTTAGAATATAGAGTCTAGTCTGGGAGTGGACATGCATTTAGCACTATAGGAGAGTGGTTGCCCAGCCACTTGACTGCTCTTCATGTTCTTAAATGTTTGCTATTTCCACTTCCCATGTTTATTATCTGAAAAACACATGATTGCTTCTTATTAGAATCATTAGCTTTCTTAGATTCAGCTACATTTATTATATGATTTCTGTTACATAAAGCAATTGTTAACCTAGAGATTGGTGAGTATTATAGTAGCTTAGGTCTTCTAAGGATAGTTCTCATTTCTTTTGTCAGATATTCGTTGGTTTGGTGGTGTACCTCTTATTTCCTTGGGCAGGAAGACTGAGAAACAACCAGTATATGTAAGTACACTGGGTGAAGGGGCTTAGAAGTGGACATTAGCTGACTTCAAGTTTATGTGATCAATTTTCTAATCCAGTAAATTCATCGTTTTCTTTTTGTTTGCTTCAACTGGTTGCCTCTCAGTTTACCTAAGTGGTGCATGTCTTCTCCCTATCTTCACTTATTCATTTATTCAAGAAGGTTTGATTAAATCCTCTGTTGAATCCACCGGACATGTCACTGGAAATACAGAAGTATTAACTAGGCAGACACAAATTGCTATACTCAAATTGCTCACAGCACCCTACCTCTAGTTATGACTACTAAAAATGTCTCCAGACAGTGTCAAATGTTCTCCGGGGACTAGAATCATCCCAGGGGCCTAAAACCACCTAAGATTACTTTTTAGAAAGTAAAAAGATAGAACATTAACATTATTGAAAATTAACATATTATTTCATGTGGTTTAGGTTTGCTATTCCACTTCCCATGTTTATTATGGCTTACTAACAGTTGGGGGTTGTGGTGAGAGATGAGTTTGATGAGATAGTGGGCAAAGACTAATCAGAAAGACCTGAGCCATCTGAAGATAAATGCTTGTAGAGAAATTACTTAGGTGAGCCTCAAATGAGGAGATTATTTGAGCTCTTGTGAAGGTGGGTTATTTAAGAAGCTTTCTGAAAATATATAGTGCCTTTATTTTAATTTGTCAGATTTTTGTTGTGATTGGTGTCATCTCTTTACTTCTCCTTTATTATTTCATCCCTTCCTTTCTCCTTTCTTCCTATCTCTCCATTTCCTTTTCGTTCTCTTTCAATGGTTACTTAAACATATTAAATTTCTGTAGGTTGTAGATGTATCCAAAGGAATTATTAATACAATTAAAGACCCAGATGCCAGAGGAAAAACCTTTGCCTTTGTTGGGTAAGTACCTAGAGTTTGACTTCAGTGAAAGAATCATAATTGTTTTAATGATGGAATCATAGTGGTTTATAATGACCGTCTTTCTAAACAACTCATTAATAATTTATTTGTTACAATTTTACAGTATCAGAATCTTTTGTAGGCTTACATTGAGAATTTGAGAGAATCTAAGAATCTTTTTTTAATAAATGATTCTTCTGTCATTAAACCTGAGGACAACTACCCTAGACTATTACCTTAGTAACCCTTTGGATCTATAGGTCCCTCATCTATCTGTTCAACATTTTTCAGGTCAGAAATATTCAGGGGAAAAAAATCATGTCTGTACTAAACATGTACCCTGTTTTTCCTTGTCATTATTCCCCAACCATTTACATAGCATTTGCATTGTTTTGGATATTATAAGTAGCCTAGAGATGATTTAAAGTACACAGATGATCAGTGCATAGGTTGTATGCAAATACTATGTCATGTCATGTAAGGGACTTGAGCATTCACAGATTTTGGTGTCAATTTGAGGGTCCTGGAACCAGTCCCCTGATTGTACTTTGGTCAGTGATCCTTAAAGTTGGCTTTGTTACTACTACCGTGATTTTTTTGTTTTTTAATATATAAAATGGTTTTGCCCATGAATTCTAAAACACACGACATTTTTTGGAGAGTGTCTATAGTTGTAAAACCAAATTAGTTTTGATAGATACAGTTAGTAGAGTGATCGTTTGTTCTGCTAGAGTGATCATTTGTTCTATGCTCTTTTTGTTCAAATTTGCTCTTAGAAATAACTGGGCACAGTTAAACTATGTGACTTATCTGAAATTATTAAATCATGTCACAGCTAGACCGCTTTGCTGAATTAACTAAAAGTTGAAAACTAAAAATCAGTCTACCAAGTTGAGACACAACTAAGTGGTCTATAAATTAATGATACCTGATATTCTATGAAAGGTTGGAATCTTATTCAACAATTAAATGACAGCCTGATTCCTAGAAATAGTTCTAAAGAAAATGACACTTTTCTCTCTAAGCTAGGAAGTGATAATATATATTCCCAGTATTCTGAATATATACATTGATAGATTTTACCATCATTATTAATTTAGATTAGTAATTTTTTTTCCTCTGTGCATGTATTATTTTTCCATGCCAACTAGCTGCTGTAAAATGTATCTTTTTAATTCCCCATTTGGTATATTACCATGCAACTATCCATATACTCTAGGAAAATTATTTACAAAAAATATATATTTATCCCAGGTTCCATAGAACACTAGACTCAGAAGACATCAGGCTTTCTTGAAGAGGGGTTAGGCTATGATTCCTAGCAACAAATGAACAGAAATGGTTCTGTGATCTTTTCTTGCTTACTGCTCAGTGGAAATAACTATGGATAAGTGGATATTTTTTCTCTTTATCTTTGCCCAGTCATTCTGCTGTCTTTGCTAAGCTCCAATATTTTATTTTTGTTTGGCATGATATTGGAATACTAGACATGTCAGTGTAGGATTTTTTCCTTAGGAATTTGTAGATATGCAGCATACATTCTTTTTTTTGGCCCCAGGCAAACACTATTTCTCTGATATTTTGAGGCCAAGAGAGTGGCATAAAACTTTAATTTTGCTCCTAAGTTTTTATATTATATTATAATCATATATCATATCATTGCTTCATTTATAATTCATTCATTAAATACCTATAGATACATGCACATATACAATGATAACTAATAAACAATAAAATCTCAAAGTACAAGATCAATATAGAAACGTAAATTTATTAGTAAATGAACTACTACAAGTAAAGAAAGAAAATTTTATTCATAACAACATCAAAAAGAATAAAATATTTAGGTATAAATTTAACAAGAGACATACAAGACCTGTACACTGAAAAGTACAAAACTCTGCTGAAGGAAATTAAAGAAAAACTTAATATGTGATAAGGCATCCCATATTCTTGGATTGGAAGAGTCAAAATTGTTTAGTGGCAGTTTTCCCCAAATTGTTCCATAGATTCAATTCAGTGCTTTCCTAATTCCAGCAGACTCTTTTTTTCTCCTAACTTTTTTGCCTGGATTATAGATTAAGGGAAGGCAGATAATTTGGTTTAAGTAAAATAAGGACTTTGCTTGGTGGGTGTAGTGGAGAAGGGGCTGGGGGACAGGGTTTACTGAGGATATTTGCAGAAAAATGGCTATGATGCTGAACCATGTAAGCTAAGTCTTGAAGGACATAGGCTTCCTTTTTCTGAGAGCAAGCACACTGAAGCTGGTTTCCTAGTTAATGGAATGCAAGCTACTTTAGAACAGCTGAAGAAGAAACATATTACTTATAGTTAGTTTACCCTTGATACCAGTTTTGTTTGCATCATAAAAGTTAGAAGTTGTTCTTGGTGTAATATGTGTTATGTCCTGCAGTGATCCTTGCAAATCTTTCTGGAATTTGAGGGAAGCTAGTTAAGGGCTTTTTGTATACTTTCCTTAGCTGATGCCAACATTTTCATTTTTTTCTTTTTGTAGGATATGTCATAATGATGAAGTTCTTTAAATTATCTTCATTTGTCTCATAGTTAATCATAGATTTTTCGAGGCAAAAGGGATTAAAAAATGAGTGAAGAGATGTTAAAATGTACAAGTTATGATAATTATTGAAGTTAGGTTTTACTAGTACAAAATGATTCAGATCAGTGGAATAGAACAGAAAGTCCAGAAATAATCCCAAATATATGTAAAAATGTAATGTGTGAGAAGGGTGACATTTCAATATATGATGTATTAGTCAGCTTTCTTTTGCTCTGACAGAAATATCTGACAAGAACAACTTAGAGGAAGAAAAGTTTATTTTGGCTCATGGTTTCAAAGGTTCAGTCCATGGTCAACTGTCTCCATTGCTGTGGGCCTGAGGTGAGGCAGAGCATTACGGCAGGAGGTCTTGGTGGAGGACAGCAGCTCAGTTCAGGGCCGTTAGGAAGCAGAGAGAAAGCAGAAGTGCCAAAATAATAACACCCAAAGCCTGCCCCTGGTGACTTGCTTTCTCTAGCCACACCCTACCTGCCTATAGTTACCACTCAGTTCATTCAAATTATTAATCCAGCAAATGAACTAATTTTTGGATTATGTTACAGCTCTCATGATCCAATATTGACCATTCAGAAGCACCTCAAATCCAAATCATAACATATGGAGAAAGGGTCAATTTAGTAAATGATTCAGTAAGTGTTGTTGAAGCAATTGCCTAACATCTTGGGGAAGATTTAATTACATCTTTACCTTATGTCATGTACAAAAATATGTCACAGAAGGAACTTAATTTGGCTTAAAAAAACCCAAAAGCATTAGACAAAATATGTGGAAATTTGTGTTGCTATAGAGGGATTTCTAAATGTGAAACCAAATCATAGAGGAAAAAAAATCAGTCAATTTTGATTAAATAAAATTTTTAAACTTTTATATGATACAAAGTACCAAAAACAACATTAAAAGGCATTAATACACACAATAAAAGATATTTCCAGCTGGGCAAGGTGACACATGCTCGTAATCACAGCTACTTGGGAGGCTGAGGCAGGAGGATCACAAGTTCAAAGCCAGCCTGGGTAACTTAGAGAAACCCAGTCTCAAAATAAAATTTAAAGTAAAGGGCTTAGGATATAGTTTGGTGGCATTCTTGCCTAGCATGTGTAGTACCCTGGATCCAATCCCAAATCACACATATACACAGAACCACAAAAAGGTATTTCCAGCTTTATCACTAGAACATAAAAAATTCTTATAAATCATTATTAGCAAAGAAAAGATATATGTGTAAATGGCCAAAAATAGATGAAGAAATCAAATCTTGTGTATTAACTGCCAATTAAAATACTGAAGTATCTTACTTACATAAGCAATATTATGTTTATTTTTTTTATGATTCAACTCATGTTTTTGAAGGGCAGCCTTATTATCACTTTATATAAATTGATAAGGCAGTTTAGAAATAATCAATAAAAGCCTTAAGATTTCAAAATATGGTTTGACCCTGTTCCACATTAGAAATGTAATCTAAATATATAATATGGATTCAGACAAATGTTTACTATAAGAATGTTTATTGAAACATTATTTTATAAAAAAGATTTTTATTAGCCTAAATAGTCCCCAAATGGGAATTGGTAAAATAGATTATATGCAGTGAAATGTGTGTCATCATTAAAGATGCACTAGAATAGTTAATAACACAGAAAGAAGATTGTGGTGTAATGTTTAAAACACAGGATGTATTGTATAATCTTACATTATACAATACATCTTACATTGTGAAAGGAGGTGATATGTATATATGTAAGAGGATGATGAAAAGGCTATCTATATCAAATACATTAACTTTATCTTTGGTAATGGGATTATGGATGATTTTTCTTTGTGTTAATCTATATTGGCTATAGTGCTTATGTTTTTTTTTTTTTTTTTGTTACCAGGGATTGAACTCAGGGGCACTCAACCACTGAGCAACATCCCCAGCCCTGTTTTGTATTTTATTTAGAGACAGGGTCTCACTGAGTTGCTTAGCGCCTCGCTTTTGCTGAGGCTGGCTTTGAACTCATGATCCTCCTGTCTTAGCCTCCCGAGCTGCTAGGATTACAGGTGTGCCTCACTGTGCCTAGCCATGCTGTTTTAAGAAAAATGTTTTTTTGTTAAATTAAAAAACTTGTGAAAGCAAATAATTTGAAGAACTGTGTTTGCTTTTTCTAGGCCCAATCGGTACCTCCTCTTTGACCTGGTGCAGTATGTCTTTGCTGTGGCTCACAGACCCTTTCTCCCCTATCCCTTGCCACGTTTTGCCTATCGGTAAGTAAAGTGCTTTTAGGCACCATCTGAAAAAGCTAACTCCATACACTTATTCCTAACTGCCACCCTAGGGTAATAGGGAGTGTGTTCTATACAGTGAAGGGTCAGTCTCTGAACTTCACAGGAAGTACTTCTGGTGTTATGACATTAGCCTAGGGAAGAATCAAGGTATTTAAGAAAGAGAAATATAGATTAGCATAGATGAAATAAACAGTGTTTGTTGGGATGTTCTTCATAGTCTTCATTAAAAAAACCACTGGGTTTTAATTTGGGTAAGTGTCCTTCTTGACAGACTGTAAGGGAGCAATCAAATTTCTCTCTCATACTGCTCTCTCAGAGGTGGGAAAAGTTCCTCTTTTCCTTAAACTCTTTTGATCAAATCTTTGGGGGAGAGGAGCCATGCTGATTCAGAGCTGGTTCTGTGGTTGCCTTCTCTTCTTTTCCTGCTTCTAGTTCAGTTCTTCCCTTTGTGTGTTTAAAGTCTTGCACTCCTCATGTCACACCATAGTGGTCAGATCAAGGAGATTTTCACATCTAGTTTGCCAGAGGTTGATTAGTAAGCCAGCTTGTCAATTTACTCTTTCATTCCTTTGTTCAACATATATTCACTCAACACATATTTAATGAATTCCTACCATCTTAAGCAGTGTACTAGTTACTCAGATGTTACAGTCAACCCTCACAAAGCTTATGGTCTACAGGGTTATTAGAAAAATAGACAAGGAGACTAGTGGTGCAGCTCAGTGGGAGGTGCATGATGAGGTCCTAGGTTTCATCCCCAGTACTGCCCCACTGTACCCCCAAAAGAAAAGAAAAACAGAGTGCAGTATTTGTCAAGAGTGTTCTGTTTCCTGGTTGTTTTCTTCATCTAATAATACTCTTAATGACTCTATAAAATAGGTAGGGGAAATGTGTAGAGGGAGTGAAGGAGGAGTCCGCAGAAGCCTGGAGAATATTCCCATTAAAGAACCTTCAGAGTATGAGAAACTTACCCAGCAGCTCAAAGAGAGGGATCAGTTAAGTGGCAAGTGAAAAGAATTTGGAAGCCTAGATACCAAAGGGAAGGGAGGTTTTAAGAAGATGAATGCTCCAAGAAAGAGGACATTGCTGTTTTGTTTACATCTGTATCTCCAGCACCAGAAACTGTGCCTAGCATAAAGAAGGTACTCTCTTAATATTTGCTCACTGAAATGCTCCAGATAATTCAAATACGATAAAGGACCAAAAGATACCCATGGCAGCATCAGTGTGATGGAGGGGCTAAAACCAGATTATAGCAAGGTACTTTTGTGGTTGTACATAAAATTGAGAGTTAAAGACAGAAATTGCGTGTGCATGTGGTATGACCCACTGAGGACATCAAAATAGAGACCAGAGGAGATATTAGCATAGAACCAGTGCATAGGGAGTTGGAAGCTTGTAAGGGGTTTAATTTTTATTTAAGTTACATTAGCCTAGTAAAGAATTTTTTCTGCCATTGGGACAGGTAGGCTGGAATCCGAGATTTTTATTTGTTGCCAAAGAAATTCTGAGCAACCTTCAACTTCCTTTTTTACTTCTTATTCCATCCATGGAAATGGTGTTTTGCAATCTCTTAAAAGCTGTGAGGTGTGGTGTGGTATTATACACCTGTAATCCCAGCAGTTCAGGAGACTGAGGCAGGAGGTTTGGGCCTAGCTTTGGCAGTGTAGCAAAGCCCTAAGTCACTAACTAAGACTCTGTCTCGAAATTTAAGAATTTAAAAAATGGGTTGGAGATGTAGCTCAGTAGTAGAGTGCCCCTGGGGTCAATCTCCAGTATCAAGCAAACAAAAAAATTGTGCGGCTAGTTGAAACCGCACTGTCCTGAAGATGCCACTGATGGGAACTTCAGTGGCAGGTTAGGAGAACCCTCAGTGTCATTAGGGCTGAAGAGCCAGGAGCTCTGGTTTTTATATCCTTTCTTGATTTGAGTTATAGACCTTAGGCTTCTTTTCTAAATTTTTTGTTTCCAGGGCCTCTCCTTTTAGGAATTAAGTTTTATATTTTACACACTACGTCTTTAACAGTAGCATATTTGAATGAGAATTAGATTAGATTGAATTTCACAGACTTGATTGAATGCTGTATCTTTTTTGTTTTCTTTGTTGTTCATTGGTAATATGTTATTTTAGTTTTCAGTTGTTAAAATCTATTGTCTCTTTGGAGAATAGGGTGTGCCCTCAGTTCTAGCAGTCAGCTGGGTTTTCTTGAAAGGAAATAGGGACTCAAAAGCAGAGTTAGCCTTATAAGTGGTAGAGCCAGGAGTGTTCATTATTTTCTTAAATTAAAAAAAAAAAAATCAATGAATTTCTGCTTCTCCAGAAGCCCCTCTTCCTGTAGGTCTTACAGGGTAGCTTAAATATTGGGCATAGAAATGTTTATCACATGTTATTTCTTTTTCCAGATGGATAGCAAGACTCTTTGAAATAAGCCCATTTGAGCCCTGGACAACGAGGGATAAAGTGGAACGGGTGAGTGTGCCCAGGCACATGCTGGGCTGAGAGCTGCAGACGGGGAAGTGAGAATTTACTTTTATTGGCCCACTGGGAACATTGCCATAATTCTGTCTGATACTCTTTCTGGCTGAGCTCAGCCCCTCTATTCATGCATGAAAATTCATTCATTCTCATCCTGCTCCATTGTCTTCTCTCTGATACTATCAGTTTTTCTTTCTCACTGGATCATTTCCATCAGCATATGGACATATCTAATACCCCACTCCTTATTAAAGGCCAGACCCTCTCTTCCTCACATGTCCGTTTTAGCCACTTTCCTGTTTGCCTTTTTACCTCTTAAGCTCAAAGAGCACTCTTTACCTTCTTTTCACAGCTTCTTAATCATTCTTTAAGCCTTTTCCGGCTTTTATTCTCTTCTCTGCCTAAACCTGCTCTTTCCAACGGCACCTATATTGTCCACACCACCAAATCCAATAGTCAGTTCTCTGACCTCATCTCACTCCATCTGTGAACACGTTTATCAGAGGGGACCCTTCCCTCCATTTGGAAACTCTTACATGCATTCTGGCCCAGTTCATGTTCTCTTGCTTTTTGTTCTCTTACTGAGTTGTGCTTTCAGAGCTGTCTTTCTGCCTCACCTGCCCTCACCTGCTTCTGTGTAATGGGGGATCTACAGGCTCTGTCCTTGTGCCTTTCTTTTCTATCTTTACTCATTTTGTAGATGTTGCTCACCTCATCTCAAGCACCAGTTGCTGGCTGTTAAGGTCATGGCTGTAATTTTATCTCTAGTCCTGAATTTCCCCCTGAACTTTTTAGAATCTTAAATAGTTAGATATAAAACTATTTATATTAAATTTTCTGAAACATAACTCCATAAATATAACTGCAAACCTGCTTCTTTCCTAGGTTTCTCATGTCAATAATAGTACTACTCTCCATTGCTTATGCCAAAAATCTAGTAACCCCCTTGAGTCCTTTCCCAAGTTCTAGATTTAAATGAGCACTATCAATAGAACTTGCTGCATGATGGAAATGTTCTGTTTCTAGTAATATGTAGCCACTGGCCACATGTGGCTATTGAGCACCTAATAATGCTGCTGCTATGACCACAGGAATGAAATTTGAATTTTAATTAATTTAAATTTAAAGCACCACATTTGGCAAGTGGCTTACTGTACTGGATCTCAGAACTCAGCAACCCTCAGCAACTCTCAAAAGTAGATGCCAGATCTAGTGCTCTTCCCTAGTCCCCCTGCCTTTTATTATGAAAATGTTTATAATAATATTGGAAGCTTTTAATTTATAAAAAAGCAGATTGTATAATTATCTCTACCACTCTAATCCATCAGACAACATTTCTTCCTCTCTTAGCTAGCTTCTTGCTACTGTTGCCACTACATTTGTCCTGCAGTGTGCTAAATTCCAAAGCTCTGGCTCTTTTGTCTCCTGCACTCATCTAACTCATTGATCATTTGCCCACTGTGTGTACAAGTGCTTATAGGGAGGATGCCAAGTAAAATAAAAATCCTATAGACTAGTTCTACCCCAGAAATGCTGCAGACCTTGCACTGATGAGAAGCAGCTAAATTGTTGCCTGAATGTTACCTAGAAGCTAAAATGTACAGCAGATGAGAAAATAGTCATCAGGGAACGCATGTGAATGGGCAACTCATTCTCCCTTTTGAGGGCTATGTCTGGAGGTTGAGATCATTTCCGGGATGTCCCTTCTATATTGACACACTGGGCAAGAGACTTGATTGACACTAACATCCCTCTTATATTGACAGTTGAGAAGATGTAGTTGCAGTGGACAGAAGGGATTTTGGATTTGGTTTGGAGATTACCTTACAGCACTTAGTAAAATAATTTTACGTTTGGGGGTGGTTAGGATGAGGGATTGATGCTGACCTAGATGAAGACTGGTTCTATTTCAGGGCCTTGGGATAAGCTGGGACTTTCCATTTCATTCTCCTTTCCTAAACAGGATGGGTTTGGTTTTTAACTTTACAGTGAGCATTACACAACCAGGTGAGTATAGTTGGAGCAAAAAAGTTTAATGGGTTATCTCTTACTGGGCAAGGAATAAATTCTTGCGATCTCCTTGATTAGAAAGTTCTGAGACCTCGCTCAGAACTTGCACAAGAGAGAACTGGGAGGTGGATATGTTCTTCTTTATTTTTTTATGTTTTTATTTTTATTAGTTGCTCAAGACAATACAGTGTTCTTGACATATCATACATTTGATTCAAATGGGGTATGAATTCTCATTTTTCCACCTCCAATTTTATTCCTGAGCCTTCCTGTTAAACCACCTCGACTAACGTGATGACTGGTGCTTCCATACACTAGATTTAGTTCTGTTTACATCTGTATGAAGACCAGGTCCAATGCTAATGTCCTATGCTTGTGCATAGTGCTGGGTACTTTTATCTGATATTTGGTGATCTTCCCTTTTTCACCCCATAAGCCCTCTTTCTGTGTTCTGTATTTTAGTGAGTTCCAATAATCAAAAATTACCACATTCTTTGAAAACACTCTCAGTAATGAGACTCAGGCCAGCTTAAGTATTCAAATGTTTGCTAGGGTAGCACTTTGTGTTCTTGGCCACTTTTCAGCATTCTCTATGGTCCTTTGTTTATTCAAAGATACACATCACAGACATGACATTGCCTCATCTGCCTGGCTTAGAAGACCTTGGTATTCAGGCATCTCCGCTGGAACTCAAGGCCATTGAAGTGCTGCGGCGTCATCGCACTTATCGCTGGCTGTCTTCTGAAATTGAGGATGTGAAACCTGCCAAGACTGTCAACGTTTAGTGCCCCTTGAACAGCCTTGATTTCTGGTGTCATTTGGATCACCTGGCTAGTAAGCAACTTACATTCTTTAGAGGATCCTGTACATAGTGAATAAGATCCTTCTATTAAACATCCAGGAGTAAATTCTGCAGTGTTTTCTGTCTTGATTTATACAATAAGAAATCCCAGCCATTTAAAACTTGAGTATAGTTTTCTTTAAATATATATAACAGTGACATTGTATATCATTTATCCTCTGAAATGTTGGAGGATTTGAATTCCCTCCTGTTGAACCACTTCTAGCATATGTTTTAGAAGACTTAGTTTCCCTCTTCATTGCCAAAATATTGATGATCCCAGAGGATATATGACTGACTTTTAGTTTCCAAATTAAATGGGGTGTATGCAGTGTCCCTTAAGAATCTGAATTTATTCATGCTAAGATATTTTTAAATTTTATTTTAAAGGTGTTTATACATTTAGGGGGGGGAAAACCAGTATGTGTATTTAACAACCTTGTCTATAGACATGGATTCTTAAACTCTTAAGAGTAGATCTTGGATCTATGCTATCTGAGGCCCCCACCCATGCTGTTAGGAACACTTTCAGATTATTTCAGACACTTGGGTATAGACAGATTCCTTTTCAATGCAAAGAGATGCTTCATCCTGTTGTTAGTGATGCTGACTCATACAAAATAGAACTTTTTGCATAATTTGTTAATATTGCAGCCAAGATCCAAGTGAATGATTGGTTTAGCATTGGCAAATCCCTCAGCATATTATGGTTAAAAACTTCCATGATTTGTGGCAAAGTCTGTACATCATCCTAAGGGACCCAAGGTTTGTCACTGTTCACTGGATTTCAGTTCCCTGATCTGTATGCCAGGAAGGTCGGTAAAAACCCTGTCCAGTTATAGTAATTTACAGAGGAAGGTACGTGAATGTTGAAGGGGAGTTTTCCATCTGTCCTCTCTGCATGTTCCAGAATTGTTTTGTCCTTAAGTGAGCAAGAGTGTGCTCCTTGGATCAGCAGCATCAGTATCACCTGGGAACTCATTAAAAGTGAAGACTCCTAGGCCTTATCCCAGACCTGTTGAATCTGAACGTGTATTTTAACCAGGCTCCTAGAAGGTCTGTGTGCACATTAAAATGTGAACAGCACTGCTGTCCAGCAGAGGTTCTACAGAGATCAGTGTGCTTCCTGTTACTAATCCAGGTTGATTTTCAGCTCCACCCCAGGCCCACTGAGTCAGAACCTTGGGAAGGAGGGCCCTGGAATTTTATTTTTATTGTCATGCACACTAATATGTGAGAATCAGCATATTAGGGAAAGGAGACCAACTCCAGCTTTATATATTTTTCTTCAGAATAGATATTTCTTTTTATTTTGGATAATTCTCCTGTTGGCCATAAGCTGATCAGTAGGCACAAACAGGCAGATTTGATTTGAAAGAACTTCTGCAATAGTAAATAGTAATTCTGTAATGTACAAAATACTTACTTTTTTCTAGCAATGCTATTTCTCATTTATTTTTATCATAATTTATGATGCTATGTATTTTTTTTCTCTAAGACTGTAATTCAACCAGGATATTTTTTCTTAAGTCATGGTTACTGTAATCTCTCTGCACATGTAATCAAAATATAATATAATGCCTTATCTTATAAAAGAAAGGAAAAATACACAATTAAGATAGTAAGGGTTTTTGTTTTGTTTTGGTGGTGCTGGGGATCAAACCGAGGGCCTTGTGCATGCAAGGCAAGCACACTACCAACTGAGCTATGTACCCAACCTAAGACAGTAAGTTAAACAAAACATTAAAGGAAAGTAATATACAGCCTGATAACAGATGTGTGAGCACAGTGACATTGACAGCGAAATGAAGTTGCCAGTGGCTTGCATCCATCTGGGAACCACCATGGATGCTACACCAACAGATACAGACTAATTTGATGCAGGAGTTGGTGTGATTGGTCACTTTATACTGTGAGCTGCATTTTTTTTTTTTTCTCCTTGTATTGGCACTTTACTACCGAGACTTTGACTATTTTTATTTTGAGGCAGGGTTTAAGTTGCTGAGGATAGCCTCAAATTTGATCCTCTTGCCTCAACCTCCCAAGTTGCTGGGATTATAGGCATGTACCACTGTCTGTAATAGCCCACATTGCTATTTGAAAGTAATGTGGATTTCTGCAATAGTAAATGACTTCTTGTAAAGTTCAGAACAAAATATAATCCTTCCTAGATTTACACTCTTAGAAAACAAAGAATATATTAAGCCCATACCAAAAGACCTTTTATACCTGTAAAACAGATTTTAAGTTGGGATGACTATCAGTTGGTTTTTGAAAATCGTGTAACATGTGTTTCAGTTTTTTATTTTCATATTGTGACACCATGGTATTTTCACTCTTTCCAATTCCCTCCCATGGAATGCCTATAGTGTTCTTCAATCATTGTGATAATCAAATATTATACTCACAGATTTCCAAGGAGCTTATACCATTCCTTTTGGTAGGTAGGGCTATGATCTATGCCATGCAAAGGCATTATGCTATACTCTTTTTTTTTTAATGAAAATATGGAAATTTTAATAGAATGTTACTAATTTGGTTTAATAGCTTCTATATATGAAGGTGGATTGATTCATGCTGTACTCTTGTCTTGAGACTTGATTGGGATTAGGCAAGGCAACCATGGTTTAAAAGTCTAAAGCCATTTCACCAGAGGTTAGTAGTTCCCTGCCTATCTGCCTGTTATCCAGCACAGCACATAAAATCCTCTTTGGCTTTGCTGTCAGGTAGGCTGAGGGCACACTATGCTTTCCCACTTTATTTCTGATTCTCTTCCCTCATTTTTCAGTCATTACACATTTGAAGTTCAGAATACAAAAAACTACCATAGCATCTTTGTATCTGGATGCTAACTACAGATTGAAAGCATAAACTTGCTGTGCATAATTTGCCGTAAGTTAATACAATAACCAAATTTTTAATGGGTGGTTTTGCTTGGTTTCACTTCAAGACCAGTTAGTCCCTCTTATACTGTTCCTTGATCTGGGTTGTCCAGCCTTACTTATCCTCTCATACTTCTTCCTTAGACCAGTGCTAAAGATTTCTCTTTCATTTCCTTTGTCCCTGAGAAATCATTTTGGTTAGTTTGGGCTATCCAGTGTTAGACCTCAGCTCCAAATCAAAATGCCACACAGCTAACAGACACTGAAGGAAATATTCCCTGGACCTCCATAAATAAAATGTGAACCAGGCTTTCCTAATCACTTCAATTGAAGCCAAACCCCCTTCTCCTTCATTGCTTATCTCCTTTCTTCCGGAATCTTCATGTTTTCTGTCTTTTAAGGAATACCTGGCTTTTTAATTTTTCCTCACATGTCCAGGAATCTCCACCTGTATCTTGGATCCGATATCTTGGATCCGATATCCTGGATCCTTAAGCTGGTTAATTATCCACTTGGAACAATTCACATCCATGTCTCTAGCATTACATGTTGTCATTTCAGATCAAATGATGCTGTCACAAGCCCCACTACTAAGGGATTTCATCTATTCAACCAACAAGGTAAGGGTTAAGGGAAGGAGTAACCCTGGAATCAGAGAACCTGGAATTAAGCTCAGTGCTCCAACACTTGTCTGTGAACTTGGGAATTTTTGAAACTTTCTGGGTCATTGCTGTTCCTTCCCTCAACTATAAATGGGTTGTGGTGAGGATTCCTTGAGATTATAAAGTCCTATCACAGTGCCTGGCCTATAGTACTCACTAAATATTAGCTGCTGATATCATGAGTGACCTGCCTACTCTTCTGGCCATTCTTGTACTAGGTAATAAGGAAGAAGATAGCACTTCTGTTGCTCAATAAATTTTTAGTTTAATTGGCAGAAAAGTGATATCAAGTCATTGTATCTCATACAGAATTTTAGAATTCCAGAAGGGCAATTAATCAGTACAGAATTTTTCAAATTATGTAATTTATTAAAGTAATAAAACTAAGTTTTTGTTTTGTTTGGTTCTGAGCATTGAACCCAGGGGCACTTTACCACTGAGCCATATCCCCAGCCCTTTTTACATTTTATTTTGAGACAGGGTCTCACTAAGTTGCTTAGGTCCTCACTAAATTGAGGCTGGCTTTGAACTTGCAGTCCTCCTGCCTCAGCCTTCCTAGCTGCTGGGATGGCAGGCATGCACCACTGCACCTGGCAGTAAAACTAATTTTTAAGCTTTTAAATTCAACCCACAATTTAATTATGTATAAATCTAGTGGATTCAGTAATTGCTTTTAAGGGGTTCTTGTAATTGAACTACTTAAATTTCTTTGGATGTTTTAAACTGTACTTTTAAATTTAATTCTTTTTTTAAGCTTTGCAGCTGTCTAATATACAAAACTTTGTTAAGCACTTAAAAATTCTAATAAGATTGATAAAATAGCTGTATAGGTAGTGATTGTAAAGTCTGGCAATCATGATGCTATTTATAAACTTACTATAATTCTCACACATTTCAACTTAAAAATCAAAGTCTAAGTTAAAAATACATATATTGGAATCACTAAATGAATTTGTTAGACTCTAAAATGCAAAATTCTTAATTATTACAAATACTTTAAATGCCAGTTTTCACAGTTTATCCCCAGATTTTACATAAAATATTTTTTAAAAAGCTTGAATTACTACATTCTCTATACTTACATTTTAAGAGTTTCTGAGGTTGGAGACCTTTATTAACTATCTTAGTCCATTCCTATTGCTATAACAAAATGTTAGGAAGGAAATAAGGGACACCAAGATGGCAGAGACAGGGTATTAAAAAGAAGTTGTTGGAAAGCAAGACAGAGAGGAGTCCTGTCCCTATTTACAACAAATCCCATTACCATGACAACTCCTTCTTCAGGTTTAAATTTTAAAATGACCAATAGAAGTAAAGTGGGCAGTATTCTAATTAGGTTTCTAAAGTAACCAATGGGGGATGGGGGGTAGAAAAATATTCTAATTGGGTATCATAAGATAACCAATGGGAGAAAATGGGATAAGGTTCAATCAGGTTCTTGTAGGGAAGAGACACCCCATAGTTCAGGTTATAGGACCCTGATTTCCAGACATTGCGGCCTTGAGAGCGCTCCCCTTGCGCATGCCCGCCTCTCTCTCTCTCTCTCTCTCTCTCACACACACACACACACACACACACACACACACACACACACACATCATTCTGTTCTACCTAATGGAGTGCTATCTTCACCTTCAGTAAATCTGTTACTTCCGTGTGTCTCATTCAATTCTTTTTTTGGAACATCAAGGACCTAGACTTCTACTGTACATTCCAATGGTAACCAAAATACTTTAGACTGGTAATTTATGAGTAGTAGAAATCTATTTTTCATCATTCTGGAGATTGGAAAATCTGAGATGAAGTTGCCAGCAGATTTAATATTGGTGAGGGTTGCTCTGCTTCAATGGCACTTTCTTTCTCTGTCTTCACATAGAGAAAGAGGGGCAGAAGAGCAAATTGTGCCTGGGTTTGCCCTTCCGCCTCTTTTATAAGGATACTAATCTCACTCATGAAGGCAGAGTTCTTAGGACCTAATAACCTCCTAAGGCCCAAAGCCCCATAGAACTCTTGTTGTTATTGCCTTAGAGATTAAGTTTTGATATAAATTTTGGAGGGACACAAATATTCAATTATAGCACAAAAAAAAAAAAAAAAAAAAAGAAAGAAAGAAAAAGAAAAAATTACCATCCCAAGTGAGTTGGGATTCTCTTCCCAGTGAGGGGGAATTACATACACAGGTTACTATTAGCCAGGTATAAGATGTGGGACACATATCCAGGGTGATTCTCTTAATCATAAAGAATGTGAACTGATTTTCCAATTATAGGTGCCATTCCTATAGGGATTTCAAGCTGTGCCCTCCTAGAGGTATGTTTGGAACCCATATCCTCTGGATTCGGATTCCACATCACCTGATCCTCAAGGCTGCTTTGAGCCTGCAGGACTGTGAACTACCAGATTATTCCATTTCTTTGATCATTGCCATACACTCGTTATTAAACCTAGATAATTCCACAAATCATTTACCTTCTGATTCTATTCTTAAATTCCTGTCATGTTCTCTTTATCTCAAATTCACCTCACACACTCTCCAACCTAATGGCAAATGTAAGTTTGATTATGGGAGCTTACATGGAAATATATACAATTTCATTCTGAGAATATAAGGAAAAGTGCATCTCTCAAAGGGTCAGGGGAAATGCCACATTAGATGGATTTTTAAAGCTGAGTCTTGAGGCTAACCAGGGGAAGCGTATCTGTGTGTGTGTGTGTGTGTGTGTACATATGAAAGACCCATCTTTGAACAAGGGGGAGAACAAAATGAACAAATGCCCTGAGGAATGACTGAATATGTGATTATCAGTGGGAGGCAGTCCGTGTGCTGGGAGAGGACAGGATTAAGGGGTATAACCCTTATCTTGTAGATAATGCAGTGTGATTAAGCTGGTGAACTGCTCAGATTTGGCTTCTAATATGAGCTCTCACTTCCTAGATGTGAGAGTTGTCAATTCACCTAACCTTTCTTTCTCAGCCTCAATTTCCTTGTCTAAAATGGGGATGATAATAACTACATCACAGGATTGTGGTGAGGAATTAAATGAGATAAGGCATGTAAAATGTTGAGCCTGGCACATGGTCAGCACCAAGTCCATGTGAGCATCTATTCTGTTTTGAGTCCATATATTTCCCCCCCCCAGATTTAATAATAATGAAACAGTTGCCATCCTTGAGGGAGGACTCCTGTTTCCTAAAGGATGAAAACAGAACTTAGGGAAAGTAAATTACCTACCCAACAATAAATAACTGAGTGAGTTTTCTGATCTTTATCTATCTGATGGCTTGCCACGCATGGTGGCACACACCTGTAATCGCAGCAACTCAGGAGGCTTAAACAAGAGGATCACAAGTTCAAAGCCAGCCTCAGCAACTTAATTAGGCCCTAAGCAAGTTAGCAAGACCCTGTCTCATAAAAGGAATGGGGGATGTGTCTCAGTAGTCAAGAGCTCTTGGGTTCAAACTCCAGTACCAAAAAAACCAAACCAAAAGAAAGGCTTGTTCCAGGAAGGAGTTAAGGATTTAGCTCAGGAGAAAGACATGGTCAGATTTACATTTCAGAAGGTCATGGAGTGAAGGAGAAGTGGAGTGGAGTTAAAGACATGTTTGAAGAAACCTTTGGTGTGAAGGAAAGACCCGAGAGAGAAAATGAAAATAAGAGCTCTCAGTCATAAAGTCTGAGGATGTCAAAAGTAAAACAAACCCAGACTTTGTGGGAAGAGACTTATTTGAAAAGATATTGCAAGGAAGAAAATGGGACTATTATAGTAGAAGAGAAAGACCAGGAAGAAGTCAGAATGCAACTCTGCTGAAGCAAAGGGTGGTAGGCTGTTAAAGGATGGGTGAGCAAATGGGAAAGGCCTGGAAGACGTGAGGTCACATGAATTCTGTAATGGTAAAGGGAGGTGACAGGCCATATGAATGGCTTTATCCTAAGGAAAAATAAACTGCTCTTTATAATAAGTTGTTCTGCAGATGGGAGCAAAGTGTGCACCAGAGTTAGGGGTGAAGTTGGGAGATAAGGGTGCTGTTCCTTTTGATGATTACACTCTGAAAGAGGAGTCCAAGGTTCTTGAGAGAGTCATTGTTGGGTTGTAAAAGGGTCAAAAAGCTGGGAGAAGGCTGAGGTTGCAGCTCAGTGGTAGAGCACTTGCCTGGCATGTGTGAGGCACTGAGTTTGAGTCACAGCACCATGTATAAATAAGTAAATAAAATAAAAGTCCATCAACAACTAAAAAATATTTTTTAAAAAAAGAAGCTGGGAGAAGATTTATATGTCAAAGAGGCAAAGAAAGAATTTTAAGTTACTGATTTTCCAAAGAAAATGATATATAAAAAATGGGAAGTTGGGGTCTAATGTCAGGAAGAACTTTAGACAATTTGATTAGGTTGAAGGGAATGTTAAGGCTTATGGCTGTCTTGGTTAGGAGGACTCGAAGTTTAAGTTCCTTGACGTGAGCAGGAAGTGATGCTGATAGAGAGGGAGGGCCACTGTTGGGGTGCCTGTTTCTGGAGCAAGTGTAAGGAATAAAAACCCAACACAGATGGGCAATTAGCCTCAAACACCAGGATAGTGTGGGAAGATGGTAATAATAATATGACAACATATTAAACAAAACCTCCCCTGAGTATTTAAAATACAACTTTATTTTTCATTACTGTTTTCCTTTAAAATCTCTAAATGAGCCAGGCATTATGGAGACACCTGTAATCCCAGCTGCTTGGGAGGCTGAGGCAGAAGGATCTCAAGTTCAAAGCCAACCTCAGCAATTTAGCAAGACCTTAAGCAATTTAGTAAGACCTTGATTCAAAATTATAAATTTAAAAAGGGCTAGGGATGTGGCTCAGTGGTTAAGCACCCTTGGGTTCAATACCTGGCACCAAAAACAAAAACAAAAAACAAATTTCTATATGAGAATGTGAGGCACATGGGAGCAGGACTTTATACTTATTACATTCACTGCTGTGTCTCCAGACCCTAGAATAGTGCCAGGCATCTGTTGAATAAAGGAATGAACAAGGTGGCTGTAAGGAGCATCTGCCATAGATATGCTGGGACATGCTGCAATTCACTAAGTTGGTGGCCATAAGGATCAGCAGCCATTGAACTGCTTAGTCATGTCTGCTTGCAGTTGATAAAGAGCTGTAAGGGACACTAGCCATAGGCATGCTTAGCAATGACTGGTTACAATTGATAAGGGAGCACAGTTCCATGGACATGTGCAAAGAACATACCCAGTTGCAATTACATCACCTCACTGGACATAACCAATGGACATTAACTTTCACTCAATTCCAACTTGGAACTGTATTTAAATTGCTGGTTCTGCCACGTTGAAGAGTTTTGCTCCAAGGACATCAGTGAGACTGGCTGCCTTGCTGTCTCTCCCTGGACTGATTCCACCATTCCCTGACATTCAGCCATCAGCTGGAGAAAAGCACCAAAGACAACGTCTGCTCTTTGGCTATGAGAAGTCACGTAGCATCAGAGATATTTAGGGACTCACGGTTGCCCTAGGATTGTGTGATTTGCTTATAGTGTTTAATTAGTGTGCATTGAATGCTAGTTGGGGTGCTCCAGCACACCCAACACTTTTGCATTGATTGTTTAAATTTGATGATTGGTGTGATCGAATATACGCTTCCATTTAAAGACGATGGACTCCAAGTAATTATTAATAGCACTGCTTGTGACAGTGAGAAGATTCTTTGGATGCATCAAAGAAGAAAATAAAAATGGAGTAGCATTGGTTTGAGGCACTTAAAATGGATCCAGGAGCCACTATTTTAGATACACCCACACCTTTGACCTGGGCTGCAGACATGTGGCCCACCTCATATGCTCACAGGAAACCAAAGTTTTCTGAAAAAAAATTTGTGTTTGTGCTGGGTATTGGACCCAGCACTCTCACACTCTCTTAGAGTCCTTTTTACTATTAGTATTTTTAATTTGAAGATAAGCTCTTGCTAATTTGCTGAGACTGACCTCAAACTTGCTATCCTCCTGTCTCAGTCTCAAGCCCCTGAGATTAATCACCATGCCTAGCTCCTGAAATAATGTTGACTTGCTGACTTACAAGGAACTCCATTTCCCCAATTACTCAGAAGCCAAGGCTGTACCCATCCCCTTTCTGACAAGGCAGCTTAACTTTTGCCAGCACCAATTATAATTTCTGACTAACAAGTGATGTAATTTCCAACTACCCTTATAGCTTAAAGCTATAAATACAGTTGCCTTTTTGTAAAACCTCAGAACACAATCCAAGGCCACCTAAATTTGCATTTCCCAGATTGCAATCCTAATTAGCCCCAAATAAATGTAAATTTTCTTTGTTCTCAACCAGATTAAATTTTATTCTTTTCAATAGATGAACACTTCATCTGACTCTAAATTGTTTTGGCCTTGTTCAAGTAATAACAATTTCAATTCTATAAAAAATAGTTATATAGACTCAATTTGATAATCAGGATGCCAATCTCATGTTAATAATGAAAACTTTAGCTTGGTAGCCTTAAATCTCCTCTGTGTCCCCATCTGGGCTCCAAGAAAACCATGTGTTTGGCTACTTTTCTGGGTTTTCATTTATTTTCCTCCCCTGCTTCCCAACTGAGATTCTCTTCTCTCCAACAGAAATGGGGCTAAGGGTGAGAAGAAGTTAAGGTGGAAAAGGGCAGTCTTATGGGGCAAGAGTCTTGGTGGACAGCAGACTGCCTTCTTAGCAAGAGGTGTTTAAAGCTGATCTTCTGGGAGAAAGTGATGATGATTGGAAAGGTAATTGAAGCTATAGAAGTAGATCAGTATCATATTAATAAATTGATAATATTGATAATATCAGTGTAATAATGATATTATCATTGATAATATCAGTGATAATAATCAGTGTCATATTAATAAATTGATAATAAATCGAGAAAGTGTCATATTAATAAAACATCATCCATTAACATTTCAGCGTGAATGTAAGTAGCTATGTCACAGGAGAGTGGGAACTGAAACTCCCAACTGTGGTTCTTGTGTTCCAACAAAAGAAAATTTAAAGTCAGACACCAAAAATCATGCAGGAGAACTTTATTAGGAGTGAAAGTAAAGTAAAAGCAAAGTGAGTCTCAAGCACAGAGCACTCTCAAGAGAGAGTGAGCTGGGTGCGGTGGGGCAGGCCTGTAATCTCAGTGGCTCAGGAGGCTGAGGCAGGAGGATCCTGAGTTCAAAGCCAGCCTCAGCAAACATGAGGCACTAAGCAATTCAGTGAGACCCTGTCTTTAAAATAAAATACAAAATAGGGCTGAGGATGTGACTCAGTGGTTGCATGTCCTGAATTCAATCCTGTTACCAAAAAAAAAAGTGTGAGCCATCTCACGAACAGAGAATGACGGAGGAGATAATGCTGCCTCCAAATTTATTACTGTTTCATGTTTACCAGGGGAACTGGGGACCACTTTCAGCAATCTTCACCAACCAGGTGTTCAATTCCTCTTTCTCATATGGGATGATGTACTTTTTGACCTTAGTTGGTCCTCTCTGGAACTATCATGGTGGCCACATGTGTAGGGAGCTTCATCTGTAAGTCAATCTCATGTCAATGTGGGCACCAGGGTCAGTAGCCTGTCGGAAGTGATCTTAGTGTGCCTCCACTACCAAAGAAATCTTCCTTCCCAGACAAGTGGAGACAACCATAGCCATAATTCCTAGCTTCACACCAACCTCCATGGACCCTGTCGAGAGTTCATTAATCTTTTAAACATATTTCCCAATTAGCTCCCTTTGCTTCTGTTTATTTTCTACAAATTAACTACCCCTTTTCTACAAATTAAATTTGCTTTCTCATCCACTTTGAAAGTAGTTTTAAGAAGACCCTAAAATAACTAAAGGACCTTTATGACCTTGCCATGCATTTCACTGTTCATTGCTAGCTACTTCCTAACAGTCACACCTCACTGACAAGGACCTGAATGACCAAATAGGGATTGGTTTATGGAGGTAGCTTGGGTGGGGAATTGAATGGAGGCAGTTATAAGAAACTGGAACCAAAAGAGGACAGACAGATGGGAGTGGTGAGAACAGGAAGTTAGGGGGATATTTTTATAAGATGGATCCACTGTGCAGACCCCCACATGCTTTCTTTTCCAAGAAGCAATTTACCTGCAGTCCTGCCTGACCACAGTGGACAGGATATATCACTTTCCTCAACAAACTACTGGTTATCTAAAGGAGAAATGCAAGCCTGAAATAAAGTTGTCAACAGGAATCCAAGTTACTCTGAAGGGGGGAGACTTTTTGTGACCCTTTTCACAGACCAGCTCTCAGAACTCAGGGAGATGAAGATAATTGAAATTAGAACCGGTCGACATGGGCCAAAATGACCTACAGTTGTCTTGGCAGTTGGGGACTTGAAAGTCTGATGTAATACTGCTGTTAGTCAAAACTTAAGAAGTGGACATAGGTTGGATTCTCTGGAAATTTCTCTGGGATGCTCAATAAAACTGGAGTGAAGGACAGGTTTTGTCCTGTTATGCTCAAATTCGGGATCCTCAAGAGACCACCAGAGACCAAGATGGATGTAAGCAGCAAAGAAGTGTTTATTGCAAGCTAGCTCGGTCCTCCATGCGCACACAGCAACAGGTGACGCCGAGAGGCCCCGAGCCCAGGGTTTGTAGCAGTTTTATACACTGTTTGGGGAAGGCAGGGACTTCACATACATCATAGCATCTCTTAGCAAATCTTCACACACCGTGGGAAAATCATAAAACAACTCTAAAACATGATTAGCACATTCACTGGCGGGAACAAGTTGGGCAGGGGTGATTGGTTACTATAAGAGGGGGATTCATTTGAACTGATTGGTTTAAGCCATGAGGGGAGTATGAGCTGAACTACATGGTTTCCCAACATATTATCAACCACCATAAACTACTGGGAGCATCATCCCAGTATTTTCTCTGTCTCATGCTTATTGGTGGTTGCTAGGGAGTTGCTATGGGTCCCCACCTAGCCTGACTGAGTCAGGGACACCTGCTGCTCAGATCTCTCCCCTTATTTACAGACAACTCAGCAGGGTGGCTCTCTGCCCAGGAGTGCTCTGTGGGTCTTTCCATGGACAAGGGTCACATCCCCTTCCTTGGACAGGCTTTGCTCTGAGGTAGAGGCTGGTTTTTCAGTCCCTCTCCTCTCTGAGAGGATCCTTTTTTTTTTTTCCCCCTTGAAAGTATCCCCTTTTCTCCTTTCTCAGAAAGGGGAACTCATGCCTGTTACTCTGAGCAACATGTCCCAAGAATCAGGCTTTGGAGGATGGGTCTTTGTGCTACCTCAGTTTCCCAGAAGCCCCCCGTCCTGTAACAGGATAAAGAAGTTGTAAAAGAATTTAGATGATCTAGTCCAACCTCTACATCTTATAATTGAAGAAACTTAAGAAAAACAAGATAAATGAAAGCCTTCTAGCATCCAGATGGGGAGAACAAATCCATTCAGAGATCAAGGAAGTTCATAACTAGGACAATAGAAAATAAAGTGTAGGGGGAAAACTGTGCATTGCTGGGAGTCTAGACTCCATATGAAAACACAATCTTCCTGGCATCTGATTCTGATTTTGTGGAAGTTATTTTACAACTCTGTGAGCTACAGACAACTGGTAGCAGTGCAAAATAATTCTTGCCTATAGAGATGTAGATCAATTTTGTTTAGTGGAGATTTGGCTAATTTCCCAGTTCTACCTCCCTGGGCACATTTATTTCGATGTTGCTGATCTTTGGATTTTTTTTTTTTTTTTTTTTTTACAATTGTAAATGCTCACCTTGATCCTCATTAAAGAGTTGCATAATATCTTTGTTGTGTGTTTCTTTTTATGTCTATTTGAGACTCCCAATTTTTACCTCCATTTCAAAATTACTCTAACAACAGGGATGACAGTGAACAAGGCGACCCACACCTGCTTGCTATAGGGGAAGTTGATCAATGTTACCAGATCGCCAATTGTTCAACAGAAGCTGAAAATCTAACTTTTGTGAATGTGTGAAACCTCTTATATTGGCAACTAATGAAAGCAATATAATGTGTGTTAAAGAAAACTCACTGGTTGTCAGATGTGGACAGTGGACTGTACCATACTTTGAGTTACTCCATGATGTATAGAACAGTAGTAGTGCATAACCCTGAGTTACTCCTTTTTATAAAATAGCAGTTTGCCTTGAGTTCCTACATTCTGAGTTTAAGTGCCAAGGTAGAACAATTCTGCACCTTTGATGTACAAGTAAACAATCACCATCTGCCTATCCAACCATAAGGCACAAATTTATTTATTTATTTATTCATTCATTCATTCATTTTAATAAATAGATTAATAAATCTAATAAATAATGACCACCTGTGAACTTACCAAATTAAATTAGAATAAATAAATAAATTAATTAAATTAAAATGAAAAAATAAATAAATCTAATAAATAATGACCACCTGTGAACTTACCAAATTAAATTAGAAGCACATGAATGCATGAGCATATCAACCCCATATTTGGAAAATCCAGCCCATGAGATTATCAAACACACTACAATGAAGAACTCCAATGAAGCAACCCTCTCACTCAAGACCCATAAAAAGAAGAGTAGCCCCAGACTGGTTGTGGCAGCACACACCAACCCATCATCAGACTGACTGGGAACAGGTCTGTCCCTGGACTTCAGCTCAGCTCTATCCTCCTGCTTGATGTTGCCCACCTTGAAACTGTCTGCTGAGGGAGTTTTGGCCTAGAATAAGTTCTGCACTCTGATAGCTCTGCACTCTGAACAAGTTCAGAGTTCATAATGTTATTTTACCGCCTGGTTTATGATCTTAATACCTGCAGTTGTCACCAGAGGAGGTCCTGGAAAGGGGAACTTTGACTTAGGGCGAGTGGGGCCTGTGATATTTGTGATGAAATGGAATTTCAGCCTGTGTCAGGAGAGGCACAAATATTGATTTAGGAAAGCGAGGAATATACATTCAAGGGAGAAAGTGGGTCATCTTGAGAGTGAGAGACAGCAACCTCTTGGTCTGGGAGTTAATATGTTCAGGGACAGTAGCTAGAGGCTGGACTAGAGGTGAAATTGAGGTTGAGTTAACACAATTTCATGCCAGTTTTTCTAACACTTGCACATTGCTTTTGTATCATGTTACTTTGAATCAAGTTTTTTTTTTTTTTTTTCGGGCAAGGATATGGACCAAGGGCATGAGTTAGGTTGCTTATGAATCGCTTGTTTTGCTTTCCAAATATTTAGTGGGTGTTTCCTACATTCCAACAGCTCATGGGTGCTCCTTTTTTGAGACTCAGTGTGTCTTTCTCTGAATCTCCACAGTCCTATCTCAGGGTGACTGTTTTGCTTTTGTATCTGCCTTCTGCTTTGCTCACAAGTGTAGCCTCCTAAAACTATATGGCCACCTTAACCCTTTCTTAGCCTTTCTGAAGCAAGTATAGAACACTGTGTAAACTGTGATGTGTGGTTTGAGTATTATAGATATTAATAATTGAGATTGGAATAAAAGAACCTGTGACTGTCTGGCTTATGACTACCAGGTGAACAATGAGTACTCGTGAACTGAAACCAATGAAAGTAATGTAATTTGTGAATTTATTGATATCCAATAAATTCAGACATTATTGTCAAGTAGTAGTTAGAAATGAATAGTGGAATGAGAGCCGATAATGTAGCAGGGTCAAGGGGTTTCTTTAAATTGCCTTGAAGGACCTCAAGGCCCCAGGCCCAACATTAGGAAATCTAACCCCTGGGCCCTGAAGCTGCAAGATGCTCCCTTATACAACCCCCATGTCAAGACCCCCTCCAGCACCACGTAGCATTTCAAGTCCTGCACAATGCTACCACAAGATGTTCCATATAGATAACCCTAACGGTCAAACTTGAGGATGCAGGTTTAAAAACAGGAACTAAAAGGATAGGATGCAGGTTTAAAATAGGAATTAAAAAGACAGGATGCCATTCTATGGTTTTCCCGAGAACAATAAGTTGAAAAACAAGTTTACCCCCTAGGTGACCCACTGACTGGATTCAAAAGGTCCAACAGGAAGACTGTCGCTGTGCTATGCTAAGAACTAACCCACTTATTCCCTATAAAAGATCTGTGCCCCAAAGCCTGGTGTGCCAGTTCACCGAAGCTCCGGCTGAGGTTTCGCTGAGCACCCGCAGGCGCCTGTGTATCAATAAACCGCCTCTTGCTTTTGCAGCCAGTGCCTCGTGCGTCTTTCTTGGACAGGGAATCGGCGGGTCTTTCATTTGGCGAGCCAGCCAGGAGAACTCCTGTAACCCCATCCGGATCCCTGCCCGAGGAACTCCCGACATCACTGGGAGGTAAGCTGGCCAGCTCAAACTTTCTGTCTTGTTGTCCTGTTGGCTATCTGTTCTTTGTTCCGTGCAGCGTCTGTAAGACTATATGATCCTAGGCATAGTCATTTAGTATTCTGAGGCAGTTCTGTAGTCGATTTGTATTCTGAGGCAGTTTGAGAAGGAGTTGACGAACTCGGACTTCTCCCCTGCCACCCTGGGAGACGTCCCAGGGATCAGAGGGGTCCATTTCTTTGGGGCCCCCGGTGTTTCCGAGGATTACACCATCTTTGTAGGCGACGGAGAAGTACAAACTTCTTCCAGGCCATCTGATTTTTTCGGTTTCCACCGAAGCCGCGCAGCGATCTCACTGTTTTGGTTTCGTTTTTGTGTCGTTGTGTCTGTCTCTCTATTTCCTCTCTGAGAATAACATGGGACAATCACTAACAACCCCTTTGAGCCTCACTCTAGATCATTGGCAAGACATTCAAGAGCGGGCAAACAACTTGTCCGTGGCAGTTAAGAAGAAAAAAATGGGTAACACGCTGTACCACGGAGTGGCCAATATTGGCCCACCCTCGGAGTTGAATGGCCCCCAGGAGAGTCCCTCCATCTCTCTCTCTAATCTGCAAAGTCAGAGATTGTCTTTCAGCCGGGGCCGCATGGCCATCCAGATCATGGCTTTTAACCTTTCAGGACCTCTGCGAATCTCCTCCTGCATGGGTGGGGTCTGCGCAGTCCGCCGGGAGGATTCCACCCGGCGGTATGGCGGATCTGTCCCGTCCCTGTTCCTCCCGGCCCCTCCACCCCAGGAAGCGAACGGGTCTTCCTGGAGTCGGGCTGCTTGGAAATGCAGCCCAAGGCGGATGATAAATTCCATCTAAGGCTGAATACTGAGACTAGGGAAGCAATGTTTTCTCCCCCCCCCCCCCCATAACCGGCTTGAGTGCAAATAGAGATGCCTGCTGGGGATTTAACAACTTTGACATCTTGCTTTGACTTTTCTCAAAGCCCTGTCCTCATTATTAAATTAGTGTTAATTGGCTTTAGAGATGGGAACCAAATTTTCAGTCACAAATTTTGACACTCTCAAGGGGACTTTTAAGGAGTTCCCACTCTGCTTTCTTGGGGAAGCCTAGCACTCGAAACAACTGCAAGCAGAGGATGGACTTTTTGGGAGCTGGCTACTAAAAAGTTAGAAAAAAAAAAAATGCCTAATGCCTAAGGTCAAACCAAACTGGAGGAACTGATCCTATGGGTGAAAGATAAGATTAAGGGACTCCCAGCAGCTGCCAGAGTCATTTAGCTCTGGGGAGTTCCCTGGGTCCTTATCTACATCTTAAGGATTAAGCCACCTCTGTTTACTTAAAAAGAAGGGACACTGAATGCAGTAAAGCCAGTCACGCTGAGACCCTTGATTTTACACCTATAGTTGCCCCTACGTGAAAACATCTGGTCCACTCATGGGAAAGTCTATGGTGCCACTGATAGGAGTCATAATTAAATGAAAGTTCAAAACCTGGAGAGATATTTTCTTATCTGGTTGTCTGATTGTTTCTTAAAGATAATCTAGGTTAAATGTGTGTCTAAAAAAATAATAATAATTTTTATTGTAACAATCTGGTATCTGAATGGGTTTCTAAAGCATTGCACTATCTTGCAGTTAAAAGTTGGGTTTAAGCAATTGTTTAGTTTGATTTCAGATAGTTCATGCTAGAAAACTTAAATACTTGGGATAAAAAAAAAAAAATAAAGAATTTCAATTTTGAACTGGGTAGCCTGAAGAGCAATTAAAACGTTGGTCTGGCTCATAAAAATGACATTAGATAATTAAATAGCAATAGTCTTAGAAATTTTCAAAGCTTAATTTCAGATATATATGGTAGTGTGTGGGCAAATTTAATGTAACTCAATGCTACTTTAGAAACTTCAGAACAAGCAAAGTGGTTTAGAGGTACCAAAGAAATTTCTTCTGATGGTAGAGATCCTATTTCCAGTTTTATGTGAACAAGTTTTTCTAATGTAAAAAGATATAAAAATTTAAATTTTAAAAATTGCTTCTTAAATTTGTATCATAATTTTCAACATCTAAACCTGGAAATATAACTTAAGGTTAAAATGCCTTAGGCCTAAAGTGTCTGCTCAAAATAGCAGTTCCTGTCCTCAAAATTAAGCTTATAAGTTTCTCTAGGTGTTCAAAAAGGCCCTAATGAAATGTTAACTCTGCTTAAATTTAAAAGTTTACAAGTATTGTTTCAAAATGTGAACAAAAAGAGGTTTATATAATTATGGTGTTATTAATGTGTTCATATCTTCCAGGTATACAAGTCTGTAAGGTAGAAGCTTCGAAAGAACATTATATCAAGCTGGTGTTCTAAAGTTGTATGGTAATTTTAGGTTAAAAAAAAAAAAAAAAAAGCATGTTAGAGATTCAAGTATATCATTTGTGTTCTATAACTGAACTCGTTATCAATAAGATATGTACAGTTCCATGTTACTTTCTACTCTGAGATACAATTTATGTATTTTTAAGTTAATGAGAGCCTAATCTATGTAAAGGTTTTATTGCAAAACACAAAAGTACATTAGTACTTTTCTATAAAAGGTTAAAAGCTTTCAGCCTTTAATTCATGTTTTAGGTATGATATTATGTTGTGTTAGCTAATGTTCATGTAAACTTGAACAACAATTTATGTAAACTTTGTAAAACGATCAGCTTCAGAACTATAGTACTTGAGATTTATAAAGAGCCCTGCCTTACTTGAGATAAGGCTCTGTCCTATCTCACTACATGTGAAAGTGGCTATAAAAAAAGTAAGCCAGATTTCAGTACAGTTAAAGTTGTGTCCAAAAATAGCTTTGTGCCAAGATTACTAGGATCTCAAACAGAAAATTATGATGTATAACCCTGCTAGAATTCAAGGTAGCTATTATATAAGCTAAATATGTTTCTACCCTAGTTAGTTTTGTTTTGTAGTTTACTTATAGATGGTTTAAGGATTGCCTGTTAATGTTTTAAAGAGGTATTGCTTTAAGAACACAACCTGGACCAACATAAGATAAGGAGTTATCACCTACAGGATAGAGAGATAAACATTAAAGCCCAGTGCTCTTAATATAAGGCTGTTAACTTATTTGCTGGATGTTTAAGATCAAGTTTTAAAATTAGTTAAATTAAAAGGGCCAAGAAAACCAATATTCGGCTCTTGCCCTCTGAGTCAGTCTGAATCAGGGAATAGGGGACTTCTCCAAAGGGCTCAGCAACTCTAGGCCACATAACCTCCTGAGCAGGGAGATTAATGAGACCAGTGGAGGACAGAAAGCCAATCGGTGCATTTGCTGTAAAGAGGAGGGTCATTAAAAAAGGGAGACGTCCCTGATGCTTCTGAGGGAAGCCATATGGTCAAGCAAGGCCTGGGCCCATCCTAGCGCAAATGGCGCTAGCAGAACTGAAAAGCTGCTATGAAGTTCCCGAGGACTCCCAGGATAACTCAGCTGACTGTAAACAATAGGTAGAAACAAAAGTCAGTTTGACTTGCTTCATCTTAAACACTTAGCAAGGACAGTAAAAGCCAAAGCACAGCTGTTCCTGGACATCTTAAATAATAATAATAGTTAAATGTAACTTCCATAAATAAGTAGACTGGAGGCTACAAGACAGATTCTTAGACAGAAATGCCTGATAACTGTTAAAGGGACTGCTAGAGTAGTTTTAGTCTAAGGCTTTTATTTCTAGCCAACGCAGGTAGACTTGATGTTTGCTAATATGGTTATCCAGCCCTAAGTAGCAGAATTAAAGATTTCTCTATTAGACACAGAGGAGAAACAAAAGGTTCTCTTGGAAGCTCGCAAAAATGTGCCAGGGGACGACGGGCGCCCCACCCAACTCACAAATTTGATTAACGAAGCTTTTCCTTTAACCCGGCCAAACTGGGACTATGCGACTGAAGCAGGTAGGAACCACCTACGTCTCTATCGCCAGTTACTCATAGCGGGTCTCCATGGAGCAGGGCGACGGCCCACCAATTTGGCTCAGGTAAGACAGACTATCCAGGGGTCAGAGGAAACTCCGACAGCCTTCTTAAAGAGATTAAAAGAGGCTTATCAGAGGTTTACTCCCTTTGATCCTGATAGTGAGGACCAGAAAGGAAACATTTAATGGGCCTGCCTTCGTCTCCCAGGTAAGTCAGGCGGTGGCCAATACATTGGGGATTAATTGAAAATTACACTGTGCTTATAGACCCCAAAGTTCAGGACAGGTAGAAAGGATGAATTGAACCATTAAGGAGACTTTAACTAAATTGACACTTGAAACTGGCACTAGAGACTGGGTACAACTCCTACCTTTAGCCTTGTATCGGGCCCGAAACACCCCAGGCCCACATGGACTAACCCCATTTGAAATCCTGTACGGTGCCCCACCTCCCGCTGTTAACTTTTATGAAACTGAAACCTATGCCTCCCTCACCCCATCTATGCAGACTCATTTGCATGCTTTGCAATTGGTCCAGAACGAGGTCTGGAAGCCTCTAGCAGCAGCATACAAAGAGGAACTTAAAACCCCCTTGCTGCCACATCCCTTCAAGGTCGGAGACACCGTCTGGGTACGCAGGCACCAGAGCAAGAACCTCGAACCGCGGTGGAAAGGACCCTACACCACTCTGCTGACCACTCCCACTGCAATCAAAGTGGACGGCATCACCGCTTGGATCCACGCCTCCCACGTGAAAGCTGCACATCCACAGGAGCCCACAGACGCCACTCCAGAGCCTGAATGGAAATTGCAACGCACCCAGAACCCGCTAAAGATAAGACTTACCCGCTGTTGATTTTTCTTGCTCTGTGCTCTATCTTCCCCATATCAGTTGCTAGGCACCAACTCTATGATCCCAATCGGCCTATACGCCAGACATGGCAAATACTATCGGGGGCGGGAGACATAATTTGGGAAAAACATCCACAAAGTACCCCCTCTGGGCTTGGTGGCCTAACCTGGAGCCAGATCTTTGTCACATACTGGCCGGGTCAGAAGACTTTGATATTCCAACTACTGACCCAGCTAAACCGAGTGGGCCAGAAGTGTGCATCTCCAGTGGGGGCTGCCCTTGCTCACGCTATCTGGCAGGATGTAGGGACCCAAGGGCTCGGGCAGCTCTAAAAAAAAAAAAATCATTCTATGTATGCCCCAGGGACGGGAGAACTAAGTCGCAAGCACGTAAATGTGGGCAACATGAAAGTTATTATTGTAAGGCTTGGGGATGTGAAACTACGGGGGATGCATACTGGAACCCTAGCTCATCCAGGGATTTGATCCAAGTGAAAAGAGAAAAGCAAAATGAGCCCCCACTCTCTACAGACTATTGTAAAAGTACACCTGGGACAGTCAACACCTTATGGTATGGGGACGGGCCATGCACCATGTTTGCCTGCAACCCCTTAAACATTACCTTTACTAAGGCAGGCAGAACATCAAAAGATTGGTTACAAGGGAAGCTATGGGGACTACGGGTATATCATCAGACTGCATATGACCCGGGGGTCCTATTCAAAATCAGGTTAACTATAAAAGTTGACCCCCAGCCGATAGGCCCTAACAAGATACTCCAAGACCAAAAGGCTCCTCCTCCAAAAAAAAAAAAAAAAATATAAACAGGCACCCTCAAGACCAACGTCCCCATCTAATACCATCCGTCCAACCCCCTCCACTCCTCCGACCGTGCCAGTTGTCACTAATCCTACTTTACCAGGGTCAGGAGAAAGACTAATGGACCTAGTTGAAGGGGGATACCAAGCCCTCAATTCCACCCAGCCCAATCTCACTGAGTCCTGCTGGATTTGCCTCCAGGCAAGCCCCCCCTACTATGAAGGAGTAGCTATTAATGGGAATTTCACCTATGGCACCTCCACCAGCTGCAACTGGGAAACAAGACACAGGTTGACACTGCCTGAAGTAACCGGTTCAGGAACATGCATAGGAGGCTCCTCTATGTTAAAAGAGCTCTGTGCACGTACTGCAACCGTGTCATTCTCTGACACATCCAGCTACTTAGTGCCTCCAACAGGACTCTACTGGGCATGTAACACTGGGATTACACCATGTGTTGCGATAGCCAATTTCAACCAGTCTAAAGATTTTTGTGTGTTAGTCCAGATCTATCCACGGCTACTCTATTATTCCACAGAAGAATTTGAGGGACATTTCATGAGCAGGACTCGATTCACCCGAGAGCCTATCAGCATTACCCTGGCAGTCTTGTTAGGAGCAGGAGTATTGGCAGGGGTTGGGACTGGGGCTGCAGCTCTGATTGAGGGCCCTCGACAGCTAGGGATTCTGGAGACTGCAATCCAACAAGACCTAAGAGCAATAGAAACCTCTGTAACTGCTTTAGAAAAATCCCTAACCTCCTTATCAGAGGTTGTTTTGCAGAATAGACGAGGTCTGGACCTATTATTCTTGAAGGAAGGAGGACTTTGTGCGGCCTTAAAGGAAAACTGTTGCTTTTACACAGATCACACAGGGGTAGTAAGGGAGTCTATGACAAAGCTTAGAGAAAGACTGGATGCAAGGGAAAAATCCCTGTGAGGCTCCCAAAGTTGGTTTGAAAGCTGGTATAATAACTACTATATTATCTACTGTAGCTGGCCCCTTGATTATATTACTGTTAATTTTAACATTTGGACCCTGCATATTTAACAAATTAATGCAATTTATGAAAGAAAGACTGTCCGTAATCCAAACTATGGTCCTCACGCAGCAATATCAAGTACTCCAACAACACGCCGAGCCATCAACTGAGCAAATGCTGAATTCTGAGCAGATAGATCAATGGATATAGGATTATATCCCGGATAAAGAAAAGGGGGGAATGAAGGACCTCAAGGCCCCAGGCCCAACATTAGGAAATCTAACCCCTGGGCCCTGAAGCTGCAAGATGCTCCCTTATACAACCCCCATGTCAAGACCCCCTCCAGCACCACGTAGCATTTCAAGTCCTGCACAATGCTACCACAAGATGTTCCATATAGGTAACCCTAACAGTCAAACTTGAGGATGCAGGTTTAAAAACAGGAACTAAAAGGATAGGATGCAGGTTTAAAATAGGAATTAAAAAGACAGGATGCCATTCTATGGTTTTCCCGAGAACAATAAGTTGAAAAACAAGTTTACCTCCTAGGTGACCCACTGACTGGATTCAGAAGGTCCAACAGGAAGACTGTCGCTGTGCTATGCTAAGAACTAACCCACTTATTCCCTATAAAAGATCTGTGCCCCAAAGCCTGGTGTGCCAGTTCACCGAAGCTCCGGCTGAGGTTTCGCTGAGCACCCGCAGGCGCCTGTGTATCAATAAATCGCCTCTTGCTTTTGCAGCCAGTGCCTCGTGCGCCTTTCTTGGACAGGGAATCGGCGGGTCTTTCAGCCTTTAATGAACAATCAGGTCACTTGCAGAAAAATAACAGGTATACTAACCCTGAGAATAAGCAGATAAAAACAAAAGGAGCCATTTAAGAAATGCATAAAAAGCAAAAATCAATGGGGTTAACTCCTGACAGGGTCTCCTGAGGTCATTGTAAAGTTAAGATTTATGGTCATAGGTTTCTCAATGTATTTCAGCAGATGTATTAAGATGAAGCCTTCCTGGTCATTGACCCCAGCACCTGCATTAACATAGAATTGACTTGTAGATGAAGCTCTTTGAATAGGAGAGTCACCCTGAAAGTTCTGGAAAGAACCAAGGAGGGTCAAAAATCCCCCACTCTACATGAACGAGGAGAAAAACATCTGATTGGTGAAGACTGCAGAAGGTAGAACCCAGTTCTCCAGATAAACATCCAACAGTAATATTTGGAAGTAGAATTACTTTTCCTTTGTTATTTTCTGCTCAGAGACAATCTGCTTTCTCTCTTGAGAGTGTTCTTTGCTTGAGTCTTACTTTACTTTTACTCAAAATGAAACTATCTTTCTTGACTTTTTGTGTCTGACTCTAAATTTCCTTTCATGGGGACACAAGAATTGAGGCTTGGAGCTTCAGCTCCCCACTCTTCTGTGACATGTGTGACATGCTGGCCTAAATTCCACTGAGTGCTCCTTAATATATCTTATTTTCACTGCACCTTGTGAAGTAAATATCATCACTTGATTTTACAGGACAGTGGTCAATGTGCCAAGTGTCAGAGAGTAAATGGCAGCCGCAGGACCTCTCCCAGGTTTTCTGTCCAGCACTGTTTTCTCATGAGCAGTTGGAGATGGAGGAGGACATGACATGCTTTATGGTTGTGTCTGGGTCCACCTAAGTGTGAGAGTCATGTGAGACAGACTGATGCTAGAGAGGGGAACCAGTAGAAATGGAGTCTGCGTTCAACAGAGACAATATACAGGTGAAGGTCTAATCGGAGAAAGAGAAGCAGGGAGGAGGCTTCACCTTGAGCAGAAGGGGAACAACATGGATTGAGAAATTTAAGCAGGCCAGAGACCCTCACCTAGAATACCCTTGCCATAATTAAGCTTCTCCACTTGTCAGATCATCAGAATATCTGCAGAAGGGCACTGTGGTTTGAAGCTTCCTCTATGTTTATAAATACCAGGTTTGCCAAAAAAAAAAAAAAAAACAAAAACAAAAACAAAACAAAACAAAACAAAAAACCAAAAAACAAAATCAAACAAACCAACAAACAAAACTTGCAAAATCCTGTCTGTCTAGAGAATGGAACAAAACACGCTTGTCATATGAACCTCCTAGCCCCTTTTCCCCCACACTTGGTATAAAGTTAAAAGAATTTCTATACTGATGGTTCCAGAGGAAGAACTCTTCAGTGAGAGCCACCCTTGAACCCTGCAGTCAATAAACCTGCTTCCTGGAAATTCCTCAGGTGTCCAGCCTCTTCCATCCTTCAAAATCAGTGTTGTCTCTCTGCCCAAGGAAGAAAAAAATGAGCCAGCTTTTTATCAAGTGCCTGTGAGTGGGAAAGGGTCTCGTATTCTATTTTAATTTCTTTGAGTTTCTGGTGGGAGATTCTGTTAATATTAATTAACACCATCCCACACCTTTGGTTTGACTAGGAGGTAAGAGGCACATTTCATACATTGTGAAAGTGGGGGAGTAAGAAAAGACTTTTAGCAGATAAAGATTGTAAATTAAAGCTTGCGAGTGAAAGATTTCAGTGAGTGACAGATGATGAGTTAAGACCCAAGAGTGAAAAAACGTTAGTGGTGTAAGGAAAGAATTGAATGAAGGCAATAAAGAGAGGAGAGGCAGCTCAACAGTGACTCAAGTTTATTTGGAACAGACCTGCGCTGGGGGACCAAGTGGAGACTGGACCCTCTTCTGCTTACGGCCTAGGATAGATATAAGAGCATGAAGGAATGTGGGGATTTTTGTGATTAGGCTGTTGCAAGGGGCTTGTCAGGGATGGGTCCTTGTGGTGTCATTTCCATTCTTTGAGGTGGTCACTGTTCTATGCCAAAGTAGGTGTTTTCAGGATTCTAGTTCCAGATAGCAATTTCCTTTTTTTGTATGATCATGAAGTATTGTCTGGGATTTAGGTCAGGCTGAGTCAGAGTGACTGTGAGGTGACTCTTGTTCTAAGATAGAGGATGATTCAAAATGGCACTGCCTGTGTCAAGTTCTTTCTAACAAGTGGCTAACAAATTGTGAGTGAGGCCCAAGAGCTTTGATAATGTCCTGAAGTCACCTACACTTGGTGCCTATGGTTGATTTGATTAACACTAGGAGAGTAAGAAAAGGCACATTGCATACATTGTAAGAGTAAGGATGTAGGAAGACTTTAAGCAATAGATTATGATTTAAGGCTCTAAAGTTTGCCATTTTGTCCCCGGTTCTTGTTCCTGTCTGTCTCATTCCCCTGTGAGAGATTTTATCCTCCTTATTCTTTAGAGGAAAAGAGGAGGCGGTCTCTGTTTTCTTGTGGCCGCTTGAGGCTGACTTATGGATGGTGATCCAACCTACCATGGATGTTATAAAGTCTCTTACTGCCTGATCTACAGGGCAAGATTGGCAGTACAGGCTCTTGGTCTGGGATTGGTAGTGAGAAAAACAAGCCCATTATTATGGGATTCTTACACAGAGAGACGGGGCACCGGGGCATTCTGCAGGAAGCAGTGTTTTATGAGTGCTGGCACTGGCTCAGCGGATTGTCACCCAAAGACTGAGCACTGAGTGAAGTGGGTGTTGTTTTATAGCCCCCCCACATATACATTTTCTTCATCTTCCCTATATGGTCACATACTATTTTGTTTTGTTTTGTTTTGTTTGGTACCAGGAATTTAACCCACAGGCCCACAGGTGTTTAACCACCGAGCCATGTCCCAGCCATTTTTTTGTATTTTATTTAGAGACAGGGTCTCCTGAGTTGCTTAGGGCCTCACTAAGTTACGAAGGCTGGCTTTGAACTTGTGATCCTCCTGCCTCAGACCTCCAAGTCACTGGGATTACAGGCATGCTCCATGCCCTGGAGCCCCAGTGGTAACATACATTTTAACTGAATATTCTATACTATAAAATTGTTGCAGAGTTGTGATATTGTTGCACACAACAAGATTATAGTAGATTGTTGCAGATTTATGCAGAGTTGCACTTGTGCACCAAGTGTGCCATGCCACCTGCTCTTTGTTTTAGGGGTGAGTGTGCACATGGTTACTGATGATTGGTGTGTGTGTAGTTATTCATGGCGCATACATATGTCACTTATCTCTTCATTTTGGAAGAGATCTTACCACATATCCCCCTTTGATGCTTGGATCCTTTCAGCATCAAATAGCATCATCCTGATTTAATGGCTTAGATTTCCATAACATCATAACATGCACAACCATTTTAATTTCAACCATAGCCTCCATTAGAGTGGAGACATCTTATAACCAGGGGTGGCAGGCAGAGTAGGAGTAGGCAGGCCCCCAGCATTAAAACAACAACACTTAGGAGAGTTTTAAATTCCCCTAAAGTTGAAAACCATCCTCCACATAATTTCCTGGGGTTCTAGCCTTTTCAGGTCTGGACCAGGATGTGGGTGATCTTTTTCATACAATCTGTAATTTCTTCTATGACCTTGCCTTCATCATTGATTTGTAAGCAACATTTGCTCAGGTTAAATTTCCCACATACCCCACTTTTAGGAACAAGCCAAGTGGTTTTGCTAGATAGCATTATGCATTTGAGTATTTTGTTTGGCTAAATAAATTGAGGGCTTGTGTAATCTCATTAGTTATAATTTCAACAGGAGGTTGTAGCCTATCATGTAGATGGGAGTTCAGTATCCAAGGACCCATCCTCTTCCCAGGTGGCTGGACTGTAATAGTGAATTATCTGCTCAGGGGGCCATTCATCATCTTTCCAGGCACAAAGTGCCAGGGCTCACTGCTCTCTTTGGGCCCCTTTGTCTTTATATACTGGGACTCTCAATTGCTCCCCTCTGGCTAATGGAAGAAGAAAAAAGGAGGGGTAAATTATCCCCAGTACACAAGATCTGGATTGGAATCCAGACAGGTTAGCCTAGGCAGCCCTTCCACATATCCAGAAGAGTCTGCCTGGGGCTTGCCGTTTGATTTCTATGGCAGCAGTATCCCAGGCTTGTTTGAAGTTAGGGAATTGACTGGGGTGGGGATTTGGTTTTGTGCCATTTAAGAATCTCCATTGCTGGGGAAGTTTTGGCCCAGATAATTAGAGTTCTGTCTATGATGTTAACCAGTTTTCTCTCTTGGGCAAGATATATTTTCCAATAATTGAGGTTTTGAGGAACCAAACCCAGTAATTAAACAGGGAAATGTTTCAATATAGACCTTCTGGGGGGAGTCTAGCTCTTTAGTTTCCCATAGCCATTGATCCCCCATATAGGTTTCTCCACATACATAGCAAGAAGAGACGTTCAGAGATTGAACTACTATCTACCAAGACTAGGAATAGGTTTCTGGTTGTGATGGAGATAGGAGGTGGGCTTTTTCTCCATTTCCTCATAAAGGGAATGAAAGAACTGGTGGGAGGAAGACTTAAGTGAAGTTGTGACTTAAGTGAAGTATAGTGTGATTCCTGAGTCAGTGCTCCATCCAACTATGTATATGCCAACTCCGTGGCTGGTTTTCCAACCTGAGTCTTTAGGGTCAAGTATAGTGAAATTAATAGGGTCAGGCTCCCACTTTACAGTTGGGTGTAGCAATATTCTTTTGAAGAGAGCAGTTTTGCTATTATTCTCCCATGTTGTCCATGTGATATACTCCAAGAGGGACAAAAAGAGCTTGGTATAATCAGTGCATAGGGACCACATACCATTTGCAGGCTATTGGCATATATACTTGTCATTGAACCTGTACCTCTTTTCCCCAGATAAGCCTTCACATGAGGTGATGGATATATGGTGGGTCACAGCAAGTGCCCACATCTTATTCATGACTCTACATGGTTGCTTTAGATTAGTAAGCTCAACTTTGTAAATTAATGGGCCCTATTACAATCACCTTCCCTCAAGCTTCAGACTTCCAGCCAATCCTTAGTTGGGGAATTTTGTGGATTGAAACAAGTATATTGATCCTCATGTTAGCAGATAGAATAGATGATCTTATTACGATTGCAGGTCCCTAAGACTGTTCCCTGGCAAGAGAAATGGGTATGATAAAGTAGGATTCCAATGATACCTCAGCTTGATCCAGTCATGTGAAAGCATGGGTCACAGGATGAGGGGCTTAAGTCTATCTAAAAACGGGAGCCAGATCAGACACAGCCAATAGCAATGACACATCCTACCAAAAGGAGGTAAAAGACTGCTAACCCAGTGCCAGTTGGCCACAGTAGTTTCTGCTAATTCTATGGTGAAAATTAAGGCTAAGATTGTGGCAACAGGGAGGAGTACTTGGTGACTCTGCCAAAGCTTTACAGAGAAAAGACTAATACAGAAAATAAGAATAGTCCATTCATCCCAGCAGACTGTTGATTCCAGAAACTTCTTCCATGTATAAATTAGTCAGCTTTGGAGGTGACTAAAGCAGGTCTATTATCCTTGGGGGTCTCTCAGGGTGCAGCTTGCTTGTTTCAGATGGTCAGCTTGCACAGTGCAGCTGGATTGGAAATGCACTCCCAGTCATAAGAAGCTAGTTTCACTCTGCTCTGATGAATCCAGGGGACCCACCTTGGCTACTGCAGTAGGGGTAGATAAAATGACAGTAAAAGGACACCTCCAAAGAGGTTTTGGGGGTTGTACACTCCATGCTTTTACCCAAACAGCAAAGGGGTGGACATCAATGGTCAGGTTCACAGGTAGCATTCCCTAACCCAATGGGGTATAATGGGTCAGGTTGAGCCAAGAGCCTGCATCTGTTGCCTCAGTGTAATATTGCCAAATTCCTTTAGATCTCCTCAGATACCTTTTATAATGGGAGAAGGAGGTCTATAGAGAATCTCATAATGGGGGAACCCTGTCTGACTAGTAGAGCTAGACCTAATTCTTAACAAAGCGATTGGCAACACCTGGCTCCAGTATGGGTGGGTTTCCTGACAAGGTTGACTTAATTGTAAATTTAAAGTTCAGTTCTTTTGTTCCACCTTCCTGGACCTCTGGGGACAGTATGCAGTATGTAACTTCCAGGTGATCTTCAACCCCTCTGCCACCAATTGCACCAACTCAGTCACAATTTGCACTTCTACTCAGCTTGAGAAAGTACACACAAAAACTAGCAAATATTTATAGCCCTAGACCTAGGGGAGCTCAGTGAAGCCCACAACTATATTTTCAAATGGGGCCCCTCCAACACTTTGTACCCCAGGGGAGGCCTTAGTGGCATGACTTGGATTATTCTGAGTACATGTTTCACATTGTTCACACACTGCTCAGGCCATGCTGGAGAGCCAGGGAATGTAGAAATATTGACCCAGGGTGGCCTTGAGAGCTGTCCAGCCAATGCGGGTTTCCTAGTAGAACTGCTTGACAAAGACTGGGGCTAGAGCCTCAGGAATTGCTATTTACCAATTTACCACCCAGGAGGTAACTAATTTCCATTTTCAGTTTTAAACCAGGTGTTCTCATGTTGTGAGTAATTGGCATCCCATTTTGCCAGTGGACTAAGAAATAGGATGGCCATTAGGGCCATTGGTTCTGTTGCCTCCTTGGGGGCCGTGAACTTTGCCTCTCAGTCTGCTTTATGATTTCCCCCAGCAACTGTGGCATTTCCCCTTTGATGTCCCTGACAATTTATGACTGCCATCTTTTTAGGAGCCCATACAGCATCTAAGAGTTCAAGAATTTCTTTGCCATACTTTGTCTTTCCCTCCTGAGTTTATTGGGCCCTTTTCTTTATACAAAGTTCCATGTATGTGGAGAGTGGTGAAGGCATAGAGTCTTGTATATATTGACATGTAGCCCTGATGTCAGTTGAAGGAATCCTGTCAGCACAATGAGTTCTGCCTTTTGTGCTGAGTTCATTTTGGTAAAGGTTTCACTTCACTGGTGGAATTTAGAGTCACCACAGAATACCCAGTATGGCATTCTCCCCCTTCCACAAAACTTCTATCATTGGTGAAGTACTCGGCATCAGGATATTTGAGAGGCTGCTCTGTTTAATCTGGTCAGCTGGAAAACACCTCATCCATAACTTCAATGCCGTCATGATCTGGTGGACCTGGCCTGACAGACAGTAGGGTCAAGGAGTTTAAAGTCCTCACTACTTCTAGGTGGGTGCGTGGATTTTCACACAGCATTCCTTGATATCTGACCATCTGCACATTATTCAGCCAATATTGTCTCTCATACACCATTAATGTCAGCATTGAGTGTGGCACTTGGACCATTAATTCTTGTCTCATAGTCAGTTTGTCACATCAGATGCCAAGAGGGCCACAGCCACAAATGCTCATAGGCAGGGTGGCTGGCCTTAAACAAGACGGTCAAGTTGCTTGGAGAGTTATGCCACTGAACAACGCCATGATCCCAACATCTGGGTTAGGACTCTCACTGCAACACCATTCAGGAGAAAGGTGTGGACATGTCTGGGAACCCCAGCCAGGTGCTTAGGTGAAAGCTTGCTTGATTTCCTCAAAGCCCTTTCATTGAGCTTGTACCCATAACTAAGTCTCTTGCTCTCCTTGTGGGCTCATAAAGGGGTTTTGCCAAGATAAGGAAGTTATGTATTCAGATTCCACAGAAACCTACAGCCCTGAGGAATCCTCTAACGCTGTCAGGTTGACAGAACCAGAATTGAGTAGATGGTCTGTTATCTCTCCAGGCCAAGTTGATGTTGTGCTGAGATATTTGACTTTTTCTTGACAGATTTGGGCCTTTTTCTTTAAAACCTTGTAGCCAGCTTCCCATAGGAAGGTGAGGTATTGTCATGTCCCTTTCATACAATCCTCCTGCGTCTGTCCAGTCAGCAGTAGGTTATCCACTTACTGGAAAAGCATGCAGCTATGTTTGTCCATTAGGTAGCTTTTTAAATCAGAGGCTAACATGGTGCCAAAAGTGGTTGGAGAATTTTTAAATCCTTGAGGCAGTCTAGTTCATGTCAGCTGGACTTTGTCCCCATTCTCAGAATTTTCCCATTGAAAGGTGAAGATTAGTTGACTCTAAGGGGTCATGTGGATACAGAAGAAGGCATCCTTGAGATCCAGATGTGTAAAGAAGGCAGCTTCAGTGGGGATGAGGCCCAGGAGAGTATAAAGATTAGGGATGACTGGGCATAGGGTAATGGTGACCTGGTTTACTGCTCATAAGTCCTGAATTGGCCGATAGTCATCAATTCCCGGGTTCTGCACTCACAGGAGAGGTGTGTTCCAGATGACTGGCAAGGTTGGGGGATTCCAAAATTGAGAAGTCTCTCCACATGCCTTTGGATCCCAATCTGTACCTTGCAAGGAATGAAATATTGTTTTTGGTGGGCAGGCTTAGCCCCTGGCTTTAGTTCTACTACTATTGAAGGTATGTTTGGGGTCAGTTCAGGAGGATTAACTTCAGCCCACACCCCAGTCAACTTGAAAGGAAGATCAAGTCCACATTGTGGCCTCTCCATGAGCCTGTTGAGGAACCACTCTTCTCCTTGTGGGACTGAGAGAGTCAGGATTTTCACATCTGGCTTTCCTAAGGTCAAGGTGGCTTAACTGTGAGAATTGAAGGTTACCTGGGCCTGCAGGTTTCCCAATAGGCCCTAATACATTAAAGCTACAGGGCAGATGGGGAGGTATAGCGATTTGTGAATAGCTTTAGGGCCTCTTAAATTGCATTGTCAAGGCAGTAAGAAGGGGGTAACAAGCTTGACTACCTGTGGCTCCCGCAATAGTGGCTTGTCCCTGCAAGAGGGGACCCATAGGTTGGGTTATCACAGAATGTTCTGCACGGGTATTGACTAGACCATGAAGCTCATGGGTGGGCCCCAATGGTGATTTGGACCAAAGGTTCCCAGGAGCCTAACGAAATGTAGCCTGGTCTATCCTAGTCTTCCTCATTGTTTCCCATGGTGGCCAACCCAATAAAATTGTCCTCAGGGGCTTCGTCACTGTGGTGGTTGGTAGTATCCTTGAATCACTCAGCCTCTCCCCTTCATCCAGGGACTGGGTGATAATCCTTTGACTGTGAGGAGTACTCATTCTTCCAATGACTTTCTTGGTGGCAATGAGAATACTGGTTCCATCTTAATCTCACCTTTGGGTGAGGTAGTTCTTCTTGTTGACTCTGACTTTGGCCTCAGCTCTGGACCAACCAGATGCCTCTCTAGCAGTGCCCCAATTTTTCCACTAGGGAGGCAACAAGCAGATCTAACTTCATCTTCATTCTCTGGTCTGCCTCATGCCAGGCCTCTTGATTTCAGTCAACAAATCCTTTTGTCTCAACCTCCAAATAGTTGTGGCAGATTTGTGGCATTCTCTTCAGTGAAGCCCTCTAAGTTTTGTAGTTTATGCCAGATGTCTTTGCCTAACTGGCAAAGACTGCATTAACCAACCATTCACTGATTTTTCTTTGCTTCTGGGTCCAGGAGGGTGTAAAGATGGAAGGCTTTGCATAGCCTCTCATAGAATTGACTTGGACTCTCTTTAGGTGAGAGAAGAATATCTGAAATCCCCGGTCATTATTAGGATCCCATCAGGGATCTTTCTTGGGAATTGGGCATAAGCCTTGGCATTTATTGTTCCTGCCTGTGGGTTTTCCACCAACCACTTTTAAAAAAGCCTGATAATTTGGTGGCATTCTTCAGTGTTAAACAGAGTCAGAAGTAGCTGGCAGCAATCAGTCCAAGTGGACTTGTGGGTCTGAATAATGAATTTCATTAATCAGTCATACCGTGAGACTTCTCAGGGGGGGGTATGGCTTCTTGCTGTCCACTTGCACCAGACCATCTTGATCACAGTAGATGGGCTCCTGGGTTTCTCTCAGTGGCACTTTCAGGGCACCTCAGCATCTATTGGCAGGGGGGCTGCCAGTAAGATACTTCACAAGGGGAGTATATGGGGTTAAAACTGGTGGCTTTGGGATGACTATGGTCAGGGGAGTTTTGGGTGGCTTTGTGGCAGGAGTGGCCTCAGGGATGTGAGCAGCCTCTGGCAGGTTCCAGCTGCAGTAGGTATAGGGCAAACAGACAGCAACAGGGGATACAGAGGTTCATACGGTGAAGGAATCTCCTCTGGCACCCCAGATGGAATGGGATTTTGGGATTCTGGTTGGCATTGGAGAGAGCCATCACCCAAGCTATCATAATTTTACAGTTCTCTTCCAGATAAGCCTTCCACCAATGTGGCTGAGAGAGGACCATGTCTGGCCAACAGTTAATGTAGGGAACTGGTGAGGGTGCCTGGGGTCCCCTATAATAACCCTAAACACCTTGCTGACTTGTTTTTTATGTAGTGACCCCTTTGCGGTCCAACTTACTATGAACTAGGGCCAATATTTTTCACAGAAGGTCTTGAGTTTTCTGGGAGTCAACTTAAGTCCAAAGTCTCTAGAATATCTCTTTTGGAAATTTTTTATTATACACTCTGGAGGTGGGGAGTTTACTCTGTTTGCCACCCATTTCCTTCCCCTAAAAGTCAGCAATCACATATTAGGAGGGGGTAGAAAAAGGAAGGGAGTGAGCAATCACTTCGTCCCTCTCTGGCTAGTCTCCTTGTGGAAATTTTTCAGGCACCTCTTAACACTGGCAGGTAAGTAAAAACCCTGACCCAGACCAGGTTCACAGACCTTGTGGAGAGCCTGGTGCTGCCATAAACCATATGAAATTACCATGGATTCGCAGATCAGGACTCCACAGTCATGCCAGGCTTAACCTATCTCAGCCACCACTGACTGGCATTCAGTCTCCAACATACCACTTCCTTAATGGGCTGAGAGTTGCAGTTTCATCTCATGCAATCTAGACTACTGGGGCAATTCTGGAAGTTGATCAGGCTTCCCTTCTGTCTCTTAGGACAGGTCTAGCTCTTTGAGGAAGGTTCCTATGGGTCCAACAGGTAGAACTCCCTGAGCTGGTTCCTGGGGCCCCACCAGATTCCTTTGTGCTCTGGGAGTCCTTGCTGCTGGCAAGCTGAGAGGATTAATTCCCTATGGATCAATCAGTCTGCTAGTACCAGGTGAGATCACCTTCTCTGTCGTCCTGGGATCCACACCCTGGTGACAAAGGAAGTATAATTACAGCCTCTGACTCAGACATGAGCCCCCAAGAAATGTTGCAGGATTCTCACGAGAGACAGGGCACTGGGTTGTTCAGCAGGAAGCAGTGTTTTGTTAGTGGCTGAGCACTGACCTCAGCAAGCATTGTCTTATATAAGTTGTCTTCGTCTTCCCTATATGGTAACATATTTTGATTAGGCATTCTATACTATAAAATTGTAACAGAGTTGCGACATTGTCACACACAACAGGATTATGATGGAGTTGTGGCAGATTTATGGCAGAATTGCTCCTGCACACTGTGCCACTCTGTCTTCTCTTGGTTTTGGGGCGCAAGTGCAGATCGTTACTGATGGTGAATGCCACATGGTTATTGATGGTGCATGTGCTCATCAGTTTTCTCTCTGTTCCAGGAGAGGTCTTACCACACCATCAGTCTTTTCTGTCAAACCAGAGAAACTCTGTTTTAAACTGCACTACCTCCCTCCACCTTCAGTGCCTCAGTAGTTGTTTGCACTCAATCCAGGGGAACTTTGCTGCCACAAGAAAACAAAGGGAAGCGGGAACAACTAAAAGATACATTTCTTTAAATAACCCAATAGAAGGTAGTAAAGTTGGTCCCAGCCAATGAGTAATGATTAAGTATCCTCTTTCCCCAATAGTTGTTTGCATTAAAGATTGTGAGATCAACCCTTATCAAATGGGTAATGATCCAGTATACTTGTGTCAGAGATACAGGCTGAGCAGACTGCCTGTTCAGTGTTCCTGCTTTAGGTTTTGATAGCTATGTGCCTTTTTGTACTTGGAAGTAAACTTCTTGCCTTGTGGACGGAGCTGATTAGTCTCTGAAGTGTTTATTTTGGCTCCTGGGGTCCATGACCCCCAATATTTCCAACAACTCTGGGATCATATTCTCCAGGATAGGGCCCATTCCTTGTCCCAAGGAGATGCATCCCATTGCCTCATTGCAATGTCCTTCAGGACTCGGAATTTTGTCCTGCCTGAGCAGAGAATGGACTTGAGATGGTGAAATAAATCTCTTTCAGCATGGCAAGGGAAAAGGGCCCAAGGAAAGAATCTTCCCCATGATCAGGCAACCCTGTGCACAGGCCAAGGTGGGACAACACCTTGGTGGTCAGGACCGGGTTAAGTAAATTATCAAGTGACAACTCAACTTGGGACTACCCTTGTGGTTGGGAGATTCAGAGGACTGATGGTGAGTGTGCTTGAGACATGTTGGGTGACTCCAAGCAAGTGTGGAGTCTTTCTCTGTGGCTCCATGGTGGCCTTGTATAACTCAAGGCAGAATCAATCGGGTGATTGATTCCTAGTTGGGGCTATATATTTACCCACCAATGTCAAGAGACACCCAACTTTTCCCTGAGGGAAGCAGCCAGAGATAGGCAAAGCTCAAGAAATCAGGAGTGAATGATTTCCTCCATCATTTGTGAGGGGAATGACTTTCCATTTGGGTTATATCTGGTTATCTTTGTTACAACTTAAAAATGGGAAAGAGCCAGAAAAAAAGGGAATTTTCCTGAACAGGAGAAAACAAAAGAAGCCTATACCCCCAGACAGTTCCACTGGGATTCATGCTTCCTTAATGGGTTGAGAATCCACGGACTAAAGCCAAAGCAGTTAATGATTAGATATTATTGTTTTATCTGGACTCAGGAACCCATCTTAAAGAAAAATCTTTCATCTTTTGGCCAAAGTTTGACTCAGATCAAGATTGGATCTGTCAATTATTGATAGAATTTATAAATGATAAGAACCCAGGGAGCCAAGAGGAAAGAGATAATGTTCTTTGTTGGTGCTAGGGACCCATCCTTCTCTATCAATTACACACTCCCCCAAACCCCATTTCAAAATCAAAAGTCAAGATGGAGGGGGAAAATGGTCAAAAGTGCCCTATGTATGAGTTTTTGCCTCCTATGCTAAAAATGGCAGTTTTCTGTATTCTTTAACTGCCTACTGATTTGCATCTAAAATGTGAGCTACATGAGCAGGTGCCCAAATTAGTTTAAGACCAGAAAAGTATCACTTTTAAATCCAAGCTGCTGTGGGACATAAAAGACTCTTTTTTCTTTTCTTATACTCTGAGATTCTGCTCTCAGTAAGCTCCTCCCTAATGTTAGATAGAAGGAGAGAATTGAGGGGATCTGGAAAAGCTGGCTAGATCACGTCCGGGACCTTTTAAGGATGCTTAAGAGGTCTACATTCTGTCTTGGGACAATGCAGGCATTTCTCCAAGCTGTAGGAGTCAGCTCTGTAAGGGAGCCTGATGGACCCAGGGGGATGCCCTATATCCTGTGGCTTTCCTCTTCCCTCCAATTGGGCATAAGGAAGGAAAATAGAAAGATCCCATATATACAAGTCTATTACACCTTGAGAATCTTTAACTGAGGATTTCATGGGCTCTCCCATTCTTTAAATACCTGGACTGGACTGACTCTAATCTGTTGCAAAAGTGTTCTCAGGTCTGACAAAGATGTTCCACGTGCTTGTTTAAGTATGGCTATGTTTTTTTTTTTTTTTTTGTGCCAGGGATTTAACCCAGGGGCACTCAACCACTGAGCCACATTCTGGCCCTTCTTATATTTTATTTTGAGACAGGGTTTTGCCAAGTTGCTCAAGACCTCGCTAAATTGCTAAGGTTAGCTTTGAATTCAAGATTCTCCTGTCTCAGCCTCCTGAGCTGCTGAGATTACAGGCATGTTTCACCATGCCTGACATGTTTTGTTTTAGAACATTTTTTTTGAGCTCATGCTTTTTGTTGTAAATTCAAGCTTCATCTTGCATGCTTAAATGAGTATTCTTCTTTCCAATCAGTTTTGTTTTATCTAACCATAGAGTTGTTGTTTTTAAGTCATCTATCTACTTTTCCTGCTATCTTTATTCAGAGGTCAATTACTTGAGGGAAGCTCAAAAAATCTGTGTTGTTGATTTTTATGTATGTTTGTGCACACCTGTGTATTGCATATTTTGTCTACATATGTGTTTTTGTCTACATATTGTTTACATGGTGCCAAATTGGCATAAAGATAAATGAGCACTCCTAAATTAAATTTAAATTAAGAAATGGATTCAAATGCCTTTTATTTCATGTGACTTAAAAACCTTTAAGGGTGTTTATGTTTCCTGGAGATTAATGTTCTATCTGAGGTGCAGGGGGCAAAAATTTCTCCCATTCTTAGGTAGGCGCTCTCTTCATGCTTTTGATTGCTTCCTTTTGTGTGTAGAAACTTTTTAGTTTGATACCATCCCATTTATTGATTCTTGATTTTATTTCTTATGCTTTAGGTATCTTGTTGAGGAAGTCATTTCTCAAGCTGACATGATGGAGTGTTGGGCCTGCATTTTTTTCTAGTAGATGCAGAGTCTCTGATCTAATGCCTAGGTATTTGATCCACTTTGAGTTGAGTTTTGTGCAGGGTGAGAGATGGGGATAAATTTCACTGTGCTACATGTGGATTTCCAGCACTATCTGTTGAAGAGGCTATCTTTTTTTCTGTGTATATTTATGGAGCCTTTGTTTAGTATGAAATAATTGTATTTATGTGGGTTTGTGGCTGTGTCTTCTATTGTGTTCCATTGGTGTTCCTGCCTGTTTTGTTACCAATATGATGCTGTTTTTGTTACTATAGTTCTATAGTATAATTTAAGATCTGGTACTGTGATACCTTCAGCTTCCCGTTTCTCACCAAGGATTGCTTTGTTTATTCTGGGCCTCTTATTTTTCCAAATGAGTTTAATGATCACTTTTTCTATTTGTATGAAGAATGTCATTGGAATTTTTGTTGTTGTTGTTGTGTTTGGGGTACTGAGGATTGAACTCAGAGGCACTCGACTACTGAGCCTAGTTTGTATTTTATTTAGAGACAGGGTCTCACTGCGTTGCTTAGTGCCTCCTTTATGCTGAGACTGGCTTTGAACTTGGGATCCTCCTGCCTCTACCTTCTGAGCTGCTAGGATTATAGGCATGTGCTACTGCCCCTGCCCATGTCATTGGAATTTTGATAGGAATTGCATTAAATCTGTATAGCGCTTTTGGTAGTATGGTAATTTTGATAATATTAATTCTGCCTATCCAAGAACGTGGGAGATCTTTCCATCTTCTAAGTTCTTCTTCAATTTCTTTCTTTAGTGTTCTGTAGTTTTCTTTATAGAGGTCTTTCATCTCTTTTGTTAGATTGATTCCTAGGTGGGTTTGTGTGTGTGTGTGTGTGTTTGTTTGTTTGTTTCTTTTTTTGCTATTGTGAATGTGATAGTTTTCCTAATTTCTCTTTCAGCTGATTCATCATTGGTATATAGGAACTCTATTGATTTATGGCTGTTAATTTCATATCCTGCTACTTTACTGAATTTGTTTATGAGTACCAGAAGTTTTCTGGTGGAGTTTTTTGGGTCCTTTAAATATAGGATCGTGTCATTGGCAAATAGAGATATTTTGAGGTCTTCTTTTCCTATTTGTATCCCTTTAATTTCTTTCTTTTGCCAATTTCTCTGGCTAAAGTTTCAAGGACTATTTTGAATAGAAATGGTAAAAGAGGGCATCTTTATCCTGTTTCAGTTTTTAAAGGGAATGCTTTCAGAATAGAAGACACAGCCACAAACCCACATAAATACAGTTATCTCCATCTAGAATGATGTTGGCCTTGGGTTTAATGGATACAGCTTTTACGATGTTGAGGCATATTTCTACTTTTCCTTTTTAAAATACTTTTATTTAATTTGTTTATGTGGTGCTGGTGATCGAACCTAGTGCCTCATGAATGTTAGACAAGCACTCTACCACTGAGCCACAACCTCAGCCCCTATTAGAAAAACTATCTAATGTTTTAAACATGAATTGGTCCTGTATTTTTTCAAATGCTTTTCCTGCATCTATTGAGATAATCATGTGATTCTTTTCTTTAAGTCTAATGTGAATTATATTTATTGATTTCCATATGTCAAACCAACTTTGCATACCTGGAATGAAACCCACTTGATTGTGGTACACTATCTTTTTAAATGTGTCTTTGTATGTAATTTGCCAGTGTTTTATTAAGAATTTTTACATCTATGCTCATATGGGGTATTGGTCTGACTTATCCTTTCCTTGATGTGTCTTGGTCTGTTTTTTGGTATTAGGGTGATACTAGTTTCATAGACTGAATCCATCTGATCCTGGGCTTTCCTTTGTTGGTAGATTTTGATGGCATCTTCAATTGATCTGTATAAATTTTCTATGTCTTCCTGGTTCAATTTGTCTCTAGAAATTTGTTGATATCTTCAAGATTTTTGTTTTTGGAGTAAAAGTTTTCAAAATAACTTCTGATTATCCTCTGTAGTTTAGTGGTGCCCATGGTGATATTTCCTTTTTCATCACAAATTTTAGAAATTTGAGTTTTTCCCTCTTTCTCTTGGTTAACATGGCTAAGGGTTTATCAATTATATACATATATTTTTAAAGAAACAGCTTTTGCTTCAGTGATTTTTTAATATGTCAAAATGTACTCTACTGTCATGTGTAACTAAAAAGAACAATTTAAAAATGCTTTTAATTTATAACAATAAAAAGTCTTTCATATTATCTTTAAAATGATATATTGTATTTTGTAAGTCATAGCAGTAGCTTGAACCATCTTTAAAAATGGCAGTTTTACTGATGTGCTTATGCACAGAAGGAACTTGGTGGGCAGTCCAAGACTATTTCAGCTGCTCTGAGCACTGCAACATCCTTTCATAAAAAGATGCCAATGTAGTGCTTTACCATTTGCAAAAACCATTTAAGTGATTGTTCTATTTATATATACAGATACATTTATTCTCAGTGGGATGAACAAAATCTAGTTTTGTAACAATGCTACTGGAGGAGAAATGCAAAAGAAAACTGCATAGAAAAATCTTTAGAAAAATCCTTTAAGAAAAAGTTCAATTTAAATTGGTTAAACAAAAAAGAATAAATATGTCCTTAAAACTATGAAACCACATTTTTTAGGTGGTTAGGCCATCTATAGAGTGTTGATTTCTAGAAAATGTTTGAAGTGTAATATCCATTGCTTCTAGGATTTTTCTTCAGCAGGAAAAGATGGCATATGAAAAGAACTTGTAGAGTCCATGTGAAGTCCAAGGACCAAGCCACACACCAGAACGTCATACAAGAGATTTATTGCCTGTAACATGAGGTATCCAGACAAGGCAGTCCCTCTGAGAAGAGTAGCAGCTTGTGCTTACAGAGCAGCTTTATAACCTGTAAGAGGAATCTCATAAGCTGTTTAGGAGTTTAAGCTGGGGTGGGGTTGATTCTAAACTGTTTAAGCTGGGGTGGGGTTGATAATTTCAGCAGGCACATGTTCTTACAGGAAATTAAGCAGCATTGCCTCAGAACTGAAACTTTATCCAGAGTTAAAATTGCTGGATAAAATTGCTCCTGACTAAAAATGGAGAATCTGATGACAACGTTGATCTGATGCCAACAGCATGTACTGTCAACTATAGTTTTCTGGTATCTTGGATTTCACGGGTAGCCTAAAGTTAGTAGTTAAAAATGAGTAAATAAGATTTAATATAAATGGGATTAATCTTCATAAATGTGTTTGTTAGAGGAGACATCTGATTAATATGCAGAGTTAAAATACTACAATATCAATTGCTGAATATAAGTCCAAGTAATTTTGACTTCTTAAATTCCATGAGATAATATATATTTTAGCTTATTGAATTGTAAATAGTGGTCCACTTTACCTTTTGACTATAGCCCTCATTCCTCTGAGGCTTATTTTTAAAAGGACCTGTTTTTTTCTCTCTTCTCCCTTCTTCCCTTCCCTAACAAGATTAGGTAGACAATCTATTTTTCCCCTAGTTAATTGTCCTTGAACACACACATCACAGGAAGGAGATATCTGCCAGAGGATCAAGTGAATATTTAACACACTATCAGGGTGCTCTGGGACCCTCTTACCAGAGCACACCTGGAATGCAACCCTTGAAGAGTTCCTTTAAATACCCTGAAAGTTTCTCCTGATAGGCAGAATCACAGCAGGGACAGGAGTCCCCTGTGTTTCTCCTTTGCTACCAAAGTAATAAAACATTCTTTTTCTCAAAACCATTTCCTTATTATTAAGTTGGCATAAATTGGCTTGGAGATAGGGACCGAGCTTTCGGTAACAGAATGTTTTTTTATAAATTGGTAAATGAAAAAAAAAAGAGTTTAAGATTGTTTTGTTTTGGGGTCTTCATTAAAAGCAAGGTTCCTAAGAGTTAAGATTCTAACAGGTGTAATTTTATATGCAAAGTTACAAAAAAGTTTCAGCTGTGGTTCAATTAAAGTATTTTAAATAGCAAAGCATTTTATCTTATTAAGAGGAGTAATTGGGAAAAATCCAGAAATTTCATAAGGATATTTCAAAATATAAATTTAACAAAAGAGCCAGCACCTAGAAAAGAGAGATATAAGGAAGTTATAGGTATGGAAATATATTTTAGTATGGAAAATTAGAAGAAAAATTGTTTGTGGATGAGAAAGTATTTGGTATGACAAAGTAAAGAAGTTATAGAGTGTTTGTGAAGGATAAATCTCAAAAAGTTTGTGTGTGATTAAGTTGGCTATAATTAGCACAGTTAGATGAAGTTATTTAAGGCCCCTACCCCAGATCAAATATTAATGTACTGATATAAACCAAAATTTAATTCTCTATGTGTAGGTTTTCATAGAAACATTGATCTGTTTTCATCTATTTGCCATTTTTGGTCAGGAGCAATTTCTTGGTCAGGTAATTTTTTGGTCAGGTAATTTCTTGTGTCTGTTAGGTTTTATTATTTAGAGGAACTACTCTTAAAGGAATTAGGGGTTGTACAACTCTGGTTGTACAATCTAAACAACTGTTTGAGATTATTATACTGCACTATGGATTCTAATTTTTTCTTTAAAAGTTAAACCTGGATAATATAAGGACATCAGTGTAATTGTGATGCCAACTGTTAGTGACTTCTTTGTATATTAGATGTGTTCATGTCCTCCAAATATAAAAGTCTTTTAAAATGTAAAGCTTAGGAAAACACTTTATCAGGCTGGTGTTCTCCAAAGTAAAGTTGTCTGTAGCAATAGTTTCTTTCATACTTATATGGAAATCACAAATTTAGTTGTGGAGTTATTATTGCCATTTAATATTTTGCAATTGGATAAAAATAACCTGTCATCAATAAATTATATATAAAATGTTGTGTTACTCTTTACGCTGGGATGGGGATTTAAATGTATTTGGGGAAGTTAATAAGGAGAGCCTGGTTTGTTTAAAAGTTGACAATGTGGAACATGTCCACAAAAAGAAAGATAGGAACGCTCTTAGCTTTTGTTTGATTGATGTTTCAGATGTAATGTTGTATTGGGTTAATTGATATTCATATAGACTCAGGAAACAATTTATGAGAACTTTGCAAAATGACATTTAAGAGGCAAAGATCAGCTTCAGAAACACACACAAAAACAAAACAAAACAAAACAAAAAAATCCCACTTTACCTAAGATTTGTCAACACCCCACCTCACTGAGTTAAGACTCTGCCTCTTCCTTTACTCCTTGTTAAGATGGTTCCAAAGTAAATGGAATCAAACTCATTCAATGTGAACTCAAGGCCTCCTAGCTCAGACTTCTTCCCTTGACTTTCCAGCGCACAGGTTTTGTCTTGGAGATAAAGTCCTCATCAAGACCTGAAAGGAAGAACTCGAGCCTGTGTGGGAAGGACCTTTTGTTGGGTTGCTGATGACTGAAACAGCCATCCAGATAGTGGAGGAAGGAAGGACGCACCACGCTAGAGTTAAAAAGAGTTTGATTTCAGGCTATGATTGGACTGTCAGCTCTGGTGCTTCTGATACCAATCTAATTTTTAAATGCACATAAAATAACCCAAACTTTATGTTCCTTTTGAGTTTTCTAGGGTTTCTACTTGCTCTCCTGATTTTCTTCTGTGCTATTGGTCTATCCACTGTTGCTCCAGCTGATTGGTCATTATGAGGAAAATTTTTGCTCTGTTTGGTTTTTCCATTGTTGGCTCTCTGGTTTCAGGTAATAATGGACACTCTATAATCAACATAAGCCAAACAACAAACCCTCAAACCATTGAATTTGATGGCTGTTTGGTAATCTCTTGTGGTCATCTACAGGTCCAATGACAATTAACTGCTGTAGACAAGTACATTTGTCCCTACCAAATAGGATTGGACCCTTATGGATTTTGGAATGGTATCTGGTGGACCACTCAATATCAGGAGTGGACATTCCCATCTTGATCCACCAGACCATGGGGCGGGTATTCCCCCACAGCTCAGTTCCTCCCTTATTGAGACAAGATAACAGTAGTCAGAAGAACTGCTCCACCTAACTACAAAACTAACAAGGGCCTTGCAGGAAAATTGTCCTTGCCTTACAACCCCTTCTCTCTGGATCTGGAATTTCATTCCCTAAGTTTGGATTGGGAGCAGATGTAACTGGGAGAAACCCTTTGTGACTTTCCAGATTATCTGTGTGCTAACCCCTTCCCTCAATCCAACCACTCTAAGCCCCACCCCCCAAATTCTACCCTTCCAGAAAATATTCTCAATGTTCCCAGAAATGATCCTGCCAAAGTAACTATGATAGAAGTTAATGACTTAAGCCAAACAACTCAAGTAGAAATAGGATATGGAGAAACAAACAAGTGCCTGATTGAATGGATAAAATATTCCTTTTGTATTTAAACAAAAATGACAGTTATGCTTGCCCAAATTGTTCCGTTCTGACTAGGATAGTTGTCTGCTCCTTCAGGAACACGCAATATGTTGCCCTGCTTTAGGATGCCACAGCTTGGGGCAATAAGTCATGCATGACTTTGTCACTACTGTTTTCTGCAAGTCCTGTGGGTCAGCCCCTAAGACCTTACGACCTCCAGATAAGGATACCAATTTCACCTTGTGTTTCACCAGGTTTGGGGAAAGACTGGTGTCCATGGAAAGGTGACAGGATGCAGTGAAAGCCAATCCTTCAAAAGTTTGGGCAACAGCAGTGCTTTGACAATCCCAAGAGCAGACGCTCGGTGGTACAGTGGAGGATCATTACTAAGGGCCTTGCTGGGAAATTGGAGTGAGACCTGTAAATTGGTTCAGTTGGCAATCCCCTTCACCCTGGAATTTTTAGTTCCATCTAAAAGCACATGAGCTACTTGATGCAGGTCAGATTTAAAATCACCTCAAGGTTCCACTTACCATCATGTTTAATAGATGTTATAGGGGTCCTCTGTGGAGCCAAATGAGTTTAAAGCTAGAAACAAATGGCTGCAGGGTTTGAGTCAGTACTATTCTGGTGGTCAACTATAAATAAAATGGGCACTGGATTAATTATACGTACAATAATCAACACACATTTATCAATTACACTAGGGATGCTATTAAAGGAATTGCAGAACAACTAGACGCACCTCTAAAATGACTTGGGAAAATTGATTAGCAATAGACATGATGTTGGCAAAGAAAGGAGGTCTTGCTGAGTTGCTTATGACCTTGCTAAGTTACTGAAGCTGGCTTTGAATTTACATACAATCCTCCTGCCTCAGCCTCCTGAACTCAATGGCCCCTTTTCAAGCCTGACAGAACAGTGGTTTGGGAAATAGAATGACTTCTATTTTTACCTCTTTTATCATAACTGTTGGAGTCTTAATCCTTGTAGGTTGCTGTGCCATTCCATGTGTCAGAGGATTGCCTAGAAACAGACTGAAACAGGACCCATCACCATATAATAAAATAATTCTTAACAAAAGATCCAGAATATCAAAGCTACAAGAATTTGAAGAAAAGATGGTGTAATAAAACACGAGGGGGAAATGGAGAAAAAGAAGCCCATCGGTCTTTTCTGTCAAACCAGAGAAACTTGTTTTAAACCCCCTCACTTCCTGACTGCCATCTTCTTACAATGACTGCCTATCTTTCTAAAAATCTGTTCCCTCCCACCTTCACTTCCTCAGTAGTTATATATGTGTCAAAAGGCACTCAACCCAGGGAACTTTCCCACCATAAGAGAACGAAGGAAAGTAGGGACACCTAAAAGACACATTTCTTTAAATAATACAATAGGAGATTGTATAGTTGGCCCCATCAATGAATAGAGGTTAAGTACCCTCTTTCCCCAATAGCTCTTTGCGCCAAAGATTGTGTCACCCCCGACCAATGGGCAAAGACCCAGTACCCTTGGTCAGGGTAAAGGCCAAACAGAATGCCTACTTGACGCACCTGCTTTAGTTTTTTATTGCTATATGCCCTTCTCTGTGTGTAAATAAAATTCTTGCCTTGCCAACAGAGCAGATTAGTTTCTGAGTGTTTGTTTTGGCTCCTAGGATACTCAGGACCCCCAATATTTCCAAAAGTCAGAGACAGACATGAGTGATGGGAACATGAGGTTAAGGGAATAGTTCTGTAAAGCGGTCCCACTGTGCCAACTCCCACATGCTTTCTTTTCTATGAAGCAGTTTACCTGCAGCCCTGCCTGGCTTAAGTCTATTTCTCAGCAAACTACCTGCTACCTACAGGAGAAACACAGGCCCTAAATACTGTTAAGAATACAAGTTACCTGAAGCGGGAGTAGGGGTGGGGCCCTTTGTGACCCTTAACACAGACCAGATCCCAGAACTCAGGGAGATAAGGATAATTCCCTCTGACCATAAAATCTGTAAGACCAGACTCCAATTAGAACTAGTCAGCATGGGCCAAATCACTTTGACAACCTAGAGTTGTCATGGCACTGGGGACTTGAAAGTCAAGAGATGGACTTGGGTGGGACTCTCTGGAAACTTCCCTGGGACCCTTAATAAAACAGGAGGGCAGAAGAGGCACACTGTTCCTGCCCTCTCTGAGAGGACCTGCTCTCTCCCTTGAAGTGTCCATTTTCCCTTTCTCATCCCTTATAATAAACTCATGTCTCTTACTCTGAGCAACATATCTGAAGTCTTTCTTACTTGATTGAAAGAATTGGAGTTTGAAGAAGGCGCCCTCATGCTGCCTAGTTACCCAGAAGGCCCCAGCTATATAACAGGAAGGGTTGAAAACCCTAGGTGAACATTGGCATGTCTTGGAACTGGTGAAGTCTGGTAGGGGCAAATCTTACAATTATGTTATTTATAGAAGTCCCCCAAATTGGAAGTAGAATGGTGGAGATTAATAGCTCCAAAAGAGGTTGTATCCAAGTGAGATTAGATGATATTTGGTATATGCCTTCCATAGATCCTCTTTGGTTATACTTATGTAGCTGTCGCAACACACGACTAAACCAGTCAGGGTCACTCCAGGTGAACTGGGCTGTCATGAAATAATCACACAGAGATAGAGAAATATCTTTTACTTTGGGTTCTGTGACTCCTCTGACCCAGCTCCCACAAAGGAGGCAAGGCAGGCAAAGAAGAGAAAGAGCACCCGGTTTTATTGGGGAGAAAGAGCACCTTGAACCCGGTTTTATTGGGGAGAAGCCATTCAAACGAGGCAAGGGGTCAGGTTTCAGGGGCTTGAGTCTAGCTTCATGATGTCTTGCAGGTCAGCAGGTTGACTGACGTCTTGGAAGGCCATGCTCATCTATGCGCTATGTGATGATCAAAGGGAGAGCAAGCGAAAGGGATGCATACGTGCACAGTCTAGTCAGAGCTGCGTCGTCAGTCCAGTCTGCTTTGTGTGCTCAGATCACAGATCACCCACACAGCCCATGGCTGGCTTGCCACATCTTCACATTCCCATTGCTCAAGGCTAGGGGGCACTGAGCTCCTATGTGGCAGCTCCCGACATGTAGCCATTTGGCTTCCGTGTTTATCTCCTTACTGTTAACCTCCACATGCTCTGAGTGTTCACTCAAGTACAACAGGTAAAGTTTAAAAGTGCATAAACTCCTCCCTGTTCTGCTAATAAGAAATCTAACATCCTATTTTCAAAGAAAATATTAGCCAAGGAATTAAGTGAGAGGGGTAGGCCAGCCTGCACATCTGTCACATTTTTTCCTGTTTCAAAGGGCCTAAGTTAAAGCATTTTGTGTTAGTGGAAGTGAAGCTGCCCCAGGGAGCAAGAGATGTGACTGTCCCCATGGCTCCTGTGAGAAACAGTCCTTATAGCATGCTTATACCAGTGTGTACCATGACCTGTAGTTTTATAATTGCTTGCTATTTATGCAGAGACAACATGTCCATACATCAGTTCCCCTACAAAGTGTTGCTAAACTTAGGAGACCATCTGAAGTCCTATTTGAATATCTGGGAGGAATCCAGTGGTTGATGCACACACACACATCCATCTATTGCTCTGGGGAGGATGTACTGATTGAGCTTGGGTAGAATCTAAATCTCCTAAGTTAAGCAGTACATGCCTATAATCTCGGTACTCAGGAGGGTGAAACTGGAGGGTTGAAAATTCAAGGCCAGCCTCAGTAATTTAGTGAAATCCTGTTTAAAAAGAAGCAGCAGCAGCAGCAGCAGCAGCAGCAGCAGCAGCAGCTGGGCACGGTGGCACATGCCTGTAATTCCAGTGGCTCAGGAGGCTGAGGCAGTAGGATTGGGAGTTCAAAGCCAGCCTCAGCTACAGCGAGATGCTAAGCAACTCAGTGAGACCCTGTGTCTAAAAAAAAAAAAAGGGGGGGGGGCTGGGGATGTGGCTCGGTTGTTGAGTGCCCCTGAGTTCAATCCCTGGTACCAAAAAAAAAAAAAAAAAAAAAAAGATGTACTAGGGGATATAGCTCAGTGCTAAAACTCCCTTGGGTTTGATCCTTAGTACCCAAAATAAACAAACAAGCAAACCCCAAAGTGTCACCAGAAGAGGTCTGGGGAGCTCACAGAGAGAGGATCCTCATCTCAGGATGAGTGGGGTCCTTGATGTATGTGAAGGAAAAGAATTTCACTACATGTCAGAGACAAAGACAGTGATTTATTTAGGAAAGCAGAGACATATTCAAGGGAGAATTCAGGCCATTTTGAGAGTGAGAGATGCTTTTGGGTTCATTTCAAGGAGACTTGGTGACGTATTTGGAGATAACTTCAGTATGGTGAGCGCAAAGCAGTCTGCAGTGCTCTGATCCTCTCAGTCTCCACTATTTGATCTATGGATTGTGCTGGAAAGTTCCCTAAATCATACATTTCTTAAAATATCATAGCACTCTTTTCTCAAACTATTGCATTGGATAATTAACAATATAACTATCATCAGTGAATGCATTAATAGTAACTTTAAGATTTCTAAATAAAACTCCTAGATTTCCCAGAAATCTAGGAGTGACAGACAGCCCTAGAAGAATTACCTTGAGGAGTGACGGGCTTAGAAAGGTATGTGGAAATTAAAATTATATTTTCTTCCTTTTGTCCTCTTTCTACCTACCATATTTCTTCTAACCTAGGATAATGGACAAGGAAGACCAGTTTGGTGACATGGTACTGAGGATGAAGGACAATGTTATTAGAATATACTCAGGGTGGAGAGAAGCTGGGAAGAAATCCAACCATTGACTCTAGTTTCCAGGCAAGGAGTGACCCATGCTAGCGTAGTTATCACCTGGGGAGTTAATCTTATCTATACATGCATGGGTGTGATTGGGGGGTACAGTTTGATGGGGAAAGGCTATGATGTTTGTCCAGTTTTAATGTGATAAGTTATGTTAATATTCTGTCCTGAGGCAAGTCTATCAAGGCCAGTCCAAACATCCTCTCCTTTCACCTTAGGGTGGTGGGTATTACTCCTGCTGGGGGATAGCCCTGCAGACTGGAGAGGCACCAAAGGAATCAAGAGGGGCCTGAGTGAGAAGCATCTGGTGAAAGCTAAGGGTGGAGATTGGCTGGGATTGTGCCAGGAAAAAGCCACTGGTTTCTGGGTGACAGGAGAAATTATAGATAACAATTGAAGCCAAGATATTATTAACTCATTCTGGGTTTGGGGAAAAGTCTAATATTTGGGAGTCCCCTTAGCTAGGGTGACTTGTCCAACCTTTAGACATGTGATTTGTCTGCCACTATATGAGAAATGTCACCTGGGAGGGTATAATTCAATTTTTTTAGTCACAGAACCAGGCAGGAAAAAGAGAAGAAAGGAAAGCATGTCTGTTGTTTCATCTTAGACCCAGAAGAAGCAGAAAAAGTGTTTCCCTAGAGGCAGGATTGGCTCATGGTGGTAAGAAATGGGAACACAATAACAATAACCACAGCTGGGTGCAGTGGTGCACACCTGTGATCTCAGTGGCTCAGGAGGCTGAGGCAAGAGGATCCCAAGTTCAAAACCAGCCTCAGCAAGTTAGCGAGGCCCTAAGCAACTTAATGAGACCCTGTCTCAAAATGTAAAGCTAAAAGGGCTGGGGATGTGGCTCAGTGGTTGTGCACCCCTGGTTTCAATCCTTGGTTCCAATACCAAACCAACCAAACAAAAAACCCCAATAACCAGGTCCCACAAGGTGCCACCACATTCCTTATCGAGTCAGCAGTCTAGCCTTTTGAATAGGTGCTGAGGTTCTCTACAATCTCACAGTGTATTCACATGATTCTGAGGAATCCTGCGGGAGATCAGGTGGGACAGGTTTTATCCTTGTTAAAGGAACCCAGCTAGGGATCCCTTGCTGCTTCACTGCAGTAGAAGTGGCTACCATTACCCGGAGAGGTCCTTTCCACTGGGCCTCTGGTGGTCCCTCCCTCCATGTTGTGAACATGACTTTATCTCCTGGCTACACCTTTAGAAGTGGAGCAAGATCCTGTGTCAAATCAGGCAAACTTTTATTCCTATAGTCGAAATGAGCCTGCTGGATTTTTCCTAGATTAATAATATATTGTAAAGTGTGGTTTGTGTCCTTATCAAACCAAGAAGTAGCAGTGAAGAAGGGGACTGTCACATGGCATCTCAAGAGGACTTAGTTCCTTTAGGAACTTAGGAATTGGTTTGGATTCTTCCTTATCCTCCCTTGCCCCCCACCCTTTTTTCTTCTTGGAATAGACAGAGGTTTATTTAGGAAAGCAGATAAATATTCAGGGGAAAATCAGGCAATCACAAGAGAGAGAGAGAGAGAGAGAGAGAGAGAGAGAGAGAGAGAGAGAGAGAGAGAGAATGCATTTAAGGGAGAATATAGGCTACCTCAGAGGGAGAGAGCACCTGGGCAGCTCCAACTCTTTTTTTTTAATTTTTATTGTTGGCTGTTCAAAACATTACATAGTTCTTGATATATCATATTTCACACTTTGATTCAAGTGGGTTATGAACTCCCATTTTTACCCTGTATACAGATTGCAGAATCACATCAGTTACACATCCATTGATTTATATATTGCCATACTACTGTCTGTTGTGTTCTGCTGCCTTTCCTATCCTCTACTATCCCCCCTCCCCTCCCCTCCCCTCCCCTCTTCTCTCTCTACCCCCTCTACTGTCATTCATTTCTCCCCCTTGTATTATTTTCCCCTTTCCCCTCACTTCCTCTTGTATGTAATTTTGTATAACCCTGAGGGTCTCCTTCCATTTCCATGCAATTTCCCTTCTCTCTCCCTTTCCCTCCCACCTCTCATCCCTGTTTAATGTTAATCTTCTTCTCATGCTCTTCGTCCCAACTCTGTTCTTAGTTACTCTCCTTATATCAAAGAAGACATTTGGCATTTGTTTTTTAGGGATTGGCTAGCTTTACTTAGCATAATCTGCTCTAATGCCATCCATTTCCCTGCAAATTCTATGATTTTGTCATTTTTTAATGCAGAGTAATACTCCATTGTGTATAAATGCCACATTTTTTTTATCCATTCGTCTATTGAAGGGCATCTAGGTTGATTCCACAGTCTTGCTATTGTGAATTGTGCTGCTATGAACATCGATGTAGCAGTGTCCCTGTAGCATGCTCTTTTTAGATCTTTAGGGAATAGACCGAGAAGGGGAATAGCTGGGTCAAATGGTGGTTCCATTCCCAGCTTTCCAAGAAATCTCCATACTGCTTTCCAAATTGGCTGCACCAATTTGCAGTCCCACCAGCAATGTACAAGTGTACCCTTTTCCCCACATCCTCGCCAGCACTTGTTGTTGTTTGACTTCATAATGGCTGCCAATCTTACTGGAGTGAGATGGTATCTTAGGGTGGTTTTGATTTGCATTTCTCTGACTGCTAGAGATGGTGAGCATTTTTTCATGTACTTGTTGATTGATTGTATATCCTCCTCTGAGAAGTGCCTGTTCAGGTCCTTGGCCCATTTGTTGATTGGATTATTTGTTATCTTATTGTCTAATTTTTTGAGTTCTTTGTATACTCTGGTTATTAGGGCTCTATCTGAAGTGTGAGGAGTAAAGATTTGTTCCCAGGATGTAGGCTCCCTATTTACCTCTCTTACTGTTTCTTTCGCTGAGAAAAAACTTTTTAGTTTGAGTAAGTCCCATTTGTTGATTCTAGTTATTAACTTTTGTGCTATGGGTATCCTATTGAGGAATTTGGAGCCCGACCCCACAGTATGTAGATCGTAGCCAACTTTTTCTTCCATCAGACACCATGTCTCTGATTTGATATCAAGCTCCTTGATCCATTTTGAGTTAACTTTTGTGCATGGCAAGAGAAAGGGATTCAGTTTCATTTTGTTGCATATGGATTTCCAGTTTTCCCAGCACCATTTGTTGAAGATGCTATCCTTCCTCCATTGAATGCTTTTAGCCCCTTTATCAAATATAAGATAGTTGTAGTTTTGTGGATTGGTTTCTGTGTCCTCTATTCTGTACCATTGGTCCACCCGCCTGTTTTGGTACCAGTACCATGCTGTTTTTGTTACTATTGCTCTGTAGTATAGTTTGAAGTCTGGTATCACTATACCGCCTGATTCACACTTCCTGCTTAGCCTTGTTTTTGCTATTCTGGGTCTTTTATTTTTCCATATGAATTTCATGATTGCTTTCTCTATTTCTACAAGAAATGCTGTTGGGATTTTGATTGGCATTGCATTAAACCTATAGAGAACTTTTGGTAATATCGCCATTTTGATGATGTTAGTTCTACCTATCCATGAACAGGGTATATTTTTCCATCTTCTAAGATCTTCTTCTATTTCTCTCTTTAGGGTTCTGTAGTTTTCATTGTATAAGTCTTTCACCGCTTTTGTTAGGTTGATTCCCAAGTATTTTATTTTTTTTTGAGGATATTGTGAATGGAGTGGTTGTCCTCATTTCCACTTCAGAGGATTTGTCGCTGATATACAGGAATGCCTTTGATTTATGTGTGTTGATTTTATATCCTGCCACTTTGCTGAATTCATTTATTAGCTCTAAGAGTTTCTTTGTAGACCCTTTGGGTCTGCTAGGTATAGAATCATGTTATCTGCAAATAGTGATAATTTAAGATCTTCTTTTCCTATTTTTATGCCTTTAATTTCTTTCATCTGTCTAATTGCTCTGGCCAGTGTTTCGAGAACTATGTTGAACAGAAGTGGTGAGAGAGGGCATCCCTGTCTTGTTCCAGATTTTAGAGGGAATGCCTTCAATTTGTCTCCATTCAGAATGATGCTAGCCTGAGGCTTAGCATAGATTGCTTTTACAATATTGAGGTATGTTCCTGTTATCCCTAGTTTTTCTAGAGTTTTGAACATAAAGGGATGCTGTACTTTGTCGAATGCTTTTTCCGCATCTATTGAGATGATCATATGGTTCTTGTTTTTAAGTCTATTGATGTGGTGAATAACATTTATTGATTTCCGTATATTGAACCAGCCTTGCATCCCAGGGATGAATCCTACTTGATCATGGTGCACAATTTTTTTGATATGTTTTTGTATCTGATTCGCCAGAATTTTATTGAGGATTTTTGCATCTAGGTTCATTAGAGATATTGGTCTGTGGTTTTCTTTCTTTGAAGTGTCTTTGTCTGGTTTAGGAATCAGGGTGATGTTGGCCTCATAGAATGAATTTGGAAGTTCTCCCTCTTTTTCTATTTCCTGAAATAGCTTGAAAAGTATTGGTATTAGTTCCTCTTTAAAGGTTTTGTAAAACTCTGCTGTATACCCATCCGGTCCTGGGCTTTTCTTAGTTGGTAGTCTTTTGATGGTTTCTTCTATTTCCTCAATTGATATTGGTCTGTTTAGGTTGTCTATATCCTCCTGACTCAATCTGGGCATATCATATGACTTAAGAAATTTATCGATGCCTTCACTATCTTCTATTTTATTGGAGTATAAGGATTCAAAATAATTTCTGATTATCTTCTGTATTTCTGAAGTGTCTGTTGTGATATTGCCTTTTTCATCCCGTATGCTAGTAATTTGAGTTCTCTCTCTTCTTCTCTTCGCTAGCATGGCTAAGGTTCTGTCGATTTTATTTATTTTTTCATAGAACCAACTTTTAGTTTTGTCAATTTTTTCAATTGTTTCTTTTGTTTCGATTTCATTAATTTCAGCTCTGATTTTAATTATTTCTTGCCTTCTACCTCTTTGCTGTTGTTTTGCTCTTCTTTTTCTAGGATTTTGAGATGAAGTATGAGATCATTTATTTGTTGGTTTTTTCTTTTTTTAAGGAATGAACTCCAAGCAATGAATTTTCCTCTTAGAACTGCTTTCAATGTGTCCCATAGATTCCGATATGTTGTGTCTGTGTTTTCATTTATCTCTAAGAATTTTTTAATTTCCTCCTTGATGTCTTCTATAACCCATTGATCATTCAGTAACCTATTGTTCATTCTCCAAGTGATGCATGATTTTTCCTTCCTTTTTTTATCGTTGATTTTCAGTTTCATTCCATTATGATCAGATAAGGTGCATGGTATTATCTCTACTCCTTTATACTGTCTAAGAGTTGCCCTGTGACATAATATATGATCTATTTTTGAGAAGGATCCATGTGCTGCTGAGAAAAAAGTGTAACTGCTTGATGTTGGGTGGTATATTCTATATATGTCAATTAAGTCTAGGTTATTAATTGTGTTATTGAGTTCTATAGTTTCCTTATTCAACTTTTGTTTGGAAGATCTGTCCAGTGGCGAGAGAGGTGTGTTGAAGTCTCCCATGATTATTGTATGGTGGTCTATTAGACTCTTGAACTTGAGAAGAGTTTGTTTGATGAACATAGCTGCACCATTGTTTGGGGCATATATATTTATGATTGTTATGTCTTGTTGGTGTATGGTTCCCTTGAGCAGTATGTAGTGTCCCTCTTTATCCCTTTTGATTAACTTTGGCTTGAAATCTATTTTATTTGATATGAGTATGGACACTCCTGCTTGTTTCTGAAGTCCATATGAGTGATATGATTTTTCCCAACCTTTCACCTTCAGTCTATGTATGTCTTTTCCTATCAAATGCGTCTCCTGTAGGCAGCATATTGTTGGGTCTTGTTTTGTGATCCATTCTACTAGCCTGTGTCTCTTAATTGGTGAGTTTAAGCCATTAAC